>NW_025726269.1:611374-1222749 GCF_021461395.2 Schistocerca americana | reverse complement strand
CATCGGCAATAAGAACGTCCAAGGTATACAGTAAACCTGAAGTGAAGCATCGGAATCTAAAACTGGACTCACAGGAGAGGTTCAAATCATAGAAAGTTAGAGTGTCATTCCTCTTGTACTTAAGTCGGCATTGTGCCTTTTGTATTAAACTCGGAAGCAATTTCCGTGTTTCATCGTCCATTAGAAGGTCCAAGGTATACAGTAAACCTGAAGTGAAGCATCGGAATCTAAACCTGGTCTCACAGGAAAGGTTCTAAACATAGATATTAAGAATAGTCAGTACTCCTGTTCTTAAGTCGGCATTGTGCCTTTTGTTTTAAATTCGGATGCAATTTCTGTGTTTCATCGACAATTAGAAGGTCCAAGGTATACTGTAAACCTGAAGTGAAGCTCGGAATCTAAAACTGGACTCACAGGAGATGTTGTAAACATCGGCAGTAAGAAGAGTCAGTCCTCTTGTACTTATGTCGTCATTCTGCCTTTTGAATTTGATTCGGATGCAATTTCTGTGCCTCATCGGCAATACGATCATCCAAGGTATATAGTAAACCAGAAGTGAAGCATCGGAATCTAAAACTGGACTCACAGGAGAGGTTTAAATCATAGAAAATTAGAGTGTCAGCCCTCTTGTACTTAAGTCGGCATTGTGCCTTTTGAATTCCTTTCCGATAAAATTTCTGTGCTTCATCGTCAATAAGAAGATTCAAGGTATACAGTAAACCTGAAGTGAAGCATCGGAATCTAAAACTGGACTCACAGGTGAGGTTCAAATCATAGAAAGTTAGAGAGTCAGTCCTCTTGTACTTAAGTCGGCATTGTGCCTTGTGTATTAAATTCGGATGCAATATCTGTGTTTCATCGTCAATTAGAAGGTCCAAGGTATACAGTAAACCTGAATTGAAGCATCGGAATCTGAAACCGGTCTCACAGGAGAGGTTTAAATCATAAAAGTTAGAGTGTCAGTCCTCTTGTACTTAAGTCGGCATTGTGCCTTTTGTACTAAATTCGGATGCAATTTCTTTGCTTCATCGTCAATAAGAAGGTCCAAGGAATACAGTAAACCTGAAGTGAATCATCGGAATCTAAAACTGGACTCACAGGAGTGGTTGTAAATATAAACAGTAAGAAGAGTCAGTCCTCTTGTACTTAAGTCGTCATTGTGCCTTTGGAATTTAATTCGGATGCAATTTCTGTGCTTCATCGTCAATAAGATGGTCCAAGGTATACAGTAAACCTGAAGTGAAGCATCGGAATCTAAAACATGGCTCACAGGAGAGGTTCAAATCAAAGAAAGTTAGAGTGTCGTTCCTCTTGTACTTAAGTCGGCATTGTGCCTTTTGTATTATACTCGGATGCAATTTCTGTGCTTCATCGTCAATAAGAAGGTCCAAGGAATACAGTAAACCTGAAGTGAAGCATCGGAAACTAAAACTGTACTCACAGGAGAGGTTCTAAATATAGACAGTACGAAGAATCAGTCCACTTGTACTTAAGTCGTCATTGTGCCTTTTGAATTTAATTCGGATGCAATTTCAGTGCTTCGTCGTCAATAAGAAGGTCTAAGGTATACAGTAAACCTGAAGTGAAGCATCGGAATCTAAAACTGGACTCACAGCAGAGGTTCAAATCATAGAAAGTTTAAGTGTCAGTCCTCTTGTACTTAAGTCGGGATTGTGCCTTTTGAATTTAATTCCGATGCACTTTCTGTGCTTCATCGTCAATAAGAAGGTTCAAGGTATACAGAAAAACTTGAAGTGAAGCAACAGAATCTAAAAGTGGACTCACAGGAGAGGTTCTAAACGTAGGCAGAAAGAAGAGTCAGTTCTCTTGTACTTAAGTCGTCATTGTGCATTTTGAATTTAATTCGGATGCAATATCTGTGCTTCATCGGCAATAAGAACGTCCAAGGTATACAGTAAACCTGAAGTGAAGCATCGGAATCTGCTACTGGACTCACAGGGGAGGTTCAAATCATAGAAAGTTAGAGTGTCATTCCTCTTGTACTTAAGTCGGCATTGTGCATTTTATATTAAACTCAGATGCAATTTCTGTGCTTCATCGTCAATAAGAAGGTCTAAGGTAGACAGTAAACCTGAAGTGAAGAATCGGAATCTGCAACTGGACTCACAGGGAAGGATCAAATCATAGAAAGTTAGAGTGTCAGTCCACTTGTACTTAAGTCGGCATTGTGCCTTTTTTCTAAATTCGGATGCAATTTCTATGTTTCATCGTCAATAAGAAGGTCCAAGGTATACAGTAAACCTGAAGTGAAGCATCGCAATCTAAAACCGGTCTCACAGGAGAGGTTCTAAACATAGAATGTAAGAAGTGTCAGTCCTCTTGTACTTAAGTCGATAATGTGCCTTTTAAATTTAATTCGGATGCAATTTCTGTGTTTGATCGTCAATAAGAAGGTCCAAGGGATACAGTAAACCTGAAGTGAAGCATCGGAATCTAAAACTGGACTCACAGGAGAGGTTCAAATCATAGAAAGTTTAAGTGTCAGTCCTCTTGTACTTAAGTCGGCATTGTGCCTTTGGAATTTAATTCCGATGCAATATCTCTGCTTCTTCGTCAATAAGAAGGTTCAAGATATACAGTAAACCTGAAGTTAAACATCGGAATCTAAAAAAGGACTCACAGGAGAGGTTCAAATCATAGAAAGTTAGATTGTCAGTCCTCTTGTACTTAAGTCGGCATTTTGCCTTTTGTATTAAATTCGGATGCAATATCTGTGTTTCATCGTCAATTAGAAGGTCCAAGGTATACAGTTAAGCTGAATTGAAGCATCGGAATCTAAAACCGGTCTCACAGGAGAGGTTTAAAGTATAAAAGTTAGAGTGTCAGTCCTCTTGTACTTAAGTCGGCATTTTGCCTTTTGTACTAATTTCGGATGCAATTTCTGTGCTTCATCGTCAATACGAAGCTCAAGGTATACAGTAAACCTAAAGTGAAGCATCTGAATCTAAAACTGTACTCACAGGAGAGGTTCTAATTATAGACAGTAAGAAGAATCAGTCCATTTGTACTTAAGTCGTCATTGTGCCTTTTGAATTTAATTCGGATGCAATTTCTGTGCTTCATCGTCAATAAGAAGGTCCAAGGTATACAGTAAACCTGAAGTGAAGCATCGCAATCTAAAACCGGTCTCACAGGACAGGTTCTAAACATAGAATGTAAGAAGTGTCAGTCCTCTTGTACTTAAGTCGGGATTGTGCGTTTTGAATTTAATTCGGATGCAATTTCTGTGCTTCATCGGCAATAAGAACGTCCAAGGTATACAGTAAACCTGAAGTGAAGCACCGGAATCTACAACTGGACTCACCGGGGAGGTTCAAATCGTAGAAAGTTAGAGTGTCAGTCCTCTTGTACTTAAGTCGGCATTGTGCCTTTTGAATTAAATTCGGATGCAATTTCTGTGTTTCATCGTCAATAAGAACGTACAAGGTGTACAGTAAACCTGAAGTGAAGCATCGCAATCTAAAACCGGTCTCACAATAGAGGTTCTAAAGATAGAATGTAAGAAGTGTCAGTATTCTTGTACTTAAGTAGGCATTGTGCCTTTTCTATTTCATTCGGATGCAATTTCTGTGTTTGATCATCAATAAGAAGGTCAAAGGGATACAGTAAACCTGAAGTGAAACATCGGAATCTAAAACTGGACTCACAGGAGAGGTTCAAATCATAGAAAGTTTAAGTGTCAGTCCTCTTGTACTTAAGTCGGGATAGTGCCTTTTGAATTTAATTCCGATGCACTTTCTGTGCTTCATCGTCAATAAGAAGGTTCAAGGTATACAGTAAACCTGAAGTGAAGCATCGGAATCTAAAACTGGACTCACAGGAGAGGTTCTAAACATAGGCAGTAAGAAGAGTCCGTCCTCTTGTACTTAAGTCGTCATTGTGCCGTTTGAATTTAATTCGGATGCAATATCTGTGCTTCATCGGCAATAAGAACGTCCAAGGTATACAGTAAACCTGAAGTGAAGCATCGGAATCTAAAACTGGACTCACAGGAGAGGTTCAAATCATAGAAAGTTAGAGTGTCAGTCCTCTTGTACTTAAGTCTACATTGTGCCTTTTGAATTAAATTCGTATTCAATTTCTGTGTTTCATCGTCAATTAGAAGGTCCAAGGTATTCAGTAAACCTGAAGTGAAGCATTGGAATCTAAACCTGGTCTCACAGGAAAGGTTCTAAACATAGACAGTAAGAAGAGTCAGTCCTCTTGTACATAAGTCGGCATTGTGCCTTTTGTTCTAAATTTGGATGCAATTTCTGTGTTTCATCGTCAATAAGAAGGTCCACGGTATACAGTAAACCTGAAGTGAAGCATCGCAATCTAAAACCGGTCTCACAGGAGAGGTTCTAAACATAGAATGTAAGAAGTGTCAGTCCTCTTGTACTTATGTCGGGATTGTGCGTTTTGAATTTAATTCGGATGCAATTTCTGTGCTTCATCATCAATAAGAAGGTCCAAGAACACCGCCGCAAGCCGGTCCCAAGCCCGGGCCGATCTAAAAACAAGAGGATGGGGAAGTGTGGAGGGGGAGGAGTAACAACCTCGTAAAAAAACCAGGGTCCGTCCGGCTCCAGATGGTAGCACCCTGTCATAGGGCCCCTGCCTAGGGTTACTAGGTGAAACCCAGCCAACGGTCTCAATGGCGGAAGAGGAACAATTTCCCAACGGCAGAGAGAGCGGAAGAGCTAACTCCAGGGCTTACTACCTTGGTTTTATTTTCGGATTCGGGGCAACCCGATCCCCCAATTTATTATCCAACAATTACTGCAAAGCATGATGGGAACGTCGTCAAAGATAGACACTACTCCAAGAGGTAGACCGAATGGCAAATCCTCCGTTGTTCGTAGAAACAATGCAAAGGGGTCAAAGGATTTTGGAGGACCCCAACCAACATGTATGCAGCCCTCAACACTGAAATTTAAGAAAGCAACTATGTTTGCAACCCTAAATGTAAACTCTCTAATTAAAGTAGGAAAATTGAAATTATTGATTGAAAAGCTGAACCAGAAAGAAATTTTAATATGTGCATTACAAGAAACAGGGTTTTTAGATGAAACTGCTTTAGATTTTGAAAACTATCGTTTATTTAAAGGAAAACCAGGTAAAATCTTAATGAAACAAATGCCATACCTTTGAACAGCATTTCTGGTACATCACTCAATTTTAGATTCAGTTACTAACTTCTACTCGAGTTCTGAGAGACTATCCATTCTTGAGATTAAATGTAAAAACAAAGGATACTCTATAATCAACTGCCATGCACCCATAAACCAGGACAACAAAAATAACCCGGAGAAAGTTGAAGAATTTTGGGAGATACTTGAAATGGAACTGGATATATGCTCAAAGAAGAACATAAAAATGTTAGTAAGCGATTTTAACGCACAAATAGGAAGGGAGAAAAAATACCATGGAACAGTAGGCCTCTTCCTAGGTCACAAAAGAACTTCAAAAAATGGAGAAAGGCTTATAGAGGTACGTAGGCATTTCAACTTGAAAATAATGACAACACATTTCAAAAAGCTGAGCCGAAAAACTAAAACATGGAGATCACCAAATCCACTTCTCGGAGAATTCCAAATTGACCATGTGGCTATCTCACTTCATTGTCAAGAAGAAATTCAAAACATTAAAGTGCTGAAAAGCCTTGATGTTGATTCAGACCACTATTTGACTACGATTAAATTCAGACCACTCCCATTTCGAAAAGAGAAGAAAACCTTTTACAAAATTCCAAAATATAACACAGAAACGTTAAAAAATGAAGAAATTAAACAACGGTTTCAAAGAGCATTGCACAAAGATAGCGATGGCATATCCACAATAAATAAGGAAGCGGGATGGGAGGAGATCAAAAACGAAATAGTTGAAATAGCAAAAGAAAATTGTTTCGTGAAAAGGGTAAGAAGACATCCATGGTGGGACAATGAATGTGATGAGAACCTGGAGAAGAGACAGAAATTGTGGCAGAAATGGAACTCCACAAAAGATCCTCAAGATCTTGACAATTTTAAAATCCAGAGAAGAGAAACAGCTAAGCTTTTCCGTAATAAAAAAAGAAGACAATTTCAGGATAACCTAGAACAGATTGAGGAAGACTTTAAAAGAAATAATTCTAGAGATTTCTACAAAACTTTTAGAAAACAGCTAACCAAATACCAATCCCCAAATTTATGTTTTAAAGATGAAGAGAACAAGCTAGGTTTGACAAACAAGACTAATTGTGAAATATTAGCAAAATATTTCGAGAATCTACTAAATTGTGAACCACCCAAAGATAAAATGAGTTTTGAAAACAACCGAAATACTAATACCGAGTCAAAACCTCCAGACGCTGAAGAAATAAAACACATAATACACAGTCTAAAAAACAATAAAGCCCCAGGTGAAGACTCCATAGTACCAGAAATCCTAAAAATAATGGATACCAACCTCCCACAAGTTTTGGAACATATGTTTAAGAAGATCTGGGACGAAGAAAGAATTCCTGAAGACTGGCAGTGTGCCCTGATACACCCACTACACAAAAAGGGGGATAAGATGAATGTTAATAATTATAGAGGGATCTCGCTACTACCAGTAGGATACAAAATTTTGTCAAGGAAATTACTTCAAATCGTGGAGCCAGTTCTGGATAAAAAAATAGGTGAATATCAAGCAGGTTTTAGACAAGGTAGATCCTGTGTTGAACAAATATTTAACCTGAAAACACTAATTCGTTACAGAATCTCAAGAGGCCAGAGATTTGCAATAGTATTTGTAGATTTCAAAAAAGCATACGACTCGGTAGATAGAGAAACATTACTGAAAGTATTGGAAGAATTTGGGGTCGATACGAAAACAATTCAAATTATCAAACAGACGCTAACAAACAGTAAGGCCAAAGTTAAATTTATGGGTGAAATTTCAAGGAAGTTCGAAATTAAAACAGGTGTTAGACAAGGTGATGGTTTATCCCCAATCCTCTTCAACTGCGTACTGGAAAAGATATTGAGAATATGGAAAGAAGAACTCAAAGGCACCAAGAATGACATCAGAATTGGAACAAAAAAAGAAAAAATAGAAGTGGACTGTTTAGCTTTTGCAGACGATCTGGCAATAATTACAGAAAACGAAGAAATAGCTCAGAACTACCTGGAGAAACTACAAGAAGTTTCGGCCAGAGCTGGACTGCAGATTTCATTTGAAAAAACCGTGTATATGTCTAATCATAGAAATAACAAGAAAAATCTTATTACTAAATACGGCAATATTAAGAGAGTAGAAAAATTTAAGTATTTAGGTGAAATAATTCAAGTGAATGGTTTAGACAAGAGTGCAAACCAGGCGAGAGCAAGGGAAATGGAATTTGCTTTTCAAAAAACCAAAGACATATATAACAAAAAAAACATTTCGATTCAAGCTAAATTAAGACATTATAAAACTGTCATTAGACCAGAATGCCTGTATGCATCGGAGTGCCTAACTCTTAACAAAAAGGGGGAAATAGAAAACATGGAAAAGAAAGAAAGGAAAATTTTGAGAAAAATATTAGGACTGAGAAAGATTGGAGAAGAGTACAAGCTAAAGAGTAATAAGGAAATATACAAAACTATTGAGAAAGTGAGTGAGGCAATGCGTAAACGCAGACTAACGTTTTATGGTCACCTGTCGAGGATGGATGGAAACAGACTAACAAGAAATGTGTTTAGACATAGTAACAGGAACGAAAAAACCAACAATACATGGTTACAGATGGTGAAAAAGGATTTGGCCCATTTTAATGTCACCCGTGAGTCAATCAGGGACAGGGAAAAGTTTAGACAAATAGTGAACGAAATTAAGTGTTTTCCAGAAGGAACGAAACTAAAGAATAATAACAGGAAATGGTCGGAAGAGCGGAGGAGGAACCACTCGAAAATGATGAGGAGATACTGGGAAGAGAGAAAAAAAGATCAAAAAGCCGGGCAAAAGAATTGTTGAACGTGGTCCAAAGATGGCCGAAATCGAAAGAAGAAGAAGAAGAAGAAGGTCCAAGGTATACAGTAAACCTGAAGTGAAGCATCGGAATCTAAAACTGGACTCACAGGAGAGGTTCTAAACATAGGCAGCAAGAAGAGTCAGTCCTCTTGTACTTAAGTCGGCATTGTGAGTTATGTATTAAATTCGGATGCAATTTCTGTGCTTCATCGTCAATAAGAAGGTCCAAGGAATACAGTAAACCTGAAGTGAAGCATCGGAATCTAAAACTGGACTCACAGGAGAGGTAAATATAGACAGTAAGAAGAGTCAGTCCTCTTGTACTTAAGTCGTCATTGTGCCTTGGAATTTAATTCGGATGCAATTTCTGTGCTTCATCGACAATAAGATGGTCCAAGGTATACAGTAAACCTGAAGTGAAGCATCGGAATCTAAAACTGGGCTCACAGGACAGGTTCAAACCAAAGAAAGTTAGAGTGTCATTCCTCTTGTACTTAAGTCGGCATTGCGCCTTTTGTATTAAACTCGGATGCAATTTCTGTGCTTCATCGTCAATAAGAAGGTCCAAGGTAGACAGTAAACCTGAAGTGAAGAATCGGAAGCTACAACTGGACTCACAGGGGAGGTTCAAATCATAGAAAGTTAGTGTGTCAGTCCTCTTGTACTTAAGTCGGCATTGTGCAATTTGAATTAAATTCTGATGCAATTTCTGTGTTTCATCGTCAATTAGAAGGTCCATGGGATACAGTAAACCTGAAGTGAAGCATAGGAATCTAAACCGGATCTCACAGGAAAGGTTCTAAACATAGACAGTAAGAAGAGTCAGTCCTCTTGTACTTAAGTCGGCATTGTGCCTTTTGTACTAAATTTGGATGCAATTTCTTTGTTTCATTGTCAATAAGAAGGTCCAAGGTATACAGTAAACCTGAATTGAAGCATCGGAATCTAAAACCGGTCTCACAGGAGAGGTTTAAATCATAAAAGTTAGAGTGTCAGTCCTCTTGTACTTAAGTTGGCATTGTGCCTTTTGTATTAAATTCAGATGCAATTTCTGTGTTTCATCGACAATAAGAAAGTCCAAGGAATACAGTAAACCTGAAGTGAAGCATCGGAATCTAAAACCGGTCTCACAGGAGAGGTTGACATCATAGAATGTAAGAAGTGTCAGACCTCTTGTACTTAAGTCGGTATTGTGCCTTTTAAATTTAATTCGGATGCAATTTCTGTCTTTGATCGTCAATAAGAAGGTCCAAGGGATACAGTAAACCTGAAGTGAAGCATCGGAATCTAAAACTGGACTCACAGGAGAGGTTCAAATCATAGAAAGTTTAAGTGTCAGTCCTCTTGTACTTAAGTCGGCATTGTGCCATTTGAATTAAATTCTGATGCAATTTCTGTGTTTCATCGTCAATTAGAAGGTCCATAGGATACAGTAAACCTGAAGTGAAGCATTGGAATCTAAACCGGATCTCACAGGAAAGGTTCTAAACATAGACAGTAAGAAGAGTCAGTCCTCTTGTACTTAAGTCGGCATTGTGCCTTTTGTACTAAATTTGGATGCAAAGTGTCAGTCCTCTTGTACTTAAGTCGGTATTGTGCCTTTTAAATTTAATTCGGATGCAATTTCTGTCTTTGATCGTCAATAAGAAGGTCCAAGGAATACAGTAAACCTGAAGTGAAGCATCGGAATCTAAAACTGGACTCATAGGAGAGGTTCAAATCATAGAAAGTTTAAGTGTCAGTCCTCTTGTACTTAAGTCGGCATTGTGACTTTGGAATTTAATTGCGATGCAATTTCTCTGTTTCTTCGTCAATAAGAAGGTTCAAGGTATACAGTAAACCTGAAGTGAAACATCGGAATCTAAAAAAGGACTCACAGGAGAGGTTCAAATCATAGAAAGGTAGAGTGTCAGTCCTCTTGTTCTTAAGTCGGCATTTTGCCTTTTGTATTAAATTCGGATGCAATATCTGTGTTTCATCGTCAATTAGAAGGTCCAAGGTATACAGTTAACCTGAATTGAAGCATCGGTATCTAAAACCGGTCTCACAGGAGAGGTTTAAATTATAAAAGTTAGAGTGTCAGTCCTCTGGTACTTAAGTCGGCGTTGTGCCTTTTGTATTATACTCGGATGCAATTTCTGTGCTTCATCGTTAATAAGTAGGTCCAAGGTGTTCAGTAAACATGAAGTGAAGCAGCGGGATCCATAACTGGACACACAGTAGAGGTGCCAAACATAGGCAGTAAGAAGAGTCAGTCCTCTTGTACTTAAGTCGGTATTGTGCCTTTTGTATTAAACTCGGATGCAATTTCTGTGCTTCATCGTCAATAAGAAGGTCCAAGGTAGACAGTAAACCTGAAGTGAAGAATCGGAAGCTACAACTGGACTCACAGGGGAGGTTCAAATCATAGAAAGTTAGAGTGTCAGTCCTCTTGTACTTAAGTCGGCATTGTGCCGTTTGAATTAAATTCTGATGCAATTTCTGTGTTTCATCGTCAATAAGAAGGTCCAAGGTATACAGTAAACCTGACGTGAAGCATTGGAATCTAAACCGGATCTCACAGGAAAGGTTCTAAACATAGACAGTAAGAAGAGTCAGTCCTCTTGTACTTAAGTCGGCATTGTGCCTTTTGTACTAAATTTGGATGCAATTTCTCTGTTTCATTGTCAATAAGAAGGTACAAGGTATACAGTAAACCTGAATCGAAGCATCGGAATCTAAAACCGGTCTCACAGGAGAGGTTTAAATCATAAAAGTTAGAGTGTCAGTCCTCTTGTACTTAAGTTGGCATTGTGCCTTTTGTATTAAATTCAGATGCAATTTCTTTGTTTCATCGACAATAAGAAAGTCCAAGGAATACAGTAAACCTGAAGTGAAGCATCGGGATGTTAAACCGGTCTCACAGGAGAGGTTGACATCATAGAATGTAAGAAGTGTCAGTCCTCTTGTACTTCAGTCGGTATTGTGCCATTTAAATTTAATTCGGATGCAATTTCTGTCTTTGATCGTCAATAAGAAGGTCCAAGGGATACAGTAAACCTGAAGTGAAGCATCGGAATCTTAAACTGGACTCACAGGAGAGGTTCAAATCATAGAAAGTTTAAGTGTCAGTCCTCTTTTACTTAAGTCAGCATTGTGCCTTTGGAATCTAATTCCGATGCAATTTCTCTGCTTCTTCGTCAATAAGGAGGTTCAAGGTATACAGTAAACCTGAAGTGAAACATCGGAATCTAAAAAAGGACTCACAGGAGAGGTTCAAACCATAGAAAATTAGAGTGTCAGTCCTCTTGTACTTAAGTCTACATTGTGCCTTTTGTACTAAATTCGGATGCAATTTCTGTGCTTTATCCTCAATACGAAATACCAAGGTATACAGGGAACCTGAAGTGAAGCACCAGAATCTAAAACTGGACTCACAGGAGAGGTTCTAAATATAGACAGTAAGAAGAATCAGTCCTCTTGTACATAAGTCGGCATTGTGCCTTTTGTTCTAAATTCGGATGCAATTTCTGTGTTTCATCGTCAATAAGAAGGTCCAAGGTATACAGTAAACCTGAAGTGAAGCATCGCAATCTAAAACTGGTCTCACAGGAGAGGTTCTAAACATAGAATGTAAGAAGTGTCAGTCCTCTTGTACCTAAGTCGGGATTGTGCGTTTTGAATTTAATTCGGATGCGATTTCTGTGCTTCATCGGCAATAAGAACGTCGAAGGTATACAGTAAACCTAAAGTGAAGCATCGGAATCTACAACTGCACTCACAGGGGAGGTTCAAATCATAGACAGTTACAGTGTCAGTCCTCTTGTACTTAAGTCGGCATTGAGCCTTTTGTATTAAACTCGGATGCAATTTCTGTGTTTCATCGTCAATAAGAAGGGTCAAGGTATACAGTTAACCTGAAGTGAAACATCGGAATCTAGAAAAGGACTCACAGGAGAGGTTCAAATCATAGAAAGGTAGAGTGTCAGTCCTCTTGTACTTAAGTCGGCATTTTGCCTTTTGTATTAAATTCGGAAGCAATATCTGTGTTTCGTCGTCAATTAGAAGGTCCAAGGTATACAGTTAACCTGAATTGAAGCATCGGAATCTAAAACCGGTCTCACAGGAGAGGTTTACATTATAAAAGTTAGAGTGCCAGTCCTCTGGTACTTAAGTCGGCATTTTGCCTTTTGTACTAATTTCGGATGCAATTTCTGTGCTTCATCGTCAATACGAAGGTCCAAGGTATACAGTAAACCTGAAGTGAAGCATCGGAATCTAAAACTGTACTCACAGGAGAGGTACTAAATATAGACAGTAAGAAGAATCACTCCATTTGTACTTAAGTCGTCATTGTGCATTTGAATTTAATTCGGATGCAATTTCTGTGTTTCATCGTCAATAAGAAGGTCCAAGGTATACAGTAAACCTGAAGTGAAGCATCGGAATCTAAAACTGGACTCACAGGAGAGGTTCAAATCATAGAAAGTTAGAGTGTCATTCCTCTAGTACTTAAGTCGCCATTGTGCCTTTTTTATTAAACTCGGATACAATTTCTGTTCTTCATCGCCAATAAGAAGGTCGAAGGTAGACAGTAAACCTGAAGTGAAGCATCGGAATCTAAAACTGGACTCATAGGAGAGGTTCAAATCATAGAAAGTTTAAGTGTCAGTCCTCTTGTACTTAAGTCGGCATTGTGACTTTGGAATTTAATTGCGATGCAATTTCTCTGTTTCTTCGTCAATAAGAAGGTTCAAGGTATACAGTAAACCTGAAGTGAAACATCGGAATCTAAAAAAGGACTCACAGGAGAGGTTCAAATCATAGAAAGGTAGAGTGTCAGTCCTCTTGTTCTTAAGTCGGCATTTTGCCTTTTGTATTAAATTCGGATGCAATATCTGTGTTTCATCGTCAATTAGAAGGTCCAAGGTATACAGTTAACCTGAATTGAAGCATCGGTATCTAAAACCGGTCTCACAGGAGAGGTTTAAATTATAAAAGTTAGAGTGTCAGTCCTCTGGTACTTAAGTCGGCATTTTGCCTTTTGTACTCATTTCGGATGCAATTTCTGTGCTTCATCGTCAATACGAAGGTCCAAGGTATAGAGTAAACCTGAAGTGAAGAATCGGAATCTAAGACTGTACTCACAGGAGAGGTTCTAAATATAGACAGTAAGAAGAATCAGTCCATTTGTACTTAAGTCGTCATTGTGCCTTATGAATTTAATTCGAATGCAATTTCTGTGCTTCATCGTCCAAAAGAAGGTCCAAGGTATACAGTAAACCTGAAGTGAAGCATCGGAATCTAAAACTGGACTCACAGGAGAGGTTCAAATCATAGAAAGTTAGAGTGTCATTCCTCTTGTACTTAAGTCGGCGTTGTGCCTTTTGTATTATACTCGGATGCAATTTCTGTGCTTCATCGTTAATAAGTAGGTCCAAGGTGTTCAGTAAACATGAAGTGAAGCAGCGGGATCCATAACTGGACACACAGTAGAGGTGCCAAACATAGGCAGTAAGAAGAGTCAGTCCTCTTGTACTTAAGTCGGTATTGTGCCTTTTGTATTAAACTCGGATGCAATTTCTGTGCTTCATCGTCAATAAGAAGGTCCAAGGTAGACAGTAAACCTGAAGTGAAGAATCGGAAGCTACAACTGGACTCACAGGGGAGGTTCAAATCATAGAAAGTTAGAGTGTCAGTCCTCTTGTACTTAAGTCGGCATTGTGCCGTTTGAATTAAATTCTGATGCAATTTCTGTGTTTCATCGTCAATAAGAAGGTCCAAGGTATACAGTAAACCTGACGTGAAGCATTGGAATCTAAACCGGATCTCACAGGAAAGGTTCTAAACATAGACAGTAAGAAGAGTCAGTCCTCTTGTACTTAAGTCGGCATTGTGCCTTTTGTACTAAATTTGGATGCAATTTCTCTGTTTCATTGTCAATAAGAAGGTACAAGGTATACAGTAAACCTGAATCGAAGCATCGGAATCTAAAACCGGTCTCACAGGAGAGGTTTAAATCATAAAAGTTAGAGTGTCAGTCCTCTTGTACTTAAGTTGGCATTGTGCCTTTTGTATTAAATTCAGATGCAATTTCTTTGTTTCATCGACAATAAGAAAGTCCAAGGAATACAGTAAACCTGAAGTGAAGCATCGGGATGTTAAACCGGTCTCACAGGAGAGGTTGACATCATAGAATGTAAGAAGTGTCAGTCCTCTTGTACTTCAGTCGGTATTGTGCCATTTAAATTTAATTCGGATGCAATTTCTGTCTTTGATCGTCAATAAGAAGGTCCAAGGGATACAGTAAACCTGAAGTGAAGCATCGGAATCTTAAACTGGACTCACAGGAGAGGTTCAAATCATAGAAAGTTTAAGTGTCAGTCCTCTTTTACTTAAGTCAGCATTGTGCCTTTGGAATCTAATTCCGATGCAATTTCTCTGCTTCTTCGTCAATAAGGAGGTTCAAGGTATACAGTAAACCTGAAGTGAAACATCGGAATCTAAAAAAGGACTCACAGGAGAGGTTCAAACCATAGAAAATTAGAGTGTCAGTCCTCTTGTACTTAAGTCTACATTGTGCCTTTTGTACTAAATTCGGATGCAATTTCTGTGCTTTATCCTCAATACGAAATACCAAGGTATACAGGGAACCTGAAGTGAAGCACCAGAATCTAAAACTGGACTCACAGGAGAGGTTCTAAATATAGACAGTAAGAAGAATCAGTCCTCTTGTACATAAGTCGGCATTGTGCCTTTTGTTCTAAATTCGGATGCAATTTCTGTGTTTCATCGTCAATAAGAAGGTCCAAGGTATACAGTAAACCTGAAGTGAAGCATCGCAATCTAAAACTGGTCTCACAGGAGAGGTTCTAAACATAGAATGTAAGAAGTGTCAGTCCTCTTGTACCTAAGTCGGGATTGTGCGTTTTGAATTTAATTCGGATGCGATTTCTGTGCTTCATCGGCAATAAGAACGTCGAAGGTATACAGTAAACCTAAAGTGAAGCATCGGAATCTACAACTGCACTCACAGGGGAGGTTCAAATCATAGACAGTTACAGTGTCAGTCCTCTTGTACTTAAGTCGGCATTGAGCCTTTTGTATTAAACTCGGATGCAATTTCTGTGTTTCATCGTCAATAAGAAGGGTCAAGGTATACAGTTAACCTGAAGTGAAACATCGGAATCTAGAAAAGGACTCACAGGAGAGGTTCAAATCATAGAAAGGTAGAGTGTCAGTCCTCTTGTACTTAAGTCGGCATTTTGCCTCTTGTATTAAATTCGGAAGCAATATCTGTGTTTCGTCGTCAATTAGAAGGTCCAAGGTATACAGTTAACCTGAATTGAAGCATCGGAATCTAAAACCGGTCTCACAGGAGAGGTTTACATTATAAAAGTTAGAGTGCCAGTCCTCTGGTACTTAAGTCGGCATTTTGCCTTTTGTACTAATTTCGGATGCAATTTCTGTGCTTCATCGTCAATACGAAGGTCCAAGGTATACAGTAAACCTGAAGTGAAGCATCGGAATCTAAAACTGTACTCACAGGAGAGGTACTAAATATAGACAGTAAGAAGAATCACTCCATTTGTACTTAAGTCGTCATTGTGCATTTGAATTTAATTCGGATGCAATTTCTGTGTTTCATCGTCAATAAGAAGGTCCAAGGTATACAGTAAACCTGAAGTGAAGCATCGGAATCTAAAACTGGACTCACAGGAGAGGTTCAAATCATAGAAAGTTAGAGTGTCATTCCTCTAGTACTTAAGTCGCCATTGTGCCTTTTGTATTAAACTCGGATACAATTTCTGTTCTTCATCGCCAATAAGAAGGTCGAAGGTAGACAGTAAACCTGAAGTGAAGAAAGGAATCTACAAATAGACTCACTGGGGAGGTTCAAACCGTAGAAAGTTAGAGTGTCAGTCCTCTTGTACTGAAGTCGGCATTGTGCATTTTGAATTAAGTTCGGATGCAGTTTCTGTGTTTCATCGTCAATAAGAAGGTCCAAGGTATACAGTAAACCTGAAGTGAAACATCGCAATCTAAAACCGATCTCACAGGAGAGGTTCTAAACATAGAATGTAAGAAGTGTCAGTATTCATGTACTTAAGTATGCATTGTGCCTTTTCTATTTAATTCGGATGCAATTTCTGTGTTTGACCTTCAATAACAAGGTCCAAGGGATACAGTAAACCTGAAGTGAAGCATCAGAATCTAAAACTGGACTCACAGGAGAGGTTCAAATCATAGAAAGTTTAAGTGTCAGTAATATTGTACTTAAGTCGGGATTGTGCGTTTTGAATTTAATTCGGATGCAACTTCTGTGCTTCATCATCAATAAGAAGGTCCAAGGTATACATTAAACCTGAAGTGAAGCATCGGAATCTAAAACTGGACTCACAGGAGAGGTTCAAACCATAGAAAATTAGAGTGTCATTCCTCTTGTACTTAAGTCGGCATTTGGCCTTTTCTATTAACCTCGGATGCAATTTCTGTGCTTCATCGTCAATAAGAAGGTCCAAGGTATACCGTAAACATGAATTGAGACATCGGAATCTAAAACCGGTCTCACAGGAGAGGTTTAAATAATAAAAGTTAGAGTGTCAGTCCTCTTGTACTTAAGTCTACATTGTGCCTTTTGTACTAAATTCGGATGCAATTTCTGTGCTTCATCCTCAATACGAAATACCAAGGTATACAGGAAACCTGAAGTGAAGCACCGGAATCTGAAACTGGACTCACAGGAGAGGTTCTAAATATAGACAGTACGAAGAATCAGTCCTCTTGTACATAAGTCGGGATTGTGCCTTTTGTTCTAAATTCGGATGCAATTTCTGTGTTTCATCGTCAATAAGAAGGTCCAAGGTATACAGTAAATCTGAAGTGAACATCGCAATCTAAAACTGATCTCACAGGAGAGGTTCTAAACATAGAATGTAAGAAGTGTCAGTCCTCTTGTACCTAAGTCGGGATTGTGCGTTTTGAATTTAATTCGGATGCGATTTCTGTGCTTCATCGGCAATAAGAACGTCCAAGGTATACAGTAAACCTGAAGTGAAGCATCGGAATCTACAACTGGACTCACAGGAGAGGTTCAAATCATAGATAGTTTAAGTGTCAGTCCTCTTGTACTTAAGTCGGCATTGTGCCTTTGGAATGTAATTGCGATGCAATTTCTCTGTTTCTTCGTCAATAAGAAGGTTCAAGGTATACAGTAAACCTGAAGTGAAACATCGGAATCTAAAAAAGGACTCACAGGAGAGGTTCAAATCATAGAAAGGTAGAGTGTCAGTCCTCTTGTTCTTAAGTCGGCATTTTGCCTTTTGTATTAAATTCGGATGCAATATCTGTGTTTCATCGTCAATTAGAAGGTCCAAGGTATACAGTTAACCTGAATTGAAGCATCGGAATCTAAAACCGGTCTCACAGGAGAGGTTTACATTATAAAAGTTAGAGTGTCAGTCCTCTGGTACTTAAGTCGGCATTTTGCCTTTTGTACTCATTTCGGATGCAATTTCTGTGCTTCATCTTCAATACGAAGGTCCAAGGTATAGAGTAAACCTGAAGTGAAGAATCGGAATCTAAAACTGTACTCACAGGAGAGGTTCTAAATATAGACAGTAAGAAGAATCAGTCCATTTGTACTTAAGTCGTCATTGTGCCTTTTGAATTTAATTCGGATGCAATTTCTGTGCTTCATCGTCAAAAAGAAGGTCCAAGGTATACAGTAAACCTAAAGTGAAGCATCGGAATCTAAAACTGGACTCACAGGAGAGGTTCAAATCATAGAAAGTTAGAGTGTCATTCCTCTTGTACTTAAGTCGGCATTGTGCCTTTTGTATTATACTCGGATGCAATTTCTGTGCTTCATCGTTAATAAGTAGGTCCATGGTGTTCAGTAAACCTGAAGTGAAGCAGCGGGATCTAAAACTGGACACACAGGAGAGGTGCCAAACATAGGCAGTAAGAAGAGTCAGTCCTCTTGTACTTAAGTCGTCATTGTGCCTTTTGAATTTAATTCGGATGCAATTTCTGTGCTTCATCGGCAATAAGAAGGTCCAAGGGATACAGTAAACCTGAAGTGAAGCATCGGAATCTAAAACTGGGCTCACAGGACAGGTTCAAACCAAAGAAAGTTAGAGTGTCATTCCTCTTGTACTTAAGTCGGTATTGTGCCTTTTGTATTAAACTCGGATGCAATTTCTGTGCTTCATCGTCAATAAGAAGGTCCAAGGTAGACAGTAAACCTGAAGTGAAGAATCGGAAGCTACAACTGGACTCACAGGGGAGGTTCAAATCATAGAAAGTTAGAGTGTCAGTCCTCTTGTACTTAAGTCGGCATTGTGCCGTTTGAATTAAATTCTGATGCAATTTCTGCGTTTCATCGTCAATTAGAAGGTCCAAGGTATACAGTAAACCTGACGTGAAGCATTGGAATCTAAACCGGATCTCACAGGAAAGGTTCTAAACATAAACAGTAAGAAGAGTCAGTCCTCTTGTACTTAAGTCGGCATTGTGCCTTTTGTACTAAATTTGGATGCAACTTCTCTGTTTCATTGTCAATAAGAAAGTACAAGGTATACAGTAAACCTGAATTGAAGCATCGGAATCTAAAACCGGTCTCACAGGAGAGGTTTAAATCATAAAAGTTAGAGTGTCAGTCCTCTTGTACTTAAGTTGGCATTGTGCCTTTTGTATTAAATTCAGATGCAATTTCTTTGTTTCATCGACAATAAGAAAGTCCAAGGAATACAGTAAACCTGAAGTGAAGCATCGGGATCTTAAACCGGTCTCACAGGAGAGGTTGACATCATAGAATGTAAGAAGTGTCAGTCCTCTTGTACTTAAGTCGGTATTGTGCCATTTAAATTTAATTCGGATGCAATTTCTGTCTTTGATCGTCAATAAGAAGGTCCAAGGGATACAGTAAACCTGAAGTGAAGCATCGGAATCTTAAACTGGACTCACAGGAGAGGTTCAAATCATAGAAAGTTTAAGTGTCAGTCCTCTTTTACTTAAGTCGGCATTGTGCCTTTGGAATCTAATTCCGATGCAACTTCTCTGCTTCTTCGTCAATAAGAAGGTTCAAGGTATACAGTAAACCTGAAGTGAAACATCGGAATCTAAAAAAGGACTCACAGGAGAGGTTCAAACCATAGAAAATTAGAGTGTCAGTCCTCTTGTACTTAAGTCTACATTGTGCCTTTTGTACTAAATTCGGATGCAATTTCTGTGCTTTATCCTCAATACGAAATACCAAGGTATACAGGGAACCTGAAGTGAAGCACCGGAATCTAAAACTGGACTCACAGGAGAGGTTCGAAATATAGACAGTAAGAAGAATCAGTCCTCTTGTACATAAGTCGGCATTGTGCCTTTTGTTCTAAATTCGGATGCAATTTCTGTGTTTCATCGTCAATAAGAAGGTCCAAGGTATACAGTAAACCTGAAGTGAAGCATCGCAATCTAAAACTGGTCTCACAGGAGAGGTTCTAAACATAGAATGTAAGAAGTGTCAGTCCTCTTGTACCTAAGTCGGGATTGTGCGTTTTGAATTTAATTCGGATGCGATTTCTGTGCTTCATCGGCAATAAGAACGTCGAAGGTATACAGTAAACCTAAAGTGAAGCATCGGAATCTACAACTGCACTCACAGGGGAGGTTCAAATCATAGACAGTTACAGTGTCAGTCCTCTTGTACTTAAGTCGGCATTGTGCCTTTTGAATTAAATTCGGATGCAATTTCTGTGTTTCATCGTCAATAAGAAGGTACAAGGTATACAGTAAACCTGAAGTGAAGCATCGCAATCTAAAACTGGTCTCACAGGAGATGTTCTAAACATAGGCAGTAAGACGAGTCAGTCCTCTTGTACTTAAGTCGGCATTGTGCCTTTTGTATTAAACTCGGATGCAATTTCTGTGTTTCATCGTCAATAAGAAGGGTCAAGGTATACAGTTAACCTGAAGTGAAACATCGGAATCTAAAAAAGGACTCACAGGAGAGGTTCAAATCATAGAAAGGTAGAGTGTCAGTCCTCTTGTACTTAAGTCGGCATTTTGCCTTTTGTATTAAATTCGGAAGCAATGTCTGTGTTTCGTCGTCAATTAGAAGGTCCAAGGTATACAGTTAACCTGAATTGAAGCATCGGAATCTAAAACCGGTCTCACAGGAGAGGTTTACATTATAAAAGTTAGAGTGCCAGTCCTCTGGTACTTAAGTCGGCATTTTGCCTTTTGTACTAATTTCGGATGCAATTTCTGTGCCTCATCGTCAATACGAAGGTCCAAGGTATACAGTAAACCTGAAGTGAAGCATCGGAATCTAAAACTGTACTCACAGGAGAGGTACTAAATATAGACAGTAAGAAGAATCAGTCCATTTGTACTTAAGTCGTCATTGTGCATTTGAATTTAATTCGGATGCAATTTCTGTGTTTCATCGTCAATAAGAAGGCCCAAGGTATACAGTAAACCTGAAGTGAAGCATCGGAATCTAAAACTGGACTCACAGGAGAGGTTCAAATCATAGAAAGTTAGAGTGTCATTCCTCTTGTACTTATGTCGCCATTGTGCCTTTTGTATTAAACTCGGATACAATTTCTGTTCTTCATCGTCAATAAGAAGGTCGAAGGTAGACAGTAAACCTGAAGTGAAGAAAGGAATCTACAAATGGATTCACTGGGGAGGTTCAAACCGTAGAAAGTTAGAGTGTCAGTCCTCTTGTACTGAAGTCGGCATTGTGCATTTTGAATTAAGTTCGGATGCAGTTTCTGTGTTTCATCGTCAATAAGAAGGTCCAAGGTATACAGTAAACCTGAAGTGAAACATTGCAATCTAAAACCGATCTCACAGGAGAGGTTCTAAACATAGAATGTAAGAATTGTCAGTATTCATGTAATTAAATATGCATTGTGCCTTTTCTATTTAATTCAGATGCAATTTCTGTGTTTGACCTTCAATAACAAGGTCCAAGGGATACAGTAAACCTGAAGTGAAGCATCGGAATCTAAAACTGAACTCACAGGAGAGGTTCAAATCATAGAAAGTTTAAGTGTCAGTAATATTGTACTTAAGTCGGGATTGTGCGTTTTGAATTTAATTCGGATGCAACTTCTGTGCTTCATCATCAATAAGAAGGTCCAAGGTATACATTAAACCTGAAGTGAAGCATCGGAATCTAAAACTGGACTCACAGGAGAGGTTCAAACCATAGAAAATTAGAGTGTCATTCCTCTTGTACTTAAGTCGGCATTTGGCCTTTTCTATTAACCTCGGATGCAATTTCTGTGCTTCATCGTCAATAAGAAGGTCCAAGGTATACCGTAAACATGAATTGAGGCATCGGAATCTAAAACCGGTCTCACAGGAGAGGTTTAAATAATAAAAGTTAGAGTGTCAGTCCTCTTGTACTTAAGTCTACATTGTGCCTTTTGTACTAAATTCGGATGCAATTTCTGTGCTTCATCCTCAATATGAAATACCAAGGTATACAGGAAACCTGAAGTGAAGCACCGGAATCTGAAACTGGACTCACAGGAGAGGTTCTAAATATAGACAGTACGAAGAATCAGTCCTCTTGTACATAAGTCGGCATTGTGCCTTTTGAATTAAATTCGGATGCAATTTCTGTGTTTCATCGTCAATAAGAAGGTACAAGGTATACAGTAAACCTGAAGTGAAGCATCGGAATCTAAAACTGGTCTCACAGGAGAGGTTCTAAACATAGGCAGTAAGAAGAGTCAGTCCTCTTGTACTTAAGTCGTCATTGTGCCTCTTGAATTTAATTTGGATGCAATTTCTGTCCTTCATCGGCAATAAGAACGTCCAAGGTATACAGCAAACCTGAAGTGAAGCATCGGAATCTAAAACTGGTCTCACAGGAGAGGTTCAAATCATAGAAAGTTAGAGTCTCATTCCTCTTGTACATAAGTCGCCATTGAGCCTTTTGTATTAAACTCGGATGCTATTTCTGTGCTTCATCGTCAATAAGAAGGTCCAAGGTATACAGTAAACCTGAAGTGAGCATCGGAATCTAAAACTGGTCTCACAGGAGAGGTTCTAAACATAGGCAGTAAGAAGAGTCAGTCCTCTTGTACTTAAGTCGTCATTGTGCCTTTTGAAATTAATTCGGATGCAATTTCTGTGTTTCATCGTCAATAAGAAGGTCCAAGGTATACAGTAAACCTGAAGTGAATCATCGCAATCTTAAACTGGTCTCACAGGAGAGGTTCTAAACATAGAATGTAAGAAGTGTCAGTCCTCTTGTACCTAAGTCGGGATTGTGCGTTTTGAATTTAATTCGGATGCGATTTCTGTGCTTCATCGGCAATAAGAACGTCGAAGGTATACAGTAAACCTAAAGTGAAGCATCGGAATCTACAACTGCACTCACAGGGGAGGTTCAAATCATAGACAGTTACAGTGTCAGTCCTCTTGTACTTAAGTCGGCATTGTGCCTTTTGAATTAAATTCGGATGCAATTTCTGTGTTTCATCGTCAATAAGAAGGTACAAGGTATACAGTAAACCTGAAGTGAAGCATCGCAATCTAAAACTGGTCTCACAGGAGATGTTCTAAACATAGGCAGTAAGACGAGTCAGTCCTCTTGTACTTAAGTCGGCATTGTGCCTTTTGTATTAAACTCGGATGCAATTTCTGTGTTTCATCGTCAATAAGAAGGGTCAAGGTATACAGTTAACCTGAAGTGAAACATCGGAATCTAAAAAAGGACTCACAGGAGAGGTTCAAATCATAGAAAGGTAGAGTGTCAGTCCTCTTGTACTTAAGTCGGCATTTTGCCTTTTGTATTAAATTCGGAAGCAATATCTGTGTTTCGTCGTCAATTAGAAGGTCCAAGGTATACAGTTAACCTGAATTGAAGCATCGGAATCTAAAACCGGTCTCACAGGAGAGGTTTACATTATAAAAGTTAGAGTGCCAGTCCTCTGGTACTTAAGTCGGCATTTTGCCTTTTGTACTAATTTCGGATGCAATTTCTGTGCTTCATCGTCAATACGAAGGTCCAAGGTATACAGTAAACCTGAAGTGAAGCATCGGAATCTAAAAATGTACTCACAGGAGAGGTACTAAATATAGACAGTAAGAAGAATCAGTCCATTTGTACTTAAGTCGTCATTGTGCATTTGAATTTAATTCGGATGCAATTTCTGTGTTTCATCGTCAATAAGAAGGCCCAAGGTATACAGTAAACCTGAAGTGAAGCATCGGAATCTAAAACTGGACTCACAGGAGAGGTTCAAATCATAGAAAGTTAGAGTGTCATTCCTCTTGTACTTATGTCGCCATTGTGCCTTTTGTATTAAACTCGGATACAATTTCTGTTCTTCATCGTCAATAAGAAGGTCGAAGGTAGACAGTAAACCTGAAGTGAAGAAAGGAATCTACAAATGGACTCACTGGGGAGGTTCAAACCGTAGAAAGTTAGAGTGTCAGTCCCCTTGTACTGAAGTCGGCATTGTGCATTTTGAATTAAGTTCGGATGCAGTTTCTGTGTTTCATCGTCAATAAGAAGGTCCAAGGTATACAGTAAACCTGAAGTGAAACATCGCAATCTAAAACCGATCTCACAGGAGAGGTTCTAAACATAGAATGTAAGAATTGTCAGTATTCATGTAATTAAATATGCATTGTGCCTTTTCTATTTAATTCAGATGCAATTTCTGTGTTTGACCTTCAATAACAAGGTCCAAGGGATACAGTAAACCTGAAGTGAAGCATCGGAATCTAAAACTGGACTCACAGGAGAGGTTCAAATCATAGAAAGTTTAAGTGTCAGTAATATTGTACTTAAGTCGGGATTGTGCGTTTTGAATTTAATTCGGATGCAACTTCTGTGCTTCATCATCAATAAGAAGGTCCAAGGTATACATTAAACCTGAAGTGAAGCATCGGAATCTAAAACTGGACTCACAGGAGAGGTTCAAACCATAGAAAATTAGAGTGTCATTCCTCTTGTACTTAAGTCGGCATTTGGCCTTTTCTATTAACCTCGGATGCAATTTCTGTGCTTCATCGTCAATAAGAAGGTCCAAGGTATACCGTAAACATGAATTGAGGCATCGGAATCTAAAACCGGTCTCACAGGAGAGGTTTAAATAATAAAAGTTAGAGTGTCAGTCCTCTTGTACTTAAGTCTACATTGTGCCTTTTGTACTAAATTCGGATGCAATTTCTGTGCTTCATCCTCAATACGAAATACGAAGGTATACAGGAAACCTGAAGTGAAGCACCGGAATCTGAAACTGGACTCACAGGAGAGGTTCTAAATATAGACAGTACGAAGAATCAGTCCTCTTGTACATAAGTCGGCATTGTGCCTTTTGAATTAAATTCGGATGCAATTTCTGTGTTTCATCGTCAATAAGAAGGTACAAGGTATACAGTAAACCTGAAGTGAATCATCGGAATCTAAAACTGGTCTCACAGGAGAGGTTTTAAACATAGGCAGTAAGAAGAGTCAGTCCTCTTGTACTTAAGTCGTCATTGTGCCTCTTGAATTTCATTTGGATGCAATTTCTGTCCTTCATCGGCAATAAGAACGTCCAAGGTATACAGCAAACCTGAAGTGAAGCATCGGAATCTAAAACTGGTCTCACAGGAGAGGTTCAAATCATAGAAAGTTAGAGTCTCATTCCTCTTGTACATAAGTCGGCATTGAGAGTTTTGTATTAAACTCGGATGCTATTTCTGTGCTTCATCGTCAATAAGAAGGTCCAAGGTATACAGTAAGCCTGAAGTGAGCATCGAAATCTAAAACTGGTCTCACAGGAGAGGTTCTAAACATAGGCAGTAAGAAGAGTCAGTCCTCTTGTACTTAAGTCGTCATTGTGCCTTTTGAATTTAATTTGGATGCAATTTCTGTGCTTCATCGGCAATAAGAACGTCCAAGGTACACAGTAAACCTGAAGTGAAGCATCGGAATCTACAACTGGACTCATAGGAGAGGTTTAAATCATAGAAATTTAGAGAATCTGTCCTCTTGTACTTATGTCGGCATTGTGCTGTTTGAATTTCTTTTCGATTCAATTTCTGTGCTTCACTGACAATAAGAAAGTTCTAGGTATACATTAAACCTGAAGTGAAGCATCGGAATATAAAACTGGACTCACAGGAGAGGTTCAAATCATATAAAGTTAGAGTGTCAGTCCTCTTGTTCTTAAGTCGGCATTGTGCCTTTTGAATTTAATTCGATGCAATTTCTGTGTTTCATCGTCAATAAGAAGGTCCAAGTTATACAGTAAACCTGAAGTCAAGCATCAGAATCTAAAGCTGGACTCACAGGAATGGTTCAAATCATTGAAAGTAAGAGTGGCAGTCCTATTTTACTTAAGTCGGCATTGTGCCTTTTGTTTTCAATTCAAATGCAATTTCTGTGCTTCATCGTCAATAAGAACGTCCAAGGTACAGAGTTAAATTGAAGTGAAGAATCGGAATATAAAACTGGACTCACAGGAGAGGTTCAAATCATAGAAAGTTAGAGTGTCAGTCGTCTTGTACTTAAGTCGGCATTGTGCCATTTGAATTAATTTCCGATGCAATCTGTGTTTCATCGACAATAAGAAGGTCTAAGGGATACAGTTAATCTGATGTGAAGCATCGGAATCTAAAACCGGTCTCACAGGAGAGGTTCAAATCATAGAATGTAAGAAGTGTCAGTCCTCTTGTACTTAAGTCGGTATTGTGCCTTTTGTATTTAATTCGGATGCAATTTCTGCGTTTGATCGTCAATAAGAGGGCCCAAGGGATAGAGTAAACCTGAAGTGAAGCATCGGAATCTAAAACTGGACTCAAAGGAGAGGTTCCATTCATAGAAAGTTTATGTGTCAGTCCTCTTGTACTTAAGTCGGCATTGTGCCTTTTGAATTTAATTCCGAAGTAATTTCTGTGCTTCATCGTCAATAAGAAGGTTCAAGGTACACAGTAAACCTGAAGTACAGCATCGGAATCTAAAACTGGACTCACAGGAGAGGTTCAAATCATAGAAAGTTAGAGTGTCATTCCTCTTGTACTTAAGTCGGCATTTTGCCTTTTGTATTAAATTCGGATGCAATATCTGTGTTTCATCGTCAATTAGAAGATCCAAGGTATACAGTAAACCTGAATTGAAGCACCGGATAATAAAACAGGTCTCACAGGAGAGGTTTAAATCATAAAAATTAGAGTGTCAGTCAACTTGTACTTAAGTCGGCATTGTGCCTTTTGTACTAAACTCGGATGCAATTTGTGTGCTTCATCGTCAATAAGAAGGTCCGAGGTATACAGTAAACCTGCAGTGAAGCATCGGAATCTAAAACTGGACACACAGGAGAGGTTCTGAATATAGACAGAAAGAAGAGTCAGTTCTCTTGTACTTAAGTCGTCATTGTGCCTTTTGAATTTAATTCGGACGCAATTTCTGTGCTTCATCGTCAATACGAAGGTACAAGGTATACAGTAAACCTGAAGTGAAGAATCGGAATCTACAACTGGACTCACAGGAGAGGTTCAAATCATAGAACGTTGGAGTGTCAGTCCTCTTGTACTTATGTCGGCATTGTGCCTTTTGAATTAAATTCGGTTGCAATTTCTGTGATTCATCGTCAATTAGAAGGTCCAAGGTATACAGTAAACCTGAAGTGAAGCATTGGAATCTAAACCTGGTCTCACAAGAATGGTTCTAAACATAGACTGTAAGAAGAGTCAGTCCTCTTGTACTGAAGTCGGAATTGTGCCTTTTGTACTAAATTTGGATGCAATATCTGTTTTTCATCGTCAACAAGAAGGTCCTGCGTATACAGTAAACCTGAAGTGAACCATCGCAATCTAAAACCGGTCTCACAGGAGAGGTTCTAAACATAGAATGTAAGAAGTGTCAGTCCTTTTGTATTTAAGTCGGCATTGTGCCTTTTCTATTTAATTCGGGTGCAATTTCTGTGTATGATCATCAATAACAGGGTCCAAGGGATACAGTAAACCTGAAGTGAAGCATCGGAATCTAAAACTGGACTCACAGGAGAGGTTCAAATCATAGAAAGTTAAAGTGTCAGTCGTCTTGCACTTGAGTCGGGATTGTGCCTTTTGAATTTATTTCCGATGCAATTTCTGTGCTTCATCATCAACAAGAAGGTTCAAGGTATACAGGACACCTGAAGTGAAGCATCGGAATCTAGAACTGGCATCACAGGAGAGGTTCTAAACATAGGCAGTAAGAAGCGACAGTCCTCTTGTACTTAACTCGTCATTGTGCCTTTTGAATTTAATTCGGATGCAATATCTGTGCTTTATCGGCAATAAGAAAGTCCAAGGTATATGGTAAACCTGAAGTGAAGCATCGTAATCTAAAACTGGACTCTCAGGAGAGGGTCAAATCATAGAAAGTTAGAGTGCCAGTCATCTTGTACTTAAGTCGGCATTGTGCCTTATGTAAAATTCGGATGCAATTTCTGTGTTTCAACGTCAATTAGAAGGTCCAAGGTATACAGTAAACCTAAAGTGAAGCATCGGAATCTAAAACCGGTCTCACAACAAGGTTCAAATCATAGAAAGTTAGAGTGCCAGTCATCTTGTACTTAAGTCGGCATTGTGCCTTATGTATTAAATTCGGATGCAATTTCTGTGCTTCATCGTCAATAAGAGGGTCCAAGGTATACAGTAAACCAGAAGTGAAGCATCGGAATCTAAAACTGGACTTGCAGGAGAGGTTCAAATCATAGACAGTTAGAGTGTCGGTCCACTTCTACTTAAGTCGGCATTTTGCCTTTTGTATTAAATTCGGATGCAATATCTGTGTTTCATCGTGAATTATAAGGTCCAAGATATACAGTAAACCTAAATTGAAGCATCGGAATCTAAAACCGGTCTCGCAGGAGAGGTATAAATCATAAAAGGTAGAGTGTCAGTCCTCTTGTGCTTCAGTCGGCATTGTGCCTTTTCTATTTAATTCGGATGCAATTTCTGTGTTTGGTCATCAATAAGAAGGTCCAAGGGATACAGTAAACCTGAAGTGAAGCATCGGAACCTAAAACTTGACTCACAGGAGAGGTTCAAATCACAGAATGTAAGAACTGTCAGTCCTCTTGTAATTAAGTCGGCATTGTGCCCTTTGTATTTAATCCGGATGCAATTTCTGTGTTTCATCGCCAATTAGAAGGTCCAAGGTATACAGTAAACCTGAAGTGAAGCTTCGGAATCTAAAACTGGTCTCACAGGAAAGGTTCTGATCATAGACAGTAAGAAGTGTCAGTCCTCTTGTACGTAAGTCGGCATTGTGCCTTTTGTACTAAAATCGGATGCAATTTCTGTGTTTCATCGTCAATAAGAAGGTCCAAGGGATACAGTAAACCTGAAGTGAAGCATCAGAATCTAAAACCAGTCTCACAGGAGAGGTTTAAATCATAGGAAGTTAGAGTGTCAGTCCTCTTGTACTTAAGTCGGCATTGTGCCTTATGTATTACGTTCGGATGCAATTTCTGTGTTTCATCGTCAATTAGAAGGTCCAAGTTATACAGTAAACCTGAAGTGAAGCTTCGGAATCTAAAACTGGTCTCACAGGAAAGGTTCTGATCATAGACAGTAAGAAGTGTCAGTCCTCTTGTACGTAAGTCGGCATTGTGCCTTTTGTACTAAAATCGGATGCAATTTCTGTGTTTCATCGTCAATAAGAAGGTCCAAGGGATACAGTAAACCAGAAGTGAAGCATCGGAATCTAAAACCGGTCTCACAGGAGAGGTTCAAATCACAGAATGTAAGAACTGTCAGTCCTCTTGTAATTAAGTCGGCATTGTGCCTTTTGTATTTAATCCGGATGCAATTTCTGTGTTTCATCGCCAATAAGAGGGTCCAAGGGATACAGTAAACCTTAAGTGAAGCATCGGAATCTAAAACCGGACTCGCAGGAGAGGTTCAAATCATAGATAGTTAGAGTGTCAGTCCTCTTGTACTTAAGTCGGCATTGTGCCTTTTGAATATAATTCCGATGCAATTTCTGTGTTTCATCGTCAATAAGAAGGTCCAAGGTATACGGTAAACCTGAAGTGAAGCATCGGAATCTAAAACTGGAGTCACAGGAGAGGTTCATATCATAGAAAGTTAGTGTGTCAGTCCTCTTGTACTTAAGTCAACATTGTGCATTTTGAATTTAATTCGATGCAATTTCTGTGTTTCATCGTTAATAAGAAGGTCCAAATTATACAGTAAACCTGAAGTGAAGCATCGGAATCTAAAACTGGACTCACAGCAGAGGTTCAAATCATTGAAAGTTACAGTGTCAGTCCTTTTGTACTTAAGTCGGCATGTGTGCATTTTGTTTTAAATTCGGATGCTATTTCTGTGTTCATCGTCAATAACAATGCCATGGGATACAGAAAACCCTAAGTGCAGCATCGGAATCTAAAACCGGACTCACAGAGAGGTTCAAATCATAGAAAGTTAGAGTGTCAGTCCTCTTGTACTTAAGTCGGCATTGTGCCTTCTGTACTAAATATGGATGCAATTTCTCTGTTTCATCGTCAATAAGAAGGTCCAAGGGACACAGTAAACCTGCAGTGAAGCATCGCAATCTAATACCAGTCTCACAGGAGAGGTTCAAATCATAGAATGTAAGAACTGACAATCCTCTTGTACTTAAGTTGGCATTGTGACTTTTCTATTAATTCGGATGCAATTTCTGTGTTTGATCATCAATAAGAAGGTCCAAGGTGTACAGTAAACCTTAAGTGAAGCATCGGAATCTAAAACTGGACTCACAGGAGAGGTTCAAATCATAGAAAGTTTAAGAGTGAGTCCTCATGTACTTAAGTCGTCATTGTGCCTTTTGAATTTAATTCCGATGCAATTTCTGTGCTTCATCGTCAATAAGAAAGTTCAAGGTATACAGTAAACCTGAAGTGAAGCATCGGAATCTAAAACTGGACTCTCAGGAATGGTTCAAATCATAGAAAGTTAGAGTGTCAGTCCTCTTGTACTTAAGTCGGCATTGTGCCTTTTGTATTAAATTCGGATGCAATTTCTGTGATTCATCGTCAATTAGAAGATCCAAGATATACCGTAAACCTGAATTGAAGCATCGGAATCTAAAACCGGTCTCACAGGACAGGTTTCAATCATAGAAAGTTAGAGGGTCAGTCCTCTTGTACTTAAGTCGGCATTGTGCCTTTTGTACTACAATCGGATGCAATTTCTCTGTTTCATCGTCAATAAGAAGGTCCAAGGGATACAGTACACCTGAAGTGAAGCTTCGGAATCTAAAAGTGGTCTCACAGGAAAGGTTCTGAACATAGACAGTAAGAAGAGTCAGTCCTCTTGTACGTAAGTCGGCAATGTGCCTTTTGTACTAAAATCGGATGCAATATCTGTGTTTCATCGTCAATAAGAAGGTCCAAGGTATACAGTAAAGCTGAAGTGAAGCATCGGAAACTAAAACTGGCCTCACAGGAGAGGTTCTATACATAGACTGTAAGAAGTGTCAGTCCTCTTGTAGTTACGTCGTCATTGTGCCTTTTGAATTTAATTCCGATGCAGTTTCTGTGCTTCATCGTCAATAAGAAGGTCCGAGGTATACAGTAAACCTTAAGTGAAGCATCGGAATCTTAATCTGGACTCTCAGGAGAGGTTCAAATCATAGAAAGTTAGAGTGTCATTCCTCTTGTACTTAAGTCGGCATTGTGCCATTTGTATTAAATTCGGATGCAATTTATGTGCTTCATCGTCAATAAGAGGGTCCAAGGGATACAGTAAACCTGAAGTGAAGAATCGGAATCAAAAACTGGACTCACAGGAGAGGTTCAAATCATAGATAGTTGTAGTGTCAGTCCTCTTGTACTTAAGTTGGCATTGTGCCTTATGTACTACGTTCGAATGCAGTTTCTGTCTTTCATCGTCAATTAGAAGGTCCAAGGTATACAGTAAATCTGAAGTGAAGCTTCGGAATCTAAAACTGGTCTCACAGGAAAGGATCTGAACATAGACAGTAAGAAGTGTCAGTCCTCTTGTACGTAAGTCGGCATTGTGCATTTTGTACTAAAATCGGACGCAATTTCTGTATTTCATCGTCAATAAGAAGGTCCAAGGGATAAAGTAAACCTGAAGTGAAGCATCGGAATCTAAAATCGGTCTCACAGGAGAGGTTGAAATCATAGAATGTAAGAAGTGTCAGTCCTCTTGTACTTAAGTCGGCATTGTGCCTTTTGTATTTAATCCGAATGCAATTTCTGTGTTTCATCGCCAATAAGAAGGTCCAAGGGATACAGTAAACCTGAAGTGAAGCATCGGAATCTAAAACAAGACTCACAGGAGAGGTTCAAATCATAGATAGTTAGAGTGTCAGTCCTCTTGTACTTAAGTCGGCATTGTGCCTTTTGAATATAATTCCGATGCAATTTCTGTGTTTCATCGTCAATATGAAGGTCCAAGGTATACAGTAAAGCTGAAGTGAAGCATCGGAATCTAAAACTGGACTCACAGGAGAGGTTCAAATCATAGAAAGTTAGAGTGTCAGTCCTCTTGTACTTAAGTCGGCATTGTGCCTTTTGAAATTAATTCGATGCAATTTCTGTGTTTCATCGTTAATAAGGAGGTCCATATTATACAGTAAACCTGAAGTGAAGCATCGGAATCTAAAACTGGACACACATGAGAGGTTCAAACCATTGAAAGTTACAGTGTCAGTCCTTTTGAACTTAAGTCGCCATTGTGCATTTTGTTTTAAATTCGGATGCAATTTCTGTGTTTCATCGTCAATAACAAGGCCATGGGATACAGTAAACCTTAAGTGAAGCATCGGAATCTAAAACCGGACTCACAGGAGAAGTTCAAATCATAGAAAGTTAGAGTGTCAGTCCTCTTTTACTTAAGTCGGCATTGTGCCTTTTGTGCTAAATTTGGATGCAATTTCTGTGTTTCATCGTCAATAACAAGGTCCAAGGGATACAGTAAACCTGAAGTGAAGCATCGGAATCTAAAACTGGACTCACAGGAGAGGTTCAAATTACAGAAAGTTAGAGTGTCAGTCCTCTTGTACTTAAGTCGGCATTGTGCCTTTTGAATTTAATTCGATGCAATTTCTGTGTTTCATCGTTAATAAGAAGGTCCAAGGTATACAGTAAACCTGAAGTGAAGCATCGGAATCTAAAACTGGACTCACAGGAGAGGTTCAAATCATAGAATGTAAGAAGAGTCAGTCCTCTTGTTCTTATGTGGCATTGTGCCTTTTGAATTTAATTTGGATGCAATTTCTGTGTTTCATCGTCAATAAGAAGGCCCCAGGGATACAGTAAACCTGAAGTGAAGCATCGGAATCTAAAACTGGACTCACAGGAGAGGTTGAAATTATAGAAAGTTAGAGTGTCATTCCTATTGTACTTAAGATAGCATTGTGCCATTTGTATTAAATTCGGAGGCAATTTCTGTGCTTCATCGTCATAAGAGGGTCCAAAGGATACAGTAAACCTGAAGTGAAGATTCGGAATCTAAAACTGGTCTCACAGGAGAGGTTCAAATCATAGAATGTAAGAAGTGTCAGTCCTCTTGTACTTAAGTCGGCATTGTGCCTTTTGTATTTAATCCGAATGCAATTTCTGTGTTTCATCGCCAATAAGAAGGTCCAAGGGATACAGTAAACCTGAAGTGAAGCATCGGAATCTAAAACAAGACTCACAGGAGACGTTCAAATCATAGATAGTTAGAGTGTCAGTCCTCTTGTACTTAAGTCGGCATTGTGCCTTTTGAATATAATTCCGATGCAATTTCTGTGTTTCATCGTCAATAAGAAGGTCCAAGGTATACAGTAAAGCTGAAGTGAAGCATCGGAATCTAAAACTGGACTCACAGGAGAGGTTCAAATCATAGAAAGTTAGAGTGTCAGTCCTCTTGTACTTAAGTCGGCATTGTGCCTTTTGTGCTAAATTTGGATGCAATTTCTGTGTTTCATCGTCAATAACAAGGTCCAAGGGATACAGTAAACCTGCAGTGAAGCATCGTAATCTAAAACCGGTCTCACAGGAGAGGTTCAAATCATAGAATGTAAGAAGTGACAGTCCTCTTGTACTTAAGTCGGCATTGTGATTTTTCGATTAATTCGGATGCAAGTTCTGTGTTTGATCATGAATAAGAAGGTCCAAGGTATACAGTAAACCTTAAGTGAAGCATCGGAATCTAAAACTGGACTCACACTAGAGGTTCAAATTATAGAAAGTTTAAGAGTCAGTCCTCTTGTACTTAAGTCGTCATTGTGCCTTTTGAATTTAATTCCGATGCAATTTCTGTGCTTCATCGTCAATAAGAAGGTTCAAGGTATACAGTAAACCGGAAGTGAAGCATCGGAAACTAAAGCTGGACTCTCAGGAATGGTTCAAATCATAGAAAGTTAGAGTGTCAGTCCTCTTGTACTTAAGTCGGCATTGTGACTTTTGTATTAAATTCGGATGCAATTTCTGTGTTTCATCGTCAATTAGAAGATCCAAGATATACCGTAAACCTGAATTGAAGCATCGGAATCTAAAACCGGTCTCACAGGACAGGTTTCAATCATAGAAAGTTAGAGGGTCAGTCCTCTTGTACTTAAGTCGGCATTGTGCCTTTTGTACGAAATTCGGATGCAATTTCTGTGCTTCATCATCAAAAAGAATGTCCAAGGTATTCAGTAAACCGGAAGTGAAGCATCGGAATCTAAATCTGGACTCACAGGAGAGGTTCTAAACATAGGCAGTAAGAAGAGTCAGTCCTCTTGTACTTAACTCGTCATTGTGCTTTTGAATTTAATTCGGATGTAATCTCTGTGCTTCATGGGTAATAAGAACGTCCAAGGTATACAGTACCTGAAGTGAAGCATCGCAATCTAAAACTGGACTCACAGGCGAGGTTCAAATCATAGAAAGTTAGAGTGTCATTCCTCTTGTACTTAAGTCGGCATTATGCCTTTTGTATTAAACTCGGATGTAATTTCTGTCCTTCATCATCAATAAGCAGGTCCAAGGTATACAGTAAACCTGAAGTGAAGTATCGGAATCTACAACTGGACTCACAGGAGAGGTTTAAATCATAGAAAATTAAAGTGTCAGTCCTCTAGTACTTAAGTCGGCATTGTGCCTTTTGAATTTCTTTCCTAAGCAATTTCTGTGCTTCATCGTGAATAAGAAGGTTCAAGGTATACAGTAAAACTGAAGTGAAGCTTCGGAATCTAAAAGTGGTCTCACAGGAAAGGTTCTGATCATAGACAGTAAGAAGAGTCAGTCCTCTTGTACGTAAGTCGGCATTGTGCCTTTTGTACTAAAATCGGATGCAATTTCTGTGTTTCATCGTCAATAACAAGGTCCAAGGTATACCGTAAACCAGAAGTGAAGCATCGGAAACTAAAACTGGCCTCACAGGAGAGTTTCTATACATAGACTGTAAGAGGTGTCGGTCCTCTTGTACTTACGTCGTCATTGTGCCTTTTGAATTTAATTCCGAAGCAATTTCTGTGCTTCATCGTCAATAAGAAGGTCCAAGGTATACAGTAAACCTGAAGTGTAGCATCGGAATCTAAAACTGGACTCACAGGAGAGGTTCACATCATAGAAAGTTAGAGTGTCATTCCCCTTGTACTTATGTCGGCATTGTGCCATTTGAATTTAATTCCGATGCAATTTCTGTGCTTCATCGTCAATAAGAAGATCCGAGGCACACAGTAAACCTGAAGTGAAGCATCGGAATCTAAAACTGGACTCACATGAGAGGTTCAAATTATGATAGTTAGTGTGTCATACCTCTTGTACTTAAGTTGGCATTGTGCCATTTGTATTAAATTCGGATGCAGTTTCTGTGCTTCATCGTCAATAAGAAGGTTCAAGGTATACAGTAAACCCGAAGTGAAGAATCGGAATCTAAAACCGGTCTCACAGGACAGGTTCAAATCATAGAATGTAAGGAGAGTCAGTCCTCTTGTACTTATGTGTCATTGTGCCTTTTGTATTTAATTCGGTTGCAATTTCTGTGTTTCATCGTCAATAAGAAGGCCCCAGGGATACAGTAAACCTGAAGTGAAGCATCGTAATCTAAAACTGGACTCACAGGAGAGGTTCAAATCATTGAAAGTTAGAGTGTTATTCCTCTTGTACTTACGTCGGCATTGTTATATTTGTATTAAATTCGGATGCAATTTCTGTGCTTCATCGTCAGTAAGAGGGTCCTAGGGATACAGTAAACCTGAAGTGAAGAATCGGAATTTAAAACTGGAATTACAGGAGAGGTTCAAATCATAGATAGTTAGAGTGTCAGTCCTCTTGTACTTAAGAAGCATTGTGCCTTTTGAATTTAATTACGATGCAATTTCTGTGTTTCATCGTCAATAAAAAGGTCCAAGGTATACAGTAAACCTGAAGTGAAGCAACGGAATCTAAAACTGGACTCACAGGAGAGGTTCAAATTATAGAAAGTTAGAGTGTCAGTCCTCTTGTACTTAAGTCGGCATTGTGCCTTTTGAATTTAATTCGATGCAATTTCTGTGTTTCATCGTTAATAAGAAGGTCCAAGGTATACAGTAAACCTGAAGTGAAGCATCGGAATCTAAAACTGGACTCACAGGAGAGGTTCAAATCATAGAATGTAAGAAGAGTCAGTCCTCTTGTTCTTATGTGGCATTGTGCCTTTTGAATTTAATTTGGATGCAATTTCTGTGTTTCATCGTCAATAAGAAGTCCCCAGGGATACAGTAAACCTGAAGTGAAGCATCGGAACCTAAAACTGGACTCACAGGAGAGGTTCGAATCATTGAAAGTTATAGTGTTAGTCCCCTTATACTTAAGTCGGCATTGTGCCTTTTGGTTTAAATTCGGATGCAATTTCTGTGTTTCATCGTCAATAAGAAGGTCCAAGGTTTACAGTGAACCTTAAGTGAAGCATCGGAATCTAAAAATGGACTCACAGGAGAGGTTCAAATCATAGAAAGTTTGAGTGTCAGTCCTCTTGTACTTAAGTCGGCATTGTACCTTTTGAATTAAATTCGGATGCAATTTCTGCGTTTCATCGTCAATTAGAAGGTCCAACGTATACAGTAAACCTGAAGTGAAGCATCGGAATCTAAAACTGGTCTCACAGGAAAGTTTCTAAACATAGACAGTAAGAAGAGTAAGTCCTCTTGTACTTATGTCGGCATTGTGCCTTTAGTACTAAATTTGGATCCAATTTCTGTGTTTCATCGTCAATAAGAAGGTCCAAGGTATACAGTAAACCTGAAGTGAAGCATCGGAACCTAAAACCGGAATCACAGGAGAGGTTCAAATCATAGAATGTAAGCAGTGTCAGTCCTCTTGTACTTCAGTCAGCATTGTGCCTCTTGTATTTAATCCGGATGCAATTTCTGTGTTTCATCGTCAATAAGAAGCTCGAAGGGATACAGTAAACCTGAAGTGAAGCATCGGAATCTAAAACTGGACTCACAGGAGCGGTTCAAATCATAGATAGTTTGAGTGTCAGTCCTCTTGTACTTAAGTCCGCATTGTGCCTTTTGAATTTAATTCCGATGCAATTTCTGTGTTTTATCGTCAATAAGAAGGTCCAAGGTATACAGTAAACCTGAAGTAAAGCTTCGGAATCTAAAACTGGAGTCACAGGAGAGGTTCAAATCATAGAAAGTAAGAGTGTCAGTCCTCTTGTACTTATGTGTCATTGTGCCTTTTGTATTTAATTTGGATGCAATTTCTGTGTTTCATCGTCAATAAGAAGGCCCCAGGGATACAGTAAACCTGAACTGAAGCATCGGAATCTAAAACTGGACTCACAGGAGAGGTTGAAATTATAGAAAGTTAGAGTGTCATTCCTCTTGTACTTAACACAGCATTGTGCCATTTGTATCAAATTCGAAGGCAATTTCTGTGCTTCATCGTCAATAAGAGGGTCCAAGGGATACAGTAAACCTGAAGTGAAGATTCGGAATCTAAAACTGGAATTACAGGAGAGGTTCAAATCATAGATAGTTAGAGTGTCTGTCCTCTTGTACTTAAGTCGGCATTGTGCCTTTTGAATTTAATTCCGATGCAATTTCTGTGTTTCATCGTCAATAAGAAGGTCCAAGGTATACAGTAAACCTGAAGTGAAGCATCCGAATCTAAAACTGGACTCACAGGAGAGGTTCAAATCATAGAAAGTTCGAGTGTAGTCCTCTTGTACTTAAGTCGGCATTGTGCCTTTTGAATTTAATTCCGATGCAATTTCTGTGTTTCATCGTCAATAAGAAGGTCCAAGGTATACAGTAAACATGAAGTGAAGCATCGGAATCTAAAACCGGACTCACGGGAGAGGTTCAAAACATCTAAAGTTAGAGTGTCAGTCCTCTTGTACTTAAGTCGGCATTGTGCCTTTTGAATTTAATTCAATGCAATTTCTGTTTTTCATCGTCAATAACAAGGTCCAAGGTATAGAGTAAACCTGAAGTGAAGGATCGGAATCGAAAACTGGACACACAGGAGAGATTCGAATCATTGAAAATTAAAGCGTCAGTCCTCTTGTACTAAAGTCGGCTTTGTGCCTTTTGTTAAAAATTCGGATGCAATTTCTGTGTTTCATCGTCAATAAGAAGGTCCATGATATACAGTAAACCTGAAGTGAACTATCGGAATCTAAAACTGGACTCACAGCAGAGGTTCGAATCATTGAAAGTTATAGTGTTAGTCCTCTTGTACTTAAGTCGGCATTGTGCCTTTTGTTTTAAATTCGGATGCAATTTCTGTGTTTCATCGTCAATAAGAAGGTCCAAGGTTTACAGTGAACCTTAAGTGAAGCATCGGAATCTAAAAATGGACTCACAGGAGAGGTTCAAATCATAGAAAGTTTGAGTGTCAGTCCTCTTGTACTTAAGTCGGCATTGTACCTTTTGAATTAAATTCGGATGCAATTTCTGTGTTTCATCGTCAATTAGAAGGTCCAAGGTATACAGTAAACCTGAAGTGAAGCATCGGAATCTAAAACTGGTCTCACAGGAAAGTTTCTAAACATAGACAGTAAGAAGAGTAAGTCCTCTTGTACTTATGTCGGCATTGTGCCTTTAGTACTAAATTTGGATCCAATTTCTGTGTTTCATCGTCAATAAGAAGGTCCAAGGTATACAGTAAACCTGAAGTGAAGCATCGGAACCTAAAACCGGTCACACAGGAGAGGTTCAAATCGTAGAATGTAAGCAGTGTCAGTCCTCTTGTACTTCAGTCAGCATTGTGCCTCTTGTATTTAATCCGGAAGCAATTTCTGTGTTTCATCGTCAATAAGAAGGTCGAAGGGATACAGTAAACCTGAAGTGAAGCATCGGAATCTAAAACTGGACTCACAGGAGCGGTTCAAATCATAGATAGTTTGAGTGTCAGTCCTATTGTACTTAAGTCCGCATTGTGCCTTTTGAATTTAATTCCGATGCAATTTCTGTGTTTTATCGTCAATAAGAAGGTCCAAGGTATACAGTAAACCTGAAGTAAAGCTTCGGAATCTAAAACTGGAGTCGCAGGAGAGGTTCAAATCATAGAAAGTAAGAGTGTCAGTCCTCTTGTACTTAAGTCAGCATTGTGCCTTTTGTATTTAATCCGGATGCAATTTCTGTGTTTCATCGTCAATAAGAAGGTCGAAGGGATACAGTATACCTGAAGTGAAGCATCGGAATCTAAAACTGGACTCACAGGAGCGGTTCAAATCATAGATAGTTTGAGAGTCAGTCCTCTTGTACTTAAGTCCGCATAGTGTCTTTTCAATTTAATTCCGATGCAATTTCTGTGTTTTATCGTCAATAAGAAGGTCCAAGGTATACAGTAAACCTGAAGTAAAGCTTCGGAATCTAAAACTGGACTCACAGGAGAGGTTCAAATCATAGAATGTAAGAGTGTCAGTCAACTTGTACTTAAGTCGGCATTGTGCCTTTTGAATTTAATTCAATGCAATTGCTGTGTTTCATCGTCAATAAGAAGGTCTAAGGTATACAGTAAACCTGAAGTGAAGCATCGGAATCTAAAACTGGACTCACAGGAGAGGTTCAAATCATTGAAAGTTAGAGTGTCAGTCCTTTTGTACTTAAGTGGGCATTGTGCAATTTGTTTTAAATTCGGATGCAATTTCTGTGTTTTATCGTCAATAAGAAGGTTCAAGGTATACAGTAAACCTGAAGTGAAGCATCGGAATCTAATACTGGACTCACAGGTGAGGTTCAAATCATAGAAAGTTAGAGTTTCAGTCCTCTTGTACTTATGTCGGCATTGTGCCATTTGAATTTAATTCCGATGCAATTTCTGTGCTTCATCGTCAATAAGAAGATGCAAGGTATACAGTAAACCTGAAGTGAAGCATCGGAATCTAAAACTGGACTCACAGGAGAGGTTCAAATTGTGAAAGTTAGTGTGTCATTCCTCTTGTACTTAAGTTGGCATTGTGCCATTTGTATTAAATTCGGATGCAGTTTCTGTGCTTCATCGTCAATAAGAAGGTCCAAGGTATTTAGTAAACCCAAAGTGAAGAATCGGAATCTAAAACTGGACTCACAGGAGAGGTTCAAATCATTGAAAGTTAGAGTGTCAGTCCTTTTGTACTTAAGTGGGCATTGTGCCATTTGTATTTAATCCGGATGCAATTTCTGTGTTTCATCGTCAATAAGAAGGTCGAAGGGATACAGTAAACCTGAAGTGAAGCATCGGAATCTAAAACTGGACTCACAGGAGCGGTTCAAATCATAGATAGTTTGAGTGTCAGTCCTCTTGTACTTAAGTCGGCATTGTGCCTTTTGAATTTAATTCCGATGCAATTTCTGTGTTTCATCGTCAATAAGAAGGTCCAAAGTATACAGTAAACCTGAAGTGAAGCATCGGAATCTAAAACCGGACTTACAGGAGAGGTTCAAATCATCTAAAGTTAGAGTGTCAGTCCTCTTGTACTTAAGTCCGCATTGTGCCTTTTGAATTTAATTCCGATGCTATTTCTGTGTTATATCGTCAATAGGAAAGTCCAAGGTATACAGTAAACCTGAAGCGAAGCTTCGGAATCTAAAAGTGGTCTCACAGGAAAGGTTCTGAACATAGACAGTAAGAAGTGTCAGTCCTCTTGTACGGAAGTCGGCATTGTGCCTTTTGTACTAAAATCGGATGCAATTTCTTTGTTTCATCGTCAATAAGAAGGTCCCAGGGATACAGAAAACCTGAAGTGAAGCATCGGAACCTAAATCCGGTCTCACAGGAGATGTTCAAATCATAGAATGTAAGCAGTGTCAGTCCTCTTGTACTTAAGTCAGCATTGTGCCTTTTGTATTTAATCCGGATGCAATTTCTGTGTTTCATCGTCAATAAGGAGGTCGAAGGAATACAGTAAACCTGAAGTAAAGCTTCGGAATCTAAAACTGGACTCACAGGAGAGATTCGAATCTTTAAAATTTAAAGTGTCAGTCCTCTTGTACTAAAGTCGGCATTGTGCCTTTTGTTTTAAATTCGGATGCAATTTCTGTGTTTCATCGTCAATAAGAAGGTCCATGATATACAGTAAACCTGAAGTGAATTATCGGAATCTAAAACTGGACTCACAGGAGAGGTTCGAATCATTGAAAGTTATAGTGTCAGTCCTCTTGTACTAAATGCGGCATTCTCCCTTTTGTTTGAAATTCGGATGCAATTTCTGTGTTTCATTGTCAATAAGTAGGTCCAAGGGTTACAGTGAACCTTAAGTGAAGCATCGGAATCTAAAAATGAACTCACAGGAGAGGTTCAAATCATAGAATGTTAGAGAGTAAGTCCTCTTGTACTTAAGTCGGCATTGTGCCTTTTGAATTAAATTCGGATGCAATTTCTGTGTTTCATCGTCAATTACAAGGTCCAAGGTGTACAGTAAACCTGAAGTGAAGCATCGGAATCTAAAACTGGTCTCACAGGTAAGGTTCTAAACATAGACAGTAAGAAGAGTAAGTCCTCTTGTACTTAAGTCGAATTGTGCCTTTAGTACTAAATTTGGATGCAATTTCTGTGTTTCATCGTCAATAAGGAGGCCCAAGGGATACAGTAAACCTGCAGTGAAGCATCGCAATCTACAACCGGTCTTACAGGAGAAGTTCATATCATAGAATGTAAGAAGTGACAGTCCTCTTGTACTTAAGTCGGCATTGTGACTTTTCTATTAATTCGGATGCAATTTCTGTGTTTGATCATCAATAAGAAGGTCCAAGGGATACAGTAAACCTGAAGTGAAACATCGGAATCTAAAACTAGACTCACAGGAGAGGTTCAAATCATAGAATGTTTAAGTGTCAGTCCTCTTGTACTTAAGTCGGCATTGTGCTTTTTGAATTTAATTCCGATGCAATTTCTGTGCTTCATCGTCAATAAGAAGGTTCAAGGTATACAGTAAACCTGAAGTGAAGCATCGGAATCTAAAACTGGACTCTCAGGAGGGGTTCAAATCATAGAAAGTTAGAGTGTCAGTCCTCTTGTACTTAAGTCGGCATTGTGCCTTTTGTATTAAATTCGGATGCAATTTCTGTTTTTCATCGTCAATTAGAAGATCCAAGATATACCGTAAACCTGAATTGAAGCATCGGAATCTAAAACCGGTCTCACAGGAGAGGTTTCAATCATAGAAAGTTAGAGGGTCAGTCCTCTTGTACTTAAGTCGGCATTGTGCCTTTTGTACTAAATTCGGATGCATTTTCTGTGCTTCATAATCAATAAGAATGTCCAAGGTATACAGTAAACCTGAAGTGAAGCATCGGAATCTAAAACTGGACACACAGGAAGGTTCTAAACATAGGCAGTTAGAAGAGTCGGTCCTCTTGTACTTAAGTCGTCATTGTGCCTTTAGAATTTAATTCGGATGGAATTTCTGTCCTTCATCGTCAATAAGAAGGTCCAAGGTATACATTAAACCTGAGGTGAAGCATCGGAATCTAAAACTAGACTCACAGGAGAGGTTCAAGTCATAGAAAGTTAGAGTGTCATTCCTCTTGTACTTAAGTCGGCATTGTGCCTTTTGAATTAAACTCGGATGCAATTTCTGTGCTTCATCGTCAATAAGAAGGTCCAAGGTATACAGTAAACCTGAAGAATCGGAATCTACAACTGGACTCACAGGAGAGGTTTAAATCAGAGAAAGTTAGAGTGTCAGTTCTCTTGTACATAAGTCGGCACTGTGCGTTTTGAATTTCTTTGCGATGCAATTTCTGTGCTTAACCGTCAATAAGAAGGTTCAAGGTATACAGTAAACCTGAAGTGAAGCATCGGAATCTTAAACTGGACTCACAGGAGAGGTTCAAATCATAGAAAGTTAGAGTGTCAGTCCTCTTGTACTTAAGTCGGCATTGTGCCTTATGTATTAAGTTCGGATGCAATTTCTGTGTTTCATCGTCAATTAGAAGGTCCAAGGTATACAGTAAACCTGAAGTGAAGCTTCTTAATCTAAAACTGGTCTCACAGGAAAGGTTCTGAACATAGACAGTAAGAAGAGTCGGTCCTCTTGTACTTGTCATTGTGCCTTTTGTATTTAATTCGGATGCAATTTCTGTGCTTCATCGGCAATAGGAAGGTAGAAGGTATACAGTAAACCTGAAGTGAAGCATCGGAACCGAAAACCGTCCTCACAGGAGAGGTTCAAATCATAGAATGTAAGCTGTGTCAGTCCTCTTGTACTTAATTCAGCATTGTGCCTTTTGTATTTAATGCGGATGCAATTTCTGTGTTTCATCGTCAATAAGAAGGTCGAAGTGATACAGTAAACCTGAAGTGAAGCATCGGAATCTAAAACTGGACTCACAGGAGCGGTTCAAATCGTAGATAGTTTGAGTGTCAGTCAACTTGTACTGAAGTCGGCATTGTGCCTTTTGAATTTAATTCGATGCAATTGCTGTGTTTCATCGTCAACAAGAAGGTCTAAGGTATACAGTTAACCTGAAGTGAAGAATCGGAATCTAAAACTGGGCTCACAGGAGAGGTTCAAATCATTGAAAGTTAGAGTGTCAGTCCTTTTGTACTTAAGTGGGCATTGTGCCTTTTGTTTTAAATTTTTATGCAATTTCTGTGTTTCATCGTCAATAAGAAGGTTCAAGGTATACAGTAAACCTGAAGTGAAGCATCGGAATCTAAAACTGGACTCACAGGAGAGGTTCAAATCATAGAAAGTTAGAGTTTCAGTCCTCTTGTACTTTTGTCGGCATTGTGACATTTGAATTTAATTCCGATGCAATTTCTGTGCTTCATCGCCAATAAGAAGAACCAAGGTATACAGTAAACCTGAAGTGAAGCATCGGAATCTAAAACTGGACTCACAGGAGAGGTTCAAATTATGAAAGTTAGTGTGTCATTCCTCTTGTACTTATGTTGGCATTGTGCCATTTGTATTAAATTCGGATGCAGTTTCTGTGCTTCATCGTCAATAAGAAGGTCCAAGGTATTCAGTAAACCTGAAGTGAAGAATCGGCTTCTAAAACTGGACTCACAGGAGAGGTTCAAAACATAGAAAGTTAGCGTGTCTTTCCTCTTGTAATTAAGTCGGCATTGTGCCTTATGTATTACGTTCGCATGCTATTCCTGTGTTTCATCGTCAATTAGAAGGTCCAAGGTATACAGTAAACCTGAAGCGAAGCTTCGGAATCTAAAAGTGGTCTCACAGGAAAGGTTCTGAACATAGACAGTGAGAAGTGTCAGTCCTCTTGTACGTAAGTCGGCATTGTGCCTTTTGTACTAAAATCGGATGCAATTTCTGTGTTTCATCGTCAATAAGAAGGTCCAAGGGATACTGAAAACCTGAAGTGAAGCATCGGAACCTAAATCCGGTCTCACAGGAGATGTTCAAATCATTGAATGTAAGAAGTGTCAGTCCTCATGTACTTAAGTCGGCATTGTGCCTTTTGTATTTAATCCCGATTTAATTTCTGTGATTCATCGTCAATAAGAAGGTCCAAGGGATACAGTAAACCTGAAGTGAAGCATCGGAATCTAAAACTGGACACACAGGAGAGATTCGAATCATTGAAAGTTAAAGTGTCAGTCCTCTTGTACTAAAGTCGGCATTGTGCCTTTTGTCGTAAATTCGGATGCAATTTCTGTGTTTCATCCTCAATAAGAAGGTCCAAGATATACAGTAAACCTGAAGTGAATTATCGGAATCTAAAACTGGACTCACAGGAGAGGTTCGAATCATTGAAAGTAAGTGTCAGTCCTCTTGTACTTAAGTCGGGATTGTGCCTTTGTTTTAAATTCGGATGCAATTTCTGTGTTTCATCGTCAATAAGAAGTTCCAAGAAATACAGTAAACCTAAAGTGAAGCATCGGAAACTAAAACTGGTCTCACAGGAAAGGTTCTAAACATAGACAGAAAGAAGAGTAAGTCCTCTTGTACTTAAGTCGGCATTGTGCCTTTAGTACTAAATTTGGATGCAATTTCTGTGCTTCATCGTCAATAAGGAGGTCCAAGGGATACAGTAATCTTGAAGTGAAGCATCGGAACCTAAAACCGGTCTCACAGGAGAGGTTCAAATCATAGAAAGTTAGAGTGTCATTCCTCTTGTACTTAAGTCGGCATTATGCATTTTGTATTAAATTCGGATGCAATTTCTGTGTTTCATAATCAATTAGAAGGTCCAAGGTATACACTAAAGCTCAAGTGAAGCTTCGGAATCTAAAACTGGTCTCACAGGAACGGTTCTGTACATAGACAGTAAGAAAAGTCAGTCCTCTTCTACTTAAGTCGGCATTGTGCTTTTGTACTAAATTCGGATGCAATTTCTGTGTTTCATCGTCAATAAGAAGGTCCTAGGTATACTGTAAACCTGAAGTGAAGCATCGGAATCCAAAACTGGACTCACAGGAGAGGTTCTCATCATAGAAAGTTAGAGTGACAGTCCTCTTGTACTAAAGTCAGCATTGTGATTTTGAATCAAGATCGGAAGCAATTACTGTGTTTCATCGTCAATAAGACAGTCCAAGGGATACAGTAAGCCTGAAGTGAAAAATCGGAATCTAAAACTTGACTCACAGGAGAGGTTCAAATCATAGAAAGTTAGAGTGTCAGTCCTCTTGTACTTAAGTCGGCATTTTGCCTTTTGTATTAATTGCGGATGCAATTTCTGTGTTTGTTCGTCAATACGAAGGTCCAAGGGATACAATAAACCTGAAGTGAAGCATTGGAATCTAAAACTGGACTCACAGGAGAGGTTCAAATCATAGGAAGCTAAGGTGTGAGTCCTCTTGTACTTAAGTCGGCATTGTGACTTTTGTATTAATTTCGGAAGCAATATCTGTGTTTCATCGTCAATAAGAAGGTCCAAGAGATACAGTAAACCTGAAGTGAGGCATCGGAATCTAAAGCTGGACTCACAGGAGAGGTTCAAATCATAGAAAGTAAGAGTGTCAGTCCTCTTGTACTTAAGTCGTCATTGTGCCTTTTGAATTTAATACCGATGCAATTTCTGTGTTTCATCGTCAATAAGAATGTCCAAGGGATACAGTAAATCTGAAGCGAAGCATCGGAATCTAAAACTGGACTCACAGGAGAGGTTTAAATCATAGAAAGTTAGAGTGTCAGTCCTCTTGCACTTAAGTCGGCATTGTGCCCTTTGTATTGAATTCGGATGCAATTTCTGTGTTTCATCGTCAATAAAAAGGTCCAAGGGATACATTAAACCTGAAGTGAAGCATTGGAATCTAAAACTGGACTCACAGGAGAGGTTCAGATCATAGATAATTAGAGTGTCAGTCCTCTTGTACTTAATTCGGCATTGTGCTTTTGTACTAAATTCGGATGCAATTTCTGTGTTTCATCGTCAATAAGAAGGTCCAAGGGATACAGTTAACTTGAAGTGAAGCATCGGAACCTAAAACCGGTCTCACAGGAGTGGTTCAAATCATAGAATGTAAGAAGTGTCAGTCCGCTTGTACTTAAGTCATCATTGTGCCATTTGTATTTAATTCGGATGCAATTTCTGTGTTTCATCGTCAATAAGAGAGCCCCAGGTATACAGTAAACCTGAAGTGAAGCATCGGAATCTAAAACTGGACTCACAGGAGAGGTTCAAATCATAGAAAGTTAGAAAGACAGTCCTCTTGTACTTATGTCGGCATTGTGCCTTTTGAATTTAATTGCGATGCCATTTCTGTGCTTCATAGTCAATAAGAAGGTTCAAGGTATACAGTAAAGCTGAAGTGAAGCATCGGAATCTAAAACTGGACTCACAGGAGAGGTTCAAATCATAGAAAGTTAGAGTGTCATTCCTCTTGTACTTAAGTCGGCATTCTGCCTTTTGTACTAATTTCGGATGCAATTTCTGTGTTTGTTTGTCAATACGAAGGTCCCAGGGATACAGTAAGCCTGAAGTGAAGCATCGGAATCTAAAGCTGGACTCATAGGAGAGGTTCAAATCATAGAAAGGTAGAGTGTCAGTCCTCTTGTACTTAAGTCGTCATTGTGCCATTTGTATTAAATTCGGATGCAGTTTCTGTGTTTCATCGTCAATAAGAAGGTCCAAGGGATACAATGAACCTGAAGTGAAGCATTGGATTCTAAAACTGGACTCACAGGAGAGGTTCAAATCATAGAAAGCTAAGGTGTCAGTCCTCTTGTACTTAAGTCGGCATTGTGCCTTTTGTATTAATTTCGGAAGCAATTTCTGTGTTTCATTGTCAATAAGAAGGTCCAAGAGATACAGTAAACCTGAAGTGAAGCATCTGAATATATAACTGGACTCACATGATGGTTCAAATCATAGAAAGTTAGAGTGTCAGTACTCTTGTACTTAAGTCGGCATTGTGCCTTTTGAATTTAATACCGATGCAATTTCTGTGTTTCAATGTCAATAAGAAGGTCCAAGGGATACAGTAAATCTGAAGTGAAGCATCGTAATCTAAAACTGGACTCACACGAGAGGTTCAAATCATAGAAAGTTAGAGTGTCAGTCCTCTTGTACTTAAGTCGGCATTGTGCCTTTTGTATTAAATTCGGATGCATTTTCTGTGTTTCATCGTCAATAAAAAGGTCCAAGGGATACATTAAACCTAAAGTGAAGCATCGGAATCTAAAACCCGACTCACAGGAGAGGTTCAGATCATAGATAATTAGAGTGTCAGTCCTCTTGTACTTAATTCGGCATTGTGCCTTTTGAATTTAAATCCGACGCAATTTCTGTGCTTCATCGTCAATAAGAAGGTCCAAGGTATTCAGTAAACCTGAAGTGAAGCATCGGAATCTAAAATTGGACTCACAGGACACGTTAAAATCAAAGAAAGTTTGAGTGTCAGTCCTCTTGTACTTAAGTCGGCATTGTGCCTCTTGTATTTAAGTCCGATGCAATATCTGTGTTTTATCGTCAATAAGGAGGTCCAAGGTATACAGTAAACCTGAAGTGAAGCGTCGGAATCTAAAACTGGACTCCCAGGAGAGGTTCAAATCATAGAAAGTTAGAGCGTCAGTCCTCTTGTACTTAAGTCGGCATTGTGCCTTTTGTATTACATTCGGATGCAATTTCTGTGTTTCATCGTCAATAAGAAGGTCCAAGGGATACAGTAATCCTGAAGTGAAGCATCGGAATCTAACACTGGACTCACAGGAGAGGTTCAAATCATAAAAATTGGAGTGTCAGTCCTCTTGTACTTAAGTCGGCATGGTGCCTTTTGAATTTAATTCCGATGCAATTTCTGTTCTTCATCGTCAATAAGAAGGTCCAAGGTATACAGTAAACTTGAAGTGAAGCATCGGAATTTAAAACTGAACTCACAGTAAGGGTTCAAATCAAAGAAAGTTAGAGTGTCAGTCCTCTTGTACTTAAGTCGGCATTGTGCCTTTTGAATGTAATTCCGATGCAATTTCTGTGTTTCATCGTCAATATCAAGGTCCAAGGGATACAGTAAATCAGAAGTGAAGCATCGGAATCTATACCTCGACTCACAGGAGAGGTTCTAAACATAGAAAGTTAGAGTGTCAGTCCTCTTGTACTTAAGTCGGCATTGTGATTTTAAATTAAGTTCGGATGCAATTACTGTGTTTCATCGTCAATATGGTCCAACGGATACAGTAAACCTGAAGTGAACCATCGGAATCTAAAACTGGACTCCTAAAAAAGGTTCAAATCATTGAAAGTTAGAGTGTCAGTCCTCTTGTACTTAAATCGGCAAATTGCCTTTTGTATTAAATTCGGATGAAATTTCTGTGTTTCGTCGTCAATAAGATGGTCCAAGGGATACAGTAAACCTGATGCGAAGCATCGGAATCTAAAACTGGACTCACAGGAGAGGTTCAAATCATTGAAAGTTAGAGTGTCAGTCCTCTTGTACTTAAGTCGGCATTGTGCCTTTTCTATTAAATTCTGATGCAATTTCTGTGTTTCATCGTCAATAAAAATCTCCAAGGGATACATTAAACCTAAAGTGAAGCATCGGAATCTAAAACCCGACTCACAGGAGAGGTTCAGATCATGGATAATTAGAGTGTCAGTCCTCTTGTACTTAATTCGGCATTGTGCCTTTTGTATTAATTTCGGATGCAATTTCTGTGTTTTATCGTCAATAAGAAGGTCCGAGGGATACAGGAAACTTGAAGTGAAGCATCGGAACCAAAAACCGGTCTCACAGGAGAGGTTCAAATCATAGAATGTAAGAAGAGTCAGTCCTCTTGTACTTAAGTGGCATTGAGCCTTTTGTATTTAATTTGGATGCAATCTCTGTGTCTCATCGTCAAAAATATGGCCCCAGGTATACAGTAATCCTGAAGTGAAGCATCGGAATCTAAAACTGGACTCACAGGAGAGGTTCAAATCATAGAAAGTTAGAGTGACAGTCCTCTTGTACTTATGTTGGCATTGTGCCTTTTGAATTTAATTGCGATGCAATTTCTGTGCTTCATAGTCAATAAGAAGGTTCAAGGTATACAGTAAACCTGAAGTGTAGCATCGGAATCTAAAACTGGACTCACAGGAGAGGTTCAAATCATAGAAAGTTAGAGTGTCATTCCTCTTGTACTTAAGTCGGCATTGTGCCTTTTGTATTGAATTCGGATGCAATTTCTGTGCTTCATCTTCAATAAGAAGGTCCAAGGTATACAGTAAACCTGATGTGAAGAATCGGAATCTAAAACTGGTCTCACAGGAGAGGTTCAAATCATAGAAAGTTAGAGTGTCAGTCTTCTTGTACTTAAGTCAGCATTGTGCCTTATGTATTGAATTCGGCTGCAATTTCTGTGTTTCATCGTCAATTAGAAGATCCAAGGTATACAGTAAAACTGAAGTGAAGCTTCGGAATCTAAAACTGGTCTCACAGGAAAGGTTCTGAACATAGACAGTCAGAAGTGTCAGTCCTCTTGTACTTAAGTCGGCATTGTGCCTTTTGTACTAAATTCGGATGCAATTTCTGTGTTTCATCGCCAATAAGAAGGTCCAAGTGATACAGTAAACTTGAAGTGAAGCATCGGAACCTAAAACAGGTCTAACAAGAGAGGTTCAAATCATAGATTGTAAGAAGTGTCAGTCTGCTTGTACTTAAGTCGGCATTGTGCCTTTTGTATTTAATTCGGATGCATTTCCTGTGTTTAATCGTCAATAAGAAGGTCCAAGGGATACAGTAAACCTGAAGTGAAGCATCGGAATTTAAAACTGGATTCACAGGAGAGTTCAAATCATAGAAAGTTAGAGTGTCAGTCCTCTTGTACTTCAGTCGGCATTGTGCCTTTTGAATTTAATTCCGATGCAATTTCTGTGTTTCATCGCCAATAAGAAGGTCCAAGGTATACAGTAAACCTGAAGTGAAGCATCGGAATCCAAAACTGGACTCACAGGACACGTTCAAATCAAAGAAAGTTAGAGTTTCAGTCGTCTTGTACTTAAGTCGGCATTGTGCCTTTTGTATTTAAGTCCGATGCAATATCTGTGTTTTATCGTCAATAAGGAGGTCCAAGGTATACAGTCAACCTGAAGTGAAGCGTCGGAATCTAAAACTGGACTCCCAGGAGAGGTTCAAATCATAGAAAGTTAGAACGTCAGTAATCTTGTACTTAAGTCGGCATTGTGCCTTTTGCATTACATTCGGATGCAATATCTGTGTTTCATCGTCAATAAGAAGGTCCAAGGGATACAGTAATCCTGAAGTGAAGCATCGGAATCTAACACTGGACTCACAGGAGAGGTTCAAATCATAAAAATTGGAGTGTCAGTCCTCTTCTACTTAAGTCGGCATTGTGCCTTTTGAATTTAATTCCGATGCAATTTCTAAGTTGCATCGTCAATATCAAGGTCCAAGGGATACAGTAAATCAGAAGTGAGGCATCGGAATCTATACCTCGACTCACAGGAGAGGTTCTAATCATAGAAAGTTAGAGTGTCAGTCCTCTTGTACTTAAGTCGGCATTGTGATTTTAAAGTAAGTTCGGATGCAATTACTGTGTTTCCTCCTCATTATGGTCCAACGGATACAGTAAACCTGAAGTGAACCATCGGAATCTAAAACTGGACTCCTAAAAAAGGTTCAAATCATTGAAAGTTAGAGTGTCAGTCTTCTTGTACTTAAATCGGCATTGTGCCTTTTGTATTAAATTCGGATGAAATTTCTGTGTTTCGTCGTCAATAAGAAGGTCCAAGGGATACAGTAAACCTGATGCGAAGCATCGGAATCTAAAACTGGACTCACAGGAGAGGTTCAAATCATTGAAAGTTAGAGTGTCAGTCCTCTTGTACTTAAATCGGATTTGTGCCTTTTGTATTAAATTCGGATGCAATTTCTGTGTTTCATCGTCAATAAGAAGGTACAAGGAATACAGTAAACTTGAAGTGAAGCATCGGAACCTAAAACCGGTCTCACAGGAGAGGTTCAAATCATAGATTGTAAGAAGTGTCAGTCCATTTGTACTTAAGTCGGCATTGTGCCTTTTGTATTTAATTCGGATGCAATTTCTGTGTTTAATCGTCAATATGAAGGTCCAAAGGATACAGTACACCTGAAGTGAAGCATCGGAATCTAAAACTGGATTCACAAGACAGGTTCAAATCATAGAAAGTTAGAGTGTCAGTCCTCATGTACTTCAGTCGGCATTCTGCCTTTTGAATTTAATTCCGATGCAATTTCTGTGTTTCATCGTCAATAAGAAAGTCCAAGGTATACAGTAAACCTGAAGTGAAGCATCGGAATCCAAAACTGGACTCACAGGACACGTTCAAATCATAGAAAGTTAGAGTGTCAGTCCTCTTGTACTTAAGTCGGCATTGTGCCTTTTGTATTTATTTCCGATGCAATATCTGTGTTTCATCGTCAATTAGGAGGTCCAAGGTATATAGTAAACCTGAAGTGAAGCGTCGGAATCTAAAAGTGGACTCCCAGGAGAGGTTCAAATCATAGAAATTTAGAGTGGCAGTCCTCTTGTACTTAGGTCGGCATTGTGACTTTTGAATTTAATTCCGATGCAATTTCTGTGTTTCATCATCAATAAGAGGTTCCAAATGGTAAAGTAAACCTGAAATGAAGCATCGGAATCTAAAACTGGACTCACAGGAGAATTTTCAAATCATAGAAAGTTAGAGAGTCAGTCATCTTGTATTTAAGTCGGCATTGTGCCTTTTGAGTTTAATTCCGACGCAATTTCTGTGCTTCCTCGTCAATAAGAAGGTCCAAGGTATTCAGTAAACCTGAAGTGAAGCATCGGAATCTAAAACTGGACCCCCAAGAGAGGTTCAAATCATAGAAAGTTAGAGTGTTAGTCCTCTTGTGCTTAAGTCGGCATTGTGCCTTTTGTATTAAATTCGGATGCAATTTCTGTGTTTGTTCCTCAATACGAAGGTCCAAGGGATACAGTAAGCTTAAAGTGAAGCATCGGAATCTAAAGCTGGACTCACAGGAGAGGTTCAAATCATAGATAGGTAGAGTGTCAGTCCCCTTGTACTTAAGTAGGCATTGTGCCTTTTGTATTAAATTCGGATGCAGTTTCTGTGTTTCATCGTCAAGAAGAAGGTCCAAGAGATACAGTAATCCTGAAGTGAAGCATCGGACTCGAAAACTGGACTCACAGGAGAGGTTCAAATCATAGAAAGTTAAGGTGTCAGTCCTCTTGTACTTATGTCGGAATTGTTCCTTTTGTTTAATTTCGGATGCAATTTCTGTGTTTCATCTCCAAGAAGAAGGTCCAAGAGATATAGTAAACCTGAAGTGAAGCATCGGAATCTGAAACTGGACTCACAGGAGAGGTTCAAATCATAGAAAGTTAGAGTGTCAGTCCTCTTGTACTTAAGTCGGCATTGTGACTTTTAAATTTAATACCGATGCAATTTCTGTGTTTCATCGTCAATAAGAATGTCCAAGGGATACAGTAAATCTGAAGTGAAGCATCGGAATCTAAAACTGGACTCACAGGAGAGGTTCAAATCACAGAAAGTTAGAGTGTCGGTCCTCTTTTACTTAAGTCGGCATTGTGCCTTTTGTATCAAATTCGGATGCAATTTCTGTGTTTCATCGTCAATAAAAAGGTCGAAGGGATACAGTAACCCTGAAGTGAAGCATCGGAATCGAAACTGGACTCACAGGAGAGGTTCAGATCATAGATAGTTAGAGTGTCAGTCCTCTTGTACTTAAGTCGGCATTGTGCCTTTTGTATTAATTTCGGATGCAATTTCTGTGTTTCATCGTCAATAAGAAGGTCCAAGGGATACAGTAAACTTGAAGTGAAGCATCGGAACCAAAAACCAGTCTCACAGGAGAGGTTTAAATCATAGAATATAAGAAGAGTCAGTCCTCTTGTACTTAAGTGGCAATGTGACTTTTGATTTTAATTCCGATGCAATTTCTGTGCTTCATAGTCAATAAGAAGGTTCAAGGTATACAGTAAACCTGAAGTGAAGCATCGGAATCTAAAACTGGACTCACATTAGAGGTTCAAATCCTAGAATTCAGAGTGTCAGTCCTCTTGTACTTAAGTCGACATTGTGCCTTTTGTATTAAATTCGGATGCAGTTTCTGTTTTTCATCGTCAATAAGATGGTCCTAGGGATACAATGAACCTGAAGTCAAGCATTGGAATCTAAAACTGGACTCACAGGAGAGGTTCAAATCACAGAAAGCTAAGGTGTCAGTCCTCTTGTACTTAAGTCGGCATTGTGCCTTTTGTTTTAATTTAGGAAGCAATTACTGTGTTTCATCGTCAATAAGAAGGTCCAAGAGATACAGTAAACCTGAAGTGAAGCATCGGAATCTAAAACTGGACTCACAGGAGAGGTTCAAATCATAGAAAGTTAGAGTGTCAGTCCTCTTGTACTTAAGTCGGCATTGTGCCTTTTGAATTTAATACCGATGCAATTTCTGTGTTTCATCGTCAATAAGAAGGTCCAAGGGATACAGTAAATCTGAAGTGAAGAATCGTAATCTAAAACTGGACTCACAGAAGAGGTTCAAATCATAGAAAGTTAGAGTGTCAGTCCTCTTGTACTTAAGTCGGCATTGTGCCTTTTGTATTAAATTCGGATGCAATTTCTGTGTTTCATCGTCAATGAAAAGATCCAAGGGATACATTAAACCTAAAGTGAAGCATCGGAATCTAAAACCCGACTCACAGGAGAGGTTCAGATCATAGATAATTAGAGTGTCAGTCCTCTTGTACTTAATTCGGCATTGTGCCTTTTGTATTAATTTCGGATGCAATTTCAGTGTTTCATCGTCAATAAGAAGGTCCGAGGGATACAGGAAACTTGAAGTGAAGCATCGGAACCAAAAACCGGTCTCACAGGAGAGGTTCAAATCATAGAATGTAAGAAGAGTCAGTCCTCTTGTACTTAAGTGGCATTGTGCTTTTTGTATTTAATTCGGATGCAATTTCTGTGTTTCATCGCCAATAAGAAGGTCAAAGGGATACAGTAAACTTGAAGTGAAGCATCGGAATCTAAAACCGGTCTCAACGGAGAGTTTCAAATCATAGATTGTAAGAAGTGTCAGTCTGCTTGTACTTAAGTCGGCATTGTGCCTTTTGTATTTAATTCGGATGCATTTTCTGTGTTTAATCGTCAATAAGAAGGTCCAAGGGATACAGTAAACCTGAAGTGAAGCATCGGAATCCAAACCTGGACTCACAGGACACGTTCAAATCAAAGAAAGTTAGAGTCTCAGTCCTCTTGTACTTAAGTCGGCATAGTGCCTTTTGTATTTAAGTCCGATGCAATATCTGTGTTTAATCGTCAATAAGAAGGTCCAAGGGATACAGTAAACCTGAAGTGAAGCATCGGAATCCAAACCTGGACTCACAGGACACGTTCAAATCAAAGAAAGTTAGAGTCTCAGTCCTCTTGTACTTAAGTCGGCATGGTGCCTTTTGAATTTAATTCCAATGCAATTTCTGTGCTTCATCGTCAATAAGAAGGTCCAAGGTATACAGTAAACTTGAAGTGAAGCATCGGAATTTAAAACAGAACTAACAGGAAAGGTTCAAATCATAGAAAGTTAGAGTGTCAGTCCTCTTGTTCTTAAGTCGGCATTGTGCCTTTTGAATTTAATTCCGATGCAATTTCTGTGTTTCATCGTCAATATCAAGGTCCAAGGGATACAGTAAATCAGAAGTGAAGCATCGGAATCTAAACCTCGACTCACAGGAGAGGTTCTAATCATAGAAAGTTAGAGTGTCAGTCCTCTTGTACTTAAGTCGGCATTGTGATTTTAAATTAAGTTCGGATGCAATTACTGTGTTTCATCGTCAATATGGTCCAACGGATACAGTAAACCTGAAGTGAACCATCGGAATCTAAAACTGGACTCCTAAAAAAGGTTCAAATCATTGAAAGTTAGAGTGTCAGTCCTCTTGTACTTAAATCGGCATTGTGCCTTTTGTATTAAATTCGGATGCAATTTCTGTGTTTCGTCGTCAATAAGAAGGTCCAAGGGATACAGTAAACCTGATGCGAAGCATCGGAATCTAAAACTGGACTCACAGGAGAGGTTCAAATCATTGAAAGTTAGAGTGTCAGTCCTCTTGTACTTAAATCGGATTTGTGCATTTTGTATTAAATTCGGATGCAATTTCTGTGTTTCGTCGTCAATAAGAAGGTACAAGGAATACAGTAAACTTAAAGTGAAGCATCGGAACCTAAAACCGGTCTCACAGGAGAGGTTCAAATCATAGATTGTAAGAAGTGTCAGTCCACTTGTACTTAAGTCGGCATTGTGCCTTTTGTGTTGAATTCGGAGGCAATTTCTGTGTTTAATCGTCAATATGAAGGTCCAAGGGATACAGTAAACCTGAAGTGAATCATCGGAATCTAAAACTGGATTCACAAGAGAGGTTCAAATCATAGAAAGTTAGAGTGTCAGTCCTCTTGTAATTCAGTCGGCATTCTGCCTTTTGATTTTAATTCCGATGCAATTTCTGTGTTTCATCGTCAATAAGAAGGTCCAAGGTATACAGTAAACCTGTAGTGAAGCATCGGAATCCAAAACTGGACTCACATCACACGTTCAAATCATAGAAAGTTAGAGTGTCAGTCCTCTTGTACTTAAGAAGGCATTGTGCCTTTTGTATTTATTTCCGATGCAATATCTGTGTTTCATCGTCAATAAGGAGGTCCAAGGTATACAGTAAACCTGAAGTGAAGCGTCGGAATCTAAAAGTGGACTCCCAGGAGAGGTTCAAATCATAGAAAGTTAGAGTGGCAGTCCTCTTGTACTTAAGTCGGCATTGTGCCTTTTGAATTTAATTCCGATGCAATTTCAGTGTTTCATCGTCAATAAGAAGGTCCAAATGGTAAAGTAAACCAGAAATGAAGCATCGGAATCCAAAACTGGACTCACAGGAGAATTTCAAATCATAGAAAGTTAGAGTGTCAGTCATCTTGTACTTAAGTCGGCATTGTGTCTTTTGAGTTTAATTCCGACACAATTTCTGTGCTTCCTCGTCAATAAGAAGGTCCAAGGTATTCATTAAACCTGAAGTGAAGCATCGCAATCTAAAACTGGACCCACAGGAGAGGTTCAAATCATAGAAAGTTAGAGTGTTAGTCCTCTTGTACTTAAGTCGGCATTGTGCCTTTTGTAAAAATTTCGGATGCAATTTCTGTGTTTCATCGTCAATAAGAAGGTCCAAGGGATACAGTAAACTTGAAGTGAAGCATCGGAACCAAAAACCGGTCTCACAGGAGAGGTTTAAATCATAGAATATAAGATGAGTCAGTCCTCTTGTACTTAAGTGGCAATGTGCCTTTTGTATTTAATTCGGATGCAATTTCTGTGTTTCATCGTCAATAAGAAGGCCCCAGGGATACAGTAAACCTGAAGTGAAGCATCGGAATCTAAAACTAGACTCACAGGAGATGTTCAAATCCTAGAAAGTTAGAGTGACAGTCTTCTTGTACTTATGTCGGCATTGTGCCTTTTGAATTTCATTCCGACGCAATTTCTGTGCTTCATAGTCAATAAGACGGTTCAAGGTATACAGTAAACTTGAAGTGAAGCATCGCGATCTAAAACTGGACTCACAGGACAGGTTCAAATCATAGAAAGTTAGAGTGTCAGTCCTCTTGTACTTAAGTCGGCATTGTGCCTTATGTATTAAATTCGGCTGCCATTTCTGTGTTTCATCGTCAATTAGTAGGTCCAAGGTATACAGTAAACCTGAAGTGAAGCTTCGGAATCTAAAACTGGTCTCACAGGAAAGGTTCTGAACATAGACAGTAAGAAGTGTCAGTCCTCTTGTACTTAAGTCGGCATTGTGCCTTTTGTACTAAATTCGGATGCAATTTCTGTGTTTCATCGTCAATAAGAAGGTCCAAGGGATACAGTAATTCTGAAGTGAAGCATCGTAATCTAAAACTGGACTCACAGGAGAGGTTCAAATCATAGAATGTTAGAGTGTCAGTCCTCTTGTACTTAAGTCGGCATTGTGCCTTTTGTATTAAATTCGGATGCAATTTCTGTGTTTCATCGTCAATAAAAAGGTCCAAGGGATACATTAAACCTAAAGTGAAGCATCGGAATCTAAAACCCGAGTCACAGGAGAGGTTCAGATCATAGATAATTAGAGTGTCAGTCCTCTTGTACTTAATTTGGCATTGTGCCTTTTGTATTAATTTCGGATGCAATTTCTGTGTTTCATCGTCAATAAGAAGGTCCGAGGGATACAGGAAACTTGAAGTGAAGCATCGCAACCAAAAACCGGTCTCACAGGAGAGGTTCAAATCATAGAATGTATGAAGAGTCAGTCCTCTTGTACTTAAGTGGCATTGTGCCTTTTGTATATAATTCGGATGCAATTTCTGTGTTTCATCGTCAATAAGACGGCCCCAGGTATACAGTAAACCTGAAGTGAAGCATCGGAATCTAAAACTGGACTCACAGGAGAGTTTCAAATCATAGTAAGTTAGAGTGACAGTCCTCTTGTACTTATGTTGGCATTGTGCCTTTTGAATTTAATTGCGATGCAATTTCTGTGCTTCATAGTCAATAAGAAGGTTCAAGGTATACAGTAAACCTGAAGTGTAGCATCGCAATCTAAAACTGGACCCACAGGAGAGGTTCAAATCATAGAAAGTTAGAGTGTTAGTCCTCTTGTACTTAAGTCGGCATTGTGCCTTTTGTAATTATTTCGGATGCAATTTCTGTGTTTCATCGTCAATAAGAAGGTCCAAGGGATACAGTAATTCTGAAGTGAAGCATCGTAATCTAAAACTGGACTCACAGGAGAGGTTCAAATCATAGAAAGTTAGAGTGTCAGTCCTCTTGTACTTAAGTCGGCATTGTGCCTTTTGTATTAAATTCGGATGCAATTTCTGTGTATCATCGTCAATAAAAAGGTCCAAGGGATACATTAAACCTAAAGTGGAGCATCATAATCTAAAACCCGACTCACAGGAGAGGTTCAGATCATAAATAATTAGAGTGTCAGTCCTCTTGTACTTAATTCGGCATTGTGCCTTTTGTATTAATTTCGGATGCAATTTCTGTGTTTCATCGTCAATAAGAAGGTCCGAGGGATACAGGAAACTTGAAGTGAAGCATCGGAACCAAAAACCGGTCTCACAGGAGAGGTTCAAATCATAGAATGTATGAAGAGTCAGTCCTCTTGTACTTAAGTGGCATTGTGGCTTTTGTATATAATTCGGATGCAATTTCTGTGTTTCATCGTCAATAAGAAGGCCCCAGGTATACAGTAAACCTGAAGTGAAGCATCGGAATCTAAAACTGGACTCACAGGAGAGGTTCAAATCATAGAAAGATAGAGTGACAGTCCTCTTGTACTTATGTTGGCATTGTGCCTTTTGAATTTAATTGCGATGCAATTTCTGTGCTTCATAGTCAATAAGAAGGTTCAAGGTATACAGTAAACCTGAAGTGTAGCATCGGAATTTAAAACTGGACTCACAGGAGAGGTTCAAATCATAGAAAGTTAGAGTGTCATTCCTCTTGTACTTAAGTCGGCATTGTGCCTTTTGTATTAAATTCGGATGCAATTTCTGTGCTTCATCGTCAATAAGAAGGTCCAAGGTATACAGTAAACCTGAAGTGAAGAATCGGAATCAAAAACTGGAATCACAGGAGAGGTTCAAATCATAGAAAGTTAGAGTGTCAGTCCTCTTGTACTTAAGTCGGCATTGTGCCTTATGTATTAAATTCGGCTGCAATTTCTGTATTTCATCGTCAATTAGAAGGTCCAAGGTATACAGTAAACCTGAAGTGAAGCTTCGGAATCTAAAACTGGTCTCACAGGAAAGGTTCTGAACATAGACAGTAAGAAGTGTCAGTCCTCTTGTACTTAAGTCGGCATTGTGCCTTTTGTACTAAATTCGGATGCAATTTCTGTGTTTCATCGATAATAAGAAGGTCCAAGGGATACAGTAAACTTGAAGTGAAGCATCGGAACCTAAAACCGGTCTCAACGGAGAGGTTCAAATCATAGATTGTTAGAAGTGTCAGTCTGCTTGTACTAAGTCGGAATTGTGCCTTTTGTATTTAATTCGGATGCATTTTCTGTGTTTAATCGTCAATAAGAAGGTCCAAGGGATACAGTAAACCTGAAGTGAAGCATCGGAATCCAAAACTGGACTCACAGGACACGTTCAAATCAAAGAAAGTTAGAGCGTCAGTCCTCTTGTACTTAAGTCGGCATTGTGCCTTTTGTATTACATTCGGATGCAATATCTGTGTTTCATCGTCATTAAGAAGGTCCAAGGGATACAGTAATCCTGAAGTGAAGCATCGGAATCTAACACTGGACTCACAGGAGAGGTTCAAATCATACAAATTGGAGTGTCAGTCCTCCTGTACTAAAGTCGGCATTGTGCTTTTTGAATTTAATTCCGATGCAATTTCTGTGTTTCATCGTCAATATCAAGGTCCAAGGGATACAGTAAATCAGAAGTGAAGCATCGGAATCTAAACCTCGACTCACAGGAGAGGTTCTAATCATAGAAAGTTAGAGTGTCAGTCCTCTTGTACTTAATTCGGCATTGTGATTTTAAATTAAGTTCGGATGCAATTACTGTGTTTCATCGTCAATATGGTCCAACGGATACAGTAAAGCTGAAGTGAACCATCGGAATCTAAAACTGGACTCCTAAAAAAAATTCAAATAATTGAAAGTTAGAGTGTAAGTCCTCTTGTACTTAAATCGGCATTGTGCCTTTTGTATTACATTCGGATGCAATTTCTGTGTTTCGTCGTCAATAAGAAGGTCCAAGGGATACAGTAAACCTGATGCGAAGCATCGGAATCTAAAACTGGACTCACAGGAGAGGTTCAAATCATTGAAAGTTAGAGTGTCTGTCCTCTTGTACTTAAATCGGATTTGTGCCTTTTGTATTAAATTCGGATGCAATTTCTGTGTTTCATCGTCAATAAGAAGGTACAAGGAATACAGTAAACTTGAAGGGAAGCATCAGAACCTAAAACCGGTTTCACAGGAGAGGTTCAAATCATAGATTGTAAGAAGTGTCAGTCCACTTGTACTTAAGTCGGCATTGTGCCTTTTGTATTTAATTCGGAAGCAATTTCTGTGTTTAATCGTCAATATGAAGGTCCAAGGGATACAGTAAACCTGAAGTGAAGCATCGGAATCAAAAACTGGATTCACAAGAGATGTTCAAATCATAGAAAGTTAGAGTGTCAGTCCTCTTGTACTTCAGTCGGTATTCTGCCTTTTGAATTTAATTCCGATGCAATTTCTGTGTTTCATCGTCAATAAGAAGGTGAACGGTATACAGTAAACCTGAAGTGAAGCATCGGAATCAAAAACTGGACTCACAGGACACGTTCAAATCATAGAAAGTTAGAGTGTAAGTCCTCTTGTACTTAAGTCGGCTTTGTGCCTTTTTTATTTATTTCCGATGCAATATCTGTGTTTCATCGTCAATAAGGAGGTCCAAGGTATACAGTAAGCCTTAAGTGAAGCATCGGAACCTAAAACCGGTCTCAACGGAGAGGTTCAAATCATAGATTGTAAGACGTGTCAGTCTGCTTGTACTTAAGTCGGCATTGTGCCTTTTGAATTTAATTCCGATGCAATTTCTGTGTTTCATCGTCAATAAGAAGGTCCAAATGGTAAAGTAAACCTGAAGTGAAGCATCGGAATCTAAAACTGGACTCACAGGAGAATTTTCAAATCATAGAAAGTTAGAGTGTCAGTCCTCTTGTACTTAAGTCGGCATTGTGCCTTTTGAGTTTAATTCCGACGCAATTTCTGTGCTTCATCGTCAATAAGAAGGTCCAAGGTATTCAGTAAACGTGAAGTGAAGCATCGGAATCTAAAACTGGACCCACAGGATAGGTTCAAATCATAGAAAGTTAGAGTGTTAGTCCTCTTGTACTTATGTCGGCATTGTGTCTTTTGTATTAAATTCAGATGCAATTTCTGTGTTTGTTCGTCAATAAGAAGGTTCAAGGTATACAGTAAACCTGAAGTGAAGCATTGGAATCTAAAACAGGACTCACAGGAGAGGTTCAAATCCTAGAAAGTTAGAGTGTCAGTCCTCTTGTACTTAAGTCGACATTGTGCCTTTTGTATTAAATTCGGATGCAGTTTCTGTTTTTCATCGTCAATTAGATGGTCCTAGGGATACAATGAACCTGAAGTCAAGCATTGGAATCTAAAACTGGACTCACAGGAGAGGTTCAAATCATAGAAAGCTAAGGTGTCAGTCCTCTTGTACTTAAGTAGGCATTGTGCCTTTTGTTTTAATTTAGGAAGCAATTACTGTGTTTCATCGTCAATAAGAAGGTCCAAGAGATACAGTAAACCTGAAGTGAAGCATCGGAATCTAAAACTGGACTCACAGGAGAGGTTCAAATCATAGAAAGTTAGAGTGTCAGTCCTCTTGTACTTAAGTCGGCATTGTGCCTTTTGCATTTAATACTGATGCAATTTCTGTGTTTCATCGTCAATAAGAAGGTCCAAGGGATACAGTAAATCTGAAGTGAAGAATCGTAATCTAAAACTGGACTCACAGAAGAGGTTCAAATCATAAAAAGTTAGAGTGTCAGTCCTCTTGTACTTAAGTCGGCATTGTGCCTTTTGTATTAAATTCGGATGCGATTTCTGTGTTTCATCGTCAATAAAAAGGTCCAAGGGATACATTAAACCTAAAGTGAAGCATTGGAATCTAAAAACCGACTCACAGGAGAGGTTCAGATCATAGATAATTAGAGTGTCAGTCCTCTTGTACTTAATTCGGCATTGTGCCTTTTGTATTAATTTCGGATGCAATTTCAGTGTTTCATCGTCAAAAAGAAGGTCCGAGGGATACAGGAAACTTGAAGTGAAGCATCGGAACCAAAAACCGGTCTCACAGGAGAGGTTCAAATCATAGAATATAAGAAGAGTCAGTCCTCTTGTACTTAAGTGGCATTGTGCCTTTTGTATTTAATTCGGATTCAATTTCTGTGTTTCATCGCCAATAAGAAGGTCAAAGGGATACAGTAAACTTGAAGTGAAGCATCGGAACCTAAAACCGGTGTCAACGGAGGGTTTTAAATCATTGATTGTAAGAAGTGTCAGTCTGCTTGTACTTAAGTCGGCATTGTGCCTTTTGTATTTAATTCGGATGCATTTTCTGTGTTTAATCGTCAATAAGAAGGTCCAAGGGATACAGTAAACCTGAAGTGAAGCATCGGAATCCAAAACTGGACTCACAGGACACGTTCAAATCAAAGAAAGTTAGAGTCTCAGTCCTCTTGTACTTAAGTCGGCATAGTGCCTTTTGTATTTAAGTCCGATGCAATATCTGTGTTTCATCGTCAATAAGGATGTCCAAGGTATACAGTGAACCTGAAGTGAAGCGTCGGAATATAACACTGGACTCCCAGAAGAGGTTCAAATCATAGAAAGTTAGAGCGTCAGTCCTCTTGTACTTAAGTCGGCATTGTGCCTTTTGTATTACATTCGGATGCAATATCTGTGTTTCATCGTCAATATGAAGGTCCAAGGGATACAGTAATCCTGAAGTGAAGCATCGGAATCTAACACTGGACTCACAGGAGAGATTAAAATCATAAAAATTGGAGTGTCAGTCCTCTTGTACTTAAGTCGGCATGGTGCATTTTGAATTTAATTCCAATGCAATTTCTGTGCTTCATCGTCAATAAGAAGGTCCAAGGTATACAGTAAACGTGAAGTGAAGCATCGGAATTTAAAACAGAACTCACAGGAAAGGTTCAAATCATAGAAAGTTTGAGTGTCAGTCCTCTTGTACTTAAGTCGGCCTTGTGCCTTTTGAATTTAATTCCGATGCAATTTCTGTGTTTCATCGTCACTATCAAGGTCCAAGGGATACAGTAAATCAGAAGTGAAGCATCGGAATCTAAACCTCGACTCATAGGAGAGGTTCTAATCATAGAAAGTTAGAGTGTCAGTCCTCTTGTACTTAAGTCGGCATTGTGATTTTAAATTAAGTTCGGATGCAATTACTGTGTTTCATCGTCAATATGGTCCAACGGATACAGTAAACCTGAATTGAACCATCGGAATCTAAAACTGGACTCCTAAAGAAGGTTCAAATCATTGAAAGTTAGAGTGTCAGTCCTCTTGTACTTAAATCGGCATTGTGCCTGTTGTATTAAATTCGGATGCAATTTCTGTGTTTCGTCGTCATTAAGAAGGTCCAAGGGATACAGTAAACCTGATGCGAAGCATCGGAATCTAAAACTGGACTCACAGGAGAGGTTCAAATCATTGAAAGTTAGAGTGTCAGTCCTCTTGTACTTAAATCGGATTTGTGCCTTTTGTATTAAATTGGGATGCAATTTCTGTGTTTCGTCGTCAATAAGAAGGTACAAGGAATACAGTAAACTTGAAGTGAAGCATCGGAACCTAAAACCGGGCTCACAGGAGAGGTTCAAATCATAGATTGTAAGAAGTGTCAGTCCACTTGTACTTAAGTCGGCATTGTGCCTTTTGTATTTAATTCGGATGCAATTTCTGTGTTTAATCGTCAATATGAAGGTCCAAGGGATACAGTAAACCTGAAGTGAATCATCGGAATCTAAAACTGGATTCACAAGAGAGGTTCAAATCATAGAAAGTTAGAGTGCCAGTCCTCTTGTACTTCAGTCGGCATTCTGCCTTTTGATTTTAATTCCGATGCAATTTCTGTGTTTCATAGTCAATAAGAAGGTCCAAGGTATACAGTAAACCTGTAGTGAAGCATCGGAATCCAAAACTGGACTCACATCACACGTTCAAATCATAGAAAGTTAGAGTGTCAGTCCTCTTGTACTTAAGTCGGCATTGTGCCTTTTGTATTTATTTCCGATGCAATATCTGTGTTTCATCGTCAATAAGGAGGTCCAAGGTATACAGTAAACCTGAAGTGAAGCGTCGGAATCTAAAAGTGGACTCCCAGGAGAGGTTCAAATCATAGAAAGTTAGAGTGGCAGTCCTCTTGTACTTAAGTCGGCATTGTGCCTTTTGAATTTAATTTCGATGCAATTTCAGTGTTTCATCGTCAATAAGAAGGTCCAAATGGTAAAGTAAACCTGAAATGAAGCATCGGAATCTAAAACTGGACTCACAGGAGAATTTCAAATCATAGAAAGTTAGAGTGTCAGTCATCTTGTACTTAAGTCGGCATTGTGCCTTTTGTAATAATTTCGGATGCAATTTCTGTGTTTCATCGTCAATAAGAAGGTCCAAGGGATACAGTAAACTTGAAGTGAAGCATCGGAACCAAAAACCGGTCTCACAGGAGAGGTTTAAATCATAGAATATAAGAAGAGTCAGTTCTCTTGTACTTAAGTAGCAATGTGCCTTTTCTATTTAATTCGGATGCAATTTCTGTGTTTCATCGTCAATAAGAAGGCCCCAGGGATACAGTAAACCTGAATTGAAGCATCGGAATCTAAAACTAGACTCACAGGAGAGGTTCAAATCCTAGAGAGTTAGAGTGACAGTCTTCTTGTACTTATGTGGGCATTGTGCCTTATGAATTTAATTCCGATGCAATTTCTGTGCTTCATAGTCAATAAGAAGGTTCAAGGTATACAGTAAACCTGAAGTGAAGCATCGGGATCTAAAACTGGACTCACAGGAGAGGTTCAAATCATAGAAAGTTAGAGTGTCAGTCCTCTTGTACTTAAGTCGGCATTGTGCCTTATGTATTAAATTCGGCTGCAATTTCTGTGTTTCATCGTCAATTAGTAGGTCCAAGGTATACAGTAAACCTGAAGTGAAGCTTCGGAATCTAAAACTGGTCTCACAGGAAAGGTTCTGAACATAGACAGTAAGAAGTGTCAGTCCTCTTGTACTTAAGTCGGCATTGTGCCTTTTGTACTAAATTCGGATGCAATTTCTGTGTTTCATCGTCAATAAGGAGGTCCAAGTGATACAGTAATTCTGAAGTGAAGCATCGTAATCTAAAACTGGACTCACAGGAGAGGTTCAAATCATAGAAAGTTAGAGTGTCAGTCCTCTTGTACTTAAGTCGGCATTGTGCCTTTTGTATTAAATTCGGATGCAATTTCTGTGTTTCATCGTCAATAAAAAGGTCCAAGGGATACATTAAACCTAAAGTGAAGCATCGGAATCTAAAACCCGACTCACAGGAGAGGTTCAGATCATAGATAATTAGAGTGTCAGTCCTCTTGTACTTAATTCGGCATTGTGCCTTTTGTATTAATTTCGGATGCAATTTCTGTGTTTCATCGTCATTAAGAAGGTCCGAGGGATACAGGAAACTTGAAGTGAAGCATCGGAACCAAAAACCGGTCTCACAGGAGAGGTTCAAATCATAGAATGTATGAAGAGTCAGTCCTCTTGTACTTAAGTGGCATTGTGCCTTTTGTATATAATTCGGATGCAATTTCTGTGTTTCATCGTCAATAAGAAGGCCCCAGGTATACAGTAAACCTGAAGTGAAGCAGCGGAATCTAAAACTGGACTCACAGGAGAGGTTCAAATCATAGAAATTTAGAGTGACAGTCCTCTTGTACTTATGTTGGCATTGTGCCTTTTGAATTTAATTGCGATGCAATTTCTGTGCTTCATAGTCAATAAGAAGGTTCAAGGTATACAGTAAACCTGAAGTGTAGCATCGGAATTTAAAACTGGACTCACAGGAGAGGTTCAAATCATAGAAAGTTAGAGTGTCATTCCTCTTGTACTTAAGTCGGCATTGTGCCTTTTGTATTAAATTCGGATGCAATTTCTGTGCTTCATCGTCAATAAGATGGTCCAAGGTATACAGTAATCCTGAAGTGAAGAATCGGAATCTAAAACTGGACTCACAGGAGAGGTTCAAATCATAGAAAGTTAGAGTGTCAGTCCTCTTGTACTTAAGATGGCATTGTGCCTTATGTATTAAATTCGGCTGCAATTTCTGTGTTTCATCGTCAATTAGAAGGTCCAAGGTATACAGTAAACCTGAAGTGAAGCTTCGGAATCTATAACTGGTCTCACAGGAAAGGTTCTGAACATAGACAGTAAGAAGTGTCAGTCCTCTTGTACTTAAGTCGGCATTGTGCCTTTTGTACTAAATTCGGATGCAATTTCTGTGTTTCATCGATAATAAGAAGGTCCAAGGGATACAGTAAACTTGAAGTGAAGCATCGGAACCTAAAACCGGTCTCAACGGAGAGGTTCAAATCATAGAATGTTAGAAGTGTCAGTCTGCTTGTACTAAGTCGGAATTGTGCCTTTTGTATTTAATTCGGATGCATTTTCTGTGTTTAATCGTCAATAAGAAGGTCCAAGGGATACAGTAAACCTGAAGTGAAGCATCGGAATCCAAAACTGGACTCACAGGACACGTTCAAATCAAAGAAAGTTAGAGTGTCAGTCCTCTTGTACTTAAGTCGGCATTGTGCCTTTTGTATTTCAGTCCGAAGCAATATCTGTGTTTTATCGTCAATAAGGAGGTCCAAGGTATACAGTAAACCTGAAGTGAAGCGTCGGAATCTAAAACTGGACTCCCAGGAGAGGTTCAAATCATAGAAATTTAGAGCGTCAGGCCTCTTGTACTTAAGTCGGCATTGTGCCTTTTGTATTACATTCGGATGCAATATCTGTGTTTCATCGTCATTAAGAAGGTCCAAGGGATACAGTAATCCTGAAGTGAAGCATCGGAATCTAACACTGGACTCCCAGGAGAGGTTCAAATCATACAAATTGGAGTGTCAGTCCTCCTGTACTTAAGTCGGCATGGTGTCTCTTGAATTTAATTGCGATGCAATTTCTGTGCTTCATAGTCAATAAGAAGGTTCAAGGTATACAGTAAACGTGAAGTGTAGCATCGGAATCTAAAACTGGACTCACAGGAGAGGTTCAAATCATAGAAAGTTAGAGTGTCAGTCCTCTTGTACTTAAGTCGGCATTGTGCTTTTTGAATTTAATTCCGATGCAATTTCTGTGTTTCATCGTCAATATCAAGGTCCAAGGGATACAGTAAATCAGAAGTGAAGCATCGGAATCTAAACCTCGACTCACAGGAGAGGTTCTAATCATAGAAAGTTAGAGCGTCAGTCCTCTTGTACTTAATTCGGCATTGTGATTTTAAATTAAGTTCGGATGCAATTACTGTGTTTCATCGTCAATATGGTCCAACGGATACAGTAAAGCTGAAGTGAACCATCGGAATCTAAAACTGGACTCCTAAAAAAGATTCAAATCATTGAAAGTTAGAGTGTAAGTCCGCTTGTACTTAAATCGGCATTGTGCCTTTTGTATTAAATTCGGATGCAATTTCTGTGTTTCGTCGTCAATAAGAAGGTCCAAGGGATACAGTAAACCTGATGCGAAGCATCGGAATCTAAAACTGGACTCACAGGAGAGGTTCAAATCATTGAAAGTTAGAGTGTCTGTCCTCTTGTACTTAAATCGGATTTGTGCCTTTTGTATTAAATTCGGATGCAATTTCTGTGTTTCATCGTCAATAAGAAGGTACAAGGAATACAGTAAACTTGAAGGGAAGCATCAGAACCTAAAACCGGTTTCACAGGAGAGGTTCAAATCATAGATTGTAAGAAGTGTCAGTCCACTTGTAGTTAAGTCGGCATTGTGCCTTTTGTATTTAATTCGGATGCAATTTCTGTGTTTAATCGTCAATATGAAGGTCCAAGGGATACAGTAAACCTGAAGTGAAGCATCGGAATCTAAAACTGGATTCACAAGAGAGGTTCAAATCATAGAAAGTTAGAGTGTCAGTCCTCTTGTACTTCAGTCGGCATTCTGCCTTTTGAACTTAATTCCGATGCAATTTCTGTGTTTCATCGTCAATAAGAAGGTCCACGGTATACAGTAAACCTGAAGTGAAGCATCGGAATCCAAAACTGGACTCACAGGACACGTTCAAATCATAGAAAATTAGAGTGTCATTCCTCTTGTACTTAAGTCGGCTTTGTGCCTTTTTTATTTATTTCCGATGCAATATCTGTGTTTCATCGTCAATAAGGAGGTCCAAGGTATACAGTAAGCCTTAAGTGAAGCATCGGAACCTAAAACCGGTCTCAACGGAGAGGTTCAAATCATAGATTGTAAGAAGTGTCAGTCTGCTTGTACTTAAGTCGGCATTGTGCCTTTTGAATTTAATTCCGATGCAATTTCTGTGTTTCATCGTCAATAAGAAGGTCCAAATGGTAAAGTAAACCTGAAGTGAAGCATCGGAATCTAAAACTTGACTCACAGGAGAATTTTCAAATCATAGAAAGTTAGAGTGTCAGTCCTCTTGTACTTAAGTCGGCATTGTGCCTATTGAGTTTAATTCCGACGCAATTTCTGTGCTTCATCGTCAATAAGAAGGTCCAAGGTATTCAGTAAACGTGAAGTGAAGCATCGGAATCTAAAACTGGACCCAAAGGATAGGTTCAAATCATAGAAAGTTAGAGTGTTAGTCCTCTTGTACTTAAGTCGGCATTGTGTCTTTTGTATTAAATTCAGATGCAATTTCTGTGTTTATTCGTCAATACGAAGGTCCAAGGGAAACAGTAAGCCTAAAGTGAAGCATCGGAATCTAAAGCTGGACTCACAGGAGAGGTTCAAATCATAGAAAGGTAGATCGTCAGTCCTCTTGTACTTAAGTAGGCATTGTGCCTTTTGTATTAAATTCGGATGCAGTTTCTGTGTTTCATCGTCAATAAGAAGGTCCAAGGGATACAGTAATCCTGAAGTGAAGCATCGGAATCGAAAACTGGACTCACAGGAGAGGTTTAAATCATAGAAAGTTAGGGTGTCAGTCCTCTTGTACTTAAGTCGGAATTGTTCGTTTTGTTTAATTTCGGATGCAATTTCTGTGTTTCATCGCCAAGAAGAAGGTCCAAGAGATATAGTAAACCTGAAGGGAAGCATCGGAATCTGAAACTGGACTCACAGGAGAGGTTCAAATCATAGAGAGTTAGAGTGTCAGTCCTCTTGTACGTAAGTCGGCATTGTGCCTTTTAAATTTAATACCGATGCAATTTCTGTGTTTCATCGTCAATAAGAAGGTCCAAGAGATACAGTTAATCTGAAGTGAAGCATCGGAATCTAAAACTGGACTCACAGGAGAGGTTCAGATCATAGATAGTTCGAATGTCAGTCCTCTTGTACTTATGTCGGCATTGTGCCTTTTGTATTACATTCGGTTGCAATATCTGTGATTCATCGTCAATAAGAAGGTCCAAAGGATACAGTAAACCTGAAGTGAAGCATCGGAATCTAACACTGGACTCACAGGAGAGGTTCAAATCATAAAAATTGGAGTGTCAGTCCTCCTGTACTTAAGTCGGAATTGTTCGTTTTGTTTAATTTCGGATGCAATTTCTGTGTTTCATCGCCAAGAAGAAGGTCCAAGAGATATAGTAAACCTGAAGGGAAGCATCGGAATCTGAAACTGGACTCACAGGAGAGGTTCAAATCATAGAGAGTTAGAGTGTCAGTCCTCTTGTACGTAAGTCGGCATTGTGCCTTTTGAATTTAGTTCCGATGCAATTTCTGTGCTGCATCGTCAATAAGAAGGTCCAAGGTATACAGTAACTTAAAGCGAAGCATCGGAATTTAAAACTGAACTCACAGGAGAGGTTCAAATCATAAAAAGTTAGAGTGTCAGTTCTCTTGTACTTAAGTCGGCATTGTGCCTTTTGAATTTAATTCCGGTGCAATTTCTGTGTTTCGTCGTCAAGAAGAAGGTCCAAAGGATACAGTAAACCTGAAGTGAAGCATCGGAATCTAAAACTGGACTCACAGGAGAGGTTCAAATCATAGAAAGTTAGAGTGTCAGTCCTCTTGTACTTAAGTCGGCATTGTGCCTTTTGTATAAAATTCGGATGCAATTTCTGTGGTTGTTCGTCAATACGATAGGCCAAGGGATACCGTAAACCTGAAGTGAAGCATCAGAATCTAAATCTCGACTCACAGGAGAGGTTCAAATCATAGAAAGCTAGAGTGTCAGTCCTCTTGTACTTAAGTTGGCATTGTGCCTTTTGTATTAAATTCGGATGCAGTTTCTGTATTTCATCGTCAATACGAAGGTCCAAGGGATACAGTAAACCTAAAGTGTAGCATTGGAATCGAAAGCTGGACTCACAGGAGAGGTTCAAATCATAGAGAGTTAAGGTGTCAGTCCTCTTGCACTTAAGTCGGCATTGTGCGTTTTGTATTAATTTCGGATGCAATTACTGTGTTTCATCGTCAATAAGAAGGTCCAAGGGATACAGTAAACTTGAAGTGAAGCATCGGAACCTAAAACCGGTCTAAACGGAGATGTTCAAATCATAGATTGTAAGAAGTGTCAGACTGCTTGTACTTAAGTCGGCATTGTGCCTTTTGTATTTAATTCGGATGCATTTTCTGTGTTTAATCGTCAATAAGAAGGTCCAAGTGATACAGTAAACCTGAATCGAAGCATCGGAATCTAAAACTGGACTCACAGGAGAGGTTCAAATCATTGAAAGTTAGAGTGTCAGTCCTCTTGTACTTAAGTCGGCATTGTGCCTTTTGTATTAAACTCGGATGCAATTTCTGTGCTTCATCGTCAATAAGAAGGTCCAAGGTATACAGTAAACCTGAAGTGAAGAATCGGAATCTAAAACTGGACTCACAGGAGAGGTTCAAATCATAGAAAGTTAGAGTGTCAGTCCTCTTGTACTTAAGTCGGCATTGTGCCTTATGTATTAAATTCGGCTGCAATTTCTGTGTTTCATCGTCAATTAGAAGGTCCAAGGTATACAGTAAAAATTAAGTGAAGCTTCGGAATCTAAAACTGGTCTCACAGGAAAGGTTCTGAACATAGACCGTAAGAAGTGTCAGTCCTCTTGTACTTAAGTCGGCATTGTGCCTTTTGTACTAAATTCGGATGCAATTTCTGTGTTTCATCGCCAATAAGAAGGTCCAAGGGATACAGTAAACTTGAAGTGAAGCATCGGAACCTAAAACCGGTCTCAACGGAGATGTTCAAATCATAGATTGTAAGGAGTGTCAGTCTGCTTGTACTTAAGTCGGCATTGTGCCTTTTGTATTTAATTCGGATGCATTTTCTGTGTTTAATCGTCAATAAGAAGGTCCAAGGGATACAGTAAACCTGAAGTGAAGCATCGGAATCCAAAACTGGACTCACAGGACACGTTCAAATAAAAGAAAGTTAGAGTGTCAGTCCTCTTGTACTTAAGTCGGCATTGTGCCTTTTGTATTTCAGTCCGATGCAATATCTGTGTTTTATCGTCAATAAGGAGGTCCAAGGTATACAGTAAACCTGAAGTGAAGCGTCGGAATCTAAAACTGGACTCCCAGTAGAGGTTCAAATCATAGAAAGTTAGAGCGTCAGTCCTCTTGTACTTAAGTCGGCATTGTGCCTTTCGTATTATATTCGGATGCAATATCTGTGTTTCATCGTCATTAAGAAGGCCCAAGGGATACAGTAATCCTGAAGTGAAGCATCGGAATCTAACACTGGACTCACAGGAGAGGTTCAAATCATACAAATTGGAGTGTCAGTCCTCCTGTACTTAAGTCAGCATGGTGCCTTTTGAATTTAATTGCGATGCAATTTCTGTGCTTCATAGTCAATAAGAAGGTTCAAGGTATACAGTAAACCTGAAGTGTCGCATCGGAATCTGAAACTGGACTCACAGGAGAGGTTCAAATCATAGAAAGTTAGAGTGTCAGTCCTCTTGTACTTAAGTCGGCATTGTGCTTTTTGAATTTAATTCCGATGCAATTTCTGTGTTTCATCGTCAATATCAAGGTCCAAGGGATACAGTAAATCAGAAGTGAAGCATCGGAATCTAAACCTCGACTCACAGGATAGGTTCTAATCATAGAATGTTAGAGTGTCAGTCCTCTTGTACTTAAGTCGGCATTGTGACTTTAAATTAAGTTCGGATGCAATTACTGTGTTTCATCGTCAATATGGTCCAACGGATACAGTAAACCTGAAGTGAACCATCGGAATCTAAAACTGGACTCCTAAAAAAGATTCAAATCATTGAAGTTAGAGTGTAAGTCCTCTTGTACTTAAATCGGCATTGTGCCTTTTGTATTAAATTCGGATGCAATTTCTGTGTTTCGTCGTCAATAAGAAGGTCCGAGGGATACAGTAAACCTGATGCGAAGCATCGGAATCTAAAACTGGACTCACAGGAGAGGTTCAAATCATTGAAAGTTAGAGTGTCAGTCCTCTTGTACTTAAATCGGATTTGTGCCTTTTGTATTAAATTCGGATGCAATTTCCGTGTTTCATCGTCAATAAGAAGGTACAAGGAATACAGTAAACTTGAAGTGAAGCATCAGAACCTAAAACCGGTTTCACAGGAGAGGTTCAAATCATAGATTGTAAGAAGTGTCAGTCCACTTGTACTTAAGTCGGCATTGTGCCTTTTGTATTTAATTCGGATGCAATTTTGTGTTTAATCGTCAATATGAAGGTCCAAGGGATACAGTAAACCTGAAGTGAAGCATCGGAATCTAAAACTGGATTCACAAGAGAGGTTCAAATCATAGAAAGTTAGAGTGTCGGTCCTCTTGTACTTCAGTCGGCATTCTGCCTTTTGAATTTAACTCCGATGCAATTTCTGTGTTTCATCGTCAATAAGAAGGTCCAAGGTATACAGTAAACCTGAAGTGAAGCATCGGAATCCAAAACTGGACTCACAGGACACGTTCAAATCATAGAAATTTTGAGTGTCAGTCCTCTTGTACTTAAGTCGGCTTTGTGCCTTTTTTATTTATTTCCGATGCAATATCTGTGTTTCATCGTCAATAAGGAGGTCCAAGGTATACAGTAAACCTGAAGTGAAGTGTCGGAAACTAAAACTGGACTCCCAGGAGAGGTTCAAATCATAGAAAGTTAGAGTGGCAGCCCTCTTGTACTTAAGTCGGCATTGTGCCTTTTGAATTTAATTCCGATGCAATTTCTGTGTTTCATCGTCAATAAGAAGGTCCAAATGGTAAAGTAAACCTGAAGTGAAGCATCGGAATCTAAAACTGGACTCACAGGAGAATTTTCAAATCATAGAAAGTTAGAGTGTCATTCCTCTTGTACTTAAGTCGGCATTGTGCCTTTTGAGTTTAATTCCGACGCAATTTCTGTGCTTCATCGTCAATGAGAAGGTCCAAGGTATTCAGTAAACCTGAAGTGAAGCATCGGAATCTAAAACTGGACCCACAGGAGAGGTTCAAATCATAGAAAATTAGAGTGTTAGTCCTCTTGTACTTAAGTCGGCATTGTGTCTTTTGTATTAAATTCAGATGCAATTTCTGTGTTTGTTCGTCAATACGAAGGTCCAAGGGATACAGTAAGCCTAAAGTGAAGCATCGGAATCTAAAGCTGGACTCACAGGAGAGGTTCAAATCATAGAAAGGTAGATCGTCAGACCTCTTGTCCTTAAGTAGGCATTGCGCCTTTTGTATTAAATTCGGATGCAGTTTCTGTGTTTCATCGTCAATAAGAAGGTCCAAGGGATACAGTAATCCTGAAGTGAAGCATCGGAATCGAAAACTGGACTAACAGGAGTGGTTAAATCATAGAAAGTTAGGGTGTCAGTCCTCTTGTACTTAAGTCGGAATTGTTTTTTTGTTTAATTTCGGATGCAATTTCTGTGTTTCATCGCCAAGAACAAGGTCCAAGAGATATAGTAAACCTGAAGTGAAGCATCGGAATCTGAAACTGGACTCACAGGAGAGGTTCAAATCACAGAGAGTTAGAGTGTCAGTCCTCTTGTACTTAAGTCGGCATTGTGCCTTTTAAATTGAATACCGATGCAATTTCTGTGTTTCATCGTCAATAAGGAGGTCCAAGGGATACAGTAAACCTGAAGTGAAGCATCGGAATCTGCCACTGGACTCACAGGAGAGGTTCAAATCATAAAAATTGGAGTGTCAGTCCTCTTGTACTTAAGTCGGCATTTTGCCTTTTGAATTTCATTCCGATGCAATTTCTGTGCTGCATCGTCAATAAGAAGGTCCAAGGTATACAGTAAACTTAAAGTGAAGCATCGGAATTTAAAACTGAACTCACAGGAGAGGTTCAAATCATAAAAAGTTAGAGTGTCTGTTCTCTTGTACTTAAGTCGGCATTGTGCCTTTTGAATTTAATTCCGGTGCAATATCTGTGTTTCGTCGTCAAGAAGAAGGTCTAAAGGATACAGTAAACCTGAAGTGAAGCATCGGAATCTAAAACTGGACTCACAGGAGAGGTTCAAATCATAGAAAGTTAGAGTGTCAGTCCTCTTGTACTTAAGTCGGCATTGTGCCTTTTGTATAAAATTCGGATGCAATTTCTGTGGTTGTTCGTCAATACGAAAGGCCAAGGGATACTGTAAACCTGAAGTGAAGCATCGGAATCTAAATCTCGACTCACAGGAGAGGTTCAAATCATAGAAAGGTAGAGTGTCAGTCCTCTTGTACTTAAGTTGGCGTTGTGCTTTTGTATTAAATTCGGATGCAGTTTCTGTATTTCATCGTCAATACGAAGGTCCAAGGGATACAGTAAACCTGAAGGGAAGCATCGGAATCGAAAACCGGTCTCACAGGAGAGGTTCAAATCATAGATTGTGAGAAGTGTCAGTCCGCTTGTACTTAAGTCGGCATTGTGCCTTTTGTATTTAATTCGGATGCAATTTCTGTGTTTAATCGTCAATATGAAGGTCCAAGGGATACAGTAAACCTGAAGTGAAGCATCGGAATCTAAAACTGGATTCACTGAAGATGTTCAAATCATAGAAAGTTAGACTGTCAGTCCTATTGTACTTCAGTCGGCATTGTGCCTTTTGAATTTAATTCCTACGCAATTTCTGTGCTTCTTCATCAATAAGAAGGTCCAAATGGTAAAGTAAATCTCAAGTGAAGCATCGGAATCTAAAACTGGACTCACAGGAGAATTTTCAAATCATAGAAATTTAGAGTGTCAGTCCTCTTGTACTTAAGTCGGCATTGTGCCTTCTGAGTTTAATTCCGACGCAATGTCTGTGTTTCATCGTCAATAAGAAGGTCCAAGGTATTCAGTAAACCTGAAGTGAAGCATCGAAATCTAAAACTGGACCCTCAGGAGAGGTTCAAATCATAGAGAGTTAGAGTGTCAGTCATCTTGTACTTAAGTCGGCATTGTGCCTTTTGTATTAAATTCGGATGCAATTTCTGTGTTTTTTCGTCAATACGAAGGTCCAAGGGGCACAGTAAGCCTGAAGTGAAGCATCGGAATCTTAGGCTGGACTCACAGGAGAGTTTCAAATTATAGAAAGGTAGAGTGTCAGTTCTCTTGTACTTAAGTAGGCATTGTGCCTTTTGTATTAAATTCGGATGCAGTTTCAGTGGTTCATCGTCAATAAGAAGGTCCAAGGGATACAGTAATCCTGAAGTGAAGCATCGGAATCGAAAACTGGACTCACAGGAGAGGTTCAAATCATAGAAAGTTAAGGTGTCAGTCCTCTTGTACTTAAGTCGGAATTGTTCCTTTTGTTTAATTTCGGATGCAATTTCTGTGTTTCATCGACAAGAAGAAGGTCCAAGAGATATAGTAAACCTGAAGTGAAGCATCGGAATCTGAAACTGGACTCACAGGAGAGGTTCAAATCATAGAAAGTTAGAGTGTCAGTCCTCTTGTACTTAAGTCGGCATTGTGCCTTTTAAATTTAATTCCGACGCAATATCTGTGCTTCATCGTCAATAAGAAGGTCCAAGGTATTCAGTAAACCTGAAGTGAAGCATCGAAATCTAAAACTGGACCCACAGGAGAGGTTCAAATCATAGAGAGTTAGAGTGTCAGTCATCTTGTACTTAAGTCGGCATTGTGCCTTTTGTATTAAATTCGAATTCAGTTTCTGTGTTTCATCGACAATAAGAAGGTCCAAGGGATACAGTAAACCTGAAGTGAAGCATCGGAATCGAAAACTGGACTCACAGGAGAGGTTCAAATCATAGAAAGTTAAGGTGTCAGTCCTCATGTACTTAAGTCGGCATTGTTCCTTGTGTATTAATTTCGGATGCAATTTCTGTGTTTCATCGTCAATAAGATGGTCCAAGAGATACAGTAAACCTGAAGTGAAGCATCGGAATCTAAAACTGGACTCACAGGAGAGGTTCAAACCATAGAAAGTTAGAGTGTCAGTCCTGTTGTACTTAAGTCGGCATTGTGCCTTCTGTATTAAATTCGGATACAATTTCTGTGTTTTATCGTCAATAAAAAGGTCCAAGGGATACAGTAAACCTGAAGTGAAGCATCGGAATCTAAAACTAGACTCACAGGAGAGGTTCAGATCATAGATAGTTAGAGGGTCTGTCCTCTTGTACTTAAGTCGGCATTGTGCCTTTTGTATTATTTTCGGATGCAATTTCTGTGTTTCATCGTCAATAAGAAGGTCCAAGGGATACTGTAAACTTTAGTGTAGCATCGGAACCAAAAACCGGTCTCACAGGAGAGGTTCAAATCAAAGAATGTAAGAAGAGTCAGTCCTCTTGTACTGAAGTGGCATTGTGACTTTTGTATTTAACTCGGATGCAATCTCTGTGTTTCATCGTCAATAAGAAGGCCCCAGAGATACAGTAAACCTGAAGTGAAACATCGGAATCCAAAACTGGACTCACAGGAGAGGTTCAAATCATAGAAAGTTAGAGTGACAGTCCTCTTATACTTATGTCGGCATTGTGCCTTTTGAATTTAATTCCGATGCAATTTCTGTGCGTCATAGTCAATAAGAAGGTTCAAGGAATACAGTATACCTGAAGCGAAGCATCGCAATCTAAAACTGGACTCACAGGAGAGGTTCAAATCATAGAAAGTTAGAGTGTCATTCCTCTTGTACTTAAGTCGGCATTGTGCCTTTTGTATTGAATTCGGATGCAATTTCTGTGCTTCATCGTCAATAAGAAGGTCCAAAGTATACAGTAAACCTGAAGTGAAACATCGGAATTTAAAACTGAACTCACAGGAGAGGTTCAAATCATAAAAAGTTAGAGTGTCAGTTCTCTTGTACTTAAGTCGGCATTGTGCCTTTTGAATTAAATTCGGATGCAATTTCTGTGTTTGTTCGTCAATACAAAGGTCTAAGGGATACAGTAAACTTGAAGCGAAGCATCGGAATCAAAAACAGGACTCACAGGAGAGGTTCAAATCATTGAAAGTTAGAGTGTCAGTCATCATTTACTTAAATCGGCATTGTGCCTCTTGTATTAAATTCGGCAGCAATTTCTGTGTTTCATCGTCAATAAGAAGGTCCAAGGGATACAGTAAATTTTAATTGAAGCATCGGAACCTAAAACCGGTCTCACAGGAGAGATTCAAGTCATAGATTGTAAGAAGTGTCAGTCCGCTTGTACTTAAGTCGGCATTGTGCCTTTTGTATTTAATTCGGATGCAATTTCTGTGTTTAATCGTCGATATGAAGATTCAAGTGATACAGTAAACCTGAAGTGAAGCATCGGAATCTTAAACTGGATTCACAGGAGAGGTTCAAATCATAGAAAGTTAGAGTGTCAGTCCTCTTGTACTTCAGTCAGAATTGTGCCTTTTGAATTTAATTCCGATGTAATTTCTGTGTTTCATCGTCAATAAGAAGGTCCAAGGTATACTGTAAACCTGAAGTGAAGCGTCGGAATCTAAAACTGGACTCCCAGGAGCGGTTCAAATCATAGAAAGTTAGAGTGTCAGTCCTCTTGTACTTAAGTCGGCATTGTGCTTTTTGAATTTAATTCCGATGCAATTTCTGTGTTTCATCGTCAATAAGAAGGTTTAAAGGGTAAAGCAAACCTGAAGTGAAGCTTTGGAATCTAAAACTGGACTCACAGGAGAGGTTCAAATCATAGAAATTTAGAGTGTCAGACCTCTTGTACTTAAGTCGGCATTGTGCCTTTTGATTTTAATTCCGACGCAATTTCTGTGCTTCATCGTCAATAAGAAGGTCCAACGTATTCAGTAAACCTGAAGTGAAGCATCGGAATCTAAAACTGGACCCACAGGAGAGGTTCAAATCATAGAAAGTTAGAGTGTCAGTCATCTTGTACTTATGTCGGCATTGTGCCTTTTGTATTAAATTCGGATGCAATTTCTGTGTTTGTTCGTCAATACGAAGGTCCAAGGGTTACAGTAAGCCTGAAGTGAAACATCGGAATCTAAAGCTGGACTCACAGGAGAGGTTCAAATCATAGATAGGTAATGTCAGTCCTCTTGTACTTAAGTCGGCATTGTGCCTTTTGTATTAAATTCGAATTCAGTTTCTGTGTTTCATCGACAATAAGAAGGTCCAAGGGATACAGTAAACCTGAAGTGAAGCATCGGAATCGAAAACTGGACTCACAGGAGAGGTTCAAATCATAGAAAGTTAAGGTGTCAGTCCTCTTGTACTTAAGTCGGCATTGTTCCTTTTGTATTAATTTCGGATGCAATTTCTGTGTTTCATCGTCAATAAGATGGTCCAAGAGATACAGTAAACCTGAAGTGAAGCATCGGAATCCAAAACTGGACTCACAGGAGAGGCTCAAATCATATAAAGTTAGAGTGTCAGTCCTCTTGTACTTATGTCGGAATTGTGCCTTTTGAATTTAATACCGATGCAATTACTGTGTTTCATCGTCAATAAGAAGGTCCAAGGGATACAGTAAATCTGAAGTGAAGCATCGGAATCTAAAACTGGACTCACAGGAGAGGCTCAAATCATAGAAAGTTAGAGTGTCAGTCCTGTTGTACGTAAGTCGGCATTGTGCCTTCTGTATTAAATTCGGATGCAATTTCTGTGTTTCATCGTCAATAAAAAGGTCCAAGGGATACAGTAAACCTGAAGTGAAGCATCGGAATCTAAAACTAGACTCACAGGAGAGGTTCAGATCATAGATAGTTAGAGTGTCAGTCCTCTTGTACTTAAGTCGGCATTGTGCCTTTTGTATTATTTTCGGATGGAATTTCTGTGTTTCATCGTCAATAAGAAGGTCCAAGGGATACTGTAAACTTGAAGTGTAGCATCGGAACCAAAAACCGGTCTCACAGGAGAGGTTCAAATCATAGAATGTAGGAAGAGTCAGTCCTCTTGTACTGAAGTGGCATTGTGCCTTTTGAATTTAATTCGGATGCAATCTCTGTGTTTCATCGTCAATAAGAAGGCCCCAGGGATACAGTAAACCTGAAGTGAAGCATCGGAATCCAAAACTGGACTCACAGGAGAGATTCAAATCATAGAAAGTTAGAGTGGCAGTCCTCTTGTACTTATGTCGGCATTGTGCCTTTTGAATTTAATTCCGATGCAATTTCTGTGATTCATAGTCAATAAGAAGGTTCAAGGTATACAGTATACCTGAAGTGAAGCATCGCAATCTAAAACTGGACTAACAGGAGAGGTTCAAACCATAGAAAGTTAGAGTGTCTTTCCTCTTGTACTTAAGTCGGCATTGTGCCTTTTGTATTGAATTTGGATGCAATTTCTGTGCTTCATTGTCAATAAGAAGGTCCAAAGGATACAGTAAACCTGAAGTGAAGCATCGGAATTTAAAACTGAACTCACAGGAGAGGTTCAAATCATAAAAAGTTAGAGTGTCAGTTCTCTTGTACTTAAGTCGGCATTGTGCCTTTTGAATTAAATTCGGAAGCAATTTCTGTGTTTGTTCGTCAATACGAAGGTCCAAGGGATACAGTAAACCTGAAGTGAAGCATCGGAATCCAAAACTGGTCTCACAGGAGAGGTTCAAATCATAGAAAGGTAGATTGTCCGTACTCTTGTACTTAAATCGGCATTGTGCCTTTTGTGTTAAATTCGGATGCAATTTCTGTGTTTCATCGTCAATAAGAAGGTCCAAGGGATACAGTAAACTTGAAGCGAAGCATCGGAATCAAAAACTGGACTCACAGGAGAGGTTCAAATCATTGAAAGTTAGAGTGTCAGTCCTCTTGTACTTAAATCGGCATTGTGCCTCTTGTATTAAATTCGGCAGCAATTTCTGTGTTTCATCGTCAATAAGAAGGTCCAAGGGATACAGTAAACTTTAAGTGAAGCATCGGAACCTAAAACCGGTCTCACAGGAGAGGTTCAAATCATAGATTGTAAGAAGTGTCAGTCCGCTTGTACTTAAGTCGGCATTGTGCCTTTTGTATTTAATTCGGATGCAATTTCTGTGTTTAATCGTCAATATGAAGATCCAAGTGATACAGTAAAGCTGAAGTGAAGCATCGGAATCTAAAACAGGATTCACAGGAGAGGTTCAAATCATAGAAAGTTAGAGTGTCAGTCTTCTTCTACTTCAGTCTGCATTGTGCCTTTTGAATTTAATTCCGATGTAATATCTGTGTTTCATCGCCAATAAGAAGGTCCAAGGTATACAGTAAACCTGAAGTGAAGCGTCGGAATCTAAAACTGGACTCCCAGGAGAGGTTAAAATCATAGAAAGTTAGAGTGTCAGTCCTCTTGTACTTAAGTCGGCATTGTGCTTTTTGAATTTAATTGCGATGCAATTTCTGTGTTTCATCGTCAATAAGAAGGTTTAAAGGGTAAAGTAAACCTGAAGTGAAGCTTTGGAATCTAAAACTGGACTCACAGGAGAGGTTCAAATCATAGAAAGTTAGAGTGTCAGTCCTCTTGTACTTAAGTCGGCATTGTGCCTGTTGAATTTAATTCCGACGCAATTTCTGTGCTTCATCGTCAATAAGAAGATCCAAGGTATTCAGAAAACCTGAAGTGAAGCATCGGAATCTAAAACTGGACCCACAGGAGAGGTTCAAATCATAGAATGTTAGAGTGTCAGTCTTCTTGTAATTAAGTCGGCATTGTTCCTTTTGTATTAATTTCGGATGCAATTTCTTTGTTCCATCGTCAATAAGAAGGTCCAAGAGATAATGTAAACCTGAAGTGAAGCATCGGAATCTAAAACTGGACTCACAGGAGAGGTTCAAATCATGGAAAGTTAGAGTGTCAGTCCTCTTGTACTTAAGTCGGCATTGTGCCTTTTGAATTTAATACCGATGCAATTTCTGTGTTTCATCGTCAATAAGAAAGTCCAAGGGATACAGTAAATCTGAAGTGAAGCATCGGAATCTAAAACTGGACTCACAGGAGAGGTTCAAATCATAGAAAGTTAGAGTGTCAGTCCTGATGTACTTAGGTTGGCATTGTGCCTTCTGTATTAAATTCGGATGCAATTTCTGTGTTTCATCGTCAATAAAAAGGTCCAAGGGATACAGTAAACCTGAAGTGAAGCATCGGAATCTAAAACTGAACTCACAGGAGCGGTTCAGATCATAGATAGTTAGAGTGTCAGTCCTCTTGTACTTAAGTCCGCATTGTGCCTTTTGTATTAATTTCGGATGCAATTTCTGTGTTTCATCGTCGATTAGAAAGTCCAAGGGATAGTGTAAACTTGAAGTGAAGTATCGGAACCAAAAACCGGTCTCACAGGAGAGGTTCAAATCATAGAATGTAAGAAGAGTCTGTCCTCTTGTACTTAAGTGGCATTGTGCCTTTTGAATTTAATACCGATGTAATTTCTGTGTTTCATCGTCAATAAGAAGGCCCCCGGGATACAGTAAACCTGAAGTGAAGCATCGGAATCCAAAACTGGACTCTTAGGAGAGGTTCAAATCATAGAAAGTTAGAGTGACAGTCCCCTTGTACTTATGTCAGCATTGTGCCTTTTGAATTTAATTCCGATGCAATTTCTGTGCTTCATAGTCAATAAGAAGGTTCAAGGTATACAGTAAACCTGAAGTGAAGCATCGCAATCTAATCTGGACTCACAGGAGAGGTTCTGAACATAGACAGTAAGAAGTGAAAGTCCTCTTGTACTTAAGTCGGCATTGTGCCTTTTGTACTAAATTCGGATGCAATTTCTGTGTTTCATCGTCAATAAGAAGGTCCAAGGGATACAGTATACTTGAAGTGAAGCATCGGAACCTAAAACCGGTCTCACAGGAGAGGTTCAAATCATAGAAAGTTAGAGTGTCAGTCCTCTTGTACTTAAGTCGGCATTGTGCCTTTTGAATTTAATTCCGATGCAATTTCTGTGTTTCGTCGTCAAGAAGAAGGTCCAAAGGATACAGTAAACCTGAAGTGAAGCATCGGAATCCACAACTGGACACTTAGGAGAGGTTCAAATCATAGAAAGTTAGAGTGACAGTCCTCTTGTACTTATGTCAGCATTGTGCCTTTTGAATTTAATTCCGATGCAATTTCTGTGCTTCATAGTCAATAAGAAGGTTCAAGGTATACAGTAAACCTGAAGTGAAGCACCGCAATCTAAAACTGGACTCACAGGAGAGTTTCAAATCATAGAAAGTTAGAGTGTCATTCCTCTTGTACTTAAGTCGGCATTGTGCCTTTTGTATTAAATTCGGATGCAATTTCTGTCCTTCATCGTCAACAAGAAGGTCCAAGGTATACAATAAACCTGAAGTGAAGAATCGGAATCTAAAACTGGACTCACAGGTGAGGTTCAAATCATAGAAAGTTAGATAGTCAGTCCTCTTGTACTTAAGTCGGCATTGTGCCTTATGTATTAAATTCGGATGCAATTTCTGTGTTTCATCGTCAATTAGAACGTCCAAGGTATACAGTAAACCTGAAGTGAAGTTTCGGAATCTAAAACTGGTCTCACAGGAAAGGTTCTGGACATAGACAGTAAGAAGTGTAAGTCCTCTTGTACTTAAGCCGGCATTGTGCCTTTTGTACTAAATTCGGATGCAATTTCTGTGTTTCATCGTCAATAAGAAGGTCCAAGGGATACAGTAAACTTGAAGGGAAGCATCGGAACCTAAAACAGGTCTCACAGGAGAGGTTCAAATCATAGAAAGTTAGAGTGTCAGCCCTCTTGTACTTAAGTCGGCATTGTGCCTTTTGAATTTAATTCCGATGCAATTTCTGTGTTTCGTCGTCAAGAAGAAGGTCCAAAGGATACAGTAAACCTGAAGTGAAGCATCGGAATCTAAAACTGGACTCACAGGAGAGGTTCAAATCATAGAAAGTTAGAGTGTCAGTCCTCTTGCACTTAAGTCGGCATTGTGCCTTTTGTATTAAGTTCGGATCCAATTTCTGTGTTTGTTCGTCAATACGAAGGTCCAAGGGATACAGTGAACCGGAAGTGAAGCATCGGAATCTAAAACTGGACTCACAGGAGAGGTTCAAATCGTAGAAAGGTAGAGTGTCAGTCCTCTTGTACTTAAGTCGGCATTGTGCCTTTTGTATTTAACTCCGATGCAATATCTGTGTTTCATCGTCAATAAGGAGGTCCAAGGTATACAGTAAACCTGAAGTGAAGCGTGGAAATGTAAAACTGGACTCCCAGGAGAGGTTCAAATCATAGAAACTTAAAGTGTCAGTCCTCTTGTACTTAGGTCGGCATTGTGCCTTTTGTATTACATTTGGATGCAATAACTGTGTTTCATCGTCAATAAGAAGGTCCAAGGGATACAGTAAACCTGAAGTGAAGCATCGGAATCTAACACTGGACTCACAGGAGAAGTTCAAATCATAAAAATTGGAGTGTCAGTCCACTTGCACTTAAGTCGGCATTGTGCCTTTTGAATTTAATTCCGTTGCAATTTCTGTGCTTCATCGTCAATAAGAAGGTCCAAGGGATACAGTAAACCTTAAGTGAAGCATCGGAATCCAAAGCTGGACTCACAGGAGAGGTTCAAATCATAGAAAGTTAAGGTGTCAGTAATCTTGTACTTAAGTCGGCATTGTGCCATTTGAATTTAATTCCTATGCAATTTCTGTGTTTTATCGTCAATAAGAAGGTCCAAGGGATACAGTAAATCAGAAGTGAAGCATCGGAATCTAAAACTGGACTCACAGGAGAGGTTCTAATCATAGAAAGTAAGAGTGTCAGTCCTCTTGTACTTAAGTCGGCATTGTGCCTTTTGTATTAAGTTTGGATGCAATTACTGTGTTTCATCGTCAATATGGTCAAAGGGATACAGTAAACCTGAAGTGAACCGTCGGAATCTAAAACTGGACTCCTAGGAGAGGTTCAAATCATTGAAAGTTAGAGTGTCAGTCCTCTTGTACTTTAATCGGCATTGTGCCTTTTGTATTCAATTCGGATGCAATGTCTGTGTTTCGTCGTCAATAAGAAGGTCCAAGGGATGCAGTGAACCTGAAGCGAAGCATCGGAATCTAAAACTGGACTCACAGGAGTGGTTCAAATCATTGAAATTTAGAGTGTCAGTCCTCTATTACTTAAATCGGCATTGTGCCTTTTGTATTAAATTCGGATGCACTTTCTGTGTTTCATCGTCAATAAGAAGGTCCAAGGGATACAGTAAACTTGAAGTGAAGCATCGGAACCTAAAACCGGTCTTACAGGAGAGGTTCAAATCATAGATTGTAAGAAGTGTCAGGCCGCTTGTACTCACGTCGGCATTGTGCCTTTTGTATTTAATTCCGATGCAATATCTGTGTTTCATCGTCAATAAGGAGGTCCAAGGTATACAGTAAACCTGAAGTGAAGCATCGGAATCGAAAAGTGGACTCACAGGAGTGGTTCAAATCATACAAAGTTAAGGTGTCAGTCCTCTTGTACTTAAGTCGGCATTGTGCCTTTTGTATTAATTTCGGTTGCAATTACTGTGTTTCATCGTCAATAAGAAGGTCCAAGGTATACAGTAAACCTGAAGTGAAGCATCGGAATCTAAAACTGGACTCACAGGAGAGGTTCAAATCATAGAAAGTTAGAGTGTCAGTCCTCTTGTACTTAAGTCGGCATTGTGCCTTTTGAATTTAATTCCGATGCAATTTCTGTGTTTCATCGTCAAAAGAAGGTCCAAGGTATACAGTAAACCTGAAGTGAAGCATCGGAATCCAAAACTGGACTCACAGGACACGTTCAAATCATAGAAAGTTAGAGTGTCAGTCCTCTTGTACTTAAGTCGGCATTGTGCCTTTTGTATTTAATTCCGATGCAATATCTGTGTTTCATCGTCAATAAGGAGGACCAAGGTATACAGTAAACCTGAAGTGAAGCGTCGGAATCTAAAACTGGACTCCCAGGAGAGGTTCAAATCATAGAAAGTTAGAGTGTCAGTCATCTTGTACTTATGTCGGCCTTGTGCCTTTTGTATTACATTCGGATGCAATATATGTGTTTCATCGTCAATAAGAAGGTCCAAGGGATACAGTAAACCTGAAGTGAAGCATCGGAATCTAACACTGGACTCACAGGAGAGGTTCAAATCATAAAAAGTTGGAGTGTCAGTCCTCTTGTACTTAAGTCGGCATTGTGCCTTTTGAATTTAATTCCGATGCAATTTCTGTGCTTCATCGTCAATAAGAAGGTCCAAGGTATACAGTAAACCTGAAGTGAAGCATCGGAATTTAAAACTGAACTCACAGGAGAGGTTCAAATCACAAAAAGTTAGAGTGTCAGTTCTCTTGTACTTAAGTCGGCATTGTGCCTTTTGAATGAATTTTGGATGCAATTTCTGTGTATGTTCGTCAATACGAAGGTCCAAGGGATACAGTAAACCTGAAGTGAAGCATCGGAATCTAAAACTGGACTCACAGGAGAGGTTCATATCATAGAAAGGTAGAGTGTCAGTCCGCTTGTACTTAAGTTGGCATTGTACCTTTTGTATTAAATTCGGATGCAGTTTCTGTGTTTCATCGTCAATAAGAAGGTCCAAGGGATACAGTAAACCTGAAGGGAAGCATCGGAATCGAAAACTGGACTCACAGGAGAAGTTCAAATCATAGAAAGTTAAGGTGTCATTCCTCTAGTACTTAAGTCAGCATTGTGCCTTTTGTATTAATTTCGGATGCAATTACTGTGTTTCATCGTCAATAAGAGGGTCCTAGGGATACAGTAAATCAGAAGTGAAGCATCGGAATCTAAAACTGGACTCACAGGGGAGGTTCTAATCATAGAAAATTAGAGTGTCAGCCCTCTTGTACTTAAGTCGGCATTGTGCCTTTTGTATTAAGTTCGGATGCAATTTCCGTGTTTCATCGTCAATAAGAAGGTCCAAGGGATACAGTAAACCTGCAGTGAAGCATCGGAATCTAAAACCGGACTCACAGGAGAGGTTCAAATCATTGAAAATTAGAGTGTCAGTCCACTTGTAGTTAAATCGGCATTGTGCCTTTTGTATTAAGTTCGGATGCAATTTCCGTGTTTCATCGTCAATAAGAAGGTCCAAGGGATACAGTAAACCTGCAGTGAAGCATCGGAATCTAAAACCGGACTCACAGGAGAGGTTCAAATCATTGAAAATTAGAGTGTCAGTCCTCTTGTAGTTAAATCGGCATTGTGCCTTTTGTATTAAATTCGGATGCAATTTCTGTGTTTCATCGTCTATAAGAAGGTCCAAGGGATACAGTAAACCTGAAATGAAGCTTCGGAATCGAAAGCTGGACTCACAGGAGAGGTTCAAATCATAGAAAGTTAAGGTGTCAGTAATCTTGTACTTAAGTCGGCATGGTGCCATTTGAATTTAATTCCTATGCTATTTCTGTGTTTCATCGTCAATAAGAAGGTCCAAGGGATACAGTAAATCAGAAGTGAAGCATCGGAATCTAAAACTGGACTCACAGGGGAGGTTCTAATCATAGAAAATTAGAGTGTCAGCCCTCTTGTACTTAAGTCGGCATTGTGCCTTTTGTATTAAGTTCGGATGCAATTTCCGTGTTTCATCGTCAATAAGAAGGTCCAAGGGATACAGTAAACCTGCAGTGAAGCATCGGAATCTAAAACGGGACTCACAGGAGAGGTTCAAATCATTGAAAATTAGAGTGTCAGTCCTCTTGTAGTTAAATCGGCATTGTGCCTTTTGTATTAAATTCGGATGCAATTTCTGTGTTTCATCGTCAATAAGAAGGTCCAAGGGATACAGTAAATCAGAAGTGAAGCATCGGAATCTAAAACTGGACTCACAGGAGAGGTTCTAATCATAGAAAGTAAGAGAGTCAGTCCTCTTGTACTTAAGTCGGCATTGGGCCTTTTGTATTAAGTTCGGATGCAATTACTGAGTTTCATCGTCAATATGGTCCAAGGGATACAGTAAACCTGAAGTGAACCATCGGAATCTAAAAGTGGACTCCCAGGAGAGGTTCAAATCATTGAAAGTTAGAGTGTCAGTCCTCTTGTACTTTAATCGGCATTGTGCCTTTTGTATTAAATTCGGATGCAATTTCTGTGTTTCGTCGGCAATAAGAAGGTCCAAGGGATACAGTAAACTTGAAGTGAAGCATCGGAACCTAAAACCGGTCATACAGGAGAGGTTCAAATCATAGAAAGTTAGAGTGTCAGTCCTCTTGTACTTTAGTCGGCATTGTGCTTTTTGAATTTAATTCCGATGCAATTTCTGTGTTTCATCGTCAATAAGAAGCTCCAAGTTATACAGTAGACCTGAAGTGAAGCATCGGAATCCAAAACTGGACTCACAGGACACGTTCAAATCATACAAAGTTAGAATGTCAGTCCTCTTGTACTTCAGTCGGCATTGTGCCTTTTGAACTTCATTCCGATGCAATTTCTGTGTTTCATCCTCAATAAGAAGGTCCAAAGGATACAGTAGACCAGATGTGAAGCATGGGAATCCAAAACTGGACTCACAGGACACGTTCAAATCATAGAAAGTTAGAGTGTCAGTCCTCTTGGACATAAGTCGGCATTGTGCCTTTAGTATTTAATTCCGATGCAATATCTGTGTTTCATCGTCAATAAGGAGGTCCAAGGTATACAGTAAACCTGAAGTGAAGCATCGGAATCGAAAAGTGGACTCACAGGAGTGGTTCAAATCATAGAAAGTTAAGGTGTCAGTCTTCTTGTACTTAAGTCGGCATTGTGCCTTTTGTATTAATTTCGGTTGCAATTACTGTGTTTCATCGTCAATAAGATGGTCCAAGGGATACAGTAAACCTGAAGTGAAGCATCGGAATCTAAAACTGGACTCACAGGAGAGGTTCAAATCATAGAAAGATAGAGTGTCAGTCCTCTTGTACTTAAGTTGGCATTGTGCATTTTGAATTTAATTCCTATGCAATTTCTCTGTTTCATCGTCAATAAGAAGGTAAAAGGTATACAGTAAACCTGAAGTGAAGCGTCGGAATCTAAAACTGGACTCCCAGGAGAGGTTCAAATCATAGAAAGTTAGAGTGTCAGTCCTCTTGTACTTAAGTCGGCATTGTGCCTTCTGTATTACATTCGGATGCAATATATGTGTTTCATCGTCAATAAGAAGGTCCAAGGGATACAGTAAACCTGAAGTGAAGCGTCGGAATCTAAAACTGGACTCACAGGAAAGGTTCATATCATAGAAAGGTAGAGTGTCAGTCCTCTTGTACTTAAGTCGGCATTGTGCCTTTTGAATTAAATTTGGATGCAATTTCTGTGTATGTTCGACAATACGAAGGTCCAAGGGATACAGTAAACCTGAAGTGAAGCATCGGAATCCAAAACTGGGCTCACAGGAGAGGTTCAAATCATAGAAAGGTAGAGTGTCAGTCCTCTTGTACTTAAGTCGGCATTGTGCCTTTTGTCTTACATTCGGATGCAATATATGTGTTTCATCGTCAATAAGAAGGTCCAAGGGATACAGTAAACCTGAAGGGAAGCATCGGAATCGAAAACTGGACTCACAGGAGAGGTTCAAATCATAGAAAGTTAAGGTGTCACTCCTCTTGTACTTAAGTCAGCATTGTGCCTTTTGTATTAATTTCGGATGCAATTACTGTGTTTCATCGTTAATAAGAAGGTCCAAGGGATACAGTAAACCTGAAGTGAAGCATCGGAATCTAAAACTGGACTCACAGGAGAGGTTCAAATCATAGAAAGTTAGAGTGTCAGTCCTCTTGTACTTATGTCGGCATTGTGCCTTTTGAATTTAATTCCTATGCTATTTCTGTGTTTCATCGTCAATAAGAAGGTCCAAGGGATACAGTAAACCAGAAGTGAAGCATCGGAATCTAAAACTGGACTCACAGGGGAGATTCTAATCATAGAAAATTAGAGTGTCAATCCTCTTGTAATTAAGTCGGCATTGTGCCTTTTGTATTAAGTTCGGATGCAATTTCCGTGTTTCATCGTCAATAAGAAGGTCCAAGGGATACAGTAAACCTGCAGTGAAGCATCGCAATCTAAAACTGGACTCACAGGAGAGGTGCAAATCATTGAAAATTAGAGTGTCAGTCCTCTTGTACTTATATCGGCATTGTGCCTTTTGTATTAAATTCGGATGCAATTTCTGTGTTTCATCGTCAATAAGAAGGTCCAAGGGATACAGTAAACTTGAAGTGAAGCATCGGAACCTAAAACCGGTCTCACATTAGAGGTTCAAATCATAGATTGTAAGAAGTGTCAGTCCGCTAGTACCTACGTCGGCATTGTGCCTTTTGTATTTAATTCGGATGCAATTTCTGTGTTTAATCGTCAATATGAAGGTCCAACGGATACAGTAAAACTGAAGTGAAGCATCGGAATCTAAAACTGGATTCACAGGAGAGGTTCAAATCATAGAAAGTTAGAGTGTCAGTCCTCTTGTACTTCAGTCGGCATTGTGCCTTTTGAATTTAATTCCGATGCAATTTCTGTGTTTCATCGTCAATAAAAGGTCCAAGGTATACAGTAAACCTCAAGTGAAGCATCGGAATCCAAAACCGGACTCACAGGATACGTTCAAATCACAGAAAATTAGAGTGTCAGGCCTCTTGTACTTATGTCGGCTTTGTGCCTTTTGTATTTAATTCCGATGCAATATCTGTAATTCATCGTCAATAAGGAGGTCCCAGTTATACAGTAAACCTGAAGTGAAGCGTCGGAATCTAAAACTGGACTCCCAGGAGAGGTTCAAATCATAGAAAGTTAGAGTGTCAGTCCTCTTGTACTTAAGTAGGCATTGTGCCTTTTGTATTACATTCGGATACAATATCTGTGTTTCATCGTCAATAAGAAGGTCCAAGGGATACAGTAAACCTGAAGTGAAGGTTCGGAATCTAACACTGGACTCACAGGAGAGGTTCAAATCATAAAAAGTTGGAGTGTCAGACCTCTTGCACTTAAGTCGGCATTGTGCCTTTTGAAATTAATTCCGATTCCATTTCTGTGTTTCGTTGTCAAGAAGAAGGTCCAAGGATTACAGTAAACCTGAAGCGAAGCATCGGAATCTAAAACTGGACTCATAGGAGAGGTTCAAATCATTGAAAATTAGAGTGTCAGTGCTCTTGTACTTAAATCGGCGTTGTGCCTTTTGTATTAAATTCGCATGCTATTTCTGTGTTTCATCGTCTATAAGAAGGTCCAAGGGATACAGTAAACCTGAAGCGAAGCATCGGAATCTAAAACTGGACTCACAGGAGAGGTTCAAATCATTGAAAGTTAGAGTGTCAGTCCTCTTGTACTTAAATCGGCATTGTGGCTTTTGTATTAAATTCGGATGCAATTTCTGTGTTTCATCGTCAATAAGAAGGTCCAGGAGATACAGTAAACTTGAAGTGAAGCATCGGAACCTAAAACCGGTCTCACATTAGGGGTTCAAATCATAGATAGTAAGAAGTGTCAGTCCGCTAGTACTTAAGTCGGCATTGTGCCTTTTGAATTAAATTTGGATGCAATTTCTGTGTATGTTCGTCAACACGAAGGTCCAAGGGATACAGTAAACCTGAAGTGAAGCATCGGAATCTATATCTGGACTCACAGGAGAGGTTCAAATCATAGAAAGTTAAGGTGTCATTCCTCTTGTACTTAAGTCAGCATTGTGCCTTTTGTATTAATTTCGGTTGCAATTACTGTGTTTCATCGTCAATAAGATGGTCCAAGGGATACAGTAAACCTGAAGTGAAGCATCGGAATCTAAAACTGGACTCACAGGAGAGGTTCAAATCATAGATACTTAGAGTGTCAGTCCTCTTGTACTTAAGTCGGCATTGTGCCTTTTGTATTAAATTCCGATGTAATTACTGTGTTTCATCGTCAATAAGAAGGTCCAAGGACTACAGTAAACCTGAAGCGAAGCATCGGAATCTGAAACTAGACTCACAGGAGAGGTTCAAATCATAGAAAGTTAGAGTGTCAGTCCTCTTGTACTTAAGTCGGCATTGTGCCAATTGAATTTAATTCGATGTAATTTCGGTGTTTCATCGTCAATAAGAAGGTCCAAGGTATACAGTAAACCTGAAGTGAAGCATCGGTATCTTAAACTGGACTCACAGGAGAGGTTCAAATCATAGAAATTTAGAGTGTCAGTCCTATTGTATTTAAGTCGGCATTGTGCCTTTCGTATCAAATTCGGATGCAATTTCTGTGTTTCATCGTCAATAAGAAGGTCCACGGGATACAGTAAACCTGAAGTGAAGCATCGGAATCTAAAACTGGACTAACAGGAGAGGTTCAAATCATAGATTGTAAGAAGTGTCAGTCCGGTTGTACTTAAGTCGGCATTGTGCCTTTTGTATTTAATTCGGATGCAATTTCTGTGTTTAATCGTCAATATGAAGGTCCAAGGGATACAGTAAACCTGAAGGGAGTAATCGGAATCTAAAACTGGATTCACAGGAGAGGTCCAAATCATAGAAAGTTAGAGTGTCAGTCCTCTTGTACTTCAGTCGGCATTGTGCCTTTTGAATTGAATTCCGATGCAATTTCTGTGTCTCATCGTCAATAAGAAGGTCCAAGGTATACAGTAAACCTCAAGTGAAGCATCGAAATCCAAAACCGGACTCACAGGACACGTTCAAATCATAGAAAATTAGAGTGTCAGTCCTCTTGTACTTATGTCGGCATTGTGCCTTTTGTATTTAATTCCGATGCAATATCTGTATTTCATCGTCAATAAGGAGGTCCCAGTTATACAGTAAGCCTGAAGTGAAGCGTCGGAATGTAAAACTGGACTCCGAGGAGAGGTTCAAATCATAGAAAGTTAGAGTGTCAGTCCTCTTGTACTTAAGTCGGCATTGTGCCTTTTGTATTACATTCGGATACAATATCTGTGTTTCATCGTCAATAAGAAGGTCCAAGGGATACAGTAAACCTGAAGTGAAGCATCGGAATCTAACACTGGACTCACAGGAGAGGTTCAAATCATAAAAAGTTGGAGTGTCAGTCCTCTTGTACTTAAGTCGGCATTGTGCCTTTTGAATTTAATTCCGATGCAATTTTTGTGCTTCATCGTCAATAAGAAGGTCAAAGGTATACAGTAAACCTTAAGTCAAGCATCGGAATATAAAACTGTACTCACAGGAGAGGTTCAAATCATAAAAAGTTAGTGCGTCAGTTCTCTTGTACTTAAGTCGGCATTGTGCCTTTTGAATTAAATTTGGATGCAATTTCTGTGTATGTTCGTCAATACGAAGGTCCAAGGGATACAGTAAACCTGAAGTGAAGCATCGGAATCTAAAACTGGACTCACAGGAGAGGTTCAAATCATTGAAAATTAGAGTGTCAGTGCTCTTGTACTTAAATCGGCGTTGTGCCTTTTGTATTAAATTCGGATGCAATTTCTGTGTTTCATCGTCTATAAGAAGGTCCAAGGGATACAGTAAACCTGAAGCGAAGCATCGGAATCTAAAACTAGACTAACAGGAGAGGTTCAAATCATTGAAAGTTAGAGTGTCAGTCCTCTTGTACTTAAATCGGCCATGTGCCTTTTGTACTAAATTCGGATGCAATTTCTGTGTTTCATCGTCAATAAGAAGGTCCAAGGGATACAGAAAACTTGAAGTGAAGCATTGGAGCCTAAAACCGATCTCACATTAGAGGTTCAAATAATAGATTGTAAGAAGTGTCAGTCCGCTAGTACTTAAGTGGCATTGTGCCTTTTGAATTAAATTTGGATGCAATTTCTGTGTATGTTCGTCAACACGAAGGTCCAAGGGATACAGTAAACCTGAAGTGAAGCATCGGAATCTATAACTGGACTCACAGGAGAGGTTCAAATCATAGAAAGTTAAGGTGTCATTCCTCTTGTACTTAAGTCAGCATTGTGCATTTTGTATTAATTTCGGATGCAATTACTGTGTTTCATCGTCAATAAGAAGGTCCAAGGGATACAGTAAACCTGAAGTGAAGCATCGGAATCTAAAAATGGACTCACAGGAGAGGTTCAAATCATAGAAAGTTAGAGTGTCAGTCCTCTTGTACTTTAATCGGCATTGTGCCTTTTGAATTTAATTCCTATGCTATTTCTGTGTTTCATCGTCAATAAGAAGGTCCAAGGGATACATTAAATCAGAAGTGAGGCATCGGAATCTAAAACTGGACTCACAGGGGAGGTTCTAATCATAGAAAATTAGAGTGTCAGTCCTCTTGTACTTAAGTCGGCTTTGTGATTTTGAATTAAGTTCGGATGCAATTACTGTGTTTCATCGTCAATAAGCAGGTCCAAGGGATAAAGTAAACCTGAAGTGAACCATCGGAATCTAAAACTGGACTCACAGGAGAGGTTCAAATCATAGATACTTAGAGTGTCAGTCCTCTTGTACTTAAGTCGTCATTGTGCCTTTTGTATTAAATTCCGATGTAATTACTGTGTTTCATCGTCAATAAGAAGGTCCAAGGATTACAGTAAACCTGAAGCGAAGCATCGGAATCTAAAACTAGACTCACAGGAGAGGTTCAAATCATAGAATATTAGAGTGTCAGTCCTCTTGTACTTAAGTCGGCATTGTGCCAATTGAATTTAATTCGATGTAATTTCGGTGTTTCATCGTCAATAAGAAGGTCCAAGGTATACAGTAAACCTGAAGTGAAGCATCGGTATCTAAAACTGGACTCACAGGAGAGGTTCAAATCATAGAAATTAAGAGTGTCAGTCCTATTGTATTTAAGTCGGCATTGTGCCCTTTGTATTAAATTCGGATGCAATTTCAGTGTTTCATCGTCAATAAGAAGGTCCACGGGATACAGTAAACCTGAAGTGAGTCATCGGAATCTAAAACTGGATTCACAGGAGAGGTCCAAATCATAGAAAGTTAGAGTGTCAGTCCTCTTGTACTTCAGTCGGCATTGTGCCTTTTGAATTTAATTCCGATGCAATTTCTGTGTCTCATCGTCAATAAGAAGGTCCAAGGTATACAGTAAACCTCAAGTGAAGCATCGGAATCCAAAACCGGACTCACAGGACACGTTCAAATCATAGAAAATTAGAGTGTCAGTCCTCTTGTACTCATGTCGGCATTGTGCCTTTTGTATTTAATTCCAATGCAATATCTGTATTTCATCGTCAATAAGGAGGTCCCAGTTATACAGTAAACCTGAAGTGAAGCGTCAGAATCTAAAACTGGACTCCCAGGAGAGGTTCAAATCATAGAAAGTTAGAGTGTCAGTCCTCTTGTACTTAAGTCGGCATTGTGCCTTTTGTATTACATTCGGATACAATATCTGTGTTTCATCGTCAATAAGAAGGTCCAAGGGATACAGTAAACCTGAAGTGAAGCATCGGAATCTAACACTGGACTCACAGGAGAGGTTCAAATCATAAAAAGTTCGAGTGTCAGTCCTCTTGTACTTAAGTCGGCATTGTACCTTTTGAATTTAATTCCGATGCAATTTCTGTGTTTCGTTGTCAAGAAGAAGGTCCAAAGTATACAGTAAACCTGAAGTGAAACATCGGAATCTAAGACTGGACTCACAGGAGAGGTTCAAATCATAGAAAGGTAGAGAGTCAGTCCTGTTGTACTTAAGTCGGCTTTGTGATTTTGAATTAAGTTCGGATGCAATTACTGTGTTTCATCGTCAATAAGCAGGTCCAAGGGATAAAGTAAACCTGAAGTGAAGCATCGGAATCTAAAACTGGACTCACAGGAGCGGTTCAAATCATTGAAAGTTAGAGTGTCAGTCCTCTTGTACTTAAATCGGCATTGTGCCTTATGTATTAAATTCGGATGCAATTTCTGTGTTTCATCGTCAATAAGAAGGTCCAAGGGATACAGTAAACTTGAAGTGAAGCATCGGAACCTAAAACCGGTCTCACATTAGAGGTTCAAATCATAGATTGTAAGAAGTGTCAGTCCGCTAGTACTTAAGTCGGCATTGTGCCTTTTGTATTTAATTCGGATGCAATTTCTGTGTTTAATCGTCAATATGAAGGTTCAAGGGAGACAGTAAACCTGAAGTGAAGCATCGGAATCTAAAACTGGATTTACAGGAGAGGTTCAAATCATAGAAAGTTAGAGTGTCAGTCCTCTTGTACTTCAGTCGGCATTGTGCATTTTGAATTTAATTCCGATGCAATTTCTGTGTTTCATCGTCAATAAGAAGGTCCAAGGTATACAGTAAACCTCAAGTGAAGCATCGGAATCCAAAACCGGACTCACAGGACACGTTCAAATCATAGAAAGTTAGAGTGTCAGTCCTCTTGTACTTAAGTCGGCATTTTGCCTTTTGTATTTAATTCCGATGCAATATCTGTATTTCATCGTCAATAAGGAGGTCCCAGTTATACAGTAAACCTGAAGTGAAGCGTCGGAATCTAAAACTGGACTCCCAGGAGAGGTTCAAATCATAGAAAGTTAGAGTGTCAGTCCTCTTGTACTTAAGTCGGCATTGTGCCTTTTGTATTACATTCGGATGCAATATCTGTGTTTCATCGTCAATAAGAAGGTCCAAGGGATACAGTAAACCTGAAGTGAAGCATCGGAATCTAACACTGGACTCACAGGAGAGGTTCAAATCATAAAAAGTTCGAGTGTCAGTCCTCTTGTACTTAAGTCGGCATTGTGCCTTTTGTATTAAATTCCGATGTAATTACTGTGTTTCATCGTCAATAAGAAGGTCCAAGGATTACAGTAAACCTGAAGCGAAGCATCGGAATCTAAAACTAGACTCACAGAAGAGGTTCAAATCATAGAAAATTAGAGTGTCAGTCCTCTTGTACTTAAGTCGGCATTGTGCCAATTGAATTTAATTCGATGTAATTTCGGTGTTTCATCGTCAATAAGAAGGTCCAAGGTATACAGTTAACCTGAAGTGAAGCATCGGTATCTAAAACTGGACTCACAGGAGAGGTTCAAATCATAGAAATTAAGAGTGTCAGTCCTATTGTATTTAAGTCGGCATTGTGCCCTTTGTATTAAATTCGGATGCAATTTCAGTGTTTCATCGTCAATAAGAAGGTCCACGGGATACAGTAAACCTGAAGTGAGTAATCGGAATCTAAAACCGGATTCACAGGAGAGGACCAAATCATAGAAAGTTAGAGTGTCAGTCCTCTTGTACTTAAGTCGGCATTGTGCCTTTTGTATTTCATTCGGATACAATATCTGTGTTTCATCGTCAATAAGAAGGTCCAAGGGATACAGTAAACCTGAAGTGAAGCATCGGAATCTAACACTGGACTCACAGGAGAGGTTCAAATCATAAAAAGTTCGAGTGTCAGTCCTGTTGTACTTAAGTCGGCATTGTACCTTTTGAATTTAATTCCGATGCAATTTCTGTGTTTCGTTCTCAAGAAGAAGATCCAAAGTATACAGTAAACCTGAAGTGAAGCGTCAGAATGTAAAACTGGACTCCCAGTAGAGGTTCAAATCATAGAAAGTTAGAGTGTCAGTCCTCTTGTACTTAAGTCGGCATTGTGCCTTTTGTATTACATTCGGATACAATATCTGTGTTTCATCGTCAATAAGAAGGTCCAAGGGATACAGTAAACCTGAAGTGAAGCATCGGAATCTAACACTGGACTCACAGGAGAGGTTCAAATCATAAAAAGTTCGAGTGTCAGTCCTCTTGTACTTAAGTCGGCATTGTACCTTTTGAATTTAATTCCGATGCAATTTCTGTGTTTCGTTCTCAAGAAGAAGGTCCAAAGTATACAGTAAACCTGAAGTGAAACATCGGAATCTAAGACTGGACTCACAGGAGAGGTTCAAATCATAGAAAGGTAGAGAGTCAGTCCTGTTGTACTTAAGTCGGCTTTGTGATTTTGAATTAAGTTCGGATGCAATTACTGTGTTTCATCGTCAATAAGCAGGTCCAAGGGATAAAGTAAACCTGAAGTGAACCATCGGAATCTAAAACTGGACTCACAGGAGAGGTTCAAATCATAGATACTTAGAGTGTCAGTCCTCTTGTACTCTAGTCGGCATTGTGCCTTTTGTATTAAATTCCGATGTAATTACTGTGTTTCATCGTCAATAAGAAGGTCCAAGGATTACAGTAAACCTGAAGCGAAACATCGGAATCTGAAACTGGACTCACAGGAGAGGTTCAAATCATAGAAAGTTAGAGTGTCAGTCCTCTTGTACTTAAGTCGGCATTGTTCGTTTTGTATTACATTCGGATGCAATATCTGTGTTTCATCGTCAATAAGAAGGTCCAAGGGATACAGTAAACCTGAAGTGAAGCATCGGAATCTAACACTGGACTCACAGGAGAGGTTAAAATCATAAAAAGTTGGACTGCCAGTCCTCTTGTACTTAAGTCGGCATTGTGCCTTTTGAATTTAATTCCGATTCAATTTCTGTGCTTCATCGTCAATAAGAAGGTCCAAGGTATACAGTAAACCTGAAGTGAAGCATCGGAATTTAAAACTGAACTCACAGGAGAGGTTCAAATCATAAAAAGTTAGAGTGTCAGTTCTCTTGTACTTAAGTCGGCATTGTGCCTTTTGAATTAAATTTGGATGCAATTTCTGTGTATGTTCGTCAATACGAAGGTCCAAGGGATACAGTAAACCTGAAGTGAAGCATCGGAATCTAAAACTGGACTCACAGGAGAGGTTCAAATCATAGAAAGGTAGAGTGTCAGTCCTCTTGTACTTAAGTTGGCATTGTGCCTTTTGTATTAAGTTCGGATGCAATTTCCGTGTTTCGTCGTCAGTAAGAAGGTCCAAGGGATACAGTAAACCTGCAGTGAAGCATCGGAATCTAAAACTGGACTCACAGGAGAGGTTCAAATCATTGAAAATTAGAGTGTCAGTGCTCTTGTACTTAAATCGGCGTTGTGAATTTTGTATTAAATTCGGATGCAATTTCTGTGTTTCATCGTCTATAAGAAGGTCCAAGGGATACAGTAAACCTGAAGCGAAGCATCGGAATCTAAAACTGGACTCACAGGAGAGGTTCAAATCATTGAAAGTTAGAGTGTCAGTCCTCTTGTACTTAAATCGGCATTGTGCCTTATGTATTAAATTCGGATGCAATTTCTGTGTTTCATCGTCAATAAGAAGGTCAAGGGATACAGTAAATTTGAAGTGAAGCATCGGAACCTAAAACCGGTCTCACATTAGACGTTCAAATCATAGATTGTAAGAAGTGTCAGTCCGCTAGTACTTAAGTCGGCATTGTGCCTTTTAAATTAAATTTGGATGCAATTTCTGTGTATGTTCGTCAATACGAAGGTCCAAGGGATACAGTAAACCTGAAGTGAAGCATCGGAATCTAAAACTGGACTCACAGGAGAGGTTCAAATCATAGAAAGTTAAGGTGTCATTCCTCTTGCACTTAAGTCAGCATTGTGCCTTCTGTATTAATTTCGGTTGCAATTACTGTGTTTCATCGTCAATAAGAAGGTCCAAGGGATACAGTAAACCTGAAGTGAAGCATCGGAATCTAAAACTGGACTCACAGGAGAGGTTCAAATCATAGAAAGTTAGAGTGTCAGTCCTCTTGTACTTAAGTCGGCATTGTGCCTTTTGAATTTAATACCTATGCTATTTCTGTGTTTCATCGTCAATAAGAAGGTCCAAGGGATACAGTAAATCAGAAGTGAAGCATCGGAATCTAAAACTGGACTCACAGGGGAGGTTCTAATCATAGAAAATTAGAGTGTCAGTCCTCTTGTACTTAAGTCGGCATTGTGCCTTTTGTATTAAGTTCGGATGCAATTTCCGTGTTTCGTTGTCCATAAGAAGGTCCAAGGGATGCAGTAAACCTGCAGTGAAGCATCGGAATCCAAAACTGGACTCACAGGAGAGGTTCAAATCATTAAAATTAGAGTGTCAGTCCTCTTGTACTTAAATTGGCATTGTGCCTTTTGTATTAAATTCGGATGCAATTTCTGTGTTTCATCGTCTATAAGAAGGTCCAAGGGATACAGTAAACCTGAAGCGAAGCATCGGAATCTAAAATTGGACTCACAGGAGAGGTTCAAATCATTGAATGTTAGAGTGTCAGTCCTCTTGAACTTAAATCGGCATTGTGCCTTTGGTATTAATTTCGGATGCAATTTCTGTGTTTCATCGTCAATAAGAAGGTCCAAGGGATACAGTAAACTTGAAGTGAAGCATCGGAACCTAAAACCGGTCTCACATTAGAGGTTCAAATCATAGATTGTAAGAAGTGTCAGTCCGCTAGTACTTAAGTCGGCATTGTGCCTTTTGTATTTAATTCGGATGCAATTTCTGTGTTTAATCGTCAATATGAAGGTCCAAGGGATACAGTAAACCTGAAGTGAAGCATCGGAATTTAAAACTGGATTCACAGGAGAGGTTCAAATCATAGAAAGTTAGAGTGTCAGTCCTCTTGTACTTCAGTCGGCATTGTGCCTTTTGAATTTAATTCTGATGCAATTTCTGTGTTTCATCGTCAATAAGAAGGTCCAAGGTACACTGTAAACCTCAAGTGAAGCATCGGAATCCAAAACCGGACTCACAGGACACGTTCAAATCATAGAAAGTTAGAGTGTCAGTCCTCTTGTACTTAAGTCGGCATTGTGCCTTTTGTATTACATTCGGATGCAATATCTGTGTTACATCGTCAATAAGAAGGTAAAACTGATACAGTAAACCTGAAGTGAAGCATCGGAATCTAACACTGGACTCTCAGGAGAGGTTCAAATCATAAAAAGTTGGAGTGTCAGTCTTCTTGTACTTAAGTCGGCATTGTGCCTTTTGAATTTAATTCCGATGCAATTTCTGTGTTTCGTTGTCAAGAAGAAGGTCCAAGGGATACAGTAAACCTGAACTGAAACATCGGAATCTAAGACTTGACTCACAGGAGAGGTTCAAATCATAGAAAGGTAGAGAGTCAGTCCTGTTGTACTTAAGTCGGCTTTGTGATTTATAATTAAGTTCGGATGCAATTACTGTGTTTCATCGTCAATAAGCAGGTCCAAGGGATAAAGTAAACCTGAAGTGAACCATCGGAATCTAAAACTGGACTCACAGGAGAGGTTCAAATCATAGATACGTAGAGTGTCAGTCCTCTTGTACTTAAGTCGGCATTGTGCCTTTTGTATTAAATTCCGATGTAATTACTGTGTTTCATCGTCAATAAGAAGGTCCAAGGATTACAATAAACCTGAAGCGAAGCATCAGATTCTAAAACTAGACTCACAGGAGAGGTCCAAATCATAGAAAGTTAGAGTGTCAGTCCTCTTGTACTTAAGTCGGCATTGTGCCAATTGAATTTAATTCGATGTAATTTCGGTGTTTCATCGTCAATAAGATGGTCCAAGGTATACAGTAAACCTGAAGTGAAGCATCGGTATCTAAAACTGGACTCACAGGAGAGGTTCAAATCATAGAAATTTAGAATGTCAGTCCTCTTGTATTTAAGTCGGCATTGTGGCTTTTGTATTAAATTCGGATGCAATTTCTGTGTTTCATCGTCAATAAGAAGGTCCAAGGGATACAGTAAACCTGAAGTGAAGCATCGGAATCTAAAACTGGACTCGCAGGAGAGGTTCAAATCATAGAAAGTTAGAGTATCAGTCCTCTTGTACTTAAGTCGGCATTGTGCATTTTGATTTTAATTCCGATTCAATTTTTGTGTTTCTTCGTCAATAAGAGGTTCCAAGGGATACAGTAAACCTGAAGTGAAGTATCGGAATCTAAAACTGCACTCAAAAGAGAGGTTAAAATCATAGAAAGTTAGAGTGTCAGTCCTCTTGTACTTAAGTCGGCATTGTGCATTTTGAATTTAATTCCGACGCAATTTCTGTGCTTCATCCGTCAATAAGAAGGTCCAAGGTATACAGTAAACCTGAAGAGAAGCATCGGAATCTAAAACTGGACTCACAGGAGAGGTTCAAATCATAGAAAGTTAGAGTGTCAGTCCTCTTGTACTTAAGTCGGCATTGTGCCTTTTGTATTAAATTCGGATGCAGTGTCTGTGTTTCATCGTCAATACGAAGGTCCAAGGGATACAGTAAACCTGAAGTGAAGCATCGGATTCTAAGACTGGACTCACAGGAGAGGTTCAAATCGTAGAAATGTAGAGCGTCAGTCCTCTTGTACTTAAGGCGGCATTGTGTCTTTTGTATTAAATTCGGATGCAGTGTCTGTGTTTCATCGTCAATACGAAGGTCCAAGGGATACAGTAAACCTGAAGTGAAGCATCGGAATCTAAAACTGGATTCACAGGAGTGGTTCAAATCATAGAAAGTTAGAGTGTCAGTCCTCTTGTACTTAAGTCGGCATTGTGCCTTTTGTATTAAATTCGTATGCAATTTCTGTGTTTCATCGTCAATAAGAAGGTCCAAGGGATACAGTAAACCTGAAGTGAAGCATTGGAATCTAAAACTGGACTCAAAGGAGAGGTTCAAATCATAGAAAGTTAGAGTGTCAGTCCTCTTGTACTTAAGTCGGCATTGTGCATTTTGATTTTAATTCCGATTCAATTTTTGTGTTTCATCGTCAATAAGAGGGTCCAAGGGATATAGTAAACCTGCAGTGATGCATCGGAATCTAAAACTGGGCTCACAGGAGAGGTTCAGATCATAGAAAGTTAGAGTGTCAGTCCTCTTGTACTTAAGTTGGCATTGTGATTTTAAATTAAGTTCGGATGCAATTACTGTGTTTCATCGTCAATATGGCCCAAGGGATACAGTAAACCTGAAGTGAACCATCGCAATCTAAAGCTGGACTCCCAGGAGAGGTTCAAATCATTGAAAGTTAGAGTGTCAGTCCTGTTGTACTTCAGCCGGCATTGTGCCTTTTGAATTCAATTCCGATGCAATTTCTGTGTTTCATCGTCAATAAGAAGGTCCAAGGTATACAGCAGACCTGAAGTGAAGCATCGGAATTCCAAACTGGACTCACAGGACACGTTCAAATCATAGAAAGTTAGAGTGTCAGTCCTCTTGTACTACAGTCGGCATTGTGCTTTTTGAACTTGATTCCGATGCAATTTCTGTCTTTCATCGTCAATAAGAAGGTCCAAGGTATACAGTAGACCTGATGTGAAGAATCGGAATCCAAAACAGAAATCACAGGACATGGTCAAATCATAGAAAGTTAGAGTGTCAGTAATCTTGTACATAAGTCGGCATTGTGAATTTTGTATTTAATTCCGATGCAATATCTGTGTTTCATCGTCAATAAGGAGGTCCAAGGTATACAGTTAACCTGAAGTGAAGCATCGGAATCGAAAAGTGCACTCACAGGAGTTGTTCAAAACATAGGATGTTAAGGTGTCAGTCCTCTTGTACTTAAGTCGGCATTGTGCCTTTTGTATTAATTTCGGCTGCAATTACTGTGTTTCATCGTCAATAAGAAGGTCCAAGGGATACAGTAAACCTGAAGTGAAGCATCGGAATCTAAAACTGGACTCACAGGAGAGGTTCAAATCATAGAAAGTTAGAGTGTCAGTCCTCTTGTACTTAAGTCGGCATTGTGCCTTTTGTATTTAATTTCGATGCGATATCTGTGTTTCATCGTCAATAAGGAGGTCCAATGTATACAGTAAACCTGAAGTGAAGCGTCGGAATCTAAAACTGGACTCCCAGGAGAGGTTCAAATCATAGAAAGTTAGAGTGTCAGTCCTCTTGAACTTAAGTCGGCATTGTGCCTTTTGTATTACATTCGGATCCAATATCTGTGTTTCATAGCCAATAAGAAGGTCCAAGGGATACAGTAAACCTGAAGTGAAGCATCGGAATCTAACACTGGACTCACAGGAGAGTTTCAAATCATAAAAAGTTGGAGTGTCAGTCCTCTTGTACTTAAGTCGGCATTGTGCCTTTTGAATTTAATTCCTATGCTATTTCTGTGTTTCATCGTCAATAAGAAGGTCCAAGGGATACAGTATATCAGAAATGAAGCATCGGAATCTAAAACTGGACTCACAGGCGAGGTTCTAATCATAGAAAATTAGAGTGTCAGTCCTCTTGTACTTAAGTCGGCATTGTGCCTTTTGTATTAAATTCGGATGCAATTTCCGTGTTTCATCGTCAATAAGAAGGTCCAAGGGATACAGTAAACTTGAAGTGAAGCATCAGAACCTAAAACCGGTCTCACATTAGAGGTTCAAATCATAGATTGTAAGAAGTGTCAGTCCGCTAGTACTTAAGTCGGCGTTGTGCCTTTTGTATTTAATTCGGATGCAATTTCTGTGTTTCATCGTCAATAAGAAGGTCCAAGGTATACAGTAAACCTGAAGTGAAGCATCGGTATCTAAAACTGGACTCACAGGAGAGGTTCAAATCATAGAAATTAAGAGTGTCAGTCCTATTGTATTTAAGTCGGCATTGTGCCCTTTGTATTAAATTCGGATGCAATTTCAGTGTTTCATCGTCAATAAGAAGGTCCACGGGATACAGTAAACCTGAAGTGAGTAATCGGAATCTAAAACTGGATTCACAGGAGAGGACCAAATCATAGAAAGTTAGAGTGTCAGTCCTCTTGTACTTAAGTCGGCATTGTGCCTTTTGTATTACATTCGGATACAATATCTGTGTTTCATCGTCAATAAGAAGGTCCAAGGGATACAGTAAACCTGAAGTGAAGCATCGGAATCTAACACTGGACTCACAGGAGAGGTTCAAATCATAAAAAGTTCGAGTGTCAGTCCTCTTGTACTTAAGTCGGCATTGTACCTTTTGAATTTAATTCCGATGCAATTTCTGTGTTTCGTTCTCAAGAAGAAGATCCAAAGTATACAGTAAACCTGAAGTGAAGCGTCAGAATGTAAAAATGGACTCCCAGTAGAGGTTCAAATCATAGAAAGTTAGAGTGTCAGTCTTCTTGTACTTAAGTCGGCATTGTGCCTTTTGTATTACATTCGGATACAATATCTGTGTTTCATCGTCAATAAGAAGGTCCAAGGGATACAGTAAACCTGAAGTGAAGCATCGGAATCTAACACTGGACTCACAGGAAAGGTTCAAATCATAAAAAGTTCGAGTGTCAGTCCTCTTGTACTTAAGTCGGCATTGTACCTTTTGAATTTAATTCCGATGCAATTTCTGTGTTTCGTTCTCAAGAAGAAGGTCCAAAGTATACAGTAAACCTGAAGTGAAACATCGGAATCTAAGACTGGACTCACAGGAGAGGTTCAAATCATAGAAAGGTAGAGAGTCAGTCCTGTTGTACTTAAGTCGGCTTTGTGATTTTGAATTAAGTTCGGATGCAATTACTGTGTTTCATCGTCAATAAGCAGGTCCAAGGGATAAAGTAAACCTGAAGTGAACCATCGGAATCTAAAACTGGACTCACAGGAGAGGTTCAAATCATAGATACTTAGAGTGTCAGTCCTCTTGTACTCTAGTCGGCATTGTGCCTTTTGTATTAAATTCCGATGTAATTACTGTGTTTCATCGTCAATAAGAAGGTCCAAGGATTACAGTAAACCTGAAGCGAAACATCGGAATCTGAAACTGGACTCACAGGAGAGGTTCAAATCATAGAAAGTTAGAGTGTCAGTCCTCTTGTACTTAAGTCGGCATTGTTCGTTTTGTATTACATTCGGATGCAATATCTGTGTTTCATCGTCAATAAGAAGGTCCAAGGGATACAGTAAACCTGAAGTGAAGCATCGGAATCTAACACTGGACTCACAGGAGAGGTTAAAATCATAAAAAGTTGGACTGCCAGTCCTCTTGTACTTAAGTCGGCATTGTGCCTTTTGAATTTAATTCCGATTCAATTTCTGTGCTTCATCGTCAATAAGAAGGTCCAAGGTATATAGTAAACCTGAAGTGAAGCATCGGAATTTAAAACTGAACTCACAGGAGAGGTTCAAATCATAAAAAGTTAGAGTGTCAGTTCTCTTGTACTTAAGTCGGCATTGTGCCTTTTGAATTAAATTTGGATGCAATTTCTGTGTATGTTCGTCAATACGAAGGTCCAAGGGATACAGTAAACCTGAAGTGAAGCATCGGAATCTAAAACTGGACTCACAGGAGAGGTTCAAATCATAGAAAGGTAGAGTGTCAGTCCTCTTGTACTTAAGTTGGCATTGTGCCTTTTGTATTAAGTTCGGATGCAATTTCCGTGTTTCGTCGTCAATAAGAAGGTCCAAGGGATACAGTAAACCTGCAGTGAAGCATCGGAATCTAAAACTGGACTCACAGGAGAGGTTCAAATCATTGAAAATTAGAGTGTCAGTGCTCTTGTACTTAAATCGGCGTTGTGAATTTTGTATTAAATTCGGATGCAATTTCTGTGTTTCATCGTCTATAAGAAGGTCCAAGGGATACAGTAAACCTGAAGCGAAGCATCGGAATCTAAAACTGGACTCACAGGAGAGGTTCAAATCATTGAAAGTTAGAGTGTCAGTCCTCTTGTACTTAAATCGGCATTGTGCCTTATGTATTAAATTCGGATGCAATTTCTGTGTTTCATCGTCAATAAGAAGGTCAAGGGATACAGTAAATTTGAAGTGAAGCATCGGAACCTAAAACCGGTCTCACATTAGACGTTCAAATCATAGATTGTAAGAAGTGTCAGTCCGCTAGTACTTAAGTCGGCATTGTGCCTTTTGAATTAAATTTGGATGCAATTTCTGTGTATGTTCGTCAATACGAAGGTCCAAGGGATACAGTAAACCTGAAGTGAAGCATCGGAATCTAAAACTGGACTCACAGGAGAGGTTCAAATCATAGAAAGTTAAGGTGTCATTCCTCTTGCACTTAAGTCAGCATTGTGCCTTCTGTATTAATTTCGGATGCAATTACTGTGTTTCATCGTCAATAAGAAGGTCCAAGGGATACAGTAAACCTGAAGTGAAGCATCGGAATCTAAAACTGGACTCACAGGAGAGGTTCAAATCATAGAAAGTTAGAGTGTCAGTCCTCTTGTACTTAAGTCGGCATTGTGCCTTTTGAATTTAATTCCTATGCTATTTCTGTGTTTCATCGTCAATAAGAAGGTCCAAGGGATACAGTAAATCAGAAGTGAAGCATCGGAATCTAAAACTGGACTCACAGGGGAGGTTCTAATCATAGAAAATTAGAGTGTCAGTCCTCTTGTACTTAAGTCGGCATTGTGCCTTTTGTATTAAGTTCGGATGCAATTTCCGTGTTTCGTTGTCCATAAGAAGGTCCAAGGGATGCAGTAAACCTGCAGTGAAGCATCGGAATCCAAAACTGGACTCACAGGAGAGGTTCAAATCATTGAAAATTAGAGTGTCAGTCCTCTTGTACTTAAATTGTCATTGTGCCTTTTGTATTAAATTCGGATGCAATTTCTGTGTTTCATCGTCTATAAGAAGGTCCAAGGGATACAGTAAACCTGAAGCGAAGCATCGGAATCTAAAACTGGACTCACAGGAGAGGTTCAAATCATTGAATGTTAGAGTGTCAGTCCTCTTGAACTTAAATCGGCATTGTGCCTTTGGTATTAATTTGGGATGCAATTTCTGTGTTTCATCGTCAATAAGAAGGTCCAAGGGATACAGTAAACTTGAAGTGAAGCATCGGAACCTAAAACCGGTCTCACATTAGAGGTTCAAATCATAGATTGTAAGAAGTGTCAGTCCGCTAGTACTTAAGTCGGCATTGTGCCTTTTGTATTTAATTCGGATGCAATTTCTGTGTTTAATCGTCAATATGAAGGTCCAAGGGATACAGTAAACCTGAAGTGAAGCATCGGAATTTAAAACTGGATTCACAGGAGAGGTTCAAATCATAGAAAGTTAGAGTGTCAGTCCTCTTGTACTTCAGTCGGCATTGTGCCTTTTGAATTTAATTCTGATGCAATTTCTGTGTTTCATCGTCAATAAGAAGGTCCAAGGTACACTGTAAACCTCAAGTGAAGCATCGGAATCCAAAACCGGACTCACAGGACACGTTCAAATCATAGAAAGTTAGAGTGTCAGTCCTCTTGTACTTAAGTCGGCATTGTGCCTTTTGTATTACATTCGGATGCAATATCTGTGTTACATCGTCAATAAGAAGGTAAAACTGATACAGTAAACCTGAAGTGAAGCATCGGAATCTAACACTGGACTCTCAGGAGAGGTTCAAATCATAAAAAGTTGGAGTGTCAGCCTTCTTGTACTTAAGTCGGCATTGTGCCTTTTGAATTTAATTCCGATGCAATTTCTGTGTTTCGTTGTCAAGAAGAAGGTCCAAGGGATACAGTAAACCTGAACTGAAACATCGGAATCTAAGACTTGACTCACAGGAGAGGTTCAAATCATAGAAAGGTAGAGAGTCAGTCCTGTTGTACTTAAGTCGGCTTTGTGATTTATAATTAAGTTCGGATGCAATTACTGTGTTTCATCGTCAATAAGCAGGTCCAAGGGATAAAGTAAACCTGAAGTGAACCATCGGAATCTAAAACTGGACTCACAGGAGAGGTTCAAATCATAGATACGTAGAGTGTCAGTCCTCTTGTACTTAAGTCGGCATTGTGCCTTTTGTATTAAATTCCGATGTAATTACTGTGTTTCATCGTCAATAAGAAGGTCCAAGGATTACAATAAACCTGAAGCGAAGCATCAGATTCTAAAACTAGACTCACAGGAGAGGTCCAAATCATAGAAAGTTAGAGTGTCAGTCCTCTTGTACTTAAGTCGGCATTGTGCCAATTGAATTTAATTCGATGTAATTTCGGTGTTTCATCGTCAATAAGATGGTCCAAGGTATACAGTAAACCTGAAGTGAAGCATCGGTATCTAAAACTGGACTCACAGGAGAGGTTCAAATCATAGAAATTTAGAATGTCAGTCCTCTTGTATTTAAGTCGGCATTGTGGCTTTTGTATTAAATTCGGATGCAATTTCTGTGTTTCATCGTCAATAAGAAGGTCCAAGGGATACAGTAAACCTGAAGTGAAGCATCGGAATCTAAAACTGGACTCGCAGGAGAGGTTCAAATCATAGAAAGTTAGAGTATCAGTCCTCTTGTACTTAAGTCGGCATTGTGCATTTTGATTTTAATTCCGATTCAATTTTTGTGTTTCTTCGTCAATAAGAGGTTCCAAGGGATACAGTAAACTTGAAGTGAAGTATCGGAATCTAAAACTGCACTCAAAAGAGAGGTTAAAATCATAGAAAGTTAGAGTGTCAGTCCTCTTGTACTTAAGTCGGCATTGTGCATTTTGAATTTAATTCCGACGCAATTTCTGTGCTTCATCCGTCAATAAGAAGGTCCAAGGTATACAGTAAACCTGAAGAGAAGCATCGGAATCTAAAACTGGACTCACAGGAGAGGTTCAAATCATAGAAAGTTAGAGTGTCAGTCCTCTTGTACTTAAGTCGGCATTGTGCCTTTTGTATTAAATTCGGATGCAGTGTCTGTGTTTCATCGTCAATACGAAGGTCCAAGGGATACAGTAAACCTGAAGTGAAGCATCGGATTCTAAGACTGGACTCACAGGAGAGGTTCAAATCGTAGAAATGTAGAGCGTCAGTCCTCTTGTACTTAAGGCGGCATTGTGTCTTTTGTATTAAATTCGGATGCAGTGTCTGTGTTTCATCGTCAATACGAAGGTCCAAGGGATACAGTAAACCTGAAGTGAAGCATCGGAATCTAAAACTGGATTCACAGGAGTGGTTCAAATCATAGAAAGTTAGAGTGTCAGTCCTCTTGTACTTAAGTCGGCATTGTGCCTTTTGTATTAAATTCGTATGCAATTTCTGTGTTTCATCGTCAATAAGAAGGTCCAAGGGATACAGTAAACCTGAAGTGAAGCATTGGAATCTAAAACTGGACTCAAAGGAGAGGTTCAAATCATAGAAAGTTAGAGTGTCAGTCCTCTTGTACTTAAGTCGGCATTGTGCATTTTGATTTTAATTCCGATTCAATTTTTGTGTTTCATCGTCAATAAGAGGGTCCAAGGGATATAGTAAACCTGCAGTGATGCATCGGAATCTAAAACTGGGCTCACAGGAGAGGTTCAGATCATAGAAAGTTGAAGTGTCAGTCCTCTTGTACTTAAGTTGGCATTGTGATTTTAAATTAAGTTCGGATGCAATTACTGTGTTTCATCGTCAATATGGCCCAAGGGATACAGTAAACCTGAAGTGAACCATCGCAATCTAAAGCTGGACTCCCAGGAGAGGTTCAAATCATTGAAAGTTAGAGTGTCAGTCCTGTTGTACTTTAATCGGCATTGTGCCTTTTGTATTAAATTCGGATGCAATTTCTGTGTTTCGTCGTCAATAAGAAGGTCCAAGCGATGCAGTAAACCTGAAGCGAAGCATCGGAATCTAAAACTGGACTCACAGGAGTGGTTCAAATCATTGAAATTTAGAGTGTCAGTCCTCTTGTACTTAAATCGGGATTCTGCCTTTTGTATTAAATTCGGATGCAATTTCTGTGTTTAATCGTCAATATGAAGGTCCAAGGGATACAGTAAACCTGAAGTGAAGCATCGGAATCTAAAACTGGATTCACAGGAGAGGTTCAAATCATAGAAAGTTAGAGTGTCAGTCCTCTTGTACTTCAGCCGGCATTGTGCCTTTTGAATTCAATTCCGATGCAATTTCTGTGTTTCATCGTCAATAAGAAGGTCCAAGGTATACAGCAGACCTGAAGTGAAGCATCGGAATTCCAAACTGGACTCACAGGACACGTTCAAATCATAGAAAGTTAGAGTGTCAGTCCTCTTGTACTACAGTCGGCATTGTGCCTTTTGAACTTGATTCCGATGCAATTTCTGTCTTTCATCGTCAATAAGAAGGTCCAAGGTATACAGTAGACCTGATGTGAAGAATCGGAATCCAAAACAGAAATCACAGGACATGTTCAAATCATAGAAAGTTAGAGTGTCAGTAATCTTGTACATAAGTCGGCATTGTGAATTTTGTATTTAATTCCGATGCAATATCTGTGTTTCATCGTCAATAAGGAGGTCCAAGGTATACAGTTAACCTGAAGTGAAGCATCGGAATCGAAAAGTGCACTCACAGGAGTTGTTCAAAACATAGGATGTTAAGGTGTCAGTCCTCTTGTACTTAAGTCGGCATTGTGCCTTTTGTATTAATTTCGGCTGCAATTACTGTGTTTCATCGTCAATAAGAAGGTCCAAGGGATACAGTAAACCTGAAGTGAAGCATCGGAATCTAAAACTGGACTCACAGGAGAGGTTCAAATCATAGAAAGTTAGAGTGTCAGTCCTCTTGTACTTAAGTCGGCATTGTGCCTTTTGTATTTAATTTCGATGCAATATCTGTGTTTCATCGTCAATAAGGAGGTCCAATGTATACAGTAAACCTGAAGTGAAGCGTCGGAATCTAAAACTGGACTCCCAGGAGAGGTTCAAATCATAGAAAGTTAGAGTGTCAGTCCTCTTGAACTTAAGTCGGCATTGTGCCTTTTGTATTACATTCCGATGCAATATCTGTGTTTCATAGTCAATAAGAAGGTCCAAGGGATACAGTAAACCTGAAGTGAAGCATCGGAATCTAACACTGGACTCACAGGAGAGGTTCAAATCATAAAAAGTTGGAGTGTCAGTCCTCTTGTACTTAAGTCGGCATTGTGCCTTTTGAATTTAATTCCTATGCTATTTCTGTGTTTCATCGTCAATAAGAAGGTCCAAGGGATACAGTATATCAGAAATGAAGCATCGGAATCTAAAACTGGACTCACAGGGGAGGTTCTAATCATAGAAAATTAGAGTGTCAGTCCTCTTGTACTTAAGTCGGCATTGTGCCTTTTGTATTAAATTCGGATGCAATTTCCGTGTTTCATCGTCAATAAGAAGGTCCAAGGGATACAGTAAACTTGAAGTGAAGCATCAGAACCTAAAACCGGTCTCACATTAGAGGTTCAAATCATAGATTGTAAGAAGTGTCAGTCCGCTAGTACTTAAGTCGGCGTTGTGCCTTTTGTATTTAATTCGGATGCAATTTCTGTGTTTAATCGTCAATATGAAGGTCCAAGGGATACAGTAAATCTGAAGTGAAGCATCGGATTCTAAAACTGGATTCACAGGAGCGGTTCAAATCATAGAAAGTTAGAGTGTCAGTCCTCTTGTACTTCAGTCGGCATTGAGCCTTTTGAATTTAATTCCGATGCAATTTCTGTGTTTCATCGTCAATAAGAAGGTCCAAGGTATACAGTAAACCTCAAGTGAAGCATCGGAACCCAAGACCGGACTCACAGGACACGTTCAAATCATAGAAAGTTAGAGTGTCAGTCCTCTTGTACTTAAGTCGGCATTGTGCCTTTTGTATTTAATTTCGATGCAATATCTGTATTTCATCGTCAATAAGGAGGTCCCAGTTATACAGTAAACCTGAAGTGAAGCGTCGCAATCTAAAACTGGACTCCCAGGAGAGGTTCAAATCATAGAAAGTTAGAGTGTCAGTCCTCTTGTACTTAAGTCGGCATTGTGCCTTTTGTATTACATTCGGATGCAATATCTGTGTTACATCGTCAATAAGAAGGTCCAAGGGATACAGTAAACCAGAAGTGAAGCATCGGAATCTAACACTGGACTCACAGGAGGGGTTCAAATCATAAAAAGTTGGAGTGTCAGTCCTCTTGTACTTAAGTCGGCATTGTGCCTTTTGAATTTAATTCCAATGCAATTTCTGTGTTTCGTTGTCAAGAAGAAGTTTCAAAATACACAGTAAACCTGAAGTGAAACATCGGAATCTAAGACTGGACTCACAGGAGAGGTTCAAATCATAGAAAGGTACAGAGTCTGTCCTGTTGTACTTAAGTCGGCTTGTGATTTTGAATTAAGTTCGGATGCAATTACTGTGTTTCATCGTCAATAAGCAGGTCCAAGGGATAAAGTAAACCTGAAGTGAACCATCGGAATCTAAAACTGGATTCACAGGAGAGGTTCAAATCATAGATACTCATAGTGTCAGTCCTCTTGTACTTAAGTCGGCATTGTGCCTTTTGTATTAAATTCCGATGTAATTACTGTGTTTCATCGTCAATAAGAAGGTCCAAGGATTACAGTAAACCTGAAGCGAAGCATCGGAATCTAAAACTGGACTCACAGGAGAGGTTCAAATCATAGAAAGTTAGAGTGTCAGTCCTCTTGTACTGAAGTCGGCATTGTGCCAGTTAAATTTAATTCAATGTAATTTCGGTGTTTCATCGTCAATAAGAAGGTCCTAGGTATACAGAAAACCTGAAGTGAAGCATCGGTATCTAAAACTGACTCACAGGAGAGGTTCAAATCATAGAAAGTTAGAGTGTCAGTCCTCTTGTATTTAAGTCGGCATTGTGCCTTTTGTATTAAATTCGGATGCAATTTCTGTGTTTCATCGTCAATAAGAAGGTCCAAGGGATACAGTAAACCTGAAGTGAAGCATCGCAATCTAAAACTGGACTCACAGGAGAGGTTCAAATCATAGAAAGTTAGTGTGTCAGTCCTCTTGTACTTAAGTCGGCATTGTGCATTTTGATTTTAATTCCGATTTAATTTTTGTGTTTCATCGTCAATAAGAGGGTCCAAGGGATACAGTAAACCTGAAGTGAAGTATCGGAATCTAAAACTGCACTCAAAAGAGAGGTTCAAATCATAGAAAGTTAGAGTGTCAGTCCTCTTGTACCTAAGTAGGCATTGTGCCTTTTGTATGAAATGCGGATGCAATTTCTGTGTTTGTTCGTCAATGCGAAGGTCCAAGGGATACAGTAAACCTGAAGTGAAGCATCGGATTCTAAGACTGGACTCACAGGAGAGGTTCAAATCATTGAAAGTTAGAGTGTCAGTCCTCTTGTACTTAAATCGGCATTGTGCCTTTTGTATTATTTTCGGATGCAATTTCTGTGTTTCATGGTCAATAAGAAGGTCCAAGGGATACAGTAAACTTGAAGTGAAGCATCGGAACCTAAAACCGGTCTCACATTAGAGGTTCAAATCATAGATTGTAAGAAGTGTCAGTCCGCTAGTACTTAAGTCGGCAATGTGCCTTTTGTATTTATTTCGGATGCAATTTCTGTGTTTAATCGTCAATATGAAGGTCCAAGGGATACAGTAAACCTGAAGTGAAGCATCGGAATCTAAAACTGGATTCACAGGAGAAGTTCAAATCATAGAAAGTTAGAGTGTCAGTCCACTTGTACTTCAGTCGGCATTGTGCCTTTTGAATTTAATTCCGATGCAATTTCTTTGTTTCATCGTCAATAAGAAGGTCCAAGGTATACAGTAAACCTGAAGTGAAACATCAGAATCTAAGACTGGACTCACAGGAGAGGTTCAAATCATAGACAGGTAGAGAGTCAGTCGTGTAGTACTTAAGTCGGCTTTGTGATTTTGAATTAAGTTCGGATGCAATTACTGTGTTTCATCGTCAATAAGCAGGTCCAAGGTATAAAGTAAACCTGAAGTGAACCATCGGAATCTAAAACTGGACTCACAGGAGAGGTTCAAATCATAGATACTTAGAGTGTCAATCCTCTTGTACTTAAGTCGGCATTGTGCCTTTTGTATTAAATTCCGATGTAATTACTGTGTTTCATCGTCAATAAGAAGGTCCAAGGGTTACAATAAACGTGAAGCGAAGCATCGGAATCTAAAACTGGACTCACAGGAGAGGTTCAAATCATAGAAAGTTAGAGTGTCAGTCCTCTTGTACTTAAGTCGGCATTATGCCTTTTGAATTTAATTCGATGCAATTTCGGTGTTTCATCGTCAATAAGAAGGTCCAAGGTATACAGTAAACCTGAAGTGAAGCATCGGTATCTAAAACTGGACTCACAGGAGAAGTTCAAAACATAGAAAGTTAGAGTGTCAGTCCTCTTGGTATTTAAGTCGGCATTGTGCCTTTTGTATTAAATTCGGATGCAATTTCTGTGTTTCATCGTCAATAAGAAGGTCCAAGGGATACAGTAAACCTGAAGTGAAGCATCGGAATCTAAAACTGGACTCACAGGAGAGGTTCAAATCATAGAAAGTTAGAGTGTCAGTCCTCTTGTACTTAAGTCGGCATTGTGCATTTTGATTTTAATTCCGATTCAATTTTTGTGTTTCATCGTCAATAAGAGGGTCCAAGGGATACAGTAAACCTGAAGTGAAGTATCGGAATCTAAAACTGCACTCAAAAGAGAGGTTCAAATCATAGAAAGTTAGAGTGTCAGCCCTCTCGTACTTAAGTCGGCATTGTGCATTTTGAATTTAATTCCGACGCAATTTCTGTGCTTCATCGTCAATAAGAAGGTCCAAGGTATACAGTAAACCTGAAGGGAAGCATCGGAATCTAAAACTGGACTCACAGGAGAAGTTCAAATCATAGAAAGTTAGAGTGTCTGTCCTCTTGTACTTAAGTCGGCATTGTGCCTTTTGTATTAAATTCCATTGCAATTACTTTTGTTTCATCGTCAATAAGAAGGTCCAAGGGTTACAATAAACCTGAAGCGAAGCATCGGAATCTAAACCTGGACTCACAGGATAGGTTCAAATCATAGAAAGTTAGAGTGTCAGTCCTCTTGTACTTAAGTCGGCATTGTGCCTTTTGAATTTAATTCGATGCAATTTCGGTGTTTCATCGTCAATAAGAAGGTCCAAGGTATACAGTAAACCTGAAGTGAAGCATCGGTATCTAAAACTGGACTCACAGGAGAGGTTCAAATCATAGAAAGTTAGAGTGTCAGTCCTCTTGTATTTAAGTCGGCATTGTGCCTTTTGTATTAAATTCGGATGCAGTTTCTGTGTTTCATCGTCAATAAGAAGGTCCAAGGGTTACAGTAAACCTGAAGCGAAGCATCGGAACCTAAAACTGGAGTCACAGGAGAGGTTCAAATCATAGATACTTAGAGTGTCAGTCCTCTTGTACTTAAGTTGGAATTGTGCTTTTGTATTAAATTCCGATGTAATTACTGTGTTTCATCGTCAATAAGAAGGTCCAAGGGTTACAGTAAACCTGAAGCGAAGCATCGGAATCTAAAACTGGACTCACAGGAGAGGTTCAAATCATTGAAAGTTAGAGTGTCAGTCCTCTTGTACTTAAATCGGCATTGTGCATTTTGTATTAAATTCGGATGCAATTTCTGTGTTTCATCGTCAATAAGAAGGTCCAAGGGATATAGTAAACCTGAACCGAAGCATTCGAATCTAAAACTGGACTCACAGGAGAGGTTCAAATCATTGAAAGTTAGAGTGTCAGTCCTCTTGTACTTAAATCGGCATTGTGCCTTTTGTATTATATTCGGATGCAATTTCTGTGTTTCATCGTCAATAAGAAGGTCCAAGGGATACAGTAAACTTCAAGTGAAGCATCGGAACCTAAAACCGGGCTCACATTAGAGGTTCAAATCATAGATAGTAAGAAGTGTCAGTCCGCTAGTACTTAAGTCGGCAATGTGCCTTTTGTATTTATTTCGGATGCAATTTCTGTGTTTAATCGTCAATATGAAGGTCCAAGGGATACAGTAAACCTGAAGTGAAGCATCGGAATCTAAAACTGGATTCACAGGAGAAGTTCAAATCACAGAAAGTTAGAGTGTCAGTCCTCTTGTACTTAAGTCGGCATTGTGCCTTTTGTATTACATTCGGATGCAATATCTGTGTTTCATCGTCAATAAGAAGGTCCAAGGGATACAGCAAACCTGAAGTGAAACATCGGAATCTAAGACTGGACTCACAGGAGAGGTTCAAATCATAGAAAGGTAGAGAGTCAGTCGTGTTGTACTTATGTCGGCTTTGTGATTTTGAATTAAGTTCGGATGCAATTACTGTGTTTCATCGTCAATAAGCAGGTCCAAGGGATAAAGTAAACCTGAAGTGAACCATCGGAATCTAAAACTGGACTCACAGGAGAGGTTCAAATCATAGTTACTTAGAGTGTCAATCCTCTTGTACTTAAGTCGGCATTGTGCCTTTTGTATTAAATTCCGATGTAATTACTGTGTTTCATCGTCAACAAGAAGGTCCAAGGGTTACAATAAACCTGAAGCGAAGCATCGGAATCTAAAACTGGACTCACAGGAGAGGTTCAAATCATAGAAAGTTAGAGTGTCAGTCCTCTTGTATTTAAGTCGGCATTGTGCCTTTTGTATTAAATTCGGATGCAATTTCTGTGTTTCATCGTCAATAAGAAGGTCCAAGGGATACAGTAAACCTGAAGTGAAGCATCGGAATCTAAAACTGGACTCACAGGAGAGGTTCAAATCATAGAAAGTTAGAGTGTCATTCCTCTTGTACTTAAGTCGGCATTGTGCATTTTGATTTTAATTCCGATTCAATTTTTGTGTTTCATCGTCAATAAGAGGGTCCAAGGGATACAGTAAACCTGAAGGGAAGCATCGGAATCTAAAACTGGACTCACAGGAGAAGTTCAAATCATAGAAAGTTAGAGTGTCTGTCCTCTTGTACTTAAGTCGGCATTGTGCCTTTTGTATTAAATTCCGATGCAATTACTGTGTTTCATCGTCAATAAGAAGGTCCAAGGGTTACAATAAACCAGAAGCGAAGCATCGGAATCTAAACCTGGACTCTCAGGATAGGTTCAAATCGTAGAAAGTTAGAGTGTCAGTCCTCTTGTACTTAAGTCGGCATTGTGCCTTTTGAATTTAATTCGATGCAATTTCGGTGTTTCATCGTCAATAAGAAGGTCCAAGGTATACAGTAAACCTGAAGTGAAGCATCGGTATCTAAAACTGGACTCATAGGAGAGCTTCAAATCATAGAAAGTTAGAGTGTCAGTCCTCTTGTATTTAAGTCGGCATTGTGCCTTTTGTATTAAATTCGGATGCAGTTTCTGTGTTTCATCGTCAATAAGAAGGTCAAAGGGATACAGTAAACCTGATGTGAAGCATCGGAATCCAAAACCGGACTCACAGGACACGTTCAAATCATAGAAAGTTAGAGTGTCAGTCCTCTTGTACTTATGTCGGCATTGTGCCTTTTGTATTTAATTCCGATGCAATATCTGTATTTCATCGTCAATAAGGAGGTCCCAGGTATACAGTAAACCTGAAGTGAAGCGTCGGAATCTAAAACTGGACTCCCAGGAGAGGTTCAAATCATAGAAAGTTAGAGTGTCAGTCCTCTTGTACTTAAGTCGGCATTGTGATTTTGAATTAAGTTCGGATGGAATTACTGTGTTTCATCGTCAATTAAAAGGTCCAAGGGATACAGTAAACCTGAACCATCGGAATCTAAAACTGGACTCACAGGAGAGGTTCAAATCATAGAAAGATAGAGTGTCTGTCCACTTGTACTTAAGTCGGCATTGTGATTTTGAATTAAGTTTGGATGCTATATCTGTGTTTCATCTTCAATAAGAAGGTCCAAGGGATACAGTAAACCTGAAGCGAAGCATCGGAATCTAAAACTGGACTCACAGGAGAGGTTCAAATCATAGAAAGTTAGAGTGTCAGTCCTCTTGTACTTAAATCGGCATTGTGCTTTTTGTATTAAATTCGGATGCTATCTCTGTGTTTCATCTTCAATAAGAAGGTCCACGGGATACAGTAAACCTGAAGCGAAGCATCGGAATCTAAAACTGGACTCACAGGAGAGGTTCAAATCATAGAAAGTTAGAGTGTCAGTCCTCTTGTACTTAAATCGGCATTGTGCTTTTTGTATTAAATTCGGATGCCATTTCTGTGTTACATCTTCAATAAGAAGGTCCAAGGGTTACAGAAAACCTGAAGCGAAGCATCGGAATCTAAAACTGGACTCACAGGAGAGGTTCAAATCATAGAAAGTTAGAGTATCAGTCCTCTTGTACTTAAGTCGGCATTGTGCCTTTTGAATTTAATTCGATGCAATTTCGGTGTTTCATCGTCAATAAGAAGGTCCAAGCTATACAGTAAACCTGAAGTGAAGAATCGGTATCTAAAACTGGACTCACAGGACACGTTCAAATCATAGAAAGTTAGAGTGTCAGTCCTCTTGTATTTAAGTCGGCATTGTGCCTTTTGTATTAAATTCGTATGCAATTTCTGTGTTTCATCGTCAAAAAGAAGGTCCAAGGGATACAGTAAACCTGAAGTGAAGCATCGGAATCTAAAACTGGACTCACAGGAGAAGTTCAAATCATAGAAAATTAGAGTGTCAGTCCTCTTGTACTTAAGTAGGCATTGTGCCTTTTGTATGAAATTCCGATGTAATTACTGTGTTTCATCGTCAATAAGAAGGTCCAAGGTTTACAATAAACCTGAAGCGAAGCATCGGAATCTAAAACTGGACTCACAGGAGAGGTTCAAATCATAGAAAGTTAGAGTGTCAGTCCTCTTGTACTTAAGTCGGCATTGTGCCTTTTGAATTTAATTCGATGCAATTTCGGTGTTTCATCGTCAATAAGAAGGTCCAAGGTATACAGTAAACCTGAAGTGAAGCATCGGTATCTAAAACTGGACTCACAGGAGAGGTTCAAATCATAGAAAGTTAGAGTGTCAGTCCTCTTGTATTTAAGTCGGCATTGTGCCTTTTGTATTAAATTCGGATGCAATTTCTGTGTTTCATCGTCAATAAGAAGGTCCAAGGGATACAGTAAACCTGAAGTGAAGCATCGGAATCTAAAACTGGACTCACAGGAGAGGTTCTAATCATAGAAAGTTAGTGTGTCAGTCCTCTTGTACTTAAGTCGGCATTGTGCATTTTGATTTTAATTCCGATTCAATTTTTGTGTTTCATCGTCAATAAGAGGGTCCAAGGGATACAGTAAACCTGAAGTGAAGTATCGGAATCTAAAACTCCACTCAAAAGAGAGGTTCAATTCATAGAAAGTTAGAGTGTCAGCCCTCTCGTACTTAAGTCGGCATTGTGCAATTTGAATTTAATTCCGTCGCAATTTCTGTGCTTCATCGTCAATAAGAAGGTCCAAGGTATACAGTAAACCTGAAGGGAAGCATCGGAATCTAAAACTGGACTCACAGGAGAAGTTCAAATCATAGAAAGTTAGAGTGTCTGTCCTCTTGTACTTAAGTCGGCATTGTGCCTTTTGTATTAAATTCCGATGCAATTACTGTGTTTCATCGTCAATAAGAAGGTCCAAGGGTTACAATAAACCTGAAGCGAAGCATCGGAATCTAAACCTGGACTCTCAGGATAGGTTCAAATCATAGAAAGTTAGAGTGTCAGTCCTCTTGTACTTAAGTCGGCATTGTGCCTTTTGAATTTAATTCGATGCAATTTCGGTGTTTCATCGTCAATAAGAAGGTCCAAGGTATACAGTAAACCTGAAGTGAAGCATCGGTATCTAAAACTGGACTCACAGGAGAGCTTCAAATCATAGAAAGTTAGAGTGTCAGTCCTCTTGTATTTAAGTCGGCATTGTGCCTTTTGTATTAAATTCGGATGCAGTTTCTGTGTTTCATCGTCAATAAGAAGGTCAAAGGGATACAGTAAACCTGATGTGAATCATCGGAATCCAAAACCGGACTCACAGGACACGTTCAAATCATAGAAAGTTAGAGTGTCAGTCCTCTTGTACTTATGTCGGCATTGTGCCTTTTGTATTTAATTCCGATGCAATATTTGTATTTCATCGTCAATAAGGAGGTCCCAGGTATACAGTAAACCTGAAGTGAAGCGTCGGAATCTAAATCTGGACTCCCAGGAGAGGTTCAAATCATAGAAAGTTAGAGTGTCAGTCCTCTTGTACTTAAGTCGGCATTGTGATTTTGAATTAAGTTCGGATGGAATTACTGTGTTTCATCGTCAATTAAAAGGTCCAAGGGATACAGTAAACCTGAACCATCGGAATCTAAAACTGGACTCACAGGAGAGGTTCAAATCATAGAAAGATAGAGTGTCTGTCCTCTTGTACTTAAGTCGGCATTGTGATTTTGAATTAAGTTCGGATGCTATTTCTGTGTTTCATCTTCAATAAGAAGGTCCACGGGATACAGTAAACCTGAAGCGAAGCATCGGAATCTAAAACTGGACTCTCAGGAGAGGTTCAAATAATAGAAAGTTAGAGTGTCAGTCCTCTTGTACTTAAATCGGCATTGTGCTTTTTGTATTAAATTCGGATGCTATTTCTGTGTTTCATCTTCAATAAGAAGGACCACGGGATACAGTGAACCTGAAGCGAAGCATCGGAATCTAAAACTGGACTCACAGGAGAGGTTCAAATCATAGAAAGTTAGAGTATCAGTCCTCTTGTACTTAAATCGGCATTGTGCTTTTTCTATTAAATTCGGATGCTATTTCTGTGTTTCATCTTCAATAAGAAGGTCCACGGGATACAGTAAACCTGAAGCGAAGCATCGGAATCTAAAACTGGACTCACAGGAGAGGTTCAAATCATACAAAGTTAGAGAGTCAGTCCTCTTGTACTTAAATCGGCATTGTGCTTTTTGTATTAAATTAGGATGCAATTTCTGTGTTTCATGGTCAATAAGAAGGTCCAAGGGATACAGTAAACTTGAAGTGAAGCATCGGAACCTAAAACCGGTCTCACAGGACACGTTCAAATCATAGAAAGTTAGAGTGTCAGTCCTCTTGTGCTTAAATCGGCATTGTGCTTTTTGTATTAAATTCGGATGCAATTTCTGTGTTTCATCGTCAATAAGAAGGTCCAAGGGATACAGTAAACTTGAAGTGAAGCATCGGAACATAAAACCGGTCTCAGAGGACACGTTCAAATCATAGAAAGTTAGAGTGTCAGTCCTCTTGTACTTAAGGCGGCATTGTGCCTTTTGTATTTAATTCGGATGCAGTGTCTGTGTTTCATCGTCAATACGAAGGTCCAAGGGATACAGTAAACCTGAAGTGAAGCATCGGATTCTAAGACTGGACTCACAGGAGAGGTTCAAATCGTAGAAATGTAGAGCGTCAGTCCTCTTGTACTTAAGGCGGCATTGTGTCTTTTGTATTAAATTCGGATGCAGTGTCTGTGTTTCATCGTCAATACGAAGGTCCAAGGGATACAGTAAACCTGAAGTGAACCATCGCAATCTAAAGCTGGACTCCCAGGAGAGGTTCAAATCATTGAAAGTTAGAGTGTCAGTCCTGTTGTACTTTAATCGGCATTGTGAATTTTGTATTAAATTCGGATGCAATTTCTGTGTTTCGTCGTCAATAAGAAGGTCCAAGCGATGCAGTAAACCTGAAGCGAAGCATCGGAATCTAAAACTGGACTCACAGGAGTGGTTCAAATCATTGAAATTTAGAGTGTCAGTCTTCTTGTACTTAAATCGGGATTCTGCCTTTTGTATTAAATTCGGATGCAATTTCTGTGTTTAATCGTCAATATGAAGGTCCAAGGGATACAGTAAACCTGAAGTGAAGCATCGGAATCTAAAACTGGATTCACAGGAGAGGTTCAAATCATAGAAAGTTAGAGTGTCAGTCCTCTTGTACTTCAGCCGGCATTGTGCCTTTTGAATTCAATTCCGATGCAATTTCTGTGTTTCATCGTCAATAAGAAGGTCCAAGGTATACAGCAGACCTGAAGTGAAGCATCGGAATTCCAAACTGGACTCACAGGACACGTTCAAATCATAGAAAGTTAGAGTGTCAGTCCTCTTGTACTACAGTCGGCATTGTGCCTTTTGAACTTGATTCCGATGCAATTTCTGTCTTTCATCGTCAATAAGAAGGTCCAAGGTATACAGTAGACCTGATGTGAAGAATCGGAATCCAAAACAGAAATCACAGGACATGTTCAAATCATAGAAAGTTAGAGTGTCAGTAATCTTGTACATAAGTCGGCATTGTGAATTTTGTATTTAATTCCGATGCAATATCTGTGTTTCATCGTCAATAAGGAGGTCCAAGGTATACAGTTAACCTGAAGTGAAGCATCGGAATCGAAAAGTGCACTCACAGGAGTTGTTCAAAACATAGGATGTTAAGGTGTCAGTCCTCTTGTACTTAAGTCGGCATTGTGCCTTTTGTATTAATTTCGGCTGCAATTACTGTGTTTCATCGTCAATAAGAAGGTCCAAGGGATACAGTAAACCTGAAGTGAAGCATCGGAATCTAAAACTGGACTCACAGGAGAGGTTCAAATCATAGAAAGTTAGAGTGTCAGTCCTCTTGTACTTAAGTCGGCATTGTGCCTTTTGTATTTAATTTCGATGCAATATCTGTGTTTCATCGTCAATTAGGAGGTCCAATGTATACAGTAAACCTGAAGTGAAGCGTCGGAATCTAAAACTGGACTCCCAGGAGAGGTTCAAATCATAGAAAGTTAGAGTGTCAGTCCTCTTGAACTTAAGTCGGCATTGTGCCTTTTGTATTACATTCGGATGCAATATCTGTGTTTCATAGTCAATAAGAAGGTCCAAGGGATACAGTAAACCTGAAGTGAAGCATCGGAATCTAACACTGGACTCACAGGAGAGGTTCAAATCATAAAAAGTTGGAGTGTCAGTCCTCTTGTACTTAAGTCGGCATTGTGCCTTTTGAATTTAATTCCTATGCTATTTCTGTGTTTCATCGTCAATAAGAAGGTCCAAGGGATACAGTATATCAGAAATGAAGCATCGGAATCTAAAACTGGACTCACAGGGGAGGTTCTAATCATAGAAAATTAGAGTGTCAGTCCTCTTGTACTTAAGTCGGCATTGTGCCTTTTGTATTAAATTCGGATGCAATTTCCGTGTTTCATCGTCAATAAGAAGGTCCAAGGGATACAGTAAACTTGAAGTGAAGCATCAGAACCTAAAACCGGTCTCACATTAGAGGTTCAAATCATAGATTGTAAGAAGTGTCAGTCCGCTAGTACTTAAGTCGGCGTTGTGCCTTTTGTATTTATTTCGGATGCAATTTCTGTGTTTAATCGTCAATATGAAGGTCCAAGGGATACAGTAAATCTGAAGTGAAGCATCGGAATCTAAAACTGGATTCACAGGAGCGGTTCAAATCATAGAAAGTTAGAGTGTCAGTCCTCTTGTACTTCAGTCGGCATTGAGCCTTTTGAATTTAATTCCGATGCAATTTCTGTGTTTCATCGTCAATAAGAAGGTCCAAGGTATACAGTAAACCTCAAGTGAAGCATCGGAACCCAAGACCGGACTCACAGGACACGTTCAAATCATAGAAAGTTAGAGTGTCAGTCCTCTTGTACTTAAGTCGGCATTGTGCCTTTTGTATTTAATTCCGATGCAATATCTGTATTTCATCGTCAATAAGGAGGTCCCAGTTATACAGTAAACCTGAAGTGAAGCGTCGCAATCTAAAACTGGACTCCCAGGAGAGGTTCAAATCATAGAAAGTTAGAGTGTCAGTCCTCTTGTACTTAAGTCGGCATTGTGCATATTGTATTACATTCGGATGCAATATCTGTGTTACATCGTCAATAAGAAGGTCCAAGGGATACAGTAAACCAGAAGTGAAGCATCGGAATCTAACACTGGACTCACAGGAGGGGTTCAAATCATAAAAAGTTGGAGTGTCAGTCCTATTGTACTTAAGTCGGCATTGTGCCTTTTGAATTTAATTCCGATGCAATTTCTGTGTTTCGTTGTCAAGAAGAAGTTTCAAAGGACACAGTAAACCTGAAGTGAAACATCGGAATCTAAGACTGGACTCACAGGAGAGGTTCAAATCATAGAAAGGTACAGAGTCTGTCCTGTTGTACTTAAGTCGGCTTGTGATTTTGAATTAAGTTCGGATGCAATTACTGTGTTTCATCGTCAATAAGCAGGTCCAAGGGATAAAGTAAACCTGAAGTGAACCATCGGAATCTAAAACTGGATTCACAGGAGAGGTTCAAATCATAGATACTCATAGTGTCAGTCCTCTTGTACTTAAGTCGGCATTGTGCCTTTTGTATTAAATTCCGATGTAATTACTGTGTTTCATCGTCAATAAGAAGGTCCAAGGATTACAGTAAACCTGAAGCGAAGCATCGGAATCTAAAACTGGACTCACAGGAGAGGTTCAAATCATAGAAAGTTAGAGTGTCAGTCCTCTTGTACTGAAGTCGGCATTGTGCCAGTTAAATTTAATTCAATGTAATTTCGGTGTTTCATCGTCAATAAGAAGGTCCTAGGTATACAGAAAACCTGAAGTGAAGCATCGGTATCTAAAACTGACTCACAGGAGAGGTTCAAATCATAGAAAGTTAGAGTGTCAGTCCTCTTGTATTTAAGTCGGCATTGTGCCTTTTGTATTAAATTCGGATGCAATTTCTGTGTTTCATCGTCAATAAGAAGGTCCAAGGGATACAGTAAACCTGAAGTGAAGCATCGCAATCTAAAACTGGACTCACAGGAGAGGTTCAAATCATAGAAAGTTAGTGTGTCAGTCCTCTTGTACTTAAGTCGGCATTGTGCATTTTGATTTTAATTCCGATTTAATTTTTGTGTTTCATCGTCAATAAGAGGGTCCAAGGGATACAGTAAACCTGAAGTGAAGTATCGGAATCTAAAACTGCTCTCAAAAGAGAGGTTCAAATCATAGAAAGTTAGAGTGTCAGTCCTCTTGTACCTAAGTAGGCATTGTGCCTTTTGTATGAAATGCGGATGCAATTTCTGTGTTTGTTCGTCAATGCGGAGGTCCAAGGGATACAGTAAACCTGAAGTGAAGCATCGGATTCTAAGACTGGACTCACAGGAGAGGTTCAAATCATAGAAAGGTAGAGCGTCAGTCCTCTTGTACTTAAGCCGGCATTGTGCCTTTTGTATTAAATTCCGATGCAGTTTCTGTGTTTCATCGTCAATAAGAAGGGCAAAGGGATACAGTAAACCTGACGTGAAGCATCGGAATCGAAAACTGGACTCACAGGAGTGGTTCAAATCATAGAAAGTTAAGGTGTCAGTCCTCTTGTACTTAAATCGGCATTGTGCATTTTGTATTAAATTCGGATGCAATTTCTGTGTTTCATCGTCAATAAGAAGGTCCAAAGGATACAGTAAACCTGAACCGACGCATTGGAATCTAAAACTGGACTCACAGGAGAGGTTCAAATCATTGAAAGTTAGAGTGTCAGTCCTCTTGTACTTAAATCGGCATTGTGCCTTTTGTATTATATTCGGATGCAATTTCTGTGTTTCATGGTCAATAAGAAGGTCCAAGGGATACAGTAAACTTGAAGTGAAGCATCGGAACCTAAAACCGGTCTCACATTAGAGGTTCAAATCATAGATTGTAAGAAGTGTCAGTCCGCTAGTACTTAAGTCGGCAATGTGCCTTTTGTATTTATTTCGGATCCAATTTCTGTGTTTAATCGTCAATATGAAGGTCCAAGGGATACAGTAAACCTGAAGTGAAGCATCGGAATCTAAAACTGGATTCACAGGAGAAGTTCAAATCATAGAAAGTTAGAGTGTCAGTCCACTTGTACTTCAGTCGGCATTGTGCCTTTTGAATTTAATTCCGATGCAATTTCTTTGTTTCATCGTCAATAAGAAGGTCCAAGGTATACAGTAAACCTGAAGTGAAACATCAGAATCTAAGACTGGACTCACAGGAGAGGTTCAAATCATAGACAGGTAGAGAGTCAGTCGTGTAGTACTTAAGTCGGCTTTGTGATTTTGAATTAAGTTCGGATGCAACTACTGTGTTTCATCGTCAATAAGCAGGTCCAAGGTATAAAGTAAACCTGAAGTGAACCATCGGAGTCTAAAACTGGACTCACAGGAGAGGTTCAAATCATAGATACTTAGAGTGTCAATCCTCTTGTACTTAAGTCGGCATTGTGCCTTTTGTATTAAATTCCGATGTAATTACTGTGTTTCATCGTCAATAAGAAGGTCCAAGGGTTACAATAAACGTGAAGCGAAGCATCGGAATCTAAAACTGGACTCACAGGAGAGGTTCAAATCATAGAAAGTTAGAGTGTCAGTCCTCTTGTACTTAAGTCGGCATTATGCCTTTTGAATTTAATTCGATGCAATTTCGGTGTTTCATCGTCAATAAGAAGGTCCAAGGTATACAGTAAACCTGAAGTGAAGCATCGGTATCTAAAACTGGACTCACAGGAGAAGTTCAAAACATAGAAAGTTAGAGTGTCAGTCCTCTTGTATTTAAGTCGGCATTGTGCCTTTTGTATTAAATTCGGATGCAATTTCTGTGTTTCATCGTCAATAAGAAGGTCCAAGGGATACAGTAAACCTGAAGTGAAGCATCGGAATCTAAAACTGGACTCACAGGAGAGGTTCAAATCATAGAAAGTTAGAGTGTCAGTCCTCTTGTACTTAAGTCGGCATTGTGCATTTTGATTTTAATTCCGATTCAATTTTTGTGTTTCATCGTCAATAAGAGGGTCCAAGGGATACAGTAAACCTGAAGTGAAGTATCGGAATCTAAAACTGCACTCAAAAGAGAGGTTCAAATCATAGAAAGTTAGAGTGTCAGCCCTCTCGTACTTAAGTCGGCATTGTGCATTTTGAATTTAATTCCGACGCAATTTCTGTGCTTCATCGTCAATAAGAAGGTCCAAGGTATACAGTAAACCTGAAGGGAAGCATCGGAATCTAAAACTGGACTCACAGGAGAAGTTCAAATCATAGAAAGTTAGAGTGTCTGTCCTCTTGTACTTAAGTCGGCATTGTGCCTTTTGTATTAAATTCCATTGCAATTACTTTTGTTTCATCGTCAATAAGAAGGTCCAAGGGTTACAATAAACCTGAAGCGAAGCATCGGAATCTAAACCTGGACTCACAGGATAGGTTCAAATCATAGAAAGTTAGAGTGTCAGTCCTCTTGCACTTAAGTCGGCATTGTGCCTTTTGAATTTAATTCGATGCAATTTCGGTGTTTCATCGTCAATAAGAAGGTCCAAGGTATACAGTAAACCTGAAGTGAAGCATCGGTATCTAAAACTGGACCCACAGGAGAGGTTCAAATCATAGAAAGTTAGAGTGTCAGTCCTCTTGTATTTAAGTCGGCATTGTGCCTTTTGTATTAAATTCGGATGCAGTTTCTGTGTTTCATCGTCAATAAGAAGGTCCAAGGGTTACAGTAAACCTGAAGCGAAGCATCGGAATCTAAAACTGGACTCACAGGAGAGGTTCAAATCATAGAAAGTTAGAGAGTCAGTCGTGTTGTACTTAAGTCGGCTTTGTCATTTTGAATTAAGTTCGGATGCAATTACTGTGTTTCATCGTCAATAAGCAGGTCCAAGGGATAAAGTAAACCTGAAGTGAACCATCGGAACCTAAAACTGGACTCACAGGAGAGGTTCAAATCATAGATACTTAGAGTGTCAGTCCTCTTGTACTTAAGTCGGAATTGTGCTTTTGTATTAAATTCCGATGTAATTACTGTGTTTCATCGTCAATAAGAAGGTCCAAGGGTTACAGTAAACCTGAAGCGAAGCATCGGAATCTAAAACTGGACTCACAGGAGAGGTTCAAATCATTGAAAGTTAGAGTGTCAGTCCTCTTGTACTTAAATCGGCATTGTGCATTTTGTATTAAATTCGGATGCAATTTCTGTGTTTCATCGTCAATAAGAAGGTCCAAGGGATATAGTAAACCTGAACCGAAGCATTCGAATCTAAAACTGGACTCACAGGAGAGGTTCAAATCATTGAAAGTTAGAGTGTCAGTCCTCTTGTACTTAAATCGGCATTGTGCCTTTTGTATTATATTCGGATGCAATTTCTGTGTTTCATCGTCAATAAGAAGGTCCAAGGGATACAGTAAACTTCAAGTGAAGCATCGGAACCTAAAACCGGGCTCACATTAGAGGTTCAAATCATAGATAGTAAGAAGTGTCAGTCCGCTAGTACTTAAGTCGGCAATGTGCCTTTTGTATTTATTTCGGATGCAATTTCTGTGTTTAATCGTCAATATGAAGGTCCAAGGGATACAGTAAACCTGAAGTGAAGCATCGGAATCTAAAACTGGATTCACAGGAGAAGTTCAAATCACAGAAAGTTAGAGTGTCAGTCCTCTTGTACTTAAGTCGGCATTGTGCCTTTTGTATTACATTCGGATGCAATATCTGTGTTTCATCGTCAATAAGAAGGTCCAAGGGATACAGCAAACCTGAAGTGAAACATCGGAATCTAAAACTGGACTCACAGGAGACGGTCAAATCATACAAAGTTAGAGTGTCAGTCGTCTTGTACTTAAGTCGGCGTTGTACCTTTTGTATTTAATTCCGACGCAATTTCTGTGCTTCATCGTCAATAAGAAGGTCCAAGGTATACAGTACACTTGAAGTGAAGCACCGGAATCTAAAACTGGACTCACAGGAGAGGTTCAAATCATAGAAAGTTAGAGTGTCAGTCCTAGTGTACTTAAGTCGGCATTGTGCCTTTTGTATTAAATTCGGATGCAATTTCTGTGCTTCGTCGTCAATAAGAAGGTCCAAGGGATACAGTAAACCTGAAGTGAAGCATCGGAATCTAAAACTGGACTCACAGGAGACGGTCAAATCATACAAAGTTAGAGTGTCAGTCGTCTTGTACTTAAGTCGGCGTTGTACCTTTTGTATTTAATTCCGACGCAATTTCTGTGCTTCATCGTCAATAAGAATGTCCAAGGTATACAGTACAACTGAAGTGAAGCATCGGAGTCTAAAACTGGACTCACAGGAGTGGTTCAAATCATAGAAAGTTAGAGGGTCAGTCCTCTTGTACTTAATTCGGCATTGTGCTTTTTGTATTAAATTGGGATGCAATTACTATGTTTCATCGTGAATAAGAAGGTCCAAGGTATACAGCAAACCTGAAGTGAAGCATCGGAATCTAAAATAGTACTCACATTAGAGGTTCAAATCATAGAAAATTAGAGTGTCAGTCTTCGTGTACTTAAGTCGGCATTGTGCCTTTTGTATTAAATTCGGATGCATTTTCTGTGTTTCGTCGTCAATAAGAAGGTCCAAGGCATACAGTAAACCTGAAGTGAAACATCAAAATCTAAAACTGGAATCATAGGAGAGGTTCATATCATAGAAAAGTAGAGTGTCAGTCCTCTTGTACTTATGTCGGCATTGTGATTTTGAATTAAGTTCGGATGCAATTTCTGTGTTTCATCGTCAATAAGAAGGTCCAAGGGATACAGTAAACCTGAAGTGAAGCATCGGAATCTAAAACTGGACTCACAGGAGACGGTCAAATCATACAAAGTTAGAGTGTCAGTCGTCTTGTACTTAAGTCGGCATTGTACCATTTGTATTTAATTCCGACGCAATTTCTGTGCTTCATCGTCAATAAGAATGTCCAAGGTATACAGTACCCCTGAAGTGAAGCATCGAAGTCTAAAACTGGACTCACAGGAGTGGTTCAAATCCTAGAAAGTTAGAGGGTCAACCCTCTTGTACTTAATTCGGCATTGTGCCTTTTGTATTAAATTGGGATGCAATTACTATGTTTCATCGTGAATAAGATGGTCCAAGGTATACAGTAAACCTGAAGTGAACCATCGGAATCTAAAATTGGACTCACAGGAGAGGTTCAAATCATAGAAAATTATTGTGTCAGTCTTCGTGTACTTAAGTCGGCATTGTGCCTTTTGTATTAAATTCGGATGCATTTTCTGTGTTTCATCGTCAATAAGAAGGTCCAAGGCATACAGTAAACCTGAAGTTAAACATCGGAATCTAAAACTGGAATCACAGGAGAGGTTCAGATCATAGAATGTTAGAGTGTCAGTCCTCTTGTACTTAACTCGGCATTGTGCCTTTTGAATTTGATTCCGATGCAATTTCTGTGCTTCATCGACAATAAGAAGGTCCAAGGGATACAGTAAACCTGAAGTGAAGCATCGAAATCTAAAACTGGACTCACTGGAGAGGTTCAAATCATAGAAAGTTAGAGTGTAAGTCCTCTTGTACTTAAGTCGGCATTGTTCCTTTTGTATTAAATTCGGATGAAATTTCTGTGTTTCATCGTCAATAACAAGGTCCAAGGTATACAGTAAACCTTAAGTGAAGCATCGGAATCTAAAACTGGACTCCTAGGAGAGGTTCAAATCATAGAAAGTAAGAGTGTCAGTCCTCTTGTACTTAAGTCGGCATTGTGACATTTGAATTTAATTCCGATGCAATTGAGTGTCAGTACTCTTGTACTTAAGTCGGCATTGTGACATTTGAATTTAATTCCGATGCAATTTCTGTACTTCATCGTCAATAAGAAGGTCCAAGGTATACAGTAAACCAGAAGTGAAGCATCGGAATCTAAAACTAAACTCACAGGAGAGGTTCAAATCATAGAAAGTTAAAGTGGAAGTTCTCTTGTACTTAAGTCGGCATAGTGACTTTTGTATTAAATTCGGATGCAATTTCTGTGTTTCATCGTCAACAAGAAGGTCCAATGGATACAGTAAATCTGATGCGAAGCATCGGAATCTACAACTGGACTCACAGGAGAGGTTGAAATCATAGAAAGTTAGAGTGAAAGTCCTCTTGTACTTAAGTCGGCATTGTGCCTTTAGTATTTAATTCCGACGCAATTTCTGTGCTTCATCGTCAATAAGAAGGTCCAAGGTATACAGTACACTTGAAGTGAAGCACCGGAATCTAAAACTGGACTCACAGGAGAGGTTCAAATCATAGAAAAGTAGAGTGTCAGTTCTCTTGTACTTATGTCGTCATTGTGATTTTGAATCAAGTTCGGATGAAATTTCTGTGTTTCATCGTCAATAAGAAGGTCCAAGGGATACAGTAAACCTGAAGTGAAGCATCGGAATCTAAAACTGGACTCACAGGAGACGGTCAAATCATACAAAGTTAGAGTGTTAGTCGTCTTGTACTTAAGTCGGCATTGTACCTTTTGTATTTAATTCCGACGCAATTTCTGTGCTTCATCGTCAATAAGAATGTCCAAGGTATACAGTCCACCTGAAGTGAAGCATCGGAGTCTAAAACTGGACTCACAGGAGTGGTTCAAATCATAGATCGTTAGAGGGTCAGTCCTCTTGTACTTAGTTCGACATTGTGCCTTTTGAATTAAATTGGGATGCAATTACTATGTTTCATCGTGAATAAGAAGGTCCAAGGTATACAGTAAACCTGAAGAGAAGCATCGGAATCTAAAACTGGACTCCTAGGAGAGGTTCAAATCATAGAATGTTAGAGTGTCAGTCCTCTTGTACTTAAGTCGGCATTGTGCCTTTTGAATTTAATTCCGACGCAATTTCTGTGCTTCATCGTCAATAAGAAGGTCCTAGGTATGCAGTAAACCTGAAGTGAAGCATCGGAGTCTAAAACTGGACTCACAGGAGAGGTTCAGATCTTAGAAAGTTAGAGTGTCAGTCCTCTTGTACTTAAGTCGGCATTGTGCCTTTTGAATTTAATTCCGATGCAATTTCTATGCTTCATCGTCAATAAGAAGGTCCAAGGGATACAGTAAACCTGAAGTGAAGCATCGGAATCTAAAACTGAACTAACAGGAGAGGTTCAAATCATAGAATGTTACAGTGTCAGTGCTCTTGTACTTAAGTCGGCATTGTGCCTTTTGAATTTAATTCCGACGCAATTTCTGTGCTTCATCGTCAATAAGAAGGTCCAATGTATACAGTAAACCTGAAGTGAAGCATCCGAATCTAAAACTGGACTCACAGGAGAGGTTCAAATCATAGAAAGTTAGAATGTCAGTCCTCTTTTACTTAAGTCAGGATTGTGCCTTTTGAATCTAATTCCGATGCAATTTCTGTGCTTCATCGTCAATACGAAGGTCCTAGGTATACAGTAAACCTGAAGTGAAGCATCGGAATCTAAAACTGGACTCACAGGAGATGGTCAAATCATAGAAAATTAGAGTGTCAGTCCTCTTGTACTTAAGTCGGCATTGTGCCTTTTTATTAAATTCGGATGCAATTTCTGTCTTTCATCGTGAATAAGAAGGTCCAAGGGATACAGTAAACCTGAAGTGAAGCATCGGAATCTAAAACTGGACTCCTAGGAGAGATTCAAATCATAGAAACTAAGAGTGTCAGTCCTCTTGTACTTATGTCGGCATTATGAATTGTGTATTAAATTCGGATGCAATATCTGTGTTTCATCGTCAATAAGAAGGTCCAAGGGATACAGTAAACATGAAGTGAAGCATCGGAATCTAAAACTGTACTCACAGGAGACGTTCAAATCATAGAAAGTTAGAGTGTCAGTCCTCTTGTACTTAAGTCGGCATTGTGCCTTTTGAATTTAATTCCGAAGCAATTTCTGTGCTTCATCGGCAATAAGAAGGTCCAAGGTATACAGTAAACCTGAAGTCAATCATCGGAATCTAAAACTGGACTCACAGGAGAGGTTGAAATCATAGAAAGTTAGAGTGTCAGTTCTCTTGTACTTAAGTAGGCATTGTGACTTTTGAATTTAATTTCGATGCAGTTTCTGTGTTTCATCGTCAATAAGAAGGTCCAAAGGATACAGTAAACCTGAAGTGAAGCATCGGAACCTAAAACTGGACTCACAGGAGATGTTCAAATCGTAGAAAGTTAGAGTGTCAGTCGTCTTGTACTTAAGTCGGCATTGTGCCTTTTGTATTATATTCGGATGCAATTTCCGTCTTTCATCGTCAATAAGAAGGTCCAAGGGATACACTAAACCTGAAGTGAAGCATCGGAATCTAAAACTGGACTCACTGGAGTGATTCAAATCATAGAAAATTAGAGTGTCAATCCTCTTGCACTTAAGTCGGCATTGTGCCTTTTGTATTAAATTCGGAAGCAATTTCTGTATTTCATTGTCAATAAAAAGGTCCAAGGGATACAGTAAACTTGAAGTGAAGAATCGGAAACTAAAACTGGACTCACAGGAAAGATTCAAATCATAGAAAGTTAGAGTGTCAGTCCTCTTGTACTTAAGTCGGCATTGTGCCTTTTATATTAAATAGGGATGCAATATCTGTGTTTCATCGTCAATAAGAATGTCCAAGGTATACAGTAAACCTTAAGTGAAGCATCGGAATCTAAAACTGGACTCACAGGAGTGGTTCAAATCATAGAAAGTTAGAGTGTCAGTCCTCTTGTACTGAAGTCGGCATTGTGCCTTTTGTATTAAATTCGGATGCAATTTCTGTGTTTCATCGACAATAAGAAGATCCAAGGTATACAGTAAACCTGAAGTGAAGCATCCGAATCTAAAACAGGTCTGACAGGAGAGGTTCAAATCATAGAAAGTTAGAGTGTCAGTCCTCTTGTACTGAAGTCGGCATTGTGCATTTTGTATTAATTTCGGATGCAATTTCTGTTTTTCATTGTCAATAAGAAGGTCCAAGGGATACAGTAAACCTGAAGCTAAGCATCCGAATCTAAAACTGGACTCACAAGAGTGCTCAAATCATAGAAAGTTAGAGTGTCAGTCCTCTTGCACTTAAGTCGGCATTGTGCCTTTTGTATTTAATTCAGATGCAATTTCTGTATTTCATCGTCAATAAGGAGGTCCAAGGTATACAGTAAACCTGAAGTGAAGCATCGGAATCTAAAACTGGACTCCTAGGAGAAGTTTAAATCATAGAAAGTAAGAATGTCAGTCCTCTTGTACTTAAGTCGGCATTGTGAATTTTGTATTAAATTCGGATGCAATTACTGTGTTTCATCGTCAATAAGAAGGTCCAAGGGATACAGTAAACCTGAAGTGAAGCATCGGAATCTAAAACTAAACTCACAGGAGAGGTTCAAATCATAGAAAGTTAGAGTGTCAGTTCACTTGTACTTAAGTCGGCATAGTGACTTTTGTATAAAATTCGGATGCAATTTCTGTGTTTCATCGTCAACAAGAAGGTCCAATGGATACAGTAAACCTGATGCGAAGCATCGGAATCTACAACTGGACTCACAGGAGAGGTTCAAATCATAGAAAGTTACAGTGAAAGTCCTCTTGTACTTAAGTCGACATTGTGCCTTTAGTATTTAATTCCGACGCAATTTCTGTGCTTCATCGTCAATAAGAAGGTCCAAGGTATACAGTACACTTGAAGTGAAGCACCGGAATCTAAAACTGGACTCACAGGAGAGGTTCAAATCATAGAAAGTTAGAGTGTCAGTCCTAATGTACTTAAGTCGGCATTGTGCCTTTTGTATTAAATTCGGACGCAATTTCTGTGCTTCGTCGTCAATAAGAAGGTCCAAGGGATACAGTAAACCTGAAGTGAAGCATCGGAATCTAAAACTGGACTCACAGGAGACGCTCAAATCATACAAAGTTAGAGTGTCAGTCGTCTTGTACTTAAGTCGGCGTTGTACCTTTTGTATTTAATTCCGACGCAATTTCTGTGCTTCATCGTCAATAAGAATGTCCAAGGTATACAGTACAACTGAAGTGAAGCATCGGAGTCTAAAACTGGACTCACAGGAGTGGTTCAAATCATAGAAAGTTAGAGGGTCAGTCCTCTTGTACTTAATTCGGCATTGTGCTTTTTGTATTAAATTGGGATGCAATTACTATGTTTCATCGTGAATAAGAAGGTCCAAGGTATACAGTAAACCTGAAGTGAAGCATCGGAATCTAAAATTGGACTCACATTAGAGGTTCAAATCATAGAAAATTAGTGTGTCAGTCTTCGTGTACTTAAGTCGGCATTGTGCCTTTTGTATTAAATTCGGATGCATTTTCTGTGTTTCGTCGTCAATAAGAAGGTCCAAGGCATACAGTAAACCTGACGTGAAACATCAAAATCTAAAACTGGAATCATAGGAGAGGTTCATATCATAGAAAAGTAGAGTGTCAGTCCTCTTGTACTTATGTCGGCATTGTGATTTTGAATTAAGTTCGGATGCAATTTCTGTGTTTCATCGTCAATAAGAAGGTCCAAGGGATACAGTAAACCTGAAGTGAAGCATCGGAATCTAAAACTGGACTCACAGGAGACGGTCAAATCATACAAAGTTAGAGTGTCAGTCGTCTTGTACTTAAGTCGGCATTGTACCATTTGTATTTAATTCCGACGCAATTTCTGTGCTTCATCGTCAATAAGAATGTCCAAGGTATACAGTACCCCTGAAGTGAAGCATCGGAGTCTAAAACTGGACTCACAGGAGTGGTTCAAATCCTAGAAAGTTAGAGGGTCAGTCCTCTTGTACTTAATTCGGCATTGTGCCTTTTGTATTAAATTGGGATGCAATTACTATGTTTCATCGTGAATAAGATGGTCCAAGGTATACAGTAAACCTGAAGTGAAGCATCGGAATCTAAAATTGGACTCACAGGAGAGGTTCAAATCATAGAAAATTATTGTGTCAGTCTTCGTGTACTTAAGTCGGCATTGTGCCTTTTGTATTAAATTCGGATGCATTTTCTGTGTTTCATCGTCAATAAGAAGGTCCAAGGCATACAGTAAACCTGAAGTTAAACATCGGAATCTAAAACTGGAATCACAGGAGAGGTTCAGATCATAGAATGTTAGAGTGTCAGTCCTCTTGTACTTAACTCGGCATTGTGCCTTTTGAATTTGATTCCGATGCAATTTCTGTGCTTCATCGACAATAAGAAGGTCCAAGGGATACAGTAAACCTGAAGTGAAGCATCGAAATCTAAAACTGGACTCACTGGAGAGGTTCAAATCATAGAAAGTTAGAGTGTAAGTCCTCTTGTACTTAAGTCGGCATTGTTCCTTTTGCATTAAATTCGGATGAAATTTCTGTGTTTCATCGTCAATAAGGAGGTCCAAGGTATACAGTAAACCTTAAGTGAAGCATCGGAATCTAAAACTGGACTCCTAGGAGAGGTTCAAATCATAGAAAGTAAGAGTGTCAGTCCTCTTGTACTTAAGTCGGCATTGTGACATTTGAATTTAATTCCGGTGCAATTTAGTGTCAGTACTCTTGTACTTAAGTCGGCATTGTGACATTTGAATTTAATTCCGATGCAATTTCTGTACTTCATCGTCAATAAGAAGGTCCAAGGTATACAGTAAACCAGAAGTGAAGCATCGGAATCTAAAACTAAACTCACAGGAGAGGTTTAAATCATAGAAAGTTAAAGTGGAAGTTCTCTTGTACTTAAGTCGGCATAGTGACTTTTGTATTAAATTCGGATGCAATTTCTGTGTTTCATCGTCAACAAGAAGGTCCAATGGATACAGTAAATCTGATGCGAAGCATCGGAATCTACAACTGGACTCACAGGAGAGGTTGAAATCAAAGAAAGTTAGAGTGAAAGTCCTCTTGTACTTAAGTCGGCATTGTGCCTTTAGTATTTAATTCCGACGCAATTTCTGTGCTTCATCGTCAATAAGAAGGTCCAAGGTATACAGTACACTTGAAGTGAAGCACCGGAATCTAAAACTGGACTCACAGGAGAGGTTCAAATCATAGAAAAGTAGAGTGTCAGTTCTCTTGTACTTATGTCGTCATTGTGATTTTGAATCAAGTTCGGATGCAATTTCTGTGTTTCATCGTCAATAAGAAGGTCCAAGGGATACAGTAAACCTGAAGTGAAGCATCGGAATCTAAAACTGGACTCACAGGAGACGGTCAAATCATACAAAGTTAGAGTGTTAGTCGTCTTGTACTTAAGTCGGCATTGTACCTTTTGTATTTAATTCCGACGCAATTTCTGTGCTTCATCGTCAATAAGAATGTCCAAGGTATACAGTACACCTGAAGTGAAGCATCGGAGTCTAAAACTGGACTCACAGGAGTGGTTCAAATCATAGAAAGTTAGAGGGTCAGTCCTCTTGTACTTAGTTCGACATTGTGCCTTTTGAATTAAATTGGGATGCAATTACTATGTTTCATCGTGAATAAGAAGGTCCAAGGTATACAGTAAACCTGAAGAGAAGCATCGGAATCTAAAACTGGACTCCTAGGAGAGGTTCAAATCATAGAATGTTAGAGTGTCAGTCCTCTTGTACTTAAGTCGGCATTGTGCCTTTTGAATTTAATTCCGACGCAATTTCTGTGCTTCATCGTCAATAAGAAGGTCCAATGTATACAGTAAACCTGAAGTGAAGCATCCGAATCTAAAACTGGACTCACAGGAGAGGTTCAAATCATAGAAAGTTAGAATGTCAGTCCTCTTTTACTTAAGTCAGGATTGTGCCTTTTGAATCTAATTCCGATGCAATTTCTGTGCTTCATCGTCAATACGAAGGTCCTAGGTATACAGTAAACCTGAAGTGAAGCATCGGAATCTAAAACTGGACTCACAGGAGATGGTCAAATCATAGAAAATTAGAGTGTCAGTCCTCTTGTACTTAAGTCGGCATTGTGCCTTTTTATTAAATTCGGATGCAATTTCTGTCTTTCATCGTGAATAAGAAGGTCCAAGGGATACAGTAAACCTGAAGTGAAGCATCGGAATCTAAAACTGGACTCCTAGGAGAGATTCAAATCATAGAAACTAAGAGTGTCAGTCCTCTTGTACTTATGTCGGCATTATGAATTGTGTATTAAATTCGGATGCAATATCTGTGTTTCATCGTCAATAAGAAGGTCCAAGGGATACAGTAAACATGAAGTGAAGCATCGGAATCTAAAACTGTACTCACAGGAGACGTTCAAATCATAGAAAGTTAGAGTGTCAGTCCTCTTGTACTTAAGTCGGCATTGTGCCTTTTGAATTTAATTCCGAAGCAATTTCTGTGCTTCATCGGCAATAAGAAGGTCCAAGGTATACAGTAAACCTGAAGTCAATCATCGGAATCTAAAACTGGACTCACAGGAGAGGTTGAAATCATAGAAAGTTAGAGTGTCAGTTCTCTTGTACTTAAGTAGGCATTGTGACTTTTGAATTTAATTTCGATGCAGTTTCTGTGTTTCATCGTCAATAAGAAGGTCCAAAGGATACAGTAAACCTGAAGTGAAGCATCGGAACCTAAAACTGGACTCACAGGAGATGTTCAAATCGTAGAAAGTTAGAGTGTCAGTCGTCTTGTACTTAAGTCGGCATTGTGCCTTTTGTATTATATTCGGATGCAATTTCCGTCTTTCATCGTCAATAAGAAGGTCCAAGGGATACACTAAACCTGAAGTGAAGCATCGGAATCTAAAACTGGACTCACTGGAGTGGTTCAAATCATAGAAAATTAGAGTGTCAATCCTCTTGCACTTAAGTCGGCATTGTGCCTTTCGTATTAAATTCGGAAGCAATTTCTGTATTTCATTGTCAATAAAAAGGTCCAAGGGATACAGTAAACTTGAAGTGAAGAATCGGAAACTAAAACTGGACTCACAGGAAAGATTCAAATCATAGAAAGTTAGAGTGTCAGTCCTCTTGTACTTAAGTCGGCATTGTGCCTTTTATATTAAATAGGGATGCAATATCTGTGTTTCATCGTCAATAAGAATGTCCAAGGGATACAGTAAACCTTAAGTGAAGCATCGGAATCTAAATCTGGACTCACAGGAGTGGTTCAAATCATAGAAAGTTAGAGTGTCAGTCCTCTTGTACTGAAGTCGGCATTGTGCCTTTTGTATTAAATTCGGATGCAATTTCTGTGTTTCATCGTCAATAAGAAGATCCAAGGTATACAGTAAACCTGAAGTGAAGCATCCGAATCTAAAACAGGTCTGACAGGAGAGGTTCAAATCATAGAAAGTTAGAGTGTCAGTCCTCTTGTACTGAAGTCGGCATTGTGCATTTTGTATTAATTTCGGATGCAATTTCTGTTTTTCATTGTCAATAAGAAGGTCCAAGGGATACAGTAAACCTGAAGTGAAGCATCGGAATCTAAAACTGCTTTCACAGGAGTTGTTCAAATCATAGAAAGTTGGAGTGTCAGTCCTCCTTTACTTAAGTCGGCATTGTGCATTTTGAATCTAATTCCGATGCAATTTCTGTGCTTCATCGTCAATAAGAAGGTACAAGGGATACAGTAAAAATGAAGTGAAGCATCGGAATCTAAAACTGGACTCACAGGAGAGGTTCAAATCATAGAATGTTCAAGTGTCAGTCATGTAATACTTAAGTCGCCATTGTGCCTTTTGTATTAAATTCGGATGCAATTTCTGTGTTTCATCGTCAATAAGAAGGTCCAAGGGATACAGTAAACCTGAAGCTAAGCATCCGAATCTAAAACTGAACTCACAAGAGTGCTCAAATCATAGAAAGTTAGAGTGTCAGTCCTCTTGCACTTAAGTCGGCTTTGTGCCTTTTGTATAAATTCGGATGCAATTTCTGTGTTTCATCGTCAATATGAAGGTCCAAGGGATACAGTAAACCTGAAGCTAAGCATCCGAATCTAAAACTGGACTCACAAGAGTGCTCAAATCATAGAAAGTTAGAGTGTCAGTCCTCTTGCACTTAAGTCGGCTTTGTGCCTTTTGTATAAATTCGGATGCAATTTCTGTGTTTCATCGTCAATAAGAAGGTTCAAGAGATACAGTAAACCTGAAGTGAAGCATCGGAATCTAAAATTGGACTCACAGGAGAGATTCAAATCATAGAATGTTAGAGTGTCAGTTCTCTTGTACTTAAGTCGGCATTGTGCCTTTTGTATTAAATTGGGATGCAATTTCTGTGTTTCATCGTCAATAAGAAGGTCCAAGGGATACAGTAAGCCTGAAGTGAAGCATCGGAATCTAAAACTGGACTCACAGGAAATGTTCAGATCATAGAAAGTTAGAGTGTCAGTCCTCCCGTCCTTAAGTCGGCATTGTGATTTTGAATTAAGTTCGGATGCAATTTCTGTGTTTCTTCGTCAATAAGTAGGTCCAAGGGATACAGTAAACCTGAAGTGAAGCATCGGAATCTAAAACTGGACTCCTAGGAGAGGTTCAAATCATAGAAAGTAAGAGTGTCAGTCCTCTTGTACTTAAGTCGGCATTGTGACTTTTGTATTAAATTCGGATGCAATTACTGTGTTTCATCGTAAAGAAGATGGTCCAAGGGATACAGTAAACCTGAAGTGAAGCTTCGGAATCTAAATCTGGACTCACAGGAGAGGTTCAAATCATAGAAAGTAAGAGTGTCAGTCCTCTTGTACTTAATCGGCATTGTGCCTTTTGAATATAATTCCGATGCAATTTCTGTGCTTCATCGTCAATAAGAAGGTCCAAGGTATACAGTAAACCTGAAGTGAATCATCGGTATCTAAAACTGGACTCACAGGAGATGTTCAAATCATAGAAAGTTAGTGTGTCAGTCCTCTTGTACTTAAGTCGGGATTGTGCCTTTTGAATTTAGTTCCGATGCAATTTCTGTTTTTCATCGTCAATAAGAATTTCCAAGGGATACAGTAAACCTGAAGTGAAGCATCCGAATCTAAAACTGGACTCACAGGAGAGGTTCAAATCATAGAGAGTTAGAATGTCAGTCCTCTTTTACTTAAGTCGGCATTGTGCCCTTTGAATCTAATTCCGATGCAATTTCTGTGCTTCATCGTCAATACGAAGGTCCTAGGTATACAGTAAACCTGAAGTGAAGCATCGGAATCTAAAACTGGAGTCCTAGGAGAGATTCAAATCATAGAAACTAAGAGTGTCAGTCCTCTTGTACTTATGTCGGCATTATGAATTGTGTATTAAATTCGAATGCAATTTTTGTGTTTCATCGTCAATAAGAAGGTCCAAGCGATACAGTAAACATGAAGTGAAGCATCGGAATCTAAAACTGTACTCACAGGAGAGGTTCAAATCATAGAAAGTTAGAGTGTCAGTCCTCTTGTACTTAAGTCGGCATTGTGCCTTTTGAATATAATTCCGATGAAATTTCTGTGCTTCATCGTCAATAAGAAGGTCCAAGGTATACAGTAAACCTGAAGTGAAGCATCCGAATCTAAAACTGGACTCACAGGAGAGGTTCAAATCATAGAAAGTTAGAATGTCAGTCCTCTTTTACTTAAGTCGGCATTGTGCCTTTTGAATCTAATTCCGATGCAATTTCTGTGCTTCATCGTCAATACGAAGGCCATAGGAATACAGTAAACCTGAAGTGAAGCATCCGAATCTAAAACTGGACTCACAGGAGAGGTTCAAATCATAGAGAGTTAGAATGTCAGTCCTCTTTTACTTAAGTCGGCATTGTGCCCTTTGAATCTAATTCCGATGCAATTTCTGTGCTTCATCGTCAATACGAAGGTCCTAGGTATACAGTAAACCTGAAGTGAAGCATCGGAATCTAAAACTGGACTCACTGGATAGGTTCAAATCTTAGAACGTTAGAGTGTCAGTCCTGTTTTACTTAAGTCGTCATTGTGCCTTTTGTATTAAATTCGGATGCAATTTCTGTGTTTCATCGTCAATAAGATGGTCCAAGGCATACAGTAAACCTGAAATGAAGCATCGGAATCTAAAACTGGACTCACAGGAGATGGTCAAATCATAGAAAATAAGAGTGTCAGTCCTCTTGTACTTAAGTCGGCATTGTGCCTTTTGTATTAAATTCGGATGCAATTTCTGTCTTTCATCGTCAATAAGAAGGTCCAAGGGATACAGTAAACCTGAAGTGAAGCATCGGAATCTAAAACTGGACTCCTAGGAGAGATTCAAATCATAGAAACTAAGAGTGTCAGTCCTCTTGTACTTATGTCGGCATTATGAATTGTGTATTAAATTCGGATGCAATTTCTGTGTTTCATCGTCAATAAGAAGGTCCAAGGGATACAGTAAACATGGAGTGAAGCATCGGAATCTAAAACTGTACTCACAGGAGAGGTTCAAATCATAGAAAGTTAGAGTGTCAGTCCTCTTGTACTTAAGTCGGCATTGTGCCTTTTGAATTTAATTCCGAAGCAATTTCTGAGCTTCATCGGCAATAAGAAGGTCCATGGTATACAGTAAACCTGAAGTCAATCATCGGAATCTAAAACTGGACTCACAGGAGAGGTTGAAATCATAGAAAGTTAGAGTGTCAGTTCTCTTGTACTTAAGTAGGCATTGTGACTTTTGAATTTAATTTCGATGCAGTTTCTGTGTTTCATCGTCAATAAGAAGGTCCAAAGGATACAGTAAACCTGAAGTGAAGCATCGGAACCTAAAACTGGACTCAGAGGAGATGTTCAAATCACAGAAAGTTAGAGTGTCAGTCGTCTTGTACCTAAGTCGGCATTGTGTCTTTTGTATTATATTCGGATGCAATTTCCGTCTTCCATCGTCAATAAGAAGGTCCAAGGGATACAGTAAACCTGAAGTGAAGCATCGGAATCTAAAACTGGACTCACAGGAAATGTTCAGATCATAGAAAGTTAGAGTGTCAGTCCTCCCGTCCTTAAGTCGGCATTGTGATTTTGAATTAAGTTCGGATGCAATTTCTGTGTTTCTTCGTCAATAAGTAGGTCCAAGGGATACAGTAAACCTGAAGTGAAGCATCGGAATCTAAAACTGGACTCCTAGGAGAGGTTCAAATCATAGAAAGTAAGAGTGTCAGTCCTCTTGTACTTAAGTCGGCATTGTGACTTTTGTATTAAATTCGGATGCAATTACTGTCTTTCATCGTAAAGAAGATGGTCCAAGTGATACAGTAAACCTGAAGTGAAGCTTCGGAATCTAAATCTGGACTCACAGGAGAGGTTCAAATCATAGAAAGTAAGAGTGTCAGTCCTCTTGTACTTAATCGGCATTGTGCCTTTTGAATATAATTCCGATGCAATTTCTGTGCTTCATCGTCAATAAGAAGGTCCAAGGTATACAGTAAACCTGAAGTGAATCATCGGTATCTAAAACTGGACTCACAGGAGATGTTCAAATCATAGAAAGTTAGTGTGTCAGTCCTCTTGTACTTAAGTCGGGATTGTGCCTTTTGAATTTAGTTCCGATGCAATTTCTGTTTTTCATCGTCAATAAGAATTTCCAAGGGATACAGTAAACCTGAAGTGAAGCATCGGAATCTAAGACTGAACTCACAGGAGAGGTTCAAATCATAGAATGTTAGAGTGTCAGTCCTGTTTTACTTAAGTCGTCATTGTGCCTTTTGTATTAAATTTGGATGCAATTTCTGTGTTTCATCGTGAATAAGATGGTCCAAGGCATACAGTAAACCTGAAATGAAGCATCGGAATCTAAAACTGGACTCACAGGAGATGGTCAAATCATAGAAAATTAGAGTGTCAGTCCTCTTGTATTTAAGTCGGCATTGTGCCTTTTGTATTAAATTCGGATGCAATTTCTGTCTTTCATCGTCAATAAGAAGGTCCAAGGGATACAGTAAACCTGAAGTGAAGCATCGGAATCTAAAACTGGACTCCTAGGAGAGATTCAAATCATAGAAACTAAGAGTGTCAGTCCTCTTGTACTTATGTCGGCATTATGAATTGTGTATTAAATTCGAATGCAATTTTTGTGTTTCATCGTCAATAAGAAGGTCCAAGGGATACAGTAAACATGAAGTGAAGCATCGGAATCTAAAACTGTACTCACAGGAGAGGTTCAAATCATAGAAAGTTAGAGTGTCAGTCCTCTTGTACTTAAGTCGGCATTGTGCCTTTTGAATATAATTCCGATGAAATTTCTGTGCTTCATCGTCAATAAGAAGGTCCAAGGTATACAGTAAACCTGAAGTGAAGCATCCGAATCTAAAACTGGACTCACAGGAGAGGTTCAAATCATAGAAAGTTAGAATGTCAGTCCTCTTTTACTTAAGTCGGCATTGTGCCTTTTGAATCTAATTCCGATGCAATTTCTGTGCTTCATCGTCAATACGAAGGCCCTAGGTATACAGTAAACCTGAAGAGAAGCATCCGAATCTAAAACTGGACTCACAGGAGAGGTTCAAATCATAGAGAGTTAGAATGTCAGTCCTCTTTTACTTAAGTCGGCATTGTTCCCTTTGAATCTAATTCCGATGCAATTTCTGTGCTTCATCTTCAATACGAAGGTCCTAGGTATACAGTAAACCTGAAGTGAAGCATCGGAATCTAAAACTGGACTCACTGGATAGGTTCAAATCTTAGAAAGTTAGAGTGTCAGTCCTGTTTTACTTAAGTCGTCATTGTGCCTTTTGTATTAAATTCGGATGCAATTTCTGTGTTTCATCGTCAATAAGATGGTCCAAGGCATACAGTGAACCTGAAATGAAGCATCGGAATCTAAAACTGGACTCACAGGAGATGGTCAAATCATAGAAAATAAGAGTGTCAGTCCTCTTGTACTTAAGTCGGCATTGTGCCTTTTGTATTAAATTCGGATGCAATTTCTGTCTTTCATCGTCAATAAGAAGGTCCAAGGGATACAGTAAACCTGAGTGAAGCATCGGAATCTAAAACTGGACTCCTAGGAGAGATTCAAATCATAGAAACTAAGGGTGTCAGTCCTCTTGTACTTATGTCGGCATTATGAATTGTGTATTAAATTCGGATGCAATTTCTGTGTTTCATCGTCAATAAGAAGGTCCAAGGGATACAGTAAACATGGAGTGAAGCATCGGAATCTAAAACTGTACTCACAGGAGAGGTTCAAATCATAGAAAGTTAGAGTGTCAGTCCTCTTGTACTTAAGTCGGCATTGTGCCTTTTGAATTTAATTCCGAAGCAATTTCTGAGCTTCATCGGCAATAAGAAGGTCCATGGTATACAGTAAACCTGAAGTCAATCATCGGAATCTAAAACTGGACTCACAGGAGAGGTTGAAATCATAGAAAGTTAAAGTGTCAGTTCTCTTGTACTTAAGTAGGCATTGTGACTTTTGAATTTAATTTCGATGCAGTTTCTGTGTTTCATCGTCAATAAGAAGGTCCAAAGGATACAGTAAACCTGAAGTGAAGCATCGGAACCTAAAACTGGACTCAGAGGAGATGTTCAAATCACAGAAAGTTAGAGTGTCAGTCGTCTTGTACTTAAGTCGGCATTGTGCCTTTTGTATTATATTCGGATGCAATTTCCGTCTTTCATCGTCAATAAGAAGGTCCAAGGGATACAGTAAACCTGAAGTGAAGCATCGGAATCTAAAACTGGACTCACTGGATAGGTTCAAATCTTAGAAAGTTAGAGTGTCAGTCCTGTTTTACTTAAGTCGTCATTGTGCCTTTTGTATTAAATTCGGATGCAATTTCTGTGTTTCATCGTCAATAAGATGGTCCAAGGCATACAGTAAACCTGAAATGAAGCATCGGAATCTAAAACTGTACTCACAGGAGATGGTCAAATCATAGAAAATTACAGTGTCAGTCCTCTTGTACTTAAGTCGGCATTGTGCCTTTTGTATTAAATTCGGAAGCAATTTCTGTGTTTCATTGTCAATAAGAAGGTCCAAGGGATACAGTAAACCAGAAGTGAAGAATCCTAAACTAAAACTGGACTCACAGGAAAGATTCAAATCATAGAAAGTTAGAGTGTCAGTCCTCTTGTACTTAAGTCGGCATTGTACCTTTTGTATTAAATAGGGATGCAATTTCTGTGTTTCATCGTCAATAAGAATATCCAAGGGATACATTAAACCTTAAGTGAAGCATCGGAATCTAAAACTGGACTCACAGGAGTGGTTCAAATCATAGAAAATTAGAGTGTCAGTCCTCTTGTACTGAAGTCGGCGTTGTGCCTTTTGTGTTAAATTCGGATGCAATTTCTGTGTTTCATCGTCAATAAGAAGATCCTAGGTATACAGTAAACCTGAAGTGAAGCATCCGAATCTAAAACAGGTCTGACAGGAGAGGTTCAAATCATAGAAAGTTATAGTGTCAGTCCTCTTGTACTGAAGTCGGCATTGTGCATTTTGTATTAATTTCAGATGCAATTTCTGTGTTTCATTGTCAATAAGAAGGTCCAAGGGATACAGTAAACCTGAAGTGAAGCATCGGAATCTAAAACTGCTTTCACAGGAGTTGTTCAAATCATAGAAAATTGGAGTGTCAGTCCTCCTTTACTTAAGTCGGCATTGTGCCTTTTGAATCTAATTCCGATGCTATTTCTGTGCTTCATCGTCAATAAGAAGGTACAAGGGATACAGAAAAAATGAAGTGAAGCATCGGAATCTACAACTGGACTCACAGGAGAGGTTCAAATCATAGAATGTTCAAGTGTCAGTCATGTATTACTTAAGTTGCCATTGTGCCTTTTGTATTAAATTCTAATGCAATTTCTGTGTTTCATCGTCAATAAGATGGTCCAAGGCATACAGTTAACCTGAAGTGAAGCATCGGAATCTAAAACTAAACTCACAGGAGAGGTTCAAATCATAGAAAGTAAGAGTGTCAGTCCTCTTGTACTTAGGTCGGCATTGTGAATTTTGAATATAATTCCGATGCAATTTCTGTGCTTCATCGTCAATACGAAGGTCCTAGGTATACAGTAAACCTGAAGTGAAGCATCCGAATCTAAAACTGGACTCACAGGAGAGGTTCAAATCATAGAGAGTTAGAATGTCAGTCCTCTTTTACTTAAGTCGGCATTGTGCCCTTTGAATCTAATTCCGATGCAATTTCTGTGCTTCATCGTCAATACGAAGGTCCTAGGTATACAGTAAACCTGAAGTGAAGCATCGGAATCTAAAACTGGACTCACTGGATAGGTTCAAATCTTAGAAAGTTAGAGTGTCAGTCCTGTTTTACTTAAGTCGTCATTGTGCCTTTTGTATTAAATTCGGATGCAATTTCTGTGCTTCATCGTCAATAAGATGGTCCAAGGCATACAGTAAACCTGAAATGAAGCATCGGAATCTAAAACTGGACTCACAGGAGATGGTCAAATCATAGAAAATTAGAGTGTCAGTCCTCTTGTACTTAAGTCGGCATTGTGCCTTTTGTATTAAATTCGGATGCAATTTCTGTGTTTCATTGTCAATAAGAAGGTCCAAGGGATACAGTAAACCTGAAGTGAAGCATCGGAATCTAAAACTGCTTTCACAGGAGTTGTTCAAATCATAGAAAATTGGAGTGTCAGTCCTCCTTTACTTAAGTCGGCATTGTGCCTTTTGAATCTAATTCCGATGCTATTTCTGTGCTTCATCGTCAATAAGAAGGTACAAGGGATACAGAAAAAATGAAGTGAAGCATCGGAATCTACAACTGGACTCACAGGAGAGGTTCAAATCATAGAATGTTCAAGTGTCAGTCATGTATTACTTAAGTTGCCATTGTGCCTTTTGTATTAAATTCGGATGCAATTTCTGTGTTTCATCGTCAATAAGATGGTCCAAGGCATACAGTTAACCTGAAGTGAAGCATCGGAATCTAAAACTAAACTCACAGGAGAGGTTCAAATCATAGAAAGTTAGAGTGTCAGTTCTTCTCTTACTTAAGTCGGCGTTGTGCGTTTTGTATTAAATTCGGATGCAATTTCAGTTTTTCATCGTCAATAAGAAGGTCCAAGGGATACAGTAAACCTGAAGCTAAGCATCCGAATCTAAAACTGGACTCACAAGAGTGCTCAAATCATAGAAAGTTAGAGTGTCAGTCCTCTTGCAATTAAGTCGGCTTTGTGCCTTTTGTATAAATTAGGATGCAATTTCTGTGTTTCATCGTCAATAAGAAGGTCCAAGGGATACAGTAAACCTGAAGTGAAGCATCGGAATCTAAAATTGGACTCACAGGAGAGATTCAAATCATAGAATGTTAGAGTGTCAGTTCTCTTGTACTTAAGTCGGCATTGTGCCTTTTGTATTAAATTGGGATGCAATTTCTGTGTTTCATCGTCAATAAGAAGGTCCAAGGGATACAGTAAACCTGAAGTGAAGCATCGGAATCTAAAACTGAACTCACAGGAGAGGTTCAAATCAAAGTATGTTAGGGTGTCAGTCCTCTCGTACTTAAGTCGGCTTTGGGCCTTATGAATTTAATTCCAACGCAATTTCTGTGCTTCATCGTCAATAAGAAGGTTCAAGGTATACAGTAAACCTGAAGTGAAGCATCGGAATCTAAAACTGGACTCACAGGAAAGGTTCAAATCATAGATAGTTAGAGTGTCAGTCCTCTTGTACTTAATTATGCATTGTGCCTTTTGTATTAAATTCGGATGTAATTACTATGTTTCATCGTCAATAAGAAGGTCCAAGGTATACAGAAACCTGAAGTGAAGCATCGGAATGTAAAACTGGACTCACAGGAAATGTTCAGATCAAAGAAAGTAAGAGTGTCAGTCCTCTTGTACTTAATCGGCATTGTGCCTTTTGAATATAATTCCGATGCAATTTCTGTGCTTCATCGTCAATAAGAAGGTCCAAGGTATACAGTAAACCTGAAGTGAATCATCGGTATCTAAAACTGGACTCACAGGAGATGTTCAAATCATAGAAAGTTAGTGTGTCAGTCCTCTTGTACTTAAGTCGGGATTGTGCCTTTTGAATTTAGTTCCGATGCAATTTCTGTTTTTCATCGTCAATAAGAATTTCCAAGGGATACAGTAAACCTGAAGTGAAGCATCGGAATCTAAGACTGAACTCACAGGAGAGGTTCAAATCATAGAATGTTAGAGTGTCAGTCCTGTTTTACTTAAGTCGTCATTGTGCCTTTTGTATTAAATTCGGATGCAATTTCTGTGTTTCATCGTCAATAAGATGGTCCAAGGCATACAGTAAACCTGAAATGAAGCATCGGAATCTAAAACTGGACTCACAGGAGATGGTCAAATCATAGAAAATTAGAGTGTCAGTCCTCTTGTATTTAAGTCGGCATTGTGCCTTTTGTATTAAATTCGGATGCAATTTCTGTCTTTCATCGTCAATAAGAAGGTCCAAGGGATACAGTAAACCTGAAGTGAAGCATCGGAATCTAAAACTGGACTCCTAGGAGAGATTCAAATCATAGAAACTAAGAGTGTCAGTCCTCTTGTACTTATGTCGGCATTATGAATTGTGTATTAAATTCGAATGCAATTTTTGTGTTTCATCGTCAATAAGAAGGTCCAAGGGATACAGTAAACATGAAGTGAAGCATCGGAATCTAAAACTGTACTCACAGGAGAGGTTCAAATCATAGAAAGTTAGAGTGTCAGTCCTCTTGTACTTAAGTCGGCATTGTGCCTTTTGAATATAATTCCGATGAAATTTCTGTGCTTCATCGTCAATAAGAAGGTCCAAGGTATACAGTAAACCTGAAGTGAAGCATCCGAATCTAAAACTGGACTCACAGGAGAGGTTCAAATCATAGAAAGTTAGAATGTCAGTCCTCTTTTACTTAAGTCGGCATTGTGCCTTTTGAATCTAATTCCGATGCAATTTCTGTGCTTCATCGTCAATACGAAGGCCCTAGGTATACAGTAAACCTGAAGAGAAGCATCCGAATCTAAAACTGGACTCACAGGAGAGGTTCAAATCATAGAGAGTTAGAATGTCAGTCCTCTTTTACTTAAGTCGGCATTGTTCCCTTTGAATCTAATTCCGATGCAATTTCTGTGCTTCATCTTCAATACGAAGGTCCTAGGTATACAGTAAACCAGAAGTGAAGCATCGGAATCTAAAACTGGACTCACTGGATAGGTTCAAATCTTAGAAAGTTAGAGTGTCAGTCCTGTTTTACGTAAGTCGTCATTGTGCCTTTTGTATTAAATTCGGATGCAATTTCTGTGTTTCATCGTCAATAAGATGGTCCAAGGCATACAGTAAACCTGAAATGAAGCATCGGAATCTAAAACTGGACTCACAGGAGAGGTTCAAATCATAGAGAGTTAGAATGTCAGTCCTCTTTTACTTAAGTCGGCATTGTGCCCTTTGAATCTAATTCCGATGCAATTTCTGTGCTTCATCGTCAATACGAAGGTCCTAGGTATACAGTAAACCTGAAGTGAAGCATCGGAATCTAAAACTGGACTCACTGGATAGGTTCAAATCTTAGAAAGTTAGAGTGTCAGTCCTGTTTTACTTAAGTCGTCATTGTGCCTTTTGTATTAAATTCGGATGCAATTTCTGTGCTTCATCGTCAATAAGATGGTCCAAGGCATACAGTAAACCTGAAATGAAGCATCGGAATCTAAAACTGGACTCACAGGAGATGGTCAAATCATAGAAAATTAGAGTGTCAGTCCTCTTGTACTTAAGTCGGCATTGTGCCTTTTGTATTAAATTCGGATGCAATTTCTGTGTTTCATTGTCAATAAGAAGGTCCAAGGGATACAGTAAACCTGAAGTGAAGCATCGGAATCTAAAACTGCTTTCACAGGAGTTGTTCAAATCATAGAAAATTGGAGTGTCAGTCCTCCTTTACTTAAGTCGGCATTGTGCCTTTTGAATCTAATTCCGATGCTATTTCTGTGCTTCATCGTCAATAAGAAGGTACAAGGGATACAGAAAAAATGAAGTGAAGCATCGGAATCTACAACTGGACTCACAGGAGAGGTTCAAATCATAGAATGTTCAAGTGTCAGTCATGTATTACTTAAGTTGCCATTGTGCCTTTTGTATTAAATTCGGATGCAATTTCTGTGTTTCATCGTCAATAAGATGGTCCAAGGCATACAGTTAACCTGAAGTGAAGCATCGGAATCTAAAACTAAACTCACAGGAGAGGTTCAAATCATAGAAAGTTAGAGTGTCAGTTCTTCTCTTACTTAAGTCGGCGTTGTGCGTTTTGTATTAAATTCGGATGCAATTTCAGTTTTTCATCGTCAATAAGAAGGTCCAAGGGATACAGTAAACCTGAAGCTAAGCATCCGAATCTAAAACTGGACTCACAAGAGTGCTCAAATCATAGAAAGTTAGAGTGTCAGTCCTCTTGCAATTAAGTCGGCTTTGTGCCTTTTGTATAAATTAGGATGCAATTTCTGTGTTTCATCGTCAATAAGAAGGTCCAAGGGATACAGTAAACCTGAAGTGAAGCATCGGAATCTAAAATTGGACTCACAGGAGAGATTCAAATCATAGAATGTTAGAGTGTCAGTTCTCTTGTACTTAAGTCGGCATTGTGCCTTTTGTATTAAATTGGGATGCAATTTCTGTGTTTCATCGTCAATAAGAAGGTCCAAGGGATACAGTAAACCTGAAGTGAAGCATCGGAATCTAAAACTGAACTCACAGGAGAGGTTCAAATCAAAGTATGTTAGGGTGTCAGTCCTCTCGTACTTAAGTCGGCTTTGGGCCTTATGAATTTAATTCCAACGCAATTTCTGTGCTTCATCGTCAATAAGAAGGTTCAAGGTATACAGTAAACCTGAAGTGAAGCATCGGAATCTAAAACTGGACTCACAGGAAAGGTTCAAATCATAGATAGTTAGAGTGTCAGTCCTCTTGTACTTAATTATGCATTGTGCCTTTTGTATTAAATTCGGATGTAATTACTATGTTTCATCGTCAATAAGAAGGTCCAAGGTATACAGAAACCTGAAGTGAAGCATCGGAATGTAAAACTGGACTCACAGGAAATGTTCAGATCAAAGAAAGTAAGAGTGTCAGTCCTCTTGTACTTAATCGGCATTGTGCCTTTTGAATATAATTCCGATGCAATTTCTGTGCTTCATCGTCAATAAGAAGGTCCAAGGTATACAGTAAACCTGAAGTGAATCATCGGTATCTAAAACTGGACTCACAGGAGATGTTCAAATCATAGAAAGTTAGTGTGTCAGTCCTCTTGTACTTAAGTCGGGATTGTGCCTTTTGAATTTAGTTCCGATGCAATTTCTGTTTTTCATCGTCAATAAGAATTTCCAAGGGATACAGTAAACCTGAAGTGAAGCATCGGAATCTAAGACTGAACTCACAGGAGAGGTTCAAATCATAGAATGTTAGAGTGTCAGTCCTGTTTTACTTAAGTCGTCATTGTGCCTTTTGTATTAAATTCGGATGCAATTTCTGTGTTTCATCGTCAATAAGATGGTCCAAGGCATACAGTAAACCTGAAATGAAGCATCGGAATCTAAAACTGGACTCACAGGAGATGGTCAAATCATAGAAAATTAGAGTGTCAGTCCTCTTGTATTTAAGTCGGCATTGTGCCTTTTGTATTAAATTCGGATGCAATTTCTGTCTTTCATCGTCAATAAGAAGGTCCAAGGGATACAGTAAACCTGAAGTGAAGCATCGGAATCTAAAACTGGACTCCTAGGAGAGATTCAAATCATAGAAACTAAGAGTGTCAGTCCTCTTGTACTTATGTCGGCATTATGAATTGTGTATTAAATTCGAATGCAATTTTTGTGTTTCATCGTCAATAAGAAGGTCCAAGGGATACAGTAAACATGAAGTGAAGCATCGGAATCTAAAACTGTACTCACAGGAGAGGTTCAAATCATAGAAAGTTAGAGTGTCAGTCCTCTTGTACTTAAGTCGGCATTGTGCCTTTTGAATATAATTCCGATGAAATTTCTGTGCTTCATCGTCAATAAGAAGGTCCAAGGTATACAGTAAACCTGAAGTGAAGCATCCGAATCTAAAACTGGACTCACAGGAGAGGTTCAAATCATAGAAAGTTAGAATGTCAGTCCTCTTTTACTTAAGTCGGCATTGTGCCTTTTGAATCTAATTCCGATGCAATTTCTGTGCTTCATCGTCAATACGAAGGCCCTAGGTATACAGTAAACCTGAAGAGAAGCATCCGAATCTAAAACTGGACTCACAGGAGAGGTTCAAATCATAGAGAGTTAGAATGTCAGTCCTCTTTTACTTAAGTCGGCATTGTTCCCTTTGAATCTAATTCCGATGCAATTTCTGTGCTTCATCTTCAATACGAAGGTCCTAGGTATACAGTAAACCAGAAGTGAAGCATCGGAATCTAAAACTGGACTCACTGGATAGGTTCAAATCTTAGAAAGTTAGAGTGTCAGTCCTGTTTTACGTAAGTCGTCATTGTGCCTTTTGTATTAAATTCGGATGCAATTTCTGTGTTTCATCGTCAATAAGATGGTCCAAGGCATACAGTAAACCTGAAATGAAGCATCGGAATCTAAAACTGGACTCACAGGAGATGGTCAAATCATAGAAAATAAGAGTGTCAGTCCTCTTGTACTTAAGTCGGCATTGTGCCTTTTGTATTAAATTCGGATGCAATTTCTGTCTTTCATCGTCAATAAGAAGGTCCAAGGGATACAGTAAACCTGAAGTGAAGCATCGGAATCTAAAACTGGACTCCTAGGAGAGATTCAAATCATAGAAACTAAGGGTGTCAGTCCTCTTGTACTTATGTCGGCATTATGAATTGTGTATTAAATTCGGATGCAATTTCTGTGTTTCATCGTCAATAAGAAGGTCCAAGGGATACAGTAAACATGGAGTGAAGCATCGGAATCTAAAACTGTACTCACAGGAGAGGTTATAATCATAGAAAGTTAGAGTGTCAGTCCTCTTGTACTTAAGTCGGCATTGTGCTTTTGAATTTAATTCCGAAGCAATTTCTGAGCTTCATCGGCAATAAGAAGGTCCATGGTATACAGTAAACCTGAAGTCAATCATCGGAATCTAAAACTGGACTCACAGGAGAGGTTGATATCATAGAAAGTTAAAGTGTCAGTTCTCTTGTACTTAAGTAGGCATTGTGACTTTTGAATTTAATTTCGATGCAGTTTCTGTGTTTCATCGTCAATAAGAAGGTCCAAAGGATACAGTAAACCTGAAGTGAAGCATCGGAATCTAAAACTGGACTCACTGGATAGGTTCAAATCTTAGAAAGTTAGAGTGTCAGTCCTGTTTTACTTAAGTCGTCATTGTGCCTTTTGTATTAAATTCGGATGCAATTTCTGTGTTTCATCGTCAATAAGATGGTCCAAGGCATACAGTAAACCTGAAATGAAGCATCGGAATCTAAAACTGTACTCACAGGAGATGGTCAAATCATAGAAAATTACAGTGTCAGTCCTCTTGTACTTAAGTCGGCATTGTGCCTTTTGTATTAAATTCGGAAGCAATTTCTGTGTTTCATTGTCAATAAGAAGGTCCAAGGGATACAGTAAACCAGAAGTGAAGAATCCTAAACTAAAACTGGACTCACAGGAAAGATTCAAATCATAGAAAGTTAGAGTGTCAGTCCTCTTGTACTTAAGTCGGCATTGTGCCTTTTGTATTAAATAGGGATGCAATTTCTGTGTTTCATCGTCAATAAGAATATCCAAGGGATACATTAAACCTTAAGTGAAGCATCGGAATCTAAAACTGGACTCACAGGAGTGGTTCAAATCATAGAAAGTTAGAGTGTCAGTCCTCTTGTACTGAAGTCGGCATTGTGCCTTTTATGTTAAATTCGGATGCAATTTCTGTGTTTCATCGTCAATAAGAAGATCCTAGGTATACAGTAAACCTGAAGTGAAGCATCCGAATCTAAAACAGGTCTGACAGGAGAGGTTCAAATCATAGAAAGTTAGAGTGTCAGTCCTCTTGTACTGAAGTCGGCATTGTGCATTTTGTATTAATTTCAGATGCAATTTCTGTGTTTCATTGTCAATAAGAAGGTCCAAGGGATACAGTAAACCTGAAGTGAAGCATCGGAATCTAAAACTGCTTTCACAGGAGTTGTTCAAATCATAGAAAATTGGAGTGTCAGTCCTCCTTTACTTAAGTCGGCATTGTGCCTTTTGAATCTAATTCCGATGCTATTTCTGTGCTTCATCGTCAATAAGAAGGTACAAGGGATACAGAAAAAATGAAGTGAAGCATCGGAATCTACAACTGGACTCACAGGAGAGGTTCAAATCATAGAATGTTCAAGTGTCAGTCATGTATTACTTAAGTCGCCATTGTGCCTTTTGTATTAAATTCGGATGCAATTTCTGTGTTTCATCGTCAATAAGATGGTCCAAGGCATACAGTTAACCTGAAGTGAAGCATCGGAATCTAAAACTAAACTCACAGGAGAGGTTCAAATCATAGAAACTTAGAGTGTCAGTTCTTCTCTTACTTAAGTCGGCGTTGTGCGTTTTGTATTAAATTCGGATGCAATTTCAGTTTTTCATCGTCAATAAGAAGGTCCAAGGGATACAGTAAACCTGAAGCTAAGCATCCGAATCTAAAACTGGACTCACAAGAGTGCTCAAATCATAGAAAGTTAGAGTGTCAGTCCTCTTGCACTTAAGTCGGCTTTGTGCCTTTTGTATAAATTCGGATGCAATTTCTGTGTTTCATCGTCAATAAGAAGGTCCAAGGGATACAGTAAACCTGAAGTGAAGCATCGGAATCTAAAATTGGACTCACAGGAGAGATTCAAATCATAGAATGTTAGAGTGTCAGTTCTCTTGTACTTAAGTCGGCATTGTGCCTTTTGTATTAAATTGGGATGCAATTTCTGTGTTTCATCGTCAATAAGAAGGTCCAAGGGATACAGTAAACCTGAAGTGAAGCATCGGAATCTAAAACTGAACTCACAGGAGAGGTTCAAATCAAAGTATGTTAGGGTGTCAGTCCTCTCGTACTTAAGTCGGCTTTGGGCCTTATGAATTTAATTCCAACGCAATTTCTGTGCTTCATCGTCAATAAGAAGGTTCAAGGTATACAGTAAACCTGAAGTGAAGCATCGGAATCTAAAACTGGACTCACAGGAAAGGTTCAAATCATAGATAGTTAGAGTGTCAGTCCTCTTGTACTTAATTATGCATTGTCCCTTTTGTATTAAATTCGGATGTAATTACTATGTTTCATCGTCAATAAGAAGGTCCAAGGTATACAGAAACCTGAAGTGAAGCATCGGAATGTAAAACTGGACTCACAGGAAATGTTCAGATCAAAGAAAGTAAGAGTGTCAGTCCTCTTGTACTTAAGTCGGCATTGTGACTTTTGTATTAAATTCGGATGCAATTACTGTGTTTCATCGTAAAGAAGATGGTCCAAGGGATACAGTAAACCTGAAGTGAAGCATCGGAATCTAAATCTGGACTCACAGTAGAGGTTCAAATCATAGAAAGTAAGAGTGTCAGTCCTCTTGTACTTAGGTCGGCATTGTGAATTTTGAATATAATTCCGATGCAATTTCTGTGCTTCATCGTCAATACGAAGGTCCTAGGTATACAGTAAACCTGAAGTGAAGCATCCGAATCTAAAACTGGACTCACAGGAGAGGTTCAAATCATAGAGAGTTAGAATGTCAGTCCTCTTTTACTTAAGTCGGCATTGTGCCCTTTGAATCTAATTCCGATGCAATTTCTGTGCTTCATCGTCAATACGAAGGTCCTAGGTATACAGTAAACCTGAAGTGAAGCATCGGAATCTAAAACTGGACTCACTGGATAGGTTCAAATCTTAGAAAGTTAGAGTGTCAGTCCTGTTTTACTTAAGTCGTCATTGTGCCTTTTGTATTAAATTCGGATGCAATTTCTGTGTTTCATCGTCAATAAGATGGTCCAAGGCATACAGTAAACCTGAAATGAAGCATCGGAATCTAAAACTGGACTCACAGGAGATGGTCAAATCATAGAAAATTAGAGTGTCAGTCCTCTTGTACTTAAGTCGGCATTGTGCCTTTTGTATTAAATTCGGATGCAATTTCTGTCTTTCATCGTCAATAAGAAGGTCCAAAGGATACAGTAAACCTGAAGTGAAGCATCGGAATCTAAAACTGGACTCCTAGGAGAGATTCAAATCATAGAAACTAAGAGTGTCAGTCCTCTTGTACTTATGTCGGCATTATGAATTGTGTATTAAATTCGGATGCAATTTCTGTGTTTCATCGTCAATAAGAAGGTCCATGGGATACAGTAAACATGAAGTGAAGCATCGGAATCCAAAACTGTACTCACAGGAGAGGTTCAAATCATAGAAAGTTAGAGTGTCAGTCCTCTTGTACTAAAGTCGGCATTGTGCCTTTTGAATTTAATTCCGAAGCAATTTCTGTGCTTCATGGGCAATAAGAAGGTCCAAGGTATACAGTAAACCTGAAGTCAATCATCGGAATCTAAAACTGGACTCACAGGAGAGGTTGAAATCATAGAAAGTTAGAGTGTCAGTTCTCTTGTACTTAAGTAGGCATTGTGACTTTTGAATTTAATTTCGATGCAGTTTCTGTGTTTTATCTTCAATAAGAAGGTCCAAAGGATTCAGTAAACCTGAAGTGAAGCATCGGAACCTAAAACTGGACTCACAGGAGATGTTCAAATCATAGAAAGTTAGAGTGTTAGTCGTCTTGTACTTAAGTCGGCATTGTGCCTTTTGTATTATATTCGGATGCAATTTCCGTCTTTCATCGTCAATAAGAAGGTACAAGGGATACAGTAAACCTGAAGTGAAGCATCGGAATCTAAAACTGGACTCACTGGAGTGGTTCAAATCATAGAAAGTTAGAGTGTCAGTCCTCTTGCACTTAAGTCGGCATTGTGCTTTTTGTATTAAATTCGGAAGCAATTTCTGTGTTTCATTGTCAATAAGAAGGTCCAAGGGATACAGTAAACCAGATGTGAAGAATCGGAAACTAAAGCTGGACTCACAGGAAAGATTCAAATCATAGAAAGTTAGAGTGTCAGTCCTCTTGTACTTAAGTCGGCATTGTGCCTTTTGTATTAAATAGGGATGCAATTTCTGTGTTTCATCGTCAATAAGAATGTCCAAGGGATACAGTAAACCTTAAGTGAAGCATCGGAATCTAAAACTGGACTCACAGGAGTGGTTCAAATCATAGAAAGTTAGAGTGTCAGTCCTCTTGTACTTAAGTCGGCATTGTGCCTTTTCAATCTAATTCCGATGCAATTTCTGTGCTTCATCGTCAATAAGAAGGTCCAAGGGATACAGTAAAAATGAAGTGAAGCATCGGAATCTAAAACTGGACTCACAGGAGAGGTTCAAATCATAGAATGTTCAAGTGTCAGTCATGTATTACTTAAGTCGTCATTGTGCCTTTTGTATTAAATTCGGATGCAATTTCTGTGTTTCATCGTCAATAAGATGGTCCAAGGCATACAGTTAACCTGAAGTGAAGCATCGGAATCTAAAACTAAACTCACAGGAAAGGTTCAAATCATAGAAAGTTAGAGTGTCAGTCCTCTTGTACTTAAGTCGGCATTGTGCCTTTTGTATTATATTCGGATGCAATTATTGTGTTTCATCGTCAATAAGAAGGTCCAAGGGATACAGTAAACCTGAAGTGAAGCATCGGAATCTATAACTGGACTCACAGGAGAGGTTCAAATCATAGAAAGTTAGAGTGTAAGTCCTCTTGTACTTAAGTCGGCATTGTGCCTTTTGTATTAAATTCGGATGCAATTTCTGTGTTTCATCGTCAATAAGAAGGTCCAAGGGATACAGTAAACCTGAAGTGAAGCATCGGAATCTAAAATTGGACTCACAGGAGAGATTCAAATCATAGAATGTTAGAGTGTCAGTTCTCTTGTACTTAAGTCGGCATTGTTCCTTTTGTATTAAATTGGGATGCAATTTCTGTGTTTCATCGTCAATAAGAAGGTCCAAGGGATACAGTAAACCTGAAGTGAAGCATCGGAATCTAAAACTGAACTCACAGGAGAAGTTCAAATCAAAGTACGTTAGGGTGTCAGTCCTCTCGTACTTAAGTCGGCTTTGGGCCTTTTGAATTTAATTCCAACGCAATTTCTGTGCTTCATCGTCAATAAGAAGGTTCAAGGTATACAGTAAACTTGAAGTGAAGCATCGGAATCTAAAACTGGACTCACAGGAAACGTTCAAACCATAGAAAGTTAGAGTGTCAGTCCTCTTGTACTTAATTATGCATTGTGCCTTTTGTATTAAATTCGGATGTAATTACTATGTTTCATCGTCAATAAGAAGGTCCAAGGTATACTGTAAACCTGAAGTGAAGCATCGGAATCTAAACCTGGACTCACAGGAAATGTTCAGATCATAGAAAGTTAGAGTGTCAGTCCTCTCGTACTTAAGTCGGCATTGTGATTTTGAATTAAGTTCGGATGCAATTTATGTGTTTCATCGTCAATAAGAAGGTACAAGGGATACAGTAGACCTGAAGTGAGGCATCGGAATCTAAAACTGGACTCACAGGAGATGTTCAAATCATAGAAAGTTAGAGTGTCTGTCCTCTTGTACTTCAGTCGGCATTGTGCCTTTTGTATTAAATTCGGATGCAATTTCTGTCTGTCATCGTCAATAAGATGGTCCAAGGGATACAGTAAACCTGAATTGAAGCATCGGAATCCAAAACCGGACTTACAGGAAAGGTTCAAATCATAGAAAGTTAGAGTTTCAGTCCTCTTGCACTTCACTCGGAGTTGTGCCTTTTGTATTAAATTCGGATGCAATTTCTTTGTTTCATCTTCAATAAGAAGGTCCAAGGGATACAGTAAACCTGAAGTGAAGCAACGGAATCCAAAACTGGACTCACAGGAGAGATTCAAATCGTAGAAAGTTAGAGTGTCAGTCCTCTGGTACTTAAGTCGGCATTATGCCTTTTGTATTAAATTGGGATGCAATTTCTGTGTTTCATCGTCAATAAGAAGGTCCAAGGGATACAGTAAACCTGAAGTGAAGCATCGGAATCTAAAACTGGACTCACAAGAGAGGTTCAAATCATAGGAAGTTAGAGTGTAGGTCCTCTTGTACTTAAGTCGGAATTGTGCCTTTTTTATGAAATTCGGATGCAATTTCAGTGTTTCATCGTCAATAAGAAGGTCCAAATGATACAGTAAACCTGAAGTGAAGCATCGGAATCTAAAACTGGACCCACAGGAGAGGTTCAAATCAAAGTATGTTAGGGTGTCAGTCCTCTCGTACTTCTGTTGGCATTGGGACTTTTGAATTTAATTTCGACGCAATTTCTGTGCTTCATCGTCAATAAGAAGGTCCAAGGTATACAGTAAACCTGAAGTGAAGGATCGGAATCTAAAAATGGACTCACAGGAGAGGTTCAGATCATAGAAAGTTAGAGTGTCAGTCCTCCCGTCCTTAAGTCGGCATTGTGATTTTAAAATAAGTTCGGATGGAATTTCTGTGTTTCTTCGTCAATAAGTAGGTCCAAGGGATACAGTAATCCTGAAGTGAATCATCGGAATCTAAAACTGGACTCACAGGAGAGGTTCAAATCATAGAAAGTTAGTGTGTCAGTCCTCTTGTACTTAAGTCGGGATTGTGCCTTTTGAATTTAGTTCCGATGCAATTTCTGTTTTTCATCGTCAATAAGAATTTCCAAGGGATACAGTAAACCTGAAGTGAAGCATCGGAATCTAAGACTAAACTCACAGGAGAGGTTCAAATCATAGAATGTTAGAGTGTCAGTCCTGTTTTACTTAAGTCGTCATTGTGCCTCTTGTGTTAAATTCGGATGCAATTTCTGTGTTTCATCGTCAATAAGATGGTCCAAGGCATACAGTAAACCTGAAATGAAGCATCGGAATCTAAAACTGGACTCACAGGAGATGGTCAAATCATAGAAAATTAGAGTGTCAGCCCTCTTGTACTTAAGTCGGCATTGTGCCTTTTGTATTAAATTCGGATGCAATTTCTGTCTTTCATCGTCAATAAGAAGGTCCAAGGGATACAGTAAACCTGAAGTGAAGCATCGGAATCTAAAACTGGACTCGTAGGAGAGATTCAAATCATAGAAACTAAGAGTGACAGTCCTCTTGTACTTATGTCGGCATTATGAATTGTGTATTAAATTCGAATGCAATTTCTGTGTTTCATCGTCAATAAGAAGGTCCAAGGGATACAGTAAACATGAAGTGAAGCATCGGAATCTAAAACTGTACTCACAGGAGAGGTTCAAATCATAGAAAGTTAGAGTGTCAGTCCTCTTGTACTTAAGTCGGCATTGTGCCTTTTGAATATAATTCCGATGAAATTTCTGTGCTTCATCGTCAATGAGAAGGTCCAAGGTATACAGTAAACCTGAAGTGAAGCATCCGAATCTAAAACTGGACTCACAGGAGAGGTTCAAATCATAGAAAGTTAGAATGTCAGTCCTCTTTTACTTAAGTCGGCATTGTGCCTTTTGAATCTAATTCCGATGCAATTTCTGTGCTTCATCGTCAATACGAAGGTCCTAGGTATACAGTAAACCTGAAGTGAAGCATCCGAATCTAAAACTGGACTCACAGGAGAGGTTCAAATCATAGAGAGTTAGAATGTCAGTCCTCTTTTACTTAAGTCGGCATTGTGCCCTTTGAATCTAATTCCGATGCAATTTCTGTGCTTCATCGTCAATACGAAGGTCCTAGGTATACAGTAAACCTGAAGTGAAGCATCGGAATCTAAAACTGGACTCACTGGATAGGTTCAAATCTTAGAAAGTTAGAGTGTCAGTCCTGTTTTACTTAAGTCGTCATTGTGCCTTTTGTATTAAATTCGGATGCAATTTCTGTGTTTCATCGTCAATAAGATGGTCCAAGGCATACAGTAAACCTGAAATGAAGCATCGGAATCTAAAACTGGACTCACAGGAGATGGTCAAATCATAGAAAATTAGAGTGTCAGTCCTCTTGTACTTAAGTCGGCATTGTGCCTTTTGTATTAAATTCGGATGCAATTTCTGTCTTTCATCGTCAATAAGAAGGTACAAGGGATACAGTAAACCTGAAGTGAAGCATCGGAATCTAAAACTGGACTCACTGGAGTGGTTCAAATCATAGAAAGTTAGAGTGTCAGTCCTCTTGCACTTAAGTCGGCATTGTGCCATTTGTATTAAATTCGGAAGCAATTTCTTTGTTTCATTGTCAATAAGAAGGTCCAAGGGATACAGTAAACCAGATGTGAAGAATCGGAAACTAAAGCTGGACTCACAGGAAAGATTCAAATCATAGAAAGTTAGAGTGTCAGTCCTCTTGTACTTAAGTCGGCATTGTGCCTTTTGTATTAAATAGGGATGCAATTTCTGTGTTTCATCGTCAATAAGAATGTCCAAGGGATACAGTAAACCTTAAGTGAAGCATCGGAATCTAAAACTGGACTCACAGGAGTCGTTCAAATCATAGAAAGTTAGAGAGTCAGTCCTCTTGTACTTAAGTCGGCATTGTGCCTTTTCAATCTAATTCCGATGCAATTTCTGTGCTTCATCGTCAATAAGAAGGTCCAAGGGATACAGTAAAAATGAAGTGAAGCATCGGAATCTAAAACTGGACTCACAGGAGAGGTTCAAATCATAGAATGTTCAAGTGTCAGTCATGTATTACTTAAGTCGTCATTGTGCCTTTTGTATTAAATTCGGATGCAATTTCAGTGTTTCATCGTCAATAAGATGGTCCAAGGCATACAGTTAACCTGAAGTGAAGCATCGGAATCTAAAACTAAACTCACAGGAAAGGTTCAAATCATAGAAAGTTAGAGTGTCAGTCCTCTTGTACTTAAGTCGGCATTGTGCCTTTTGTATTATATTCGGATGCAATTTCTGTGTTTCATCGTCAATAAGAAGGTCCAAGGGATACAGTAAACCTGAAGTGAAGCATCGGAATCTATAACTGGACTCACAGGAGAGGTTCAAATCATAGAAAGTTAGAGTGTCAGTCCTCTTGTACTTAAGTCGGCATTGTGCCTTTTGTATTAAATTCGGATGCAATTTCTGTGTTTCATCGTCAATAAGAAGGTCCAAGGGATACAGTAAACCTGAAGTGAAGCATCGGAATCTAAAATTGGACTCACAGGAGAGATTCAAATCATAGAATGTTAGAGTGTCAGTTCTCTTGTACTTAAGTCGGCATTGTGCCTTTTGTATTAAATTGGGATGCAATTTCTGTGTTTCATCGTCAATAAGAAGGTCCAAGGGATACAGTAAACATGAAGTGAAGCATCGGAATCTAAAACTGAACTCACAGGAGAGGTTCAAATCAAAGTACGTTAGGGTGTCAGTCCTCTCGTACTTAAGTCGGCTTTGGGCCTTTTGAATTTAATTCCAACGCAATTTCTGTGCTTCATCGTCAATAAGAAGGTTCAAGGTATACAGTAAACTTGAAGTGAAGCATCGGAATCTAAAACTGGACTCACAGGAAACGTTCAAACCATAGAAAGTTAGAGTGTCAGTCCTCTTGTACTTAATTATGCATTGTGCCTTTTGTATTAAATTCGGATGTAATTACTATGTTTCATCGTCAATAAGAAGGTCCAAGGTATACTGTAAACCTGAAGTGAAGCATCGGAATCTAAACCTGGACTCACAGGAAATGTTCAGATCATAGAAAGTTAGAGTGTCAGTCCTCTCGTACTTAAGTCGGCATTGTGATTTTGAATTACGTTCGGATGCAATTTATGTGTTTCATCGTCAATAAGAAGGTACAAGGGATACAGTAGACCTGAAGTGAGGCATCGGAATCTAAAACTGGACTCACAGGAGATGTTCAAATCATAGAAAGTTAGAGTGTCTGTCCTCTTGTACTTCAGTCGGCATTGTGCCTTTTGTATTAAATTCGGATGCAATTTCTGTCTGTCATCGTCAATAAGATGGTCCAAGGGATACAGTAAACCTGAATTGAAGCATCGGAATCCAAAACCGGACTTACAGGAAAGGTTCAAATCATAGAAAGTTAGAGTTTCAGTCCTCTTGCACTTAAGTCGGCATTGTGCCTTTTGTATTAAATTCGGATGCAATTTCTTTGTTTCATCTTCAATAAGAAGGTCCAAGGGATACAGTAAACCTGAAGTGAAGCATCGGAATCTAAAACTGGACTCACAGGAGAGATTCAAATCGTAGAACGTTAGAGTGTCAGTCCTCTGGTACTTAAGTCGGCATTATGCCTTTTGTATTAAATTGGGATGGAATTTCTGTGTTTCATCGTCAATAAGAAGGTCCAAGGGATACAGTAAACCTGAAGTGAAGCATCGGAATCTAAAACTGGACTCACAAGAGAGGTTCAAATCATAGGAAGTTAGAGTGTAGGTCCTCTTGTACTTAAGTCGGAATTGTGCCTTTTTTATTAAATTCGGATGCAATGTCAGTGTTTCATCGTCAATAAGAAGGTCCAAATGATACAGTAAACCTGAAGTGAAGCATCGGAATCTAAAACTGGACCCACAGGAGAGGTTCAAATCAAAGTATGTTAGGGTGTCAGTCCTCTCGTACTTAAGTCGGCATTGGGACTTTTGAATTTAATTTCGACGCAATTTCTGTGCTTCATCGTCAATAAGAAGGTCCAAGGTATACAGTAAACCTGAAGTGAAGGATCGGAATCTAAAAATGGACTCACAGGAGAGGTTCAGATCATAGAAAGTTAGAGTGTCAGTCCTCCCGTCCTTAAGTCGGCATTGTGATTTTGAAATAAGTTCGGATGGAATTTCTGTGTTTCTTCGTCAATAAGTAGGTCCAAGGGATACAGTAATCCTGAAGTGAAGCATCGGAATCTAAAACTGGACTCCTAGGAGACGTTCAAATCATTGAAAGTAAGAGTGTCAGTCCTCTTGTTCTTAAGTCGGCATTGTGACTTTTGTATTAAATTCGGATGCAATTACTGTGTTTCACCGTCAATAAGATGGTCCAAGAAATACAGTAAACCTGAAGTGAAGCATCGGAATCTAAACTGGACTCACAGGAGAGGTTCAAATCATAGAATGTTAGAGAGTCAGTCCTCTCGTACTTAAGTCGGCATTGTGATTTTGAATTAAGTTTGGATGCAATTTATGTGTTTCATCGTCAATAAGAAGGTCCAAGGGATACAGTAGACCTGAAGTGAAGCATAGGAAACTAAAACTGGACTCACAGGAGAGGTTCAAATCATAGAAAGTTAGAGTGTCAGTCCTCTTGTACTTCAGTCAGCATTCTGCCTTTTGTATTAAATTCGGATGCAATTTCGTCTGTCATCGTCAATAAGATGGTCCAAGGGATACAGTAAACCTGAAGTGAAGCATCGGAATCCAAAACCGGACTCACAGGAAAGGTTCAAATCATAGAAAGTTAGAGTGTCAGTCCTCTTGTACTTACGTCCACATTGTGCTTTATGAATTTAATTCCGATGCAAATATCTGTGCTTCATCGTCAATAAGAAGGTCCAAGGTATACAGTAAACCTGAAGTGAAGCATCGGAATCTAAAACTGGACTCACAGGAGACGTTCAAGTCATAGAAAGTTAGAGTGTCAGTCCTCTTGTACTTAATTCGGCATTCTGCTTTTTGTATTTAATTCCGATGCAATTTCAGTGTTTCATCATCAATAAGAAGGGCCAAGGGATACAGTGAACCTGAAGTGAAGCATCGGAATCTAAAACTGAACTCACTGGAGAGGTTCAAATCATAGAATCTTAGGGTGTCAGTCCTGTCGTACTTAAGACAGCATTGTGCCTTTTGAATTTAAAGCCGAAGCAATTTCTGTGCTTCATCGTCAATAAGAAGATCCAAGGGATACAGTAAACCTGAAGTGAAGCATCGGAATCTAAAACTGGACTCACAGGAGAGGTTCAGATTATAGAAAGTTAGAGTGTCAGTCCTCTCGTACTGAAGTCGGCATTGTGATTTTGAATTAAGTTCGGATGCAATTTCTGTGTTTCATCGTCTATATGAAGGTCCGTGGGATACAGTATACCTGAAGTGAAACATCGGAATCTAAAACTGGACTCACAGGAGAGGTTCAAATCATAGAAAGTTAGAATGTCAGTCCTCTTGTACTTACGTCGACATTGTGCCTTTTGAATTTAATTCCGATGCAAATATCTGTGCTTCATCGTCAATAAGCAGGTCCAAGGTATACAGTAAACCTGAAGTGAAGCATCGGAATCTAAAACTGTACTCACAGGAGACGTTCAAGTCATAGAAAGTTAGAGTGTCAGTCCTCTTGTACTTAAGTCGGCATTGTGCCTTTTGTATTTAATTCCGAAGCAATTTCTGTGTTTCATCGTCAATAAGAATGTCCAAGGTATACAGTAAATCTGAAGTGAACCATCGGAATCTAAAACTGGACTCACCAGAGAGGTTCAAATCATAGAAATTAAGAGTGTCAGTCCTCTTGTACTTAAGTCGGCATTGTGACTTTTGTATTACATTCGGATGCAATTACTATGTTTCATCGTCAATAAGAAGGTCCAAGGTATACAGTAAACCTGAAGTGAGGCATCGGAATCTAAAACTGGACTCACAGGAGAGGTTAAAATCATAGAAAGTTAGAGTGTCAGTCCTCTCGTACTTAAGTCGGCTTTGGGCCTTATGAATTTAATTCCAACGCAATTTCTGTGCTTCATCGTCAATAAGAAGGTTCAAGGTATACAGTAAACCTGAAGTGAAGCATCGGAATCTAAAACTGGACTCACAGGAAAGGTTCAAATCATAGAAAGTTAGAGTGTCAGTCCTCTTGTACTTAATTATGCATTGTGCCTTTTGTATTAAATTCGGATGTAATTACTATGTTTCATCGTCAATAAGAAGGTCCAAGGTATACAGTAAACCTAAAGTGAAGCATCGGAATCTAAAACTGGACTCACAGGAAATGTTCAGATCATAGAAAGTTAGAGTGTCAGTCCTCCCGTCCTTAAGTCGGCATTGTGATTTTGAATTAAGTTCGGATGCAATTTCTGTGTTTCTTCGTCAATAAGTAGGTCCAAGGGATACAGTAAACCTGAAGTGAAGCATCGGAATCTAAAACTGGACTCCTAGGAGAGGTTCAAAACATAGAAAGTAAGAGTGTCAGTCCTCTTGTACTTAAGTCGGCATTGTGACTTTTGTATTAAATTCGGATGCAATTACTGTGTTTCATCGTAAAGAAGATGGTCCAAGGGATACAGTAAACCTGAAGTGAAGCATCGGAATCTAAATCTGGACTCACAGGAGAGGTTCAAATCATAGAAAGTAAGAGTGTCAGTCCTCTTGTACTTAAGTCGGCATTGTGCCTTTTGAATATAATTCCGATGCAATTTCTGTGCTTCATCGTCAATAAGAAGGTCCAAGGTATACAGTAAACCTGAAGTGAATCATCGGAATCTAAAACTGGACTCACAGGAGAGGTTCAAATCATAGAAAGTTAGTGTGTCAGTCCTCTTGTACTTAAGTCGGGATTGTGCCTTTTGAATTTAGTTCCGATGCAATTTCTGTTTTTCATCGTCAATAAGAATTTCCAAGGGATACAGTAAACCTGAAGTGAAGCATCGGAATCTAAGACTGAACTCACAGGAGAGGTTCAAATGATAGAATGTTAGAGTGTCAGTCCTGTTTTACTTAAGTCGTCATTGTGCCTTTTGTATTAAATTCGGATGCAATTTCTGTGTTTCATCGTCAATAAGATGGTCCAAGGCATACAGTAAACCTGAAATGAAGCATCGGAATCTAAAACTGGACTCACAGGAGATGATCAAATCATAGAAAATTAGAGTGTCAGTCCTCTCGTACTTAAGTCGGCATTGTGCCTTTTGTATTAAATTCGGATGCAATTTCTGTCTTTCATCGTCAATAAGAAGGTCCAAGGGATACAGTAAACCTGAAGTGAAGCATCGGAATCTAAAGCTGGACTCCTAGGAGATATTCAAATCATAGAAACTAAGAGTGTCAGTCCTCTTGTACTTATGTCGGCATTATGAATTGTGTATTAAATTCGAATGCAATTTCTGTGTTTCATCGTCAATAAGAAGGTCCAAGGGATACAGTAAACATGAAGTGAAGCATCGGAATCTGAAACTGTACTCACAGGAGAGGATCAAATCATAGAAAGTTAGAGTGTCAGTCCTCTGGTACTTAAGTCGGCATTGTGCCTTTTGAATATAATTCCGATGAAATTTCTGTGCTTCATCGTCAATAAGAAGGTCCAAGGTATACAGTAAACCTGAAGTGAAGCATCCGAATCTAAAACTGGACTCACAGGAGAGGTTCAAATCATAGAAAGTTAGAATGTCAGGCCTCTTTTACTTAAGTCGGCATTGTGCCTTTTGAATCTAATTCCGATGCAATTTCTGTGCTTCATCGTCAATACGAAGATCCTAGGTATACACTAAAACCTGAAGTGAAGCATCCGAATCTAAAACTGGACTCACAGGAGAGGTTTAAATCATAGAGAGTTAGAATGTCAGTCCTCTTTTACTTAAGTCGGCATTGTGCCCTTTGAATCTAATTCCGATGCAATTTCTGTGCTTCATCGTCAATACGCAGGTCCTAGGTATACATTAAACCTGACGTGAAGCATCGGAATCTAAAACTGGACTCACTGGATAGGTCCAAATCTTAGAAAGTTAGAGTGTCAGTCCTGTTTTACTTAAGTCGTCATTGTGCCTTTTGTATTAAATTCGGATGCAATTTCTGTGTTTCATCGTCAATAAGATGGTCCAAGGCATACAGTAAACCTGAAATGAAGCATCGGAATCTAAAACTGGACTCACAGGAGATGGTCAAATCATAGAAAATTAGAGTGTCAGTCCTCTTGTACTTAAGTCGGCATTGTGCCTTTTGTATTAAATTCGGATGCAATTTCTGTCTTTCATCGTCAATAAGAAGGTCCAAAGTATACAGTAAACCTGAAGTGAAGCATCGGAATCTAAAACTGGACTCCTAGGAGAGATTCAAATCATAGAAACTAAGAGTGTCAGTCCTCTTGTACTTATGTCGGCATTATGAATTGTGTATTAAATTCGGATGCAATTTCTGTGTTTCATCGTCAATAAGAAGGTACAAGGGATACAGTAAACATGAAGTGAAGCATCGGAATCTAAAACTGTACTCACAGGAGAGGTTCAAATCATAGAAAGTTAGAGTGTCAGTCCTCTTGTACTTAAGTCGGCATTGTGCCTTTTGAATTTAATTCCGAAGCAATTTCTGTGCTTCATCGGCAATAAGATGGTCCAAGGTATACAGTAAACCTGAAGTCAATCATCGGAATCTAAAACTGGACTCACAGGAGAGGTTGAAATCATAGAAAGTTAGAGTGTCAGTTCTCTTGTACTTAAGTAGGCATTGTGACTTTTGAATTTAATTTCGATGCAGTTTCTGTGTTTTATCTTCAATAAGGAGGTCCAAAGGATACAGTAAACCTGAAGTGAAGCATCGGAACCTAAAACTGGACTGACAGGAGATGTTCAAATCATAGAAAGTTAGAGTGTCAGTCGTCTTGTACTTAAGTCGGCATTGTGCCTTTTGTATTATATTCGGATGCAATTTCCGTCTTTCATCGTCAATAAGAAGGTACAAGGGATACAGTAAACCTGAAGTGAAGCATCGGAATCTAAAACTGGACTCATTGGAGTGGTTCAAATCATAGAAAGTTAGAGTGTCAGTCCTCTTGCACTTAAGTCGGCATTGTGCCTTTTGTATTAAATTCGGAAGCAATTTCTGTGTTTCATTGTCAATAAGAAGGTCCAAGGGATACAGTAAACCAGAAGTGATGAATCGGAAACTAAAACTGGACTCACAGGAAAGATTCAAATCATTGAAAGTTAGAGTGTCAGTCCTCTTGTACTTAAGTCGGCATTGTGCCTTTTGTATTAAATAGGGATGCAATTTCTGTGTTTCATCGTCAATAAGAATGTCCAAGGGATACAGTAAACCTTAAGTGAAGCATCGGAATCTAAAACTGGACTCACAGGAGTGGTTCAAATCATAGAAAGTTAGAGCGTCAGTCCTCTTGTACTTAAGTCGGCATTGTGCCTTTTCAATCTAATTCCGATGCAATTTCTGTGCTTCATCGTCAATAAGAAGGTCCAAGGGATACAGTAAAAATGAAGTGAAGCATCGGAATCTAAAACTGGACTCACAGGAGAGGTTCAAATCATAGAATGTTCAAGTGTCAGTCATGTATTACTTAAGTCGCCATTGTGCCTTTTGTATTAAATTCTGATGCAATTTCTGTGTTTCATCGTCAATAAGATGGTCCAAGGCATACAGTTAACCTGAAGTGAAGCATCGGAATCTAAGATCGAACTCACAGGAGAGGTTCAAATCATAGAATGTTAGAGTGTCAGTCCTGTTTTACTTAAGTCGTCATTGTGCCTTTTGTATTAAATTCGGATGCAATTTCTGTGTTTCATCGTCAATAAGATGGTCCAAAGCATACAGTAAACCTGAAATGAAGCATCGGAATCTAAAACTGGACTCACAGGAGATGGTCAAATCATAGAAAATTAGAGTGTCAGTCCTCTTGTACTTAAGTCGGCATTGTGCCTTTTGTATTAAATTCGGATGCAATTTCTGTCTTTCATCGTCAATAAGAAGGTCCAAGGGATACAGTAAACCTGAAGTGAAGCATCGGAATCTAAAACTGGACTCCTAGGAGATATTCAAATCATAGAAACTAAGAGTGTCAGTCCTCTTGTACTTATGTCGGCATTATGAATTGTGTATTAAATTCGGATGCAATTTCTGTGTTTCATCGTCAATAAGAAGGTCCAAGGGATACAGTAAACATGAAGTGAAGCATCGGAATCTAAAACTGTACTCACAGGAGAGGTACAAATCATAGAAAGTTAGAGTGTCAGTCCTCTTGTACTTAAGTCGGCATTGTGCCTTTTGAATTTAATTCCGATGAAATTTCTGTGCTTCATCGTCAATAAGAACGTCCAAGGTATACAGTAAACCTGAAGTGAAGGATCCGAATCTAAAACTGGACTCACAGGAGAGGTTCAAATCATAGAAAGTTAGAATGTCAGGCCTCTTTTACTTAAGTCGGCATTGTGCCTTTTGAATCTAATTCCGATGCAATTTCTGTGCTTCATCGTCAATACGAAGGTCCTAGGTATACAGTAAACCTGAAGTGAAGCATCCGAATCTAAAACTGGACTCACAGGAGAGGTTTAAATCATAGAGAGTTAGAATGTCAGTCCTCTTTTACTTAAGTAGGCATTGTGCCCTTTGAATCTAATTCCGATGCAGTTTCTGTGCTTCATCGTCAATACGAAGGTCCTAGGTATACATTAAACCTGAAGTGAAGCATCGGAATCTAAAACTGGACTCACTGGATAGGTCCAAATCTTAGAAAGTTAGAGTGTCAGTCCTGTTTTACTTAAGTCGTCATTGTGCCTTTTGTATTAAATTCGGATGCAATTTCTGTGTTTCATCGTCAATAAGATGGTCCATGGCATACAGTAAACCTGAAATGAAGCATCGGAATCTAAAACTGGACTCACAGGAGATGGTCAAATCATAGAAAATTAGAGTGTCAGTCCTCTTGTACTTAAGTCGGCATTGTGCCTTTTGTATTAAATTCGGATGCAATTTCTGTCTTTCATCGTCAATAAGAAGGTCCAAAGGATACAGTAAACCTGAAGTGAAGCATCGGAATCTAAAACTGGACTCCTAGGAGAGATTCAAATCATAGAAACTAAGAGTGTCAGTCCTCTTGTACTTATGTCGGCATTATGAATTGTGTATTAAATTCGGATGCAATTTCTGTGTTTCATCGTCAATAAGAAGGTCCAAGGGATACAGTAAACATGAAGTGAAGCATCGGAATCTAAAACTGTACTCACAGGAGAGGTTCAAATCATAGAAAGTTAGAGTGTCAGTCCTCTTGTACTTAAGTCGGCATTGTGCCTTTTGAATTTAATTCCGAAGCAATTTCTGTGCTTCATCGGCAATAAGAAGGTCCAAGGTATACAGTAAACCTGAAGTCAATCATCGGAATCTAAAACTGGACTCACAGGAGAGGTTGAAATCATAGAAAGTTAGAGTGTCAGTTCTCTTGTACTTAAGTAGGCATTGTGACTTTTGAATTTAATTTCGATGCAGTTTCTGTGTTTTATCTTCAATAAGAAGGTCCAAGGGATACAGTAAACCTGAAGTGAAGCATCGGAACCTAAAACTGGACTCACAGGAGATGTTCAAATCATAGAAAGTTAGAGTGTCAGTCGTCTTGTACTTAAGTCGGCATTGTGCCTTTTGTATTATATTCGGATGCAATTTCCGTCTTTCATCGTCAATAAGAAGGTACAAGGGATACAGTAAACCTGAATTGAAGCATCGGAATCTAAAACTGGACTCATTGGAGTGGTTCAAATCATAGAAAGTTAGAGTGTCAGTCCTCTTGCACTTAAGTCGGCATTGTGCCTTTTGTATTAAATTCGGAAGCAATTTCTGTGTTTCATTGTCAATAAGAAGGTCCAAGGGATACAGTAAACCAGAAGTGATGAATCGGAAACTAAAACTGGACTGACAGGAAAGATTCAAATCATAGAAAGTTTGAGTGTCAGTGCTCTTGTACTTAAGTCGGCATTGTGCCTTTTGTATTAAATAGGGATGCAATTTCTGTGTTTCATCGTCAATAAGAATGTCCAAGGGATACAGTAAACCTTAAGTGAAGCATCGGAATCTAAAACTGGATTCACAGGAGTGGTTCAAATCATAGAAAGTTAGAGCGTCAGTCCTCTTGTACTTAAGACGGCATTGTGCCTTTTCAATCTAATTCCGATGCAATTTCTGTGCTTCATCGTCAATAAGAAGGACCAAGGGATACAGTAAAAATGAAGTGAAGCATCGGAATCTAAAACTGGACTCACAGGAGAGGTTCAAATCATAGAATGTTCAAGTGTCAGTCATGTATTACTTAAGTCGCCATTGTGCCTTTTGTATTAAATTCTGATGCAATTTCTGTGTTTCATCGTCAATAAGAAGGTCCAAGGGATACAGTAAACCTGAAGTGAAGCATCGGAATCTAAAACTGAACTCACATGAGAGGTTCAAATCAAAGTATGTTAGGGTGTCAGTCCTCTCGTACTTAAGTCGGCTTTGGGCCTTTTGAATTTAATTCCAACGCAATTTCTGTGCTTCATCGTCAATGAGAATGTTCAAGGTATACAGTAAACCTGAAGTGAAGCATCGGAATCTAAAACTGGACTCACAGGAAACGTTCAAACCATAGAAAGTTAGAGTGTCAGTCCTCTTGTACTTAATTATGCATTGTGCCTTTTGTATTAAATTCGGATGTAATTACTATGTTTCATCGTCAATAAGAAGGTCCAAGGTATACTGTAAACCTGAAGTGAATCATCGGAATCTAAAACTGGACTCACAGGAAATGTTCAGATCATAGAAAGTTAGAGTGTCAGTCCTCTCGTACTTAAGTCGGCATTGTGATTTTGAATTAAGTTCGGATGCAATTTATGTGTTTCATCGTCAATAAGAAGGTACAAGGGATACAGTAGACCTGAAGTGGGGCATCGGAATCTAAAACTGGACTCACAGGAGATGTTCAAATCATAGAAAGTTAGAGTTTCAGTCCTCTTGCACTTAAGTCGGCATTGTGCCTTTTGTATTAAATTCGGATGCAATTTCTGTGTTTCATCTTCGATAAGAAGGTCCAAGGGATACAGTAAACCTGAAGTGAAGCGTCGGAATCTAAAGCTGGACTCAGAGGAGAGATTCAAATCGTAGAAAGTTAGAGTGTCAGTCCTCTGGTACTTAAGTCGGCATTATGCCTTTTGTATTAAATTGGGATGCAATTTCTGTGTTTCATCGTCAATAAGAAGGTCCAAGGGATACAGTAAACCTGAAGTGAAGCATCGGAATCTAAAACTGGACTCACAAGAGAGGTTCAAATCATAGGAAGGTAGAGTGTAGGTCCTCTTGTACTTAAGTCGGAATTGTGCCTTTTTTATTAAATTCGGATGCAATGTCAGTGTTTCATCGTCAATAAGAAGGTCCAAATGATACAGTAAACCTGAAGTGAAGCATCGGAATCTAAAACTGGACCCACAGGAGAGGTTCAAATCAAAGTATGTTAGGGTGTCAGTCCTCTCGTACTTAAGTCGGCATTGGGACTTTTGAATTTAATTCCGACGCAATTTCTGTGCTTCATCGTCAATAAGAAGGTCCAAGGTATACAGTAAACGAGAAGTGAAGGATCGGAATCTAAAAATGGACTCACAGGAGAGGTTCAGATCATAGAAAGTTAGAGTGTTAGTCCTCCCGTCCTTAAGTCGGCATTGTGATTTTGAATTAAGTTCGGATGCAATTTCTGTGTTTCTTCGTCAATAAGTAGGTCCAAGGGATACAGTAATCCTGAAGTGAAGCATCGGAATCTAAAACTGGACTCCTAGGAGACGTTCAAATCATTGAAAGTAAGAGTGTCAGTCCTCTTGTACTGAAGTCGGCATTCTGCCTTTTGTATTTAATTCCGATGCAATTTCTGTGTTTCATTATCAATAAGAAGGGCCAAGGGATACAGTAAACCTGAAGTGAAGCATCGGAATCTAAAACTGGACTCACAGGAGAGGTTCAGATTATAGAAAGTTAGAATGTCAGTCCTCTCGTACTGAAGTCGGCATTGTGATTTTGAATTAAGTTCGGATGCAAATTCTGTGTTTCATCGTCAATAAGAAGGTCCATGGGATACAGTATACCTGAAGTGAAACATCGGAATCTAAAACTGGACTCACAGGAGAGGTTCAAATCATAGAAAGTTATAGTGTCAGTCCTCTTGTACTTAAGTCGGCATTGTGCCTTTTGAATATAATTCCGATGCAACTTCTGTGCTTCATCGTCAATAAGAAGGTCCAAGGTATACAGTAAACCTGAAGTGAATCATCGGAATCTAAAACTGGACTCACAGGAGAGGTTCAAATCATAGAAAGTTAGTGTGTCAGTCCTCTTGTACTTAAGTCGGGATTGTGCCTTTTGAATTTAGTTCCGATGCAATTTCTGTTTTTCATCGTTAATAAGAATTTCCAAGGGATACAGTAAACCTGAAGTGAAGAATCGGAATCTAAGACTGAACTATCAGGAGAGGTTCAAATCATAAAATGTTAGAGTGTCAGTCCTCTCGTACTTAAGTCGGCATTGTGAATTTTGAATTTAATTCCGACACAATTTCTGTCCTTCATCGTCAATAAGAAAGTCCAAGGTATACAGTAAACCTGAAGTGAAGCATCGGAATCTAAAACTGGACTCACAGGAAATGTTCAGATCATAGAAAGTTAGAGTGTCAGTCCTCTCGTACTTAAGTCGGCATTGTGATTTTGAATGAAGTTCGGATGCAATTTATGTGTTTCATCGTCAATAAGAAGGTCCAAGGGATACAGTAGACCTGAAGTGAAGCATCGGAATCTAAAACTGGACTCACAGGAGAGGTTCAAATCATAGAAAGTTAGAGTGTCTGTCCTCTTGTACTTCAGTCGGCATTGTGCCTTTTGTATTAAATTCAGATGCAATTTCTCTCTGTCATCGTCAATAAGATGGTCCAAGGGATACAGTAAACCTGAAGTGAAGCATCGGAATCTAAAACTAGACTCACAGGAGACGTTCAAGTCATAGAAAGTTAGAGTGTCAGTCCTCTTGTACTTAAGTCGGCATTGTGCCTTTTGTATTTAATTCCGAAGCAATTTCTGTGTTTCATCGTCAATAAGAAGGTCCAAGGTATACAGTAAATCTGAAGTGAGGCATCGGAATCTAAAACTGGACTCACCGGAGAGGTTCAAATCATAGAAATTAAGAGTGTCAGTCCTCTTGTACTTAAGTCGGCATTGTGATTTTTGTATTAAATTCGGATGCTATTACTATGTTTCATCGTCAATAAGAAGGTCCAAGGTATACAGTAAACCTGAAGTGAGGCATCGGAATCTAAAACTGGACTCACAGGAGAGGTTAAAATCATAGAAAGTTAGAGTGTCAGTCCTCATGTACTTAAGTCGGCATTGTGCCTTTTGTACTAAATTTGGATGCAATTTCTGTGTTTCATCGTCAATAAGAAGGTCCAAGGGATACAGTAGACCTGAGGTGATGCATCGGAATCTAAAACTGGACTCACAGGAGAGGTTCAGATCATAGAAAGTTCGAGTGTCAGACCTCTCGTGCTTAAGTCGGCATTGTGATTTTGAATTAAGTTCGGATGCAATTTCTGTGTTTCATCATCAATAAGATGGTCCAAAGGATACAGTAAACCTGAAGTGAAGCATCTGAATGTAAAACTGGACTCACAGGAGAAGTTCAAATCATAGAAAGTTAGAGTGTCAGTCGTCATGTACTTAAGTCGGCATTGTGCCCTTTGCATTAAATTTGGATGCAATTTCTGTGTTCCATCGTCAATAAGAAGGTCCAGGGGATACTGTAAACCTGAAGTGAAGCATCGGAATCTAAAACTGGACTCACAGGAGAGGTTCAAATCATAGAAAGTTAGAGTGTCAGTCCTCTTGTACTTAAGTCGGCATTGTGCCTTTTGAATATAATTCCGATGCAACTTCTGTGCTTCATCGTCAATAAGAAGGTCCAAGGTATACAGTAAACCTGAAGTGAATCATCGGAATCTAAAACTGGACTCACAGGAGAGGTTCAAATCATAGAAAGTTAGTGTGTCAGTCCTCTTGTACTTAAGTCGGGATTGTGCCTTTTGAATTTAGTTCCGATGCAATTTCTGTTTTTCATCGTTAATAAGAATTTCCAAGGGATACAGTAAACCTGAAGTGAAGAATCGGAATCTAAGACTGAACTATCAGGAGAGGTTCAAATCATAAAATGTTAGAGTGTCAGTCCTCTCGTGCTTAAGTCGGCATTGTGAATTTTGAATTTAATTCCGACACAATTTCTGTCCTTCATCGTCAATAAGAAAGTCCAAGGTATACAGTAAACCTGAAGTGAAGCATCGGAATCTAAAACTGGACTCACAGGAAATGTTCAGATCATAGAAAGTTAGAGTGTCAGTCCTCTCGTACTTAAGTCGGCATTGTGATTTTGAATTAAGTTCGGATGCAATTTATGTGTTTCATCGTCAATAAGAAGGTCCAAGGGATACAGTAGACCTGAAGTGAAGCATCGGAATCTAAAACTGGACTCACAGGAGAGGTTCAAATCATAGAAAGTTAGAGTGTCTGTCCTCTTGTACTTCAGTCGGCATTGTGCCTTTTGTATTAAATTCGGATGCATTTCTCTCCGTCATCGTCAATAAGATGGTCCAAGGGATACAGTAAACCTGAAGTGAAGCATCGGAATCCAAAACCGGACTCACAGATAAGGTTCAAATCATAGAAAGTTAGAGTGTCGGTCCTCTTGCACTTAAGTCGGCATTGTGCCTTTTGTATTAAATTCGGATGCAATTTCTGTGTTTCATCGTCAATAAGAAGGTCCAAGGGATACAGTAAACCTGAAGTGAAGCATCGGAATCTAAAACTGGACTCACAGGAGAGATTCAAATCGTAGAAAGTTAGAGTGTCAGTCCTCTGGTACTTAAATCGGCATTATGCCTTTTGTATTAAATTGGGATGCAATTTCTGTGTTTCATCGTCAATAAGAAGGTCCAAGGGATACAGTAAACCTGAAGTGAAGCATCGGAATCCAAAACTGGACTCCCAAGAGAGGTTCAAACCATAGGAAGTTAGAGTGTAGGTCCTCTTGAACTTAAGAAGGAATTCTAACTTTTTGTATTAAATTCGGAAGCAATTTCAGTACTTCATCGTAGATAAGAAGGTCCAAATGATACAGTAAACCTGAAGTGAAGCATCGGAATCTAAAACTGGACTCACAGGAGAGGTTCAAATCATAGAAAGTTAGAGTTTCAGTCCTCTTGTACTTAGGTCGGCATTCTGCATTTTGTATTTAATTCCGATGCAATTTCTGTGTTTCATCATCAATAAGCAGGGCCAAGGGATACCGTAAACCTGAAGTGAATCATCGGGATCTAAAACCGAACTCACTGGAGAGATTCAAATTATAGAATCTTAGGGTGTTAGTCCTGTCGTACTTATGACAGCATTGTGCCTTTTGAATTTAAGGCCGAAGTAATATCTGTGCTTCATCGTCAATAAGAAGGTCCAAGGTATCCAGTAAACCTAAAGTGAAGCATCGTAATCTAAAACTGGAGCCACAGGAGAGGTTCAAATCATAGAAAGTTAGAGTGTCAGTCCTCTTGTACTTAAGTCGGCATTGTGCCTTTTGCATTTAATTCGGATGCAATTACTATGTTTCATCGTCAATAGGAAGGTCCAAGGTATACAGTAAACCTGAAGTGAAGCATGGGAATCTAAAACCTGACTTACAGGAGAGGTTCAAATCATAGAAAGTTAGAGTGTCAGTCCTCATGTACTTAAGTCGGCATTGTGCCTTTTTTATTAAATTTGGATGCAATTTCTGTGTTTCATCGTCAATAAGAAGGTCCAAGGGATACAGTAAACCTGAAGTGAAGCATCGGAATCTAAAACTGGACTCACAGGAGAGGTTCAGATTATAGAAAGTTAGAGTGTCAGTCCTCTCGTACTGAAGTCGGCATTGTGATTTTGAATTAACTTCGGATGCCATTTCTGTGTTTCATCGTCAATAAGAAGGTCCATGGGATACAGTATACCTGAAGTGAAGCATCGGAATCTAAAACTGGACTCACAGGAGAGGTTCAAATCATAGAAAGTTAGAGTGTCAGTCCTCTTGAACTTAAGTCGACATTGTGCCTTTTGAATTTAATTCCGATGCAATTTCTGTGCTTCATCGTCAATAAGAAGGTCCAAGGTATACAGTAAACCTGAAGTGAAGCATCGGAATCTAAAACTGGACTCACAGGAGACGTTCAAGTCATACAAAGTTGGAGTGTCAGTCCTCTTGTACGTAAATCGGCATTGTAACTTTTGTATTAAATTCGGATGCAATTACTATGTTTCATCGTCAATAAGAAGGTCCAAGGTATACAGTAAACCTGAAGTGAGGCATCGGAATCTAAAACTGGACTCACAGGAGAGGTTCAAATCATAGAAAGTTAGAGTGTCAGTCCTCATGTACTGAAGTCGGCATTGTGCCTTTTGTACTAAATTTGGATGCAATATCTGTGTTTCATCGTCAATAAGAAGGTCCAAGGGATACAGTAAACCTTAAGTGATGCCTCGGAATCTAAAACTGGACTCACAGGAGAGGTTCAGATCATAGAAAGTTAGAGTGTCAGACCTCTCGTACTTAAGTTGGCATTGTGATTTTGAAGTAAGTTCGGATGCAATTTCTGTGTTCATCATCAATAATATGGTCCAAGGGATACAGTAAACCTGAAGTGAAGCATCTGAATGTAAAACTGGACTCACAGGAGAGGTTCAAATCACAGAAAGATAGAGTGTCAGTCCTCATGAACTTAAGTCGGCATTGTGCCTTTTGTATTAAATTTGGATGCAATTTCTGTGTTTCATCGTCAATAAGAAGGTCCAAGGGATACAGTAAACCTGAAGTGAAGCATCGGAATCTAAAACTGGACTCACAGGAGAGGTTCAGATCATAGAAAGTTAGAGTGTCACTCCTCCCATCCTTAAGTCGGCATTGTGATTTTGAATTAAGTTCGGATACAATTTCTGTGTTTCTTCGTCAATAAGTAGGTCCAAGTGATACAGTAAACCTGAAGTGAAGCTTCGGAATCTAAAACTGGACTCCTAGGAGAGGTTCAAATCATGGAAGGTAAGAGTGTCAGTCCTCTTGTACTTAAGTAGGCATTGTGACTTTTGTATTAAATTCGGATGCAATTACTGTGTTTCATCGTCAATAAGATGGTCCAAGGGATACAGTAAACCTGAAGTGAAGCATCGGAATCTAAAACTGGACTCACAGGAGAGGTTCAAGTCATAGAAAGTTAGAGTGTCAGTCCTCATGTACTGAAGTCGGCATTGTGCCTTTTGTATTAAATTTGGATGCAATTTCTGTGTTTCATCGTCAATAAGAAGGTCCAGGGGATACTGTAAACCTGAAGTGAAGCATCGGAATCTAAAACTGGACTCACAGGAGAGGTTCAAATCATAGAAAGTTAGAGTGTCAGTCCTCTTGTACTTAAGTCGGCATTGTGCCTTTTGAATATAATTCCGATGCAACTTCTGTGCTTCATCGTCAATAAGAAGGTCCAAGGTATACAGTAAACCTGAAGTGAATCATCGGAATCTAAAACTGGACTCACAGGAGAGGTTCAAATCATAGAAAGTTAGTGTGTCAGTCCTCTTGTACTTAAGTCGGCATTGTGCCTTTTGAATATAATTCCGATGCAACTTCTGTGCTTCATCGTCAATAAGAAGGTCCAAGGTATACAGTAAACCTGAAGTGAATCATCGGAATCTAAAACTGGACTCACAGGAGAGGTTCAAATCATAGAAAGTTAGTGTGTCAGTCCTCTTGTACTTAAGTCGGGATTGTGCCTTTTGAATTTAGTTCCGATGCAATTTCTGTGTTTCATCGTCAATAAGAAGGTCCAGGGGATACAGTAAACCTGAAGTGAAGCATCGGAATCTAAAACTGGACTCACAGGAAATGTTCAGATCATAGAAAGTTAGAGTGTCAGTCCTCTCGTACTTAAGTCGGCATTGTGATTTTGAATTAAGTTCGGATGCAATTTATGTGTTTCATCGTCAATAAGTAGGTCCAAGGGATACAGTAGACCTGAAGTGAAGCATCGGAATCTAAAACTGGACTCACAGGAGAGGTTCAAATCATAGAAAGTTAGAGTGTCTGTCCTCTTGTACTTCAGTCGGCATTGTGCCTTTTGTATTAAATTCGGATGCATTTCTCTCTGTCATCGTCAATAAGATGGTCCAAGGGATACAGTAAACCTGAAGTGAAGCATCGGAATCCAAAACCGTACTCACAGATAAGGTTCAAATCATAGAAAGTTAGAGTGTCAGTCCTCTTGCACTTAAGTCGGCATTGTGCCTTTTGTATTAAATTCGGATGCAATTTCTGTGTTTCATCGTCAATAAGAAGGTCCAAGGGATACAGTAAACCTGAAGTGAAGCATCGGAATCTAAAACTGGACTCACAGGAGAGATTCAAATCGTAGAAAGTTAGAGTGTCAGTCCTCTGGTACTTAAATCGGCATTATGAATTTTGTATTAAATTGGGATGCAATTTCTGTGTTTCATCGTCAGTAAGAAGGTCCAAGGGATACAGTAAACCTGAAGTGAAGCATCGGAATCCAAAACTGGACTCCCAAGAGAGGTTCAAACCATAGGAAGTTAGAGTGTAGGTCCTCTTGAACTTAAGAAGGAATTCTAACTTTTTGTATTAAATTCGGAAGCAATTTCAGTACTTCATCGTAGATAAGAAGGTCCAAATGATACAGTAAACCTGAAGTGAAGCATCGGAATCTAAAACTGGACTCACAGGAGAGGTTCAAATCATAGAAAGTTAGAGTTTCAGTCCTCTTGTACTTAGGTCGGCATTCTGCATTTTGTATTTAATTCCGATGCAATTTCTGTGTTTCATCATCAATAAGCAGGGCCAAGGGATACCGTAAACCTGAAGTGAATCATCGGGATCTAAAACTGAACTCACTGGAGAGATTCAAATTATAGAATCTTAGGGTGTTAGTCCTGTCGTACTTATGACAGCATTGTGCCTTTTGAATTTAAGGCCGAAGTAATATCTGTGCTTCATCGTCAATAAGAAGGTCCAAGGTATCCAGTAAACCTAAAGTGAAGCATCGTAATCTAAAACTGGAGCCACAGGAGAGGTTCAAATCATAGAAAGTTAGAGTGTCAGTCCTCTTGTACTTAAGTCGGCATTGTGCCTTTTGCATTTAATTCGGATGCAATTACTATGTTTCATCGTCAATAGGAAGGTCCAAGGTATACAGTAAACCTGAAGTGAAGCATGGGAATCTAAAACCGGACTTACAGGAGAGGTTCAAATCATAGAAAGTTAGAGTGTCAGTCCTCATGTACTTAAGTCGGCATTGTGCCTTTTTTATTAAATTTGGATGCAATTTCTGTGTTTCATCGTCAATAAGAAGGTCCAAGGGATACAGTAAACCTGAAGTGAAGCATCGGAATCTAAAACTGGACTCACAGGAGAGGTTCAGATTATAGAAAGTTAGAGTGTCAGTCCTCTCGTACTGAAGTCGGCATTGTGATTTTGAATTAACTTCGGATGCAATTTCTGTGTTTCATCGTCAATAAGAAGGTCCATGGGATACAGTATACCTGAAGTGAAGCATCGGAATCTAAAACTGGACTCACAGGAGAGGTTCAAATCATAGAAAGTTAGAGTGTCAGTCCTCTTGAACTTAAGTCGACATTGTGCCTTTTGAATTTAATTCCGATGCAATTTCTGTGCTTCATCGTCAATAAGAAGGTCCAAGGTATACAGTAAACTTGAAGTGAAGCATCGGAATCTAAAACTGGACTCACAGGAGACGTTCAAGTCATACAAAGTTAAAGTGTCAGTCCTCTTGTACTTAAATCGGCATTGTAACTTTTGTATTAAATTCGGATGCAATTACTATGTTTCATCGTCAATAAGAAGGTCCAAGGTATACAGTAAACCTGAAGTGAGGCATCGGAATCTAAAACTGGACTCACAGGAGAGGTTCAAATCATAGAAAGTTAGAGTGTCAGTCCTCATGTACTGAAGTCGGCATTGTGCCTTTTGTACTAAATTTGGATGCAATATCTGTGTTTCATCGTCAATAAGAAGGTCCAAGGGATACAGTAAACCTTAAGTGATGCCTCGGAATCTAAAACTGGACTCACAGGAGAGGTTCAGATCATAGAAAGTTAGAGTGTCAGACCTCTCGTACTTAAGTTGGCATTGTGATTTTGAAGTAAGTTCGGATGCAATTTCTGTGTTCATCATTAATAATATGGTCCAAGGGATACAGTAAACCTGAAGTGAAGCATCTGAATGTAAAACTGGACTCACAGGAGAGGTTCAAATCACAGAAAGATAGAGTGTCAGTCCTCATGTACTTAAGTCGGCATTGTGCCTTTTGTATTAAATTTGGATGCAATTTCTGTGTTTCATCGTCAATAAGAAGGTCCAGGGGATACTGTAAACCTGAAGTGAAGCATCGGAATCTAAAACTGGACTCACAGGAGAGGTTCAAATCATAGAAAGTTAGAGTGTCAGTCCTCTTGTACTTAAGTCGGCATTGTGCCTTTTGAATATAATTCCGATGCAACTTCTGTGCTTCATCGTCAATAAGAAGGTCCAAGGTATACAGTAAACCTGAAGTGAATCATCGGAATCTTAAACTGGACTCACAGGAGAGGTTCAAATCATAGAAAGTTTGTGTGTCAGTCCTCTTGTACTTAAGTCGGGATTGTGCCTTTTGAATTTAGATCCGACGCAATTTCTGTTTTTCATCGTTAATAAGAATTTCCAAGGGATACAGTAAACCTGAAGTGAAGCATCGGAATCTATGACTGAACTATCAGGAGAGGTTCAAATCATAGAATGTTAGAGTGTCAGTCCTCTCGTACTTAAGTCGGCATTGTGAATTTTGAATTTAATTCCGACACAATTTCTGTCCTTCATCGTCAATAAGAAAGTCCAAGGTATACAGTAAACCTGAAGTGAAGCATCGGAATCTAAAACTGGACTCACAGGAAATGTTCAGATCATAGAAAGTTAGAGTGTCAGTCCTCTCGTACTTAAGTCGGCATTGTGATTTTGAATTAAGTTCGGATGCAATTTATGTGTTTCATCGTCAATAAGAAGGTCCAAGGGATACAGTAGTCCTGAAGTGAAGCATCGGAATCTAAAACTGGACTCACAGGAGAGGTTCAAATCATAGAAAGTTAGAGTGTCTGTCCTCTTGTACTTCAGACGGCATTGTGCCTTTTGTATTAAATTCGGATGCAATTTCTCTCTGTCATCGTCATTAAGATGGTCCAAGGGATACAGTAAACCTGAAGTGAAGCATCGGAATCTAAAACTGGACTCACAGGAGACGTTCAAGTCATAGAAAGGTAGAGTGTCAGTCCTCTTGTACTTAAGTCGGCATTGTGCCTTTTGTATTTAATTCCAAAGCAATTTCTGTGTTTCATCGTCAATAAGAAGGTCCAAGGTATACAGTAAATCTGAAGTGAAGCATCGGAATCTAAAACTGGACTCACAGGAGAGGTTAAAATCATAGAAAGTTAGAGTGTCAGTCCTCATGTACTTAAGACGGCATTGTGCCTTTTGTACCAAATTTGGATGCAATTTCTGTATTTCATCGTCAATAAGAAGGTCCAAGGTATACAGTAAACCTGAAGTGAGGCATCGGAATCTAAAACTGGACTCACAGGAGAGGTTCAAATCATAGAATGTTAGAGTGTCAGTCCTCTCGTACTTAAGTCGGCATTGTGAATTTTGAATTTAAATCCGACGCAATTTCTCTCCTTCATCGTCAATAAGAAAGTCCAAGGTATACAGCAAACCTGAAGTGAAGCATCGGAAATTAAAACTGGACTCACAGGAAATGTTCAGATCATAGAATGTTAGAGTGTCAGTCCTCTCGTACTTAAGTCGGCATTGTGATTTTGATTTAAGTTCGGATGCAATTTATGTGTTTCATCGTCAATAAGAAGGTCCAAGGGATACAGTAGACCTGAAGTGAAGCATCGGAATCTAAAACTGGACTCACAGGAGAGGTTCAAATCATAGAAAGTTAGAGTGTCTGTCCTCTTGTACTTCAGTCGGCATTGTGCCTTTTGTATTAAATTCGGATGCATTTCTCTCTGTCATCGTCAATAAGATGGTCCAAGGGATACAGTAAACCTGAAGTGAAGCATCGGAATCCAAAACCGGACTCACAGAAAAGGTTCAAATCATAGAAAGTTAGAGTGTCAGTCCTCTTGCACTTAAGTCGGCATTGTGCCTTTTGTATTAAATTCGGATGCAATTTCTGTGTTTCATCGTCAATAAGAAGGTCCAAGGGATACAGTAAACCTGAAGTGAAGCATCGGAATCTAAAACAGGACTCACAAGAGAGGTTCAAACCATAGGAAGTTAGAGTGTAGGTCCTCTTGTACTTAAGTCGGAATTCTGCATTTTGTATTAAATTGGGAAGCAATTTCAGTGTTTCATCGTCAATAAGAAGGTCCAAATGTAACAGTAAACCTGAAGTGAATCATCAAATCTAAAACTGGACTCACAGGAGAGGTTCAAATCATAGAAAGTTAGAGTGTCAGTCCTCTTGTACTTAAGTCGGCATTCTGCCTTTTGTATTTAATTCCGATGCAATATCTGTGTTTGATCATCAATAAGAAGGGCCAAGGGATACAGTAAACCTGAAGTGAAGCATCGGAATCTAAAACTGAACTCACTGGAGTGGTTCAAATCATAGAATCTTAGGTTGTCAGTCCTGTCGTACTTAAGACAGCATTGTGCCTTTTGAATTTAAAGCCGAAGTAATTTCTGTGCTTCATCGTCAATAAGAAGGTCCAAGGTATCCAGTAAACCTAAAGTGAAGGATCGGAATCTAAAACTGGACCCACAGGAGAGGTTCAAATCATAGAATGTTAGAGTGTCAGTCTTCATGTACTTAAGTCGGCATTGTGCCTTTTTTATTAAATTTGGATGCAATTTCTGTGTTTCATCGTCAATAAGAAGGTCCAAGGGATACAGTAAACCTGAAGTGAAGCATCGGAATCTAAAACTGGACTCACAGGAGAGGTTCAGATCATAGAAAGTTAGAGTGTCAGTCCTCCCGTCCTTAAGTCGGCATTGTGATTTTGAATTAAGTTCGGATCCAATTTCTGTGTTTCTTCGTCAATAAGTACTTCCAAGGGATACAGTAAACCTGAAGTGAAGCATCGGAATCTAAAACTGAACTCACTGGAGTGGTTCAAATCATAGAATCTTAGGTTGTCAGTCCTGTCGTACTTAAGACAGCATTGTGCCTTATGAATTTAAAGCCGAAGTAATTTCTGTGCTTCATCGTCAATAAGAAGGTCCAAGGGATGCAGTAAACCTGAAGTGAAGCATCGGAATCTAAAACTGGACTCACAGGAGAGGTTCAAATCATAGAAAGTTAGAGTGTCAGTCCTCTTGTACTTAAGTCGGCATTGTGCCTTTTGAATTTAATTACGATGCAATTTCATTGCTTCATCGTCAATAAGAAGGTCCAAGGTATACAGTAAACCTGAAGTGAATCATCGGCATCTAAAACTGGACTCACTTCAGGGGTTCAAAGCATAGAAAGATAGTGTGTCAGACCTCTTGTACTTAACTCGGCATTGTGCCTTTTGAATTTCATTCCGATGCTGTTTCTGTGTTTCATCGTCAATACGACGGTCCAAGGGAATCAGTAAACCTGAAGTGAAGCATCGGAATCTAAACCTGGACTCACAGGAGAGGTTCAAATCATAGAATGTTAGAATGTCAGTCCTCTTGTACTTAAGTCGGCATTGTGCCTTTTGAATTTCATTCCAATGCAATTTCTGTGCTTTATCATCAATAAGAACGTCCAAGGTATACAGTAAACCTGTAGTGAAGCATCGGAATCGAAAACCGGTCTCACAGGAGAGGTTCAAATCATAGAAAGTTAGAGTGTCAGTCCTGTTCTACTTAAGTCGGCACTGTGCCTTTTGTATTTAATTCGGATGCAATTTCTGTGTTTCTTCGTCAATAAGAAAGTCCAAGGGTTACAGTAAACCTGAAGTGAAGCATCGGAATCTAAAACTGGACTCACAGGAGAGGTTCAAATCATAGAAAGTTAGTGTGTCAGTCCTCTTGTACTTACGTCGGCATTGTGCCTTTTGAATTTAATTCCGATGCAATATCTGTGTTTCATCGTCAATAACAAGGTCCAAGGGAATCAGTAAACCTGAAGTGAAGCATCGGAATCTAAAACTGAATTCACAGGAGAGGTTCAAATCATAGAATGTTAGAGTGTCAGTCCTCTCGTACTTGAGTCGGCATTGTGCCTTTTGAATTTAATTCCGACGCAATTTCTGTGCTTCATCGTCAATAATATGGTCCAAGGTATACAGTAAACCTGAAGTGAAGCATCGGAATCTAAAACTGGACTCACAGGAGAGGTTCAAATCGTAGAAAGTTAGAGTGTCAGTCCTCTTGTACTTTAGTCGGCATTGTGCCTATTTTATTAAATTAGGATGCAATTTCTGTGTTTCATCGTCAATAAGAAGGTCCAAGGTATACAGTAAACCTGAAGTGATGCATCGGAATCTAAAACTCGACTCACAGGAGATGTTCAAATCATAGGAAATTGAAGTGTCAGTCCTCTTGTACTTAAGACTGCATTGTGCATTTTGAATTTAATTTCGATGCAATTTCTGTGCTTCATCGTCAATAAGAAGGTCTTAGGTATCGAGTAAACCTGAAGTGAAGCATCGGAATTTAAAACTGGACTCACAGGAGAGATTCAAATCATAGAAAATTCGTGTGTCAGTCCCCTTGTACTTAAGTCGGCATTGTGCCTTTTGAATTTAATTCCAATGCAATTTCTGTGTTTCATCGTCAATAAGAAAGTCCAAGGTATACAGTAAACCTGAAGTGTAGCATCGGAATCGAAAACAGGACTCACAGGAGAGGTTCAAATCATAGCAAGTTAGAGTGTCAGTCCTGTTGTACTTAAGTCGGCATTGTGCCTTTTGTATTAAATTCGCATGCATTTTCTGTGTTTCATCGTCAATAAGAAGGTCCAAGGGTTACAGTAAACCTAAAGTGAAGCATCGGAATCTAAAACTGGACTCACAGAAGACGTTCAAATCATAGAAAGTTAGAGTGTCAGTCCTCTTGTACTTAAGTCGGCGTTGTGCCTTTTGTATTTAATTCGGATGCAATTTCTGTGTTTCATCGTCAATAAGAAGGTCCAAGGGACACAGTAAACCTGAAGTGATGCATCGGAATCTAAAACTGGACTCACAGGAGATGTTCAAATCATAGAACATTGGTGTGTCAGTCCTCTTGTACTTAAGTCGGCATTGTGCCTTTTGAATTTAATTCCAATGTAATTTCTGTGTTTCATCGTCAATAAGAAGGTCCAAGGGAATCAGTAAACCTGAAATGAAGCATCGGAATCTAAAACTGAATTCACAGGAGAGGTTCAAATCATAGAATGTTAGAGTGTCAGTCCTCTCGTACTTAAGTCAGCATTGTGCATTTTGAATTTAATTCCGACGCAATTTCTGTGCTTCATCGTCAATAATAAGGTCCAAGGTATACATTAAACCTGAAGTGAAGCATCGGAATCTAAAACTGGACTCACAGGAGAGGTTCAAATCGTAGAAAGTTAGAGTGTCAGTCCTCTTGTACTTTAGTCGGCATTGTGCCTATTTTATTAAATTAGGATGCAATTTCTGTGTTTCATCGTCAATAAGAAGGTCCAAGGGATACAGTAAACCTGAAGTGATGCATCGGAATCTAAGACTGGACTCACAGCAGATGTTCAAATCATAGGAAATTGAAGTGTCAGTCCTCTTGTACTTAAGACTGCATTGTGCCTTTTGTATATAATTCCGATGCAATTTCTGTGTTTCATCGTCAATAAGAAGGTCCAAGGGATACAGTAGACCTGAAGTGAAGCATCGGAATCTAAAACTGGACTCACAGGAGAGGTTCAAATCATAGAAAGTTAGAGTGTCAGTCCTCTTGTACTTCAGTCGGCATTGTGCATTTTGTATTAAATTCGGATGCAATTTCTGTGTTTCATCGACAATAAGAAGGTCCAAGGGATACAGTAAACCTCAAGTGAAGCATCAGAATCTAAAACTGGACTCACAGGAGAGATTCAAATCGTAGAAAGTTAGAGTGTCAGTCCTCTGGTACTTAAGTCGGCATTATGCCTTTTGTATTAAATTGGGATGCAATTTCTGTGTTTCATCGTCAATAAGAAGGTCCAAGGGATACAGTAAACCTAAAGGGAAGCATCGGAATCTAAAACTGGACTCACAAGAGAGGTTCAAATCATAGGAAGTTAGAGTGTAAGTCCTCTTGTGCTTAAGTCGGAATTCTGCCTTTTTGTATTAAATTCGGAAGCAATTTCAGTGTTTCATAGTCAATAAGAAGGTCCAAATGATACAGTAAACCTGAAGTGAAGCATCGGAATCTAAAACTGGACTCACAGGACAGGTTCAAATCATAGAAAGTTAGAGTGTCAGTCCTCTTGTACTTAAGTCGGCATTCTGCCTTTTGTATTTAATTCCGATGCAATTTCTGTGTTTCATCATCAATAAGAAGGGCCAAGATATACAGTAAACCTGAAGTGAAGCATCGGAATCTAAAACTGAACTCACTGGAGTGGTTCCAATCATAGAATCTTAGGGTGTCAGTCCTGTCGTACTTAAGACAGCATTGTGCCTTTTGAATTTAAAGCCGAAGTAATTTCTGTGCTTCATCGTCAATAATAAGGTCCATGGTATCCAGTAAACCTAAAGTGAAGCATCGGAATCCAAAACTGGACCCACAGGAGAGGTTCAAATCATAGAAAGTTAGAGTGTCAGTCCTCTTGTACTTAAGTCGGCATTGTGCCTTTTTTATTAAATTTGGATGCAATTTCTGTGTTTCATCGTCAATAAGAAGGTCCAAGGGATACAGTAAACCTGAAGTGAAGCATTGGAATCTAAAACTGGACTCACAGGAGAGGTTCAGATCATAGAAAGTTAGAGTGTCAGTCCTGTCGTACTTAAGTCGGCATTGTGCCTTTTGAATTTCATTCCAATGCTATTTCTGTGTTTCATCGTCAATACGACGGTCCAAGGGAATCAGTAAACCTGAAGTGAAGCATCGGAATCTAAAACTGGACTCCTAGGAGAGGTTCGAATCATAGAAATTAAGTGTGTCAGTCCTCTTGTACTTAAGTCGGCATTGTGACTTTTGTATTAAATACAGATGCAATTTCTGTGTTTCATCGTCAATAAGAAGGTCCAAGGGATACAGTAAACCTGAAGTGAAGCATTGGAATCTAAAACAGGACTCACAGGAGAGGTTCAAATCATAGAAAGTTAGAGTGTCAGTCCTGTTGTACTTAAGTCGGCATTGTGCCTTTTGTATTAAATTCTAATGCAATTTCTGTGTTTCATCGTCAATAGTAGGGTCCAAGAGTTACAGTAAACCTGAAGTGAAGCATCGGAATCTAAAACTGGACTCACAGGGGAGGTTCAAATCATAGAATGTTAGTGTGTCAGTCCTCTTGTACTTAAGTCGGCATTGTGCCTTTTGAATTTCATTCCAATGCTATTTCTGTGTTTCATCGTCAATACGACGGTCCAAGGGAATCAGTAAACCTGAAGTGAAGCATCGGAATCTAAAACTGGACTCACAGGAGAGATTCAAATCATAGAATGTTAGAGTGTCAGTCCTCTCGTACTTAACTCGGCATTGTGCCTTTTGTATTAAATTCGGATGCAATTTCTGTGTTTCATCGTCAATAAGAAGGTCCAAGGGATACAGTAAACCTGTAGTGAAGCATCGGAATCTAAAACTGGACTCACAGGAGATGTTCAAATCATAGAAAATTGGTGTGTCAGTCCACTTGTACATACGTCGGCATTGTGCCTTTTGAATTTAATTCCAATGCAATTTCTGTGCTTTATCATCAATAAGAAAGTCCAAGGTATACAGTAAACCTGTAGTGAAGCATCGGAATCGAAAACCGGACTCACAGGAGAGGTTCAAATAATAGAAAGTTAGAGTGTCAGTCCTGTTGTACTTAATTCGGCATTGTGCCTTTTGTATTTAATTCGGATGCAATTTCTGTGTTTCATCGTCAATAATAAGGTCCAAGGTATACCGTAAACCTGAAGTGAAGCATCGGAATCTAAAACTGGACTCACAGGAGAGGTTCAAATCGTAGAAAGTTAGAGTGTCAGTCCTCTTGTACTTAAGTCGGCATTGTGCCTTTTGTATATAATTCCGATGCAATTTCTGTGTTTCATCGTCAATAAGAAGGTCCAAGGTATACAGTAAATCTGAAGTGAAGCATCGGAATCTAAAACTGGACTCCTAGGAGAGGTTCAAATCCTAGAAATTAAAAGTGTCAGTCCTCTCGTACTTATGTCGGCATTGTGACTTTTATATTAAATTCGGGTGCAATTACTATGTTTCATCGTCAATAAGAAGGTCCAAGGTATACAGTAAACCTGAAGTGAGGCATCGGAATCTAAAACTGGACTCACAGGAGAGGTTCAAATCATAGAAAGTTAGAGTGTCAATCCTCATGTACTTAAGTCGGCATTGTGCCTTTTGTATTAATTTTGGATGCAATTTCTGTGATTCATCGTCAATAAGAAGGTCCAAGGGATAGAGTAAACCTGAAGTGAAGCATCGGAATCTAAAACTGGACTCACAGGAGAGGTTCAGAACATAGAAAGTTAGAGTGTCAGTCCTCTTGTACTTAAGTCGGCATTGTGACTTTTGTATTAAATTCGGATGCAATTACTGTGTTTCATCGTCAATAAGATGGTCCAAGGGATACAGTAAACCTGAAGTGAAGCATCGGAATCTAAAACTGGACTCACAGGAGAGGTTCAAATCATAGAAAGTTAGAGTGTCAGTTTTCTTGTACTTAAGTCGGCATTGTGCATTTTGAATATAATTCCGATGCAATTTCTGTGCTTCATCGTCAATAAGAAGGTCCAAGGTATACAGTAAACCTGAAGTGAAGCATTGGAATCTAAAACTGGACTCACAGGAGAGGTTCAGATCATAGAAAGTTAGAGTGTCAGTCCTCTCGTACTTATGTCGGCATTGTGATTTTGAATTAAGTTCGCATGCAATTTCTGTGTTTCATCGTCAATAAGAAGGTCCATGGGATACAGTATACCTGAAGTGAAGCATCGGAATCTAAAACTGGACTCCTAGGAGAGGTTCGAATCATAGAAATTAAGTGTGTCAGTCCTCTTGTACTTAAGTCGGCATTGTGACTTTTGTATTAAATACAGATGCAATTTCTGTGTTTCATCGTCAATACGAAGGTCCAAGGGATACAGTAAACCTGAAGTGAAGCATCGGAATCTAAAACTGGACTCACAGGAGAGGTTCAAATCATAGAAAGTTAGAGTGTCAGTCCTCTTGTACATAAGTCGGCATTGTGCCTTTTGAATTTAATTGCGATGCAATTTCTATGCTTCATCGTCAATAAGAAGGTCCAAGGGATACAGTAAACCTGAAGTGAAGCATTGGAATCTAAAACAGGACTCACAGGAGAGGTTCAAATCATAGAAAGTTAGAGTGTCAGTCCTGTTGTACTTAAGTCGGCATTGTGCCTTTTGTATTAAATTCTAATACAATTTCTGTGTTTCATCGTCAATAGTAGGGTCCAAGAGTTACAGTAAACCTGAAGTGAAGCATCGGAATCTAAAACTGGACTCACAGGGGAGGTTCAAATCATAGAATGTTAGTGTGTCAGTCCTCTTGTACTTAAGTCGGCATTGTGCCTTTTGAATTTCATTCCAATGCTATTTCTGTGTTTCATCGTCAATACGACGGTCCAAGGGAATCAGTAAACCTGAAGTGAAACATCGGAATCTAAAACTGGACTCACAGGAGAGATTCAAATCATAGAATGTCAGAGTGTCAGTCCTCTCGTACTTAACTCGGCATTGTGCCTTTTGTATTAAATTCGGATGCAATTTCTGTGTTTCATCGTCAATAAGAAGGTCCAAGGGATACAGTAAACCTGAAGTGAAGCATCGGAATCTAAAACTGGACTCACAGGAGATGTTCAAATCATAGAAATTTGGTGTGTCAGTCCACTTGTACATAAGTCGGCATTGTGCCTTTTGAATTTAATTCCAATGCAATTTCTGTGCTTTATCATCAATAAGAAAGTCCAAGGTATACAGTAAACCTGTAGTGAAGCATCGGAATCGAAAACCGGACTCACAGGAGAGGTTCAAATAATAGAAAGTTAGAGTGTCAGTCCTGTTGTACTTAAGTCGGAATTGTGCCTTTTGTATTTAATTCGGATGCAATTTCTGTGTTTCATCGTCAATAATAAGGTCCAAGGTATACCGTAAACCTGAAGTGAAGCATCGGAATCTAAAACTGGACTCACAGGAGAGGTTCAAATCGTAGAAAGTTAGAGTGTCAGTCCTCTTGTACTTAAGTCGGCATTGTGCCTTTTGTATATAATTCCGATGCAATTTCTGTGTTTCATCGTCAATAAGAAGGTCCAAGGTATACAGTAAATCTGAAGTGAAGCATCGGAATCTAAAACTGGACTCCTAGGAGAGGTTCAAATCCTAGAAATTAAAAGTGTCAGTCCTCTCGTACTTAAGTCGGCATTGTGACTTTTATATTAAATTCGGATGCAATTACTATGTTTCATCGTCAATAAGAAGGTCCAAGGTATACAGTAAACCTGAAGTGAGGCATCGGAATCTAAAACTGGACTCACAGGAGAGGTTCAAATCATAGAAAGTTAGAGTGTCAATCCTCATGTACTTAAGTCGGCATTGTGCCTTTTTTATTAATTTTGGATGCAATTTCTGTGATTCATCGTCAATAAGAAGGTCCAAGGGATAGAGTAAACCTGAAGTGAAGCATCGGAATCTAAAACTGGACTCACAGGAGAGGTTCAGATCATAGAAAAGTTAGAGTGTCAGTCCTCTTGTACTTAAGTCGGCATTGTGACTTTTGTATTAAATTCGGATGCAATTACTGTGTTTCATCGTCAATAAGATGGTCCAAGGGATACAGTAAACCTGAAGTGAAGCATCGGAATCTAAAACTGGACTCACAGGAGAGGTTCAAATCATAGAATGTTAGAGTGTCAGTTTTCTTGTACTTAAGTCGGCATTGTGCCTTTTGAATATAATTCCGATGCAATTTCTGTGCTTCATCGTCAATAAGAAGGTCCAAGGTATACAGTAATCCTGAAGTGAATCATCGGAATCTAAAACTGGACTCACAGGAGAGGTTCAAATCATAGAAAGTTAGTGTGTCAGTCCTCTTGTACTTAAGTCGGAATTGTGCCTTTTGAATTTAGTTCCGATGCAATTTCTGTTTTTCATCGTTAATAAGAACTTCCAAGGGATACAGTAAACCTGAAGTGAAGCATCGGAATCTAAGACTGAACTCACAGGAGATGTTCAAATCATAGAATGTTAGAGTGTCAGTCCTCTCGTACTTAAGTCGGCATTGTGATTTTGAATTAAGTTCGGATGCAATTTATGTGTTTCATCGTCTATAAGAAGGTCCAAGGGATACAGTAGACCTGAAGTGAAGCATCGGAATCTAAAACTGGACTCACAGGAGAGGTTCAAATCATAAAAAGTTAGAGTGTCAGTCCTCTTGTACTTCAGTCGGCATTGTGCCTTTTGTATTAAATTCGGATGCAATTTCTGTCTGTCATCGTCAATAAGATGGTCCAAGGGATACAGTAAACCTAAAGAGAAGCATTGGAATCCAAAACCGGACTCACAGGAAAGGTTCAAATCATAGAAAGTTAGAGTGTAGGTCCTCTTGTACTTACGTCGGAATTTGCCTTTTTGTATTAAATTCGGAAGCAATTTCAGTGTTTCATCGTCAATAAGAAGGTCCAAATGATACAGTAAACCTGAAGTGAGGCATCGGAAACTAAAACTGGACTCACAGGAGAGGTTCTAATCATAGAAAGTTAGAGTGTCAGTCCTCTTGTACTTAAGTCGGCATTCTGCCTTTTGTATTTAATTCCGATGCAATTTCTGTATTTCATCATCAATAAGAAGGGCCAAGGGATACAGTAAACCTGAAGTGAAGCATCGGAATCTAAAACTGAACTCGCTGGAGAGGTTCAAATCATAGAATCTTAGGGTGTCAGTCCTGTCGTACTTAAGATAGCATTGTGCCTTTTGAATTTAAAGCCGAAGTAATTTCTGTGCTTCATCGTCAATACGAAGGTCCTAGGTATCCAGTAAACCTAAAGTGAAGCATCGGAATCTAAAACTGAACCCACAGGAGAGGTTCAAATCATATAAAGTTAGAGTGACAGTCCTCTTGTACTTAAGTCGGCATTGTGCCTTTTGCATTAAATTCGGATGCAATTACTATGTTTCATCGTCAATAGGAAGGTCCAAGGTATACAGTAAACCTGAAGTGAAGCATCGGAATCTAAAACCGGACTTACAGGAGAGGTTCAAATCATAGAAAGTTAGAGTGTCAGTCTTCATGTAATTCAGTCGGCATTGTGCCTTTTTTATTAAATTTGGATGCAATTTCTGTGTTTCATCGTCAATAAGAAGGTCCAAGGATACAGTAAACCTGAAGTGAAGCATCGGAATCTAAAACTGGACTCACAGGAGAGGTTCAGATTATAGAAAGTTAGAGTGTCAGTCCTCTCGTACTGAAGTCGGCATTGTGATTTTGAATTAAGTTCGGATTCAATTTCTGTGTTTCATCGGCAATAAGAAGGTCCATGGGATACAGTATACCTGAAGTGAAGCATCGGAATCTAAAACTGGACTCACAGGAGAGGTTCAAATCATAGAAAGTTAGAGTGTCAGTTCTCTTGTACTTAAGTCGACATTGTGCCTTTTGAATTTAATTCCGATGCAATTTCTGTGCTTCATCGTCAATAAGAAGGTCCAAGGTATACAGTAAAGCTGAAGTGAAGCATCGGAATCTAAAACTGGACTCAAAGGAGACGTTCAAGTCATAGAAAGTTAGAGTGTCAGTCCTCTTGTACTTAAGTCGGCATTGTGCCTTTTGTATTTAATTCCGATGCAATTTCTGTGTTTCATCGTCAATAAGAAGTTCCAAGGTATATAGTAAATCTGAAGTGAAGCATCGGAATCTAAAACTGGACTCCTAGGAGAGGTTCAAATCATAGAAATTAAGTGTGTCAGTCCTCTTGTACTTAAGTCGGCATTGTGGCTCTTGTATTAAATTCGGATGCAATTTCTGTGTTTCATCGTCAATAAGAAGGTCCAAGGTATACAGTAAACCTGAAGTGAAGCATCGGAATCAAAAACTGGACTCACAGGAGAGGTTCAAATCACAGAAAGTTAGTGTGTCAGTCCTCTTGTACTTAAGTCGGGATTGTGCCTTTTGAATTTAGTTCCGATGAAATTTCTAATTTTCATCGTTAATAAGAATTTCCAAGGGATACAGTAAACCTGAAGTGAAGCATCGGAATCTAAGACTGAACTCACAGGAGATGTTCAAATCATAGAATGTTAGAGTGTCAGTCCTCTCGTACTTAAGTCGGCATTGTGATTTTGAATTAAGTTCGGATGCAATTTATGTGTTTCATCGTCAATATGAAGGTCCAAGGGATACAGTAGACCTGAAGTGAAGCATCGGAATCTAAAACTGGACTCACAGGAGAGGTTCAAATCATAAAAAGTTAGAGTGTCAGTCCTCTTGTACTTCAGTCGGCATTGTGCCTTTTGTATTAAATTCGGATGCAATTTCTGTCTGTCATCGTCAATAAGATGGTCCAAGGGATACAGTAAACCTGAAGTGAAGCATCGGAATCCAAAACCGGACTCACAGGAAAGGTTCAAATCATATAAAGTTAGAGTGTCAGTCCTCTTGCACTTAAGTCGGCATTGTGCCTTTTGTATTAAATTCGGATGCAATTTCTGTGTTTCATCGTCAATAAGAAGGTCCAAGGGATACAGTAAACCTGAAGTGAAGCATCGGAATCTAAAACTGGACTCATAGGAGAGATTCAAATCGTAGAAAGTTAGAGTGTCAGTCCTTTGGTACTTAAGTCGGCATTATGCCTTTTGTATTAAATTGGGATGCAATTTCTGTGTTTCATCGGCAATAAGAAGGTCCCAGGCATACAGTAATCCTGAAGTGAAGCATCGGAATCTAAAACTGGACTCACAAGAGAGGTTCAAATCATAGAATCTTAGGGTGTCAGTCCTGTCGTACTTAAGACAGCACTATGCCTTTTGAATTTAAAGCCGAAGTAATCTCTGTGCTTCATCGTCAATAAGAAGGTCCAAGGTATCCAGTAAACCTAAAGTGAAGCATCGGAATCTAAAACTGGACCCACAGGAGAGGTTCAAATCATAGAAAGTTAGAGTGTCAGTCCTCTTGTACTTAAGTCGGCATTGTGCCTTTTGCATTAAATTCGGATGCAATTACTATGTTTCATCGTCAATAGGAAGGTCCAACGTATACAGTAAACCTGAAGTGAAGCATCGGAATCTAAAACCGGACTTTCAGGAGAGGTGCAAATCATAGAAAGTTAGAGTTTCAGTCTTCATGTACTTCAGTCGGCATTGTGCCTTTTGAATTTATTCCGACGCAATTTCTGTGCTTCATCGTCAATAAGTAGGTCCAAGGTATACAGTAAACCTGAAGTAAAGCATCGGAATCTAAAACTGGACTCACTGGAGTGGTTCAAATCATAGAAAGTTAGAGCTTCAGTCCTTTTTTACTTAAGTCGGCATTGTACTTTTGTATTAAATTCGGATGCAATTTCTGTGTTTCATCGTCAATAAGAAGGTCCAAGGGATACAGTAAACCTGAAGTGAAGCATCTGAATCTAAAACTGGACTCACAGGAGATGTTCAAATCATAGAAAATTGGTGTGTCAGTCCTCTTGTACTTAAGACGGCATTGTGCCTTTTGAATTTAATTCCAATGCAATTTCTGTGCTTTATCGTCTATAAGAAAGTCCAAGGTACACAGTAAACCTGAGGTGAAGCATCGGAATCGAAAACCGGACTCACAGGAGAGATTCAAATCATAGAAAGTTAGAGTGTTAGTCCTGTTGTACTTAAGTCGGCATTGTGCCTTTTGTATTTAATTCGGATGCAATTTCTGTGTTTCATCGTCAATAAGAAGGTCCAAGGGTTACAGTAAACCTGAAGTGAAGCATCGGAATCTAAAACTGGACTCACAGGAGAGGTTCAAATCATAGAAAGTTACTGTGTCAGTCCTCTTGTACTTACGTCGGCATTGTGCCTTTTGAATTTAATTCCGATGCAATTTCTGTGTTTCATCGTCAATAACAAGGTCCAAGGGAATCAGTAAACCTGAAGTGAAGCATCGGAATCTAAAACTGAACTCACAGGAGAGGTTCAAATCATAGAATGTTAGAGTGTCAGTCCTCTCGTACTTAAGTCGGCATTGTGCCTTTTGAATTTAATTCCGACGCAATTTTTGTGCTTCATCGTCAATAATAAGGTCCTAGGTATACAGTAAACCTGAAGTGAAGCATCGGAATCTAAAACTGGACTCACAGGAGAAGTTCAAATCGTGGAAAGTTAGAGTGTCAGTCCTCTTGTACTTTAGTCGGCATTGTGCCTTTTTTATTAAATTAGGATGCAATTTCTGTGTTTCATCATCAATAAGAAGGTCCAAGGGATACAGTAAACCTGAAGTGATGCATCGGAATCTAAAACTGGACTCACAGGAGATGTTCAAATCATAGGAAACTGAAGTGTCAGTCCTCTTGTACTTAAGACTGCATTGTGCATTTGAAGTATAATTTCGATGCAATTTCTGTTCTTCATCGTCAATAAGAAGGTCCAAGGTATAGAGTAAACCTGAAGTGAAGCATCGGAATTTAAAACTGGACTCACAGGAGAGATTCAAATCATAGATAATTATTGTGTCAGTCCTCTTGTACTTAAGTCGTCATTGTGCCTTTTGAATTTAATTCCAATGCAATTTCTGTGTTTCATCGTCAATAAGAAACTTTAAGGTATACAGTAAACCTGAAGTGAAGCATCGGAATCGAAAACAGGACTCACAGGAGAGGTTGAAATCATAGCAAGTTAGAGTGTCAGTCCTGTTGTACTTAAGTCGGCATTGTGCATTTTGTATTAAATTCGGATGCAATTTCTGTGTTTCATCGTCAATAAGAAGGTCCAAGGGATACAGTAAACTTGAAGTGAAGCATCGGAATCTAAAACTGGACTCACAGGAGAGATTCAAATCATAGAATGTTAGAGTGTCAGTCCTCTTGTACTTAAGTCGGCATTGTGCCTTTTGAATTTAAATCCCATGCAATTTCTGTGCTTCATCCTCAATAAGAATGTCCAAGGTATACAGTAAACCTGAAGTGAATCATCGGAATCTAAAACTGCACTCGCAGGAGAGGTTCGAATCATAGAAAGTTAGTGTGTCAGTCCTCTTGTACTTAAGTCGGCATTGTACCTTTTGAATTTAATTCCGATGCAATTTCTGTGTTTCATCGTCAATAAGAAGGTCCAAGGGATACAGAAAACCTGAAGTGAAGCATCGGAATCTAAAACTGGACTCACAAGAATGGTTCAAATCATAGAAAGTTAGTGTGTCAGTCCTCTTGTACTTAAGTCGGGATTGTGCCTTTTGAATTTAGTTCCGATGCAATATCTGTTTCTCATCGTCAATAAGGATTTCCAGGCAATACAGTAAACCTGAAGTGAAGCATCGGAATCTAAGACTGAACTCACAGGAGAGGTTCAAATCATAGAATTTTAGAGTGTCAGTCCTCTCGTACTTAAGTCGGCATTGTGAATTTTGAATTTAATTCCGACGCAATTTCTGTCATTCATCGTCAATAAGAACGTCCAAGGTATACAGTAAACCAGAAGTGAAGCATCGGAATCTAAAACTGGACTCACAGGAAATGTTCAAATCATAGAAAGTTAGAGTGTCAGTCCTCTTGCACTTAAGTCGACATTGTGCCATTTTAATTTAATTCCGATGCAATTTCTGTGCTTCATCGTCAATACGAGGGTCCAAGGTATGCAGTAAACCAGAAGTGAGTCATCGGAATCTAAAACTGGACTCACAGGAGACGTTCAAGTCATAGAAAGTTAGAGTGTAAGTCCGCTTGTACTTAGGTCGGCATTGTGCCTGTTGTATTAAATTCGGATGCAATTTCTGTGTTTCATCGTCAATAAGAAGGTCCAAGGGATACAGTAAACCTGAAGTGATGCATCGGAATCTAAAACTGGACTCACAAGAGAGGTTCAAATCATAGGAAGTTAGAGTGTAGGTCCTCTTGTACTTAAGTCGGAATTCTGCCTTTTTGTATTAAATTCGGAAGCAATTTCAGTGTTTCATCGTCAATAAGAAGGTCCAAGGTATACAGAAAACCTGAAGTGAAGCATCGGAATCTAAAACTGGACTCACAGGAGAGGTTCAAATCATAGAAAGTTAGAGTGTCAGTCCTCTTGTACTTAAGTCGGCATTGTGCCTTTTGAATTTAATTCCGATGCAATTTCTATGCTTCATCGTCAATAAATAGGTCCAAGGTATACAGTATACCTGAAGTAAATCATCGGAATCTAAAACTGGACTCACAGGAGGGGTTCAAATCATAGAAAGTTAGTGTGTCAGTCCTCTTGTACTTAAGTCGGCATTGTGCCTTTTGAATTTAATTCCGATGCAATTTCAGTGTTTCTTCGTCAATAAGAAGGTCCAAGGGGTACAGTAAACCTGAAGTGAAGCTTCGGAATCGAAAACAGGACTCACAGGAGAGGTTCAAATCATAGAAAGTTAGAGTGTCCATCTTCATGTACTTAAGTCGGCATTGTGCCTATTTTATTAAATTTGGATTCAATTTCTGTGTTTCATCGTCAATAAGAAGGTCCAAGGTATACAGTAAACCTGAAGTGAAGCATCGGAATCTAAAACTGGACTCACAGGAGATGTTCAAATCATAGAAAATTGGTGTGTCAGTCCTCTTGTACTTAAGTCGGCATTGTGCCTTTTGAATTTAATTCCAATGCAATTTCTGTGCTTTATCGTCAATAAGAAAGTCCAAGGTATACAGTAAACCTGAAGTGAAGCATCGGAATCGAAAACCGGACTCACAGGAGTGGTTCAAATCATAGAAAGTTAGAGTGTCAGTCCTGTTGTAATTAAGTCGGCATTGTGCCTTTTGTATTTAATTCGGATGCAATTTCTGTGTTTCATCGTCAATAAGAAGGTCCAAGGGCTACAGTAAACCTGAAGTGAAGCATCGGAATCTAAAACTGGACTCACAGGAGAGGTTCAAATCATAGAAAGTTAGTGCGTCAGTCCTCTTGTACTAACGTTGGCATTGTGCCTTTTGAATTTAATTCCGATGCAATTTCTGTGTTTCATCGTCAATAAGAAGGTCCAAGGGAATCAGTAAACCTGAAGTGAAGCATCGGAATCTAAAACTGAAGACACAGGAGAGGTTCAAATCATAGAATGTTAGAGTGTCAGTCCTCTCGCACTTAAGTCGGCACTGTGGCATTTGAATTTAATTCCGACGCAATTTCTGTGCTTCATCGTCAACAATAAGGTCCAAGGTATACAGTAAACCTGAAGTGAAGCATCGGAATCTAAAACTGGACTCATAGGAGAGGTTCAAATCGTAGAAAGTTAGAGTGTCAGTCCTATTGTACTTTAGTCGGCATTGTGCCTTTTTTTAAAAATTAGGATGCAATTTCTGTGTTTCATCGTCAATAAGAAGGTCCAAGGGATACAGTAAACTTGAAGTGAAGCATCGTAATCTAAAACTGGACTCACAGGAGAGATTCAAATCATAGAATGTTAGAGTGTCAGTCCTCTTGTACTTAAGTCGGCATTGTGCCTTTTGTATTAAATTGGGATGCAATTTCTGTGTTTCATCGTCAATAAGAAGACCCAAGGGATCTAGTAAACCTGAAGTGAAGCATCGGAATCTAAAACTGGACTCACAGGAGAGGTTCAAATCGTAGGAAGTTAGTGTGTCAGTCCTCTTGTACTTAAGTCGGTATTGTGCCTTTTGTACTTAATTTTGATGCAATTTCTGTGTTTCATCGTCAATAAGGACGTCCAAGGTATACAGTAAACCTGAAGTGAAGCGTCGGAATCTAAAACTGGACTCCTAGGAGAGGTCCAAATCATAGAAAGTAAGAGTGTCGGTACTCTTGTACTTAAGTCGGCATTGTAACTTTTGTATTAAAGTCGGATGCAATTACTGTGTTTCATCGTCAATAAGAAGGTCCAAGGGATACAGTAAACCTCAAGTGAAGCATCGGAATCTAAAACTGGACTCACAGGAGAGGTTCAAATAATAGAAAGTCAGTGTGTCAGTCCTCTTGTACTTAAGTCGGCATTGTGCCTTTGGAATTTAATTCCGATGCAATTCCTGTGTTTCATCGTCAATGAGAAGGTCCAAGGGAATCAGTAAACCTGAAGTGTAGCATCGGAATCTAAAACTGAACTCACAGGAGAGGTTCAAATCATAGAATGTTAGAGTGTCAGTCCTCTCGTACTTAAGTCGGCATTCTGCCTTTTGAATTTAATTCCTTCGCAATTTCTGTGCTTCATCGTCAATAATAAGGTCCAAGGTATACAGTAAACCTGAAGTGAAGCATCGGAATCTAAAAATGGACTCACAGGAGATGTTCAAATCATAGGAAATTGGAGTGTCAGTCCTCTTGTACTTAAGACGGCATTGTGCATTTTGAATTTAATTCCGATGCAATTTCTGTGCTTCATTGTCAATAAGAATGTCTAAGGTATACAGTAAACCTGAAGTGAAGCATCGGAATCGAAAACAGGACTCACAGGAGAGGTTCAAATCATAGCAAGTTAGAGTGTCAGTCCTTTTGTACTTAAGTCGGCATTGTGCATTTGGTATTAAATTCGGAAGCATTTTCTGTGTTACATCGACAATACGAAGGTCCAAGGGTTACAGTAAACCTGAAGTGAAGTATCGGAAACTAAAACTAGACTCACAGGAGAGGTTCAAATCATAGAAAGTTAGAGTGTCAGTCCTCTTGTACTTAAGTCGGCATTGTGCCTTTTGTATTAAATTCGGATGCAATTTCTGTGTTTCATCGTCAATAAGAAGGTGCAAGGGATACAGTAAACTTGAAGTGAAGCATCGGAATCTAAAACTGGACTCATATGAGAGATTCAAATCATAGAAAGTTAGAGTGTCAGTCCTCTTGTACTTAAGTCGGCATTGTGCTTTTTGTAATAAATTCGGATGCAATTTCTGTGTTTCATCGTCAATAAGAAGGTCCAAGGGATACAGTAAACCTGAAGTGAAGCATCGGAAACTAAAACTGGACTCACAGGAGAGGTTCAAATCATAGAAAATTGGAGTGTCAGTCCTCTTGTACTTAAGTCGGCATTGTGCCTTTTGTATTTAATTCCGATGCAATTTCTGTGATTCATCGTCAATAAGGACGTCCAAGGTATACAGTAAACCTAAAGTGAAGCGTCGGAATCTAAAACTGGACTCCAAGGAGAGGTTCAAATCATAGAAAGTAAGAGTGTCAGTCCTCTTGAACTTAAGTCGGCATTGTGACTTTTGTATTAAATTCGGATGCAATTACTGTGTTTCATCGTCAATAAGAAGGTCCAAGGGATACAGTAAACCTCAAGTGAAGCATCAGAATCCAAAACTGGACTCACAGGAGAGGATCAAATTATAGAAACTTAGAGTGTCAGTCCTCTTGTGCTTAATTCGGCATTGTGCTTTTGTATTAAATTCGGATGCAATTACTGTGTTTCATCGTCAATAAGAAAGTCCAAGGTATACAGTAAACCTGAAGTGAAGCATCGGAATCTAAAACTCTACTCCTAGTAGAGGTTCAAATCATAGAAAGTATGAGTGTCAGTCCTCTTGTACTTAAGTCGGCATTGTGACTTTTATATTAAATTCGGATGCAATTACTGTGTTTCATCGTCAATAAGAAGGTCCAAGGGATGCAGTAAACCTGAAGTGAAGCATCGGATTCTAAAACTGGACTCACAGGAGAGGATCAAATCATAGAAAGTTAGAGTGTCAGTCCTCTTGTACTTAAGTCGGCATTGTGCCTTTTGAATTTAATTCCGATGCAAATTCTGTGCTTCATCGTCAATAAGAAGGTCCAACGTATACAGTAAACCTGAAGTGAATCATCGGAATCTAAAACTGGACTCACGGGAGAGGTTCAAATCATAGAAAGTTAGTGTGTCAGTCCTCTTGTACTTAAGTCGGCATTGTGCCTTTGGAATTTAATTCCGATGCAATTCCTGTGTTTCATCGTCAATGAGAAGGTCCAAGGGAATCAGTAAACCTGAAGTGTAGCATCGGAATCTAAAACTGAACTCACAGGAGAGGTTCAAATCATAGAATGTTAGAGTGTCAGTCCCCTCGTACTTAAGTCGGCATTCTGCCTTTTGAATTTAATTCCGACGCAATTTCTGTGCTTCATCGTCAATAATAAGGTCCAAGGTATACAGTAAACCTGAAGTGAAGCATCGGAATCTAAAAATGGACTCACAGGAGATGTTCAAATCATAGGAAATTGGAGTGTCAGTCCTCTTGTACTTAAGACGGCATTGTGCATTTTGAATTTAATTCCGATGCAATTTCTGTGCTTCATTGTCAATAAGAATGTCTAAGGTATACAGTAAACCTGAAGTGAAGCATCGGAATCGAAAACAGGACTCACAGTAGAGGTTCAAATCATAGCAAGTTAGAGTGTCAGTCCTGTTGTACTTAAGTCGGCATTGTGCATTTGGTATTAAATTCGGAAGCATTTTCTGTGTTTCATCGACAATAAGAAGGTCCAAGGGTTACAGTAAACCTGAAGTGAAGCATCGGAAACTAAAACTAGACTCACAGGAGAGGTTCAAATCATAGAAAGTTAGAGTGTCAGTCCTCCTGTACTTAAGTCGGCATTGTGCCTTTTGTATTAAATTCGGATGCAATTTCTGTCTTTCATCGTCAATAAGAAGGTCCAAGGGATACAGTAAACCTGACGTGAAGCATCGAAATCTGAAAGTGGACTCACAGGATAGGTTCAAATCATAGAAAGTTAGAGAGTCAGTCCTCTTGCACTTATGTCGGAATTGTGCCTTTTGTATTAAATTCGGATGCAATTTCTGTGTTTCATCGTCAATAAGAAGGTGCAAGGGATACAGTAAACTTGAAGTGAAGCATCGGAATCTAAAACTGGACTCATATGAGAGATTCAAATCATAGAAAGTTAGAGTGTCAGTCCTCTTGTACTTAAGTCGGCATTGTGCTTTTTGTATTAAATTCGGATGCAATTTCTGTGTTTCATCGTCAATAAGAAGGTCCAAGGGATACAGTAAACCTGAAGTGAAGCATCGGAAACTAAAACTGGACTCACAGGAGAGGTTCAAATCATAGAAAATTGGAGTGTCAGTCCTCTTGTACTTAAGTCGGCATTGTGCCTTTTGTATTTAATTCCGATGCAATTTCTGTGATTCATCGTCAATAAGGACGTCCAACGTATACAGTAAACCTAAAGTGAAGCGTCGGAATCTAAAACTGGACTCCTAGGAGAGGTTCAAATCATAGAAAGTAAGAGTGTCAGTCCACTTGTACTTAAGTCGGCATTGTGACTTTTGTATTAAATTCGGATGCAATTACTGTGTTTCATCGTCAATAAGAAGGTCCAAGGGATACAGTAAACCTCAAGTGAAGCATCAGAATCCAAAACTGGACTCACAGGAGAGGTTCAAATTATAGAAACTTAGAGTGTCAGTCCTCTTGTGCTTAATTCGGCATTGTGCTTTTGTATTAAATTCGGATGCAATTACTGTGTTTCATCGTCTATAAGAAGGTCCAAGGGATACAGTAAACTAGAAGTGAAGCATCGTAATCTAAAACTGGACTCACAGGAGTTATTCAAATCATAGAATGTTGGAGTGTCAGTCCTCTTGTACTTAAGTCGGCTTTGTGCCTTTTGTATTAAATTGGGATGCAATTTCTGTGTTTCATCGTCAATAAGAAGGTCCAAGGGATCTAGTAAACCTGAAGTGAAGCATCGGAATCTAAAACTGGACTCACAGGAGAGGTTCAAATCGTAGGAAGTTAGTGTGTCAGTCCTCTTGTACTTAAGTCGGTATTGTGCCTTTGGTACTTAATTTTGATGCAATTTCTGTGTTTCATCGTCAATAAGGACGTCCAAGGTATACAGTAAACCTGAAGTGAAACGTCGGAATCTAAAACTGGACTCCTAGGAGAGGTCCAAATCATAGAAATTAAGAGTGTCAGTACTCTTGTACTTAAGTCGGCATTGTGACTTTTGTATTAAAGTCGGATGCAATTACTGTGTTTCATCGTCAATAAGAAGGTCCAAGGGATACAGTAAACCTCAAGTGAAGCATCGGAATCTAAAACTGGACTCACAGGTGAGGTTCAAATCATAGAAACTTTGAGTGTCAGTCCTCTTGTTCTTAATTCGGCATTGTGTTTTGTATTAAATTCGGTTGCAATTACTGTGTTTCATCGTCAATAAGAAGGCCCAAGGTATACAGTAAGCCTGAAGTGAAGCATCGGAAACTAAAACTGGACTCACTGGAGACGTTCAAATAAAAGATAGTAAGAGAGTCAGTCCTCTTGTACTTAAGTCGGCATTGTGCCTTTTGTATTTAATTCCGATGCGATTTCTGTGTTTCATCGTCAATAAGGAGGTCCAAGGTATACAGTAAACCTGAAGTGAAGCATGGGAATCTAAAACTGGACTCCTAGGAGAGCTTCAAATCATAGAAAGTAAGAGTGTCAGTCCTCTTGTACTTAAGTCGGCATTGTGACTTTTGTATTATATCGGATGTAATTACTGTGTTTCATCGTCAATAAGAAGGTCCAAGGGATACAGTAAACCTGAAGTGAAGCATCGGAATCTAAAGCTGGACTCACTGGAGAGGATCAAATCATAGAAAGTTAGAGTGTCAGTCCTCTTGTACTTAAGTCGGCATTGTGCCTTTTGAATTTAATTCCGATGCAATTTCTGTGCTTCATCCTCAATAAGAATGTCCAAGGTATACAGTAAACCTTAAGTGAACCATCGGAATCTAAAACTGGACTCACAGGAGAGGTTCAAAACATAGAAAGTTAGTGTGTCAGTCCTCTTGTACTTAAGTAAGCATTTTGCCTTTTGAATTTAATTCCGATGCAATTTCTGTGTTTCATCGTCAATAAGAAGTTCCAAGGGATACAGTAAAATTGAAGTGAAGCATCGGAATCTGAAACTGAACTCACAGGAGAGGTTCAAATCATAGAATGTTAGAGTTTCAGTCCTCTCGTACTTAAGTCGGCATTGTGCCTTTTGAATTTAATTCCGACGCAATTTCTGTGCATCATCGTCAATAATAAGGTCCAAGGTATACAGTAAACCTGAAGTGAAGCATCGGAATCTAAAACTGGACTCACAGGAGATGTTCAAATCATAGGAAATTGGAGTGTCAGTCCTCTTGTACTTAAGACGGCATTGTGCATTTTGAATTTAATTCCGATGCAATTTCTGTGCTTCATCGTCAATAAGAATGTCCAAGGTATACAGTAAACCTGAAGTGAAGCATCGGAATCTAAAACTGGACTTACAGGAGAGATTCAAATCATAGAAAGTTAGTGTGTGAGTCCTGTTGTACTTACGTTGGCATTGTGCCTTGTGAATTAAATTCGGATGCAATTTCTCTGTTTTATCCTCAATAAGAAGGTCCAAGGGATACAGTAAACCTGAAGTGAAGCATCGGAATCTAAAACTGGACTCACAGGAGAGGTTCAAATCATAGAAACTTAGAGTGTCAGTCCTCTTGTACTTAAGTCGGCATTGTGCCTTTTGTATTATATTCGGATGCAATTACTGTGTTTAATCGTAAATAAGAAGGTCCAAGGTATACAGTAAACCTGAAGTGAAGCATCAGGATCTAAAACTGGACTCACTGGAGACGTTAAATCATAGAAAGTTAGAGTGTCAGTCCTCTTGTACTTAAGTCGGCATTGTGCCATTTGTATTTAATTCCGATGCAATTTCTGTGATTCATCGTCAATAAGGAGGTCCAAGGTATACAGTAAACCTGAAGTGAAGCATCCGAATCTAAAACTCTACTCCTAGTAGAGGTTCAAATCAAAGAAAGTATGAGTGTCAGTCCTCTTGTACTTAAGTCGGCATTGTGACTTTTATATTAAATTCGGATGCAATTACTGTGTTTCATCGTCAATAAGAAGGTCCAAGGTAATCAGTAAACCTGAAGTGTAGCATCGGAATCTAAAACTGAACTCACAGGAGAGGTTCAAATCATAGAATGTTAGAGTGTCAGTCCTCTCGTGCTTAAGTCGGCATTCTGCCTTTTGAATTTAATTCCGACGCAATTTCTGTGCTTCATCGTCAATAATAAGGTCCAAGGTATACAGTAAACCTGAAGTGAAGCATCGGAATCTAAAAATGGACTCACAGGAGATGTTCAAATCATAGGAAATTGGAGAGTCAGTCCACTTGTACTTAAGACGGCATTGTGCATTTTGAATTTAATTCCGATGCAATTTCTGAGCTTCATTGTCAATAAGAATGTCTAAGGTATACAGTAAACCTGAAGTGAAGCATCGGAATCGAAAACAGGACTCACAGGAGAGGTTCAAATCATAGCAAGTTAGAGTGTCAGTCCTCTTGTACTTAAGTCGGCATTGTGGCTTTTGTATTAAATTCGGATGCAATTTCTGTCTTTCATCGTCAATAAGAAGGTGCAAGGGATACAGTAAACTTGAAGTGAAGCATCGGAATCTAAAACTGGACTCATATGAGAGATTCAAATCATAGAAAGTTAGAGTGTCAGTCCTCTTGTACTTAAGTCGGCATTGTGCTTTTTGTATTAAATTCGGATGCAATTTCTGTGTTTCATCGTCAATGAGAAGGTCCAAGGGATACAGTAAACCTAAAGTGAAGCAACGGAAACTAAAACTGGACTCACAGGAGAGGTTCAAATCATAGAAAATTGGAGTGTCAGTCCTCTTGTACTTAAGTCGGCATTGTGCCTTTTGTATTTAATTCCGATGCAATTTCTGTGATTCATCGTCAATAAGGACGTCCAAGGTAAACAGTAAACCTAAAGTGAAGCGTCGGAATCTAAAACTGGAATCCTAGGAGAGGTTCAAATCATAGAAAGTAAGAGTGTCAGTCCTCTTGTACTTAAGTCGGCATTGTGACTTTTGTATTAACTTCGGATGCAATTACTGTGTTTCATCGTCAATAAGAAGGTCCAAGGGATACAGTAAACCTCAAGTGAAGCATCAGAATCCAAAACTGGACTCACAGGAGAGGTTCAAATTATAGAAACTTAGAGTGTCAGTCCTCTTGTGCTTAATTCGGCATTGTGCTTTTGTATTAAATTCGGATGCAATTACTGTGTTTCATCGTCAATAAGAATGTCCAAGGTATACAGTAAACCTGAAGTGAAGCATCGGAAACTAAAACTGTACTCACTGGAGACGTTCAAATCATAGAAAGTTAGAGTGTCAGTCCTCTTGTACTTAAATCGCCATTGTGCCTTTTGTATTTAATTCCGATGCAATTTCTGTGTTTCCTCGTCAATAAGGAGGTCCAAGGTATACAGTAAACGTGAAGTGAAGCATCGCAATCTAAAACTGGACTCATATTAGAGGTTCAAATCATAGAAAGAGCGAGTGTCAGTCCTCTTGTACTTCAGTCGGCATTGTGACTTTTGTATTAAATTCGGATGCAATTACTGTGTTTTATCGTCAATAAGAAGAACCAAGGGATACAGTAAACCTGAAGTGAAGCATCGGAATCTAAAACTGGACTCACAGGAGAGGTTCAAATCATAGAAAGTTAGAGTGTCAGTCCTCTTGTACTTAAGTCGGCATTGTGCCTTTTGTATTAAATTGGGATGCAATTTCTGTGTTTCATCGTCAATAAGAAGATCCAAAGGATACAGTAAACCTGAAGTGAAGCATCGGAATCTAAAAGTGGACTCACAGGAGAGGTTCAAATCATAGAAAGTTAGAGTGTCAGTCCTCTTGCTCTTAAAACGGAATTGTGCCTTTTGTATTGAATTCGGCTGCAATTTCTGTGTTTCATCGTCAATAAGAAGGTCCAAGGGATACAGTAAACTAGAAGTGAAGCATCGGAATCTAAAACTGGACTCAAAGGCGATATTCAAATCATAGAAAGTTAGACTGTCAGTCCACTTGTACTTAAGTCGGCATTGTGCCTGTTGTATTAAATTGGGATGCAATGTCTGTGTTTCATCGTCAATACGAAGGTCCAAGGGATTCAGTAAACCTGAAGTGAAGCATCGGAATGCTAAACTGGACTCAAAGGAGAGGTTCAAATCATAGAAAGTTAGAGTGTCAGTCCTCTTGTAGTTAAGTCGGCATTGTGCCTTTTGTATTAAATTGGGATGCAATTTCTGTGTTTCAGCGTCAAAAAGAAGATCCAAAGGATACAGTAAACCTGAAGTGAAGCATCGGAATCTAAAAGTGGACCCACAGGAGTGGTTCATATCATAGAAAGTTAGAGTGTCAGTCCTCTTGTACTTAACTCGGCATTGTGCCTTTTGAATTTAATTCCGATGCAATTTCTGTGCTTCATCGTCAATAAGAAGGTCCAAGATATACAGTAAACCTGTAGTGAATCATCGGAATCTAAAACTGATCTCACAGGAGAGGTTCAAATCATAGAAAGTTTGTGTGTCAGTCCTCTTGTACTTAAGTCGGCATTGTGCCTTTGGAATTTAATTCCGATCCAATTTCTGTGTTTCATCGTCAATACGAAGGTCCCAGGGATACAGTAAACCTGAAGTGAAGCATCGGAAACTAAAACTGAACTCACAGGAGAGGTTCAAATCATAGAAAGTTAGAGTATCAGTCCTCTCGTACTTAAAACGGCATTGTGCTTTTTGTATTAAATTCGGATGCAATTTCTGTGTTTCATCGTCAATGAGAAGGTCCAAGGGATACAGTAAACCTAAAGTGAAGCAACGGAAACTAAAACTGGACTCACAGGAGAGGTTCAAATCATAGAAAATTGGAGTGTCAGTCCTCTTGTACTTAAGTCGGCATTGTGCCTTTTGTATTTAATTCCGATGCAATTTCTGTGATTCATCGTCAATAAGGACGTCCAAGGTAAACAGTAAACCTAAAGTGAAGCGTCGGAATCTAAAACTGGAATCCTAGGAGAGGTTCAAATCATAGAAAGTAAGAGTGTCAGTCCTCTTGTACTTAAGTCGGCATTGTGACTTTTGTATTAACTTCGGATGCAATTACTGTGTTTCATCGTCAATAAGAAGGTCCAAGGGATACAGTAAACCTCAAGTGAAGCATCAGAATCCAAAACTGGACTCACAGGAGAGGTTCAAATTATAGAAACTTAGAGTGTCAGTCCTCTTGTGCTTAATTCGGCATTGTGCTTTTGTATTAAATTCGGATGCAATTACTGTGTTTCATCGTCAATAAGAATGTCCAAGGTATACAGTAAACCTGAAGTGAAGCATCGGAAACTAAAACTGTACTCACTGGAGACGTTCAAATCATAGAAAGTTAGAGTGTCAGTCCTCTTGTACTTAAATCGCCATTGTGCCTTTTGTATTTAATTCCGATGCAATTTCTGTGTTTCCTCGTCAATAAGGAGGTCCAAGGTATACAGTAAACGTGAAGTGAAGCATCGCAATCTAAAACTGGACTCATATTAGAGGTTCAAATCATAGAAAGAGCGAGTGTCAGTCCTCTTGTACTTATGTCGGCATTGTGACTTTTGTATTAAATTCGGATGCAATTACTGTGTTTTATCGTCAATAAGAAGAACCAAGGGATACAGTAAACCTGAAGTGAAGCATCGGAATCTAAAACTGGACTCACAGGAGAGGTTCAAATCATAGAAAGTTAGAGTGTCAGTCCTCTTGTACTTAAGTCGGCATTGTGCCTTTTGTATTAAATTGGGATGCAATTTCTGTGTTTCATCGTCAATAAGAAGATCCAAAGGATACAGTAAACCTGAAGTGAAGCATCGGAATCTAAAAGTGGACTCACAGGAGAGGTTCAAATCATAGAAAGTTAGAGTGTCAGTCCTCTTGCTCTTAAAACGGAATTGTGCCTTTTGTATTGAATTCGGCTGCAATTTCTGTGTTTCATCGTCAATAAGAAGGTCCAAGGCATACAGTAAACTAGAAGTGAAGCATCGGAATCTAAAACTGGACTCAAAGGCGATATTCAAATCATAGAAAGTTAGACTGTCAGTCCACTTGTACTTAAGTCGGCATTGTGCCTGTTGTATTAAATTGGGATGCAATGTCTGTGTTTCATCGTCAATACGAAGGTCCAAGGGATTCAGTAAACCTGAAGTGAAGCATCGGAATGCTAAACTGGACTCAAAGGAGAGGTTCAAATCATAGAAAGTTAGAGTGTCAGTCCTCTTGTAGTTAAGTCGGCATTGTGCCTTTTGTATTAAATTGGGATGCAATTTCTGTGTTTCAGCGTCAATAAGAAGATCCAAAGGATACAGTAAACCTGAAGTGAAGCATCGGAATCTAAAAGTGGACCCACAGGAGTGGTTCATATCATAGAAAGTTAGAGTGTCAGTCCTCTTGTACTTAACTCGGCATTGTGCCTTTTGAATTTAATTCCGATGCAATTTCTGTGCTTCATCGTCAATAAGAAGGTCCAAGATATACAGTAAACCTGTAGTGAATCATCGGAATCTAAAACTGATCTCACAGGAGAGGTTCAAATCATAGAAAGTTAGTGTGTCAGTCCTCTTGTACTTAAGTCGGCATTGTGCCTTTGGAATTTAATTCCGATCCAATTTCTGTGTTTCATCGTCAATACGAAGGTCCCAGGGATACAGTAAACCTGAAGTGAAGCATCGGAAACTAAAATTGAACTCACAGGAGAGGTTCAAATCATAGAAAGTTAGAGTATCAGTCCTCTCGTACTTAAGTCGGAATTGTGGCTTTTGAGTTTAATTCCGACGCTATTTCTGTGCTTCATCGTCAATAATAAGGTCCAAGGTATACAGTAAACCTGAAGTGAAGCATCGGAATCTAAAAATGGACTCACAGGAGTGGTTCTAATCGTAGAAAGTTAGAGTGTCAGTCCTCTTGTACTTAAGTCGGCATTGTGCCTTTTTTATTAAATTCGGATGCAATTTGTGTGTTTCATCGTCAATAAGAAGGTCCAAGGGATACAGTAAACCTGAAGTGAAGCATTGGAATCTAAAACTGGACTCACAGGAGATGTTCAAATCATAGGAAATAGGAGTGTCAGTCCTCTTGTACTAGAGACGGCATTGTGCAATTTGAATTTAATTCCGATGCAATTTCTGTGCTTCATCGTCAATAAGAATGTCCAAGGTATACAGTAAACCTGAAGGAAGCACCGGAATCTAAAACTGGACTCACAGGAGAGGTTCAAATCATAGAAAGTTAGAGTGTCCGTCCTCTTGTACTTAAGTCGGCATTGTGCCTTTTGTATTAAATTCGGATGCAATTTCTGTGTTTTATCGTCAATAAGATGGTCCAAGGGATACAGTAAACCTGAAGTGAAGCAACGGAATCTAAAACTGGACTCACAGGAGAGGTTCAAATCATAGAAAGTTAGAGTGTCAGTCCTCTTGTACCTAAGTCGGCATTGTACCTTTTGTATTAAATTCGCATGCAATTTCTGTCTTTCATCGTCAATAAGAAGGTCCAAGGGATACAGTAAATCTGAAGTTATGCATCGGAATCTAAAACTGGACTCACAGGAGAGGTTCAAATCATAGATCGTTAGAGTGTCAGTCCGATTGCACTTAAGTCGGCATTGTGCCTTTTGTATTAAATTCGGATGCAATTTCTGTGTTTCATCGTCAATAAGAAGGTCCAAGGGATACAGTAAACCTGAAGTGAAGCATCGGAATCTAAAACTAGACTCACAGGAGATGTTCAAATCATTGGAAATTGGAGTGTCAGTCCTCTTGTACTTAAGACGGCATTGTGCATTTTAAAATTAATTCCGAAGCAATTTCTGTGCTTCATCGTCAATAAGAATATCCAAGGTATACAGTAAACCTGAAGTGAAGCATCGGAATCTAAAATTGGACTCACAGGAGAGATTCAAATCATAGAAAGTTTGAGTGTCAGTCCTCTTGTACTTAAGTCGGCACTGTGCCTTTTGTATTAAATTCGGATACAATTTCTGTCTTTCATCGTCAATAAGAACGTCCAAGGGATACAGTAAACCTGAAGTGAAGCATCGGAATCTAAAACTAGACTCACAGGAGATGTTCAAATCATAGGAAATTGGAGTGTCAGTCCTCTTGTACTAGAGACGGCATTGTGCATTTTGAATTTAATTCCGATGCAATTTCTGTGCTTCATCGTCAATAAGAATGTCCAAGGTATACAGTAAAGTGAGGCACCGGTTCCTAAAACTGGACTCACAGAGAGGTTCAAATCATAGGAAGTTTGAGTGTCAGTCCTCTTGTACTTAAGTCGGCATTGTGCCTTTTGTATTAAATTGGCATGCAATTTCTGTGTTTCATCGTCAATAAGAAGATCCAAAGGATACAGTAAACCTGAAGTGAAGCATCGGAATCTAAAAGTGGACTCACAGGAGAGGTTCAAATCATAGAAAGTTAGAGTGTCAGTCCTCTTGCTCTTAAAACGGAATTGTGCCTTTTGTATTAAATTCGGCTGCAATTTCTGTGTTTCATCGTCAATAAGAAGGTCCAAGGGATACAGTAAACTAGAAGTGAAGCATCGGAATCTAAAACTGGACTCAAAGGCGATATTCAAATCATAGAAAGTTAGAGTGTCAGTCCACTTGTACTTAAGTCGGCATTGTGCCTGTTGTTTTAAATTGGGATGCAATGTCTGTGTTTCATCGTCAATACGAAGGTCCAAGGGATTCAGTAAACCTGAAGTGAAGCATCGGAATCTAAAACTGGACTCAAAGGAGAGGTTCAAATCATAGAAAGTTAGAGTGTCAGTCCTCTTGTAGTTAAGTCGGCATTGTGCCTTTTGTATTAAATTGGGATGCAATTTCTGTGTTTCAGCGTCAATAAGAAGATCTAAAGGATACAGTAAACCTGAAGTGAAGCATCGGAATCTAAAAGTGGACTAACAGGAGTGGTTCATATCATAGAAAGTTAAAGTGTCAGTCCTCTTGTACTTAACTCGGCATTGTGCCTTTTGAATTTAATTCCGATGCAATTTCTGTGCTTCATCGTCAATAAGAAGGTCCAAGATATACAGTAAACCTGTAGTGAATCATCGGAATCTAAAACGGCACTCACAGGAGAGGTTCAAATCATAGAAAGTTTGTGTGTCAGTCCTCTTGTACTTAAGTCGGCATTGTGCCTTTGGAATTTAATTCCGATCCAATTTCTGTGTTTCATCGTCAATACGAAGGTCCAAGGGATACAGTAAACCTGAAGTGAAGCATCGGAATCTAAAACTGAACTCACAGGAGAGGTTCAAATCATAGAAAGTTAGAGTGTCAGTCCTCTCGTACTTAAGTCGGCATTGTGGCTTTTGAGTTTAATTCCGACGCTATTTCTGTGCTTCATCGTCAATAATAAGGTCCAAGGTATACAGTAAACCTGAAGTGAAGCATCGGAATCTAAAACAGGACTCACAGGAGTGGTTCTAATCGTAGAAAGTTAGAGTGTCAGTCCTCTTGTACTTAAGTCGGCATTGTGCCTTTTTTATTAAATTCGGATGCAATTTCTGTGTTTCATCGTCAATAAGAAGGTCCAAGGGATACAGTAAACCTGAAGTGAAGCAGCGGAATCTAAAACTGGACTCACAGGAGAGGTTCAAATCATAGAAAGTTAGAGTGTCAGTCCTCTTGTACCTAAGTCGGCATTGTACCTTTTGTATTAAATTCGCATGCAATTTCTGTCTTTCATCGTCAATAAGAAGGTCCAAGGGATACAGTAAATCTGAAGTAAAGCATCGGAATCTAAAACTGGACTCACAGGAGAGGTTCAAATCATAGATCGTTAGAGAGTCAGTCCGATTGCACTTAAGTCGGCATTGTGCCTTTTGTATTAAATTCGGATGCAATTTCTGTGTTTCATCGTCAATAAGAAGGTCCAAGGGATACGGTAAACCTGAAGTGAAGCATCGGAATCTAAAACTAGACTCACAGGAGATGTTCAAATCATTGGAAATTGGAGTGTCAGTCCTCTTGTACTTAAGACGGCATTGTGCATTTTAAAATTAATTCCGAAGCAATTTCTGTGCTTCATCGTCAATAAGAATGTCCAAGGTATACAGTAAACCTGAAGTGAAGCATCGGAATCTAAAACTGGACTCACAGGAGTGGTTCAAATCATAGAAAGTTAGAGTGTCAGTCCTCTTGTACTTAAGTCGGCATTGTGCCTTTTGTATTAAATTCGGATGCAATTTCTGTCTTTCATCGTCAATAAGAAGGTCCAAGGGATACAGTAAACCTGAAGTGAAGCATCGGAATCTAGAACTGGACTCACAGGAGAGGTTCAAATCATAGAAAGTTAGAGTGTCAGTCCTCTTGTACTTAAGTCGGCATTGTGCATTTTGTATTAAATTGGGATGCAATTTGTGTGTTTCATCGTCAAAAAGAACGTCCAAGAGTTACAGTAAACCTGAAGTGAAGCATCTTAATCTAAAACTGGACTCACTGGAGATGCTCAAATCATAGGAAATTGGAGTGTTAGTCCTCTTGTACTAGAGACGGCATTGTGCATTTTGAATTTAATTCCGATGCAATTTCTGTGCTTCATCATCAATAAGAAGGTCCAAGGTATACAGTATATCTGAAGTAAAGCATCGGAATCTAAAACTGGACGCACAGGAGATGTTCGAATCATTGGAAATTGGAGTGTCAGTCCTCTTGTACTTAAGACGGCATTGTGCATTTTGAAATTAATTCCGAAGCAATTTCTGTGCTTCATCGTCAATAAGAATGTCCAAGGTATACAGTAAACCTGAAGTGAAGCATCGGAATCTAAAATTTTACTCACAGGAGAGATTCAAATCATAGAAAGTTAGTGTGTCAGTCCTGTTGTACTTAATTCGCATTGCACCTTTTGTATTAAATTCGGATAAAATTTCTGTGTTTTATCGTCTATAAAAAGGTCCAAGGGATAACGTAAACATGAATTGAAACATCGGAATCTAAAACTGGACTCACAGGAATGGTTCAAATCATAGAAAGTTAGAGTGTCAGTCCTCTTGTACTTAAGTCGGCATTGTGCCTTTTGTATTAAATTCGGATGCAATTTGTGTCTTTCATCGTCAATAAGAAGGTCCAAGGGATACAGTAAACCTGAAGTGAAGCATCGGAATCTAGAACTGGACTCACAGGAGAGGTTCAAATCATAGAAAGTTAGAGTGTCAGTCCTCTTGCACTTAAGTCGGCATTGTGCCTTTTGTATTAAATTCGGATGCAATTTCTGTCTTTCATCGTCAATAAGAAGGTCCAAGGGATACAGTAAATCTGAAGTAAAGCATCGGAATCTAAAACTGGACTCACAGGAGAGGTTCAAATCATAGATCGTGAGAGTGTCAGTCCTCTTGCACTTAAGTCGGCATTGTGCCTTTTGTATTAAATTCGGATGCAATTTCTGTGTTTCATCGTCAATACGAAGGTCCAAGGGATACAGTAAACCTGAAGTGAAGCATCGGAATCTAAAACTGGACTCACAGGAGAGATTCAAATCATAGAAAGTTAGAGTGTCAGTCCTCTTGTACTTAAGTCGGCATTGTGCCTTTTGTATTAAATTGGGATGCAATTTCTGTGTTTCATCGTCAATAAGAAGGTCCAAGGGATACAGTATATCTGAAGTAAAGCATCGGAATCTAAAACTGGACTCACAGGAGAGGTTCAAATCATAGATCGTTAGAGTGTCAGTCCTGTTGTACTTAAGTCGGCATTGTGCCTTTTGTATTCAATATTGGATGCAATTTCTGAGTTTCATCGTCAATACGAAGGTCCAAGGGATACAGTAAACCTGAAGTGAAGCATCGGAATCTAAAACTGGACTCACAGGAGAGATTCAAATCATAGAAAGTTAGAGTGTCAGTCCTCTTGTACTTAAGTCGGCATTGTGCCTTTTGTATTAAATTGGGATGCAATTTCTGTGCTTCATCGTCAATAAGAGGGTCCAAGGGATACAGTATATCTGAAGTAAAGCATCGGAATCTAAAACTGGACTCACAGGAGAGGTTCAAATCATAGATCGTTAGAGTGTCAGTCCTCTTGCACTTAAGTCGGTATTGTGCCTTTTGTATTAAATTCGGTTGCAATTTCTGTGTTTCATCGTCAATAAGAAGGTCCAAGGGATACAGTAAACCTGAAGTGAAGCATCGGAATCTAAAACTAGACTCACATTAGATGTTCAAATCATAGGAAATTGGAGTGTCAGTCCTCTTGTACTTAAGACGGCATTGTGCATTTTGAAATTAATTCCGAAGCAATTTCTGTGCTTCATCGTCAATAAGAATGTTCAAGGGATACAGTAAACCTGAAGTGAAGCATCGGAATCTAATATTGGACTCACAGGAGAGATTCAAATCATAGAAAGTTAGTGTGTCAGTCCTGTTGTACTTAATTCGCATTGCGCCTTTTGTATTAAATTCGGATGCAATTTCTGTGTTTTATCGTCAATAAGATGGTCCAAGGGATACAGTAAACCTGAAGTGAAACATCGGAATCTAAAACTGGACTCACAGGAATGGTTCAAATCACAGAAAGTTAGAGTGTCAGTCCTCTTGTACTTAAGTCGGCATTGTGCCTTTTGTATTAAATTCGGATGCAATTTCTGTCTTTCATCGTCAATAAGAAGGTCCAAGGGATACAGTAAACCTGAAGTGAAGCATCGGAATCTAGAACTGGACTCACAGGAGAGGTTCAAATCATAGAAAGTTAGAGTGTCAGTCCTCTTGTACTTAAGTCGGCATTGTGCATTTTGTATTAAATTCGGATGCAATTTCTGTGTTTCATCGTCAATAAGAACGTCCAAGGGATACAGTAAACCTGAAGTGAAGCATCGGAATCTAAAACTGGACTCACAGCAGATGTTCAAATCATAGGAAATTGGAGTGTTAGTCCTCTTGTACTAGAGAGGGCATTGTGCATTTTGAATTTAATTCCGATGCAATGTCTGTGCTTCATCGTCAATAAGAAGGTCCAAGGTATACTGTAAACCTGATGTGAAACACCGTAATCAAAAACTGGACTCACAGGAGAGGTTCAAATCATAGAAAGTTAGAGTGTCAGTCCTCTTGTACTTAAGTCGGCATTGTGCCTTTTGTATTAAATTCTGATGCAATTTCTGTCTTTCATCGTCAATAAGAAGGTCCAAGGGATACAGTAAATCTGAAGTAAAGCATCGGAATCTAAAACTGGCCTCACAGGAGAGATTCAAATCATAGATCGTTAGAGTGTTAGTCCTCTTGCACTTAAGTCGGCATTGTAAATTTTGTATTAAATTCGGATGCAATTTCTGTGTTTCATCGTCAATACGAAGGTCCAAGAGATACAGTAAACCTGAAGTGAAGCATCGGAATCTAAAACTGGTCTCACAGGAGAGATTCAAATCATAGAAAGTTAGAGTGTCAGTCCTCTTGTACTTAAGTCGGCATTGTGCCTTTTGCATTAAATTGGGATGCAATTTCTGTGTTTCATCGTCAATAAGAAGGTCCAAGGGATACAGTAAACCTGAAGTGAAGCATTGGAATCTAATACTGGACGCACAGGAGAGGTTCAAATCATAGATCGTTATAGTGTCAGTCCTCTTGTACTTAAGTCAGCATTGTGCATTTTGTATTAAATTGGGATGCAATTTCTGTGTTTCATCGTCAATAAGAACGTCCAAGGGATACAGTAAACCTGAAGTGAAGCATCGGAATCTAAAACTGGACTCACAGGAGATGTTCAAATCATAGGAAATTGGAGTGTCAGTCCTCTTGTACTAGAGACGGCATTGTGCATTTTGAATTTAATTCCGATGCAATTTCTGTGCTTCATCGTCAACAAGAATGTCCAAGGTAAACAGTAAACCTGAAGTGAACCACCGGAATCTAAAACTGGACTCACAGGAGAGGTTCAAATCATAGAAAGTTAGAGTGTCAGTCCTCTTGTACTTAAGTCGGCATTGTGCCTTTTGCATTAATTTCGGATGCAATTTCTGTGTTTCATCGTCAATAAGAAGGTCCAAAGATACAGTAAACCTGAAGTGAAGCATCGGAATCTAAAACTGGACTCCTAGGAGAGGTTCAAATCATAGAAAGTTAGAGTGTCAGTCCACTTGTACTTAAGTCGGCATTGTGCCTTTTGAATTTAATTCCGATGCAATTTCTGTGCTTCATCGTCAATATGATGGTCCAAGGAATACAGTAAACCTGAAGTAAATCATCGGAATCTAAAGCTGGACTCACAGGAGAGGTTCAAATCATAGAAAGTTAGTGTGTCAGTCCTGTTGTACTTAAGTCGGCATTGTGCCTTTTGAATTTAATTCCGATGCAATTTCTGTGTTTCATCGTCAATAAGAAGGTCCAAGGGATACAGTGAACCTGAGGTGAAGCATCGGAATCTAAAACTGAACTCACAGGAGAGGTTCAAATCATAGAAAGTTAGAGTGTCCGTCCTCTTGTACTACAGTCGGCATTGTGCCTTTTGTATTAAATTCGGATGCAATTTCTGTGTTTTATCGTCAATAAGATGGTCCAAGGGATACAGTAAATCTGAAGTGAAGCATCGGAATCTAAAACTGGAGTCACAGGAGAGGTTCAAATCATAGAACGTTAGAGTGTCAGTCCTCTTGTACTTAAGTCGGCATTGTGCCTTTTGTATTAAATTCGAATTCAATTTCTGTCTTTCATCGTCAATAAGAAGGTCCAAGGGATACAGTAAATCTGAAGTAAATCATCGGAATCTAAAACTGGACTCACAGGAGAGGTTCAAATCATAGATCGTTTGAGTGTCAGTCCTCTTGCACTTAAGTCGGCATTTTGCTTTTTGTATTAAATTCGGATGCAGTTTCTGTGTTTCATCGTCAATAGGAGGGTCCAAGGGATACAGTAAACCTGAAGTGAAGCATCGGAATCTAAAATTGGACTCACAGGAGAGATTCAAATAATAGAAAATTAGTGTGTCAGTCCTGTTGTACTTAATTCGCATTGTGCCTTTTGTATTAAATTCGGATGCAATTTCTGTGTTTTATCGTCAATAAGAAGGTCCAAGGTATACACTAAACCTGAAGTGAAGCATAGGAATCTAAAATTGGACTCACAGGAGAGATTCAAATCATAAAAGTTAGTGTGTCAGTCCTGTTGTACTCAATTCGCATTGTGCCTTTTGTATTAAATTCGGATGCAATTTCTGTGTTTTATCGTCAGTAAGAAGGTCCAAGGGATACCGTAAACCTGAAGTGAAACATCAGAATCTAAAACTGGACTCACAGGAATGGTTCAAATCATAGAAAGTTAGAGTGTCAGTCCTCTTGTACTTAAGTCGGCATTGTGCCTTTTGTATTATATTCGGATGCAATTTCTGTCTTTCATCGTCAATAAGAAGGTCCAAGGGATACAGTAAACCTGAAGTGAAGCATCGGAATCTAGATCTGGACTCACAGGAGACATTCAAATCATAGAAAGTTAGAGTGTCAGTCCTCTTGCACTTAAGTCGGCATTGTGCCTTTTGAATTAAAATCGGATGCAATTTCTATGTTTCATCGTCAATAAGAAGGTCCAAGGGATACAGTAAACCTGAAGTGAAGCATCGGATTCTAAAACTGGACTCACAGGAGAGATTCAAATCATAGAAAGTTAAAGTGTCAGTCCTCTTGTACTTAAGTCGGCATTGTGCATTTTGTATTAAATTGGGATGCAATTTCTGTGTTTCATCGTCAATAAGAACGTCCAAGGGATACAGTAAACCTGAAGTGAAGCATCGGAATCTAAAACTGGACTCACAGGAGATGTTCAAATCATAGGAAATTGTAGTGTCACTCCTCTTGTACTAGAGACGGCATGTGCATTTTGAATTTAATTCCGATGCAATTTCTGTGCTTCATCGTCAACAAGAATGTCCAAGGTTACAGTAAACCTGAAGTGAAGCACCGGAATCTAAAACTGGACTCACAGGAGAGGTTCAAATCGTAGAAAGTTAGAGTGTCAGTCCACTTGTACTTAAGTCGGCATTGTGCCTTTTGTATTAAATTCGGATGCAATTTCTGTGTTTTATCGTCAATAAGATGGTCCAAGGGATACAGTGGACCTGAAGTGAAACATCGGAATCTAAAACTGGACTCACAGGAGATGTTCAAATCATAGGAAATTGGAGTGTCAGTCCTCTTGTACTAGAGACGGCATTGTGCATTTTGAATTTAATTCCGATGCAATTTCTGTGCTTCATCGTCAATAAGAATGTCCAAGGTATACAGTAAACCTGAAGTGAAGCACCGGAATCTAAAACTGGACTCACAGGAGGGGTTCAAATCATAGAAAGTTAGAGTGCCAGTCCTCTTGTACTTATGTCGGCATTGTGCCTTTTGTATTAAATTCGGATGCAATTTCTGTCTTTCATCGTCAATAAGAAGGTCCAAGGGATACAGTAAATCTGATGTAAAGCATCGGAATCTAAAACTGGATTCACCGGAGAGGTTCAAATCATAGATCGTTAGAGTGTTAGTCCTCTTGCACTTAAGTCGGCATTCTGAGTTTTGTATTAAATTCGGATGCAATTTCTGTGTTTCATCGTCAATACGAAGGTCCAAGGGATACAGTAAACCTGAAGTGAATCATCGGAATCTAAAGCTGGACTCACAGGATAGGTTCAAATCATAGAAAGTTAGTGTGCCAGTCCTGTTGTACTTAAGTCGGCATTGTGCCTTTTGAATTTAATTCCGATGCAATTTCTGTGCTTCATCGACACTATGAAGGTCCAAGGAATACAGTAAACCTGAAGTGAATCATCGGAATCTAAAGCTGGATTCACAGGAGAGGTGCAAATCACAGAAAGTTAGTGTGTCAGTCCTGTTGTACATAAGTCGGCATTGTGCCTTTTGTATTAAATTCGGATGCAATTTCTGTGTTTTATCGTCAATAAGATGGTCCAAGGGGTACAGTAAACCTGAAGTGAAGCATCGTAAACTAAAACTGGACTCACAGGAGAGGTTCAAATCATAGAACGTTAGATTGTCAGTCCTCTTGTACTTAAGTCAGCATTGTGCATTTTGTATTAAATTCGGATGCAATTTCTGTGTTTTATCGTCAATAAGATGGTCCAAGGGATACAGTAAATCTGAAGTGAAGCATCGGAATCTAAAACTGGAGTCACAGGAGAGGTTCAAATCATAGAACGTTAGAGTGTCAGTCCTCTTGTACTTAAGTCGGCATTGTGCCTTTTGTATTAAATTCGAATGCAATTTCTGTCTTTCATCGTCAATAAGAAGGTCCAAGGGATACAGTCAATCTGAAGTAAATCATCGGAATCTAAAACTGGACTCACAGGACAGGTTCAAATCATAGATCGTTTGAGTGTCAGTCCTCTTGCACTTAAGTCGGCATTTTGCTTTTTGTATTAAATTCGGATGCAATTTCTGTGTTTCATCGTCAATAAGAGGGTCCAAGGGATACAGTAAACCTGAAGTGAAGCATCGGAATCTAAAATTGGACTCACAGGAGAGATTCAAATAATAGAAAATTAGTGTGTCAGTCCTGTTGTACTTAATTCGCATTGTGCCTTTTGTATTAAATTCGGATGCAATTTCTGTGTTTTATCGTTAATAAGAAGGTCCAAGGTATACACTAAACCTGAAGTGAAGCATAGGAATCTAAAATTGGACTCACAGGAGAGATTCAAATCATAGAAAGTTAGTGTGTCAGTCCTGTTGTACTTAATTCGCATTGTGCCTTTTGTATTAAATTCGGATGCAATTTATGTGTTTTATCGTCAGTAAGAAGGTCCAAGGGATACCGTAAACCTGAAGTGAAACATCAGAATCTAAAACTGGACTCACAGGAATGGTTCAAATCATAGAAAGTTAGAGTGCCAGTCCTCTTGTACTTAAGTCGGCATTGTGCCTTTTGTATTATATTCGGATGCAATTTCTGTCTTTCATCGTCAATAAGAAGGTCCAAGGGATACAGTAAACCTGAAGTGAAGCATCGGAATCTAGAACTGGACTCACAGGAGACATTCAAATCATAGGAAGTTAGAGTGTCAGTCCTCTTGCACTTAAGTCGGCATTGTGCCTTTTGAATTAAAATCGGATGCAATTTCTATGTTTCATCGTCAATAAGAAGGTCCAAGGGATACAGTAAACCTGAAGTGAAGCATCGGATTCTAAAACTGGACTCACAGGAGAGATTCAAATCATAGAAAGTTAAAGTGTCAGTCCTCTTGCACTTAAGTCGGCATTGTGCATTTTGTATTAAATTGGGATGCAATTTCTGTGTTTCATCGTCAATAAGAACGTCCAAGGGATACAGTAAACCTGAAGTGAAGCATCAGAATCTAAAACTGGACTCACAGGAGATGTTCAAATCATAGGAAATTGTAGTGTCAGTCCTCTTGTACTAGAGACGGCATGTGCAATTTGAATTTAATTCCGATGCAATTTCTGTGCTTCATCGTCAACAAGAATGTCCAAGGTATACAGTAAACCTGAAGTGAAGCACCGGAATCTAAAACTGGACTCACAGGAGAGGTTCAAATCATAGAAAGTTAGAGTGTCAGTCCACTTGAACTTAAGTCGGCATTGTGCCTTTTGTATTAAATTCGGATGCAATTTCTGTGTTTTATCGTCAATAAGATGGTCCAAGGGATACAGTGAACCTGAAGTGAAACATCGGAATCCAAAACTGGACTCACAGGAGATGTTCAAATCATAGGAAATTGGAGTGTCAGTCCTCTTGTACTAGAGACGGCATTGTGCATTTTGAATTTAATTCCGATGCAATTTCTGTGCTTCATCGTCAATAAGAATGTCCAAGGTATACAGTAAACCTGAAGTGAAGCACCGGAATCTAAAACTGGACTCACAGGAGGGGTTCAAATCATAGAAAGTTAGAGTGCCAGTCCTCTTGTACTTATGTCGGCATTGTGCCTTTTGTATTAAATTCGGATGCAATTTCTGTCTTTCATCGTCAATAAGAAGGTCCAAGGGATACAGTAAATCTGATGTAAAGCATCGGAATCTAAAACTGGATTCACAGGAGAGGTTCAAATCATAGATCGTTAGAGTGTTAGTCCTCTTGCACTTAAGTCGGCATTCTGAGTTTTGTATTAAATTCGGATGCAATTTCTGTGTTTCATCGTCAATACGAAGGTCCAAGGGATACAGTAAACCTGAAGTGAATCATCGGAATCTAAAGCTGGACTCACAGGATAGGTTCAAATCATAGAAAGTTAGTGTGCCAGTCCTGTTGTACTTAAGTCGGCATTGTGCCTTTTGAATTTAATTCCGATGCAATTTCTGTGCTTCATCGACACTATGAAGGTCCAAGGAATACAGTAAACCTGAAGTGAATCATCGGAATCTAAAGCTGGATTCACAGGAGAGGTGCAAATCATAGAAAGTTAGTGTGTCAGTCCTGTTGTACTTAATTCGCATTGTGCCTTTTGTATTAAATTCAGATGCAATTTCTGTGTTTTATCGTCAATAAGATGGTCCAAGGGATACCGTAAACCTGAAGTGAAACATCAGAATCTAAAACTGGACTCACAGGAATGGTTCAAATCATAGAAAGTTAGAGTGCCAGTCCTCTTGTACTTAAGTCGGCATTGTGCCTTTTGTATTATATTCGGATGCAATTTCTGTCTTTCATCGTCAATAAGAAGGTCCAAGGGATACAGTAAACCTGAAGTGAAGCATCGGAATCTAGAACTGGACTCACAGGAGACATTCAAATCATAGGAAGTTAGAGTGTCAGTCCTCTTGCACTTAAGTCGGCATTGTGCCTTTTGAATTAAAATCGGATGCAATTTCTATGTTTCATCGTCAATAAGAAGGTCCAAGGGATACAGTAAACCTGAAGTGAAGCATCGGATTCTAAAACTGGACTCACAGGAGAGATTCAAATCATAGAAAGTTAAAGTGTCAGTCCTCTTGTACTTAAGTCGGCATTGTGCATTTTGTATTAAATTGGGATGCAATTTCTGTGTTTCATCGTCAATAAGAACGTCCAAGGGATACAGTAAACCTGAAGTGAAGCATCAGAATCTAAAACTGGACTCACAGGAGATGTTCAAATCATAGGAAATTGTAGTGTCAGTCCTCTTGTACTAGAGACGGCATGTGCAATTTGAATTTAATTCCGATGCAATTTCTGTGCTTCATCGTCAACAAGAATGTCCAAGGTATACAGTAAACCTGAAGTGAAGCACCGGAATCTAAAACTGGACTCACAGGAGAGGTTCAAATCATAGAAAGTTAGAGTGTCAGTCCACTTGAACTTAAGTCGGCATTGTGCCTTTTGTATTAAATTCGGATGCAATTTCTGTGTTTTATCGTCAATAAGATGGTCCAAGGGATACAGTGAACCTGAAGTGAAACATCGGAATCCAAAACTGGACTCACAGGAGATGTTCAAATCATAGGAAATTGGAGTGTCAGTCCTCTTGTACTAGAGACGGCATTGTGCATTTTGAATTTAATTCCGATGCAATTTCTGTGCTTCATCGTCAATAAGAATGTCCAAGGTATACAGTAAACCTGAAGTGAAGCACCGGAATCTAAAACTGGACTCACAGGAGGGGTTCAAATCATAGAAAGTTAGAGTGCCAGTCCTCTTGTACTTATGTCGGCATTGTGCCTTTTGTATTAAATTCGGATGCAATTTCTGTCTTTCATCGTCAATAAGAAGGTCCAAGGGATACAGTAAATCTGATGTAAAGCATCGGAATCTAAAACTGGATTCACAGGAGAGGTTCAAATCATAGATCGTTAGAGTGTTAGTCCTCTTGCACTTAAGTCGGCATTCTGAGTTTTGTATTAAATTCGGATGCAATTTCTGTGTTTCATCGTCAATACGAAGGTCCAAGGGATACAGTAAACCTGAAGTGAATCATCGGAATCTAAAGCTGGACTCACAGGATAGGTTCAAATCATAGAAAGTTAGTGTGCCAGTCCTGTTGTACTTAAGTCGGCATTGTGCCTTTTGAATTTAATTCCGATGCAATTTCTGTGCTTCATCGACACTATGAAGGTCCAAGGAATACAGTAAACCTGAAGTGAATCATCGGAATCTAAAGCTGGATTCACAGGAGAGGTGCAAATCATAGAAAGTTAGTGTGTCAGTCCTGTTGTACTTAAGTCGGCATTGTGCCTTTTGTATTAAATTCGGATGCAATTTCTGTGTTTTATCGTCAATAAGATGGTCCAAGGGATACAGTAAACCTGAAGTGAATCATCGGAAACTAAAACTGGACTCACAGGAGAGGTTCAAATCATAGAACGTTAGATTGTCAGTCCTCTTGTACTTAAGTCGGCATTGTGCCTTTTGTATTAAATTCGGATGCTATTTCTGTCTTTCATCGTCAATAAGAAGGTCCAAGGGATACAGTAAATCTGAAGTAAAGCATCGGAATCTAAAACTGGACTCACAGGAGAGGTTCAAATCATAGATCGTTAGAGTGTCAGTCCTCTTGCACTTAAGTCGGCATTTTGCCTTTTGTATTAAATTCGGATGCAATTTCTGTGTTTCATCGTCAATAAGAGGGTCCAAGGGATACAGTAAACCTGAAGTGAAGCATCGGAATCTAAAATTGGACTCACAGGAGAGATTCAAATCATAAAAAGTTAGTGTGTCAGTCCTGTTGTACTTAATTCGCATTGTGCCTTTTGTATTAAATTGGGATGCAATTTCTGTGTTTTATCGTCAATAAGAACGTCCAAGGTATACAGTAAACCTGAAGTGAAGCATAGGAATCTAAAATTGGACTCACAGGAGAGATTCAAATCATAGAAAGTTAGTGTGTCAGTCCTGTTGTACTTAATTCGCATTGTGCCTTTTGTATTAAATTCGGATGCAATTTCTGTGTTTTATCGTCAATAAGAAGGTCCAAGGGATACCGTAAACCTGAAGTGAAACATCGGAATCTAAAACTGGACTCACAGGAATGGTTCAAATCATAGAAAGTTAGAGTGTCAGTCCTCTTGTACTTAAGTCGGCATTGTGCCTTTTGTATTATATTCGGATGCAATTTCTGTCTATCATCGTCAATAAGAAGGTCCAAGGGATACAGTAAACCTGAAGTGAAGCATCGGAATCTAGAACTGGACTCACAGGAGAGGTTCAAATCATAGAAAGTTAGAGTGTCAGTCCTCTTGCACTTAAGTCGGCATTGTGCCTTTTGTATTAAATTCGGATGCAATTTCTATGTTTCATCGTCAATAAGAAGGTCCAAGGGATACAGTAAACCTGAAGTGAAGCATCGGAATCTAAAACTGGACTCACAGGAGAGATTCAAATCATAGAAAGTTAGAGTGTCAGTCCTCTTGTACTTAAGTCGGCATTGTGCATTTTGTATTAAATTGGGATGCAATTTCTGTGTTTCATCGTCAATAAGAACGTCCAAGGGATACAGTAAACCTGAAGTGAAGCATCGGATTCTAAAACTGGACTCACAGGAGATGTTCAAATCATAGGAAATTGTAGTGTCAGTCCTCTTGTACTAGAGACGGCATTGTGCATTTTGAATTTAATTCCGATGCAATTTCTGTGCTTCATCGTCAATAAGAAGGTCCAAGGGATACAGTGAACCTGAGGTGAAGCATCGGAATCTAAAACTGAACTCACAGGAGAGGTTCAAATCATAGAAAGTTAGAGTGTCCGTCCTCTTGGACTTAAGTCGGCATTGTGCCTTTTGTATTAAATTCGGATGCAATTTCTGTGTTTCATCGTCAATAAGAAGGTCCAAACGATACAGTCAACCTGAAGTGAAGCATCGGAATCTAAATCTGGACACCTAGGAGAGGTTCAAATCATAGAAAGTTAGAGTGTCAGTCCACTTGTACTTAAGTCGGCATTGTGCATTTTGAATTTAATTCCGATGCAATTTCTGTGCTTCATCGTCAATACGAAGGTCCAAGGAATACAGTAAACCTGAAGTGAATCATCGGAATCTAAAGCTGGACTCACACGAGAGGTTCAAATCATAGAAAGTTAGTGTGTCATCCTGTTGTACTTAAGTCGGCATTGTGCCTTTTGAATTTAATTCCGATGCAATTTCTGTGTTTCATCGTCAATAAGAAGGTCCAAGGGATACAGTGAACCTGAGGTGAAGCATCGGAATCTAAAACTGAACTCACAGGAGAGGTTCAAATCATAGAAAGTTAGAGTGTCCGTCCTCCTGTACTTAAGTCGGCATTGTGCCTTTTGTATTAAATTCGGATGCAATTTCTGTGTTTTATCGTCAATAAGATGGTCCATGGATACAGTAAACCTGAAGTGAAGCATCGGAATCTAAAATTGGACTCACAGGAGAGATTCAAATCATAGAAAGTTAGTGTGTCAGTCCTGTTGTACTTAATGTGCATTGTGCCTTTTGTATTAAATTCGGATGCAATTTCTGTGTTTTATCGTTAATAAGAAGGTCCAAGGGATACCGTAAACCTGAAGTGAAACATCAGAATCTAAAACTGCACTCACAGGAATGGTTGAAATCATAGAAAGTTAGAGTGTCAGTCCTGTTGTACTTAAGTCGGCATTGTGCCTTTTGTATTAAATTCGGATGCAATTTCTATGTTTCATCGTCAATAAGAAGGTCCAAGGGATACAGTAAATCTGAAGTAAAGCATCGGGATCTGAAACTGGACTCACAGGAGAGGTTCAAATCATAGATCGTTATAGTGTCAGTCCTCTTGTACTTAAGTCGGCATTGTGCATTTTGTATTAAATTGGGATGCAATTTCTGTGTTTCATCGTCAATAAGAACGTCCAAGGGATACAGTAAACCTGAAGTGAAGCATCGGAATCTAAAACTGGACTCACAGGAGATGTTCAAATCATAGGAAATTGGAGTGTCAGTCCTCTTGTACTAGAGACGGCATTGTGCATTTTGAATTTAATTCCGATGCAATTTCTGTGCTTCATCGTCAACAAGAATGTCCAAGGTAAACAGTAAACCTGAAGTGAACCACCGGAATCTAAAACTGGACTCACAGGAGAGGTTCAAATCATAGAAAGTTAGAGTGTCAGTCCTCTTGTACTTAAGTCGGCATTGTGCCTTTTGTATTAAATTCGGATGCAATTTCTGTGTTTTATCGTCAATTAGAAGGTCCAAGGGATACAGTAAACCTGAAGTGAAACATCGGAATCTATAACTGGACTCACAGGAATTGTTCAAATCATAGAAAGTTAGAGTGTCAATCCTCTTGTACTTAAGTCGGCATTGTGCCTTTTGTATTAAATTCGGATGCAATTTCTGTGTTTCATCGTCAATAAGAAGGTCCAAGGGATACAGTAAACCTGAAGTGAAGCATCGGAATCTTGAACTGGACTCACAGGATAGGTTCAAATCATAGAAAGTTAGAGTGTCAGTCCTCTTGTACTTAAGTGGGCATTGTGCCTTTTGTATTAAATTCGGATGCAATTTCTGTGTTTCATCGTCAATAAGAAGGTCCAAGGGATACAGTATATCTGAAGTAAAGCATCGGAATCTAAAACTGGACTCACAGGAGAGGTTCAAATCATAGATCGTTAGAGTGTCAGTCCTCTTGCACTTAAGTCGGCATTGTGCCTTTTGTATTAACTTCGGATGCAATTTCTGTGTTTCATCGTCAATTCGAAGGTCCAAGGGATACAGAAAACCTGAAGTGAAGCATCGGAATCTAAAACTGGACTCACAGGAGAGATTCAAATCATAGAAAGTTAGAGTGTCAGTCCTCTTGTACTTAAGTCGGCATTGTGCCTTTTGTATTAAATTGGGATGCAATTTCTGTGTTTCATCGTCAATAAGAAGGTCCAAGGGATACAGTTAACCTGAAGTGAAGCATCGGAATCTAAAACTGGACGCACAGGAGAGGTTCAAATCATAGGAAGTTAGAGTGTCAGTCCTCTTGTACTTAAGTCGGCATTGTGCCTTTTGTATTAAATTCGGATGCAATTTCTGTGTTTCATCGTCAATAAGAAGGTCCAAAGATAAAGTAAACCTGAAGTGAAGCATCGGAATCTAAAACTGGACTCCTAGGAGAGGTTCAAATCATAGAAAGTTAGAATGTCAGTCCACTTGTACTTAAGTCGGCATTGTGCCTTTTGAATTTAATTCCGATGCAATTTCTGTGCTTCATCGTCAATATGAAGGTCCAAGGAATACAGTAAACCTGAAGTAAATCATCGGAATCTAAAGCTGGACTCACAGGAGAGGTTCAAATCATAGAAAGTTAGTGTGTCAGTCCTGTTGTACTTAACGGCATTGTGCGTTTTGAATTTAATTCCGATGCAATTTCTGTGTTTCATCGTCAATAAGAAGGTCCAAGGGATACAGTGAACTTGAGGTGAAGCATCGGAATCTAAAACTGAACTCACAGGAGAGGTTCAAATCTTAGAAAGTTAGAGTGTCCGTCCTCTTGTACTACAGTCGGCATTGTGCCTTTTGTATTAAATTCGGATGCAATTTCTGTGTTTTATCGTCAATAAGATGGTCCAAGGGATGCAGTAAACCTGAAGTGAAGCATCGGATTCTAAAACTGGACTCACAGGAGAGGTTCAAATCATAGAAAGTTAGAGTGTCAGTCCTCTTGCACTTAAGTCGGCATTGTGCCTTTTGTATTATATTCGGATGCAATTTCTGTCTTTCATCGTCAATAAGAAGGTCCAAGGGATACAGTAAACCTGAAGTGAAGCATCGGAATCTAGAACTGGACTCACAGGAGACGTTCAAATCATAGAAAGTTAGAGTGTAAGTCCTCTTGCACTTAAGTCGGCATTGTGCCTTTTGAATTAAAATCGGATGCAATTTCTGTGTTTTATCGTCAATAAGAAGGTCCAAGGTATACACTAAACCTGAAGTAAAGCATAGGAATCTAAAATTGGACTCACAGGAGAGATTCAAATCATAGAAAGTTAGTGTGTCAGTCCTGTTGTACTTAATTCGCATTGTGCCTTTTGTATTAAATTCGGATGCAATTTCTGTGTTTTATCGTCAATAAGAAGGTCCAAGGGATACCGTAAACCTGAAGTGAAACATCAGAATCTAAAACTGGACTCACAGGAATGGTTCAAATCATAGAAAGTTAGAGTGTCAGTCCTCTTGTACTTAAGTCGGCATTGTGCCTTTTGTATTATATTCGGATGCAATTTCTGTCTTTCATCGTCAATAAGAAGGTCCAAGGGATACAGTAAACCTGAAGTGAAGCATCGGAATCTAGAACTGGACTCACAGGAGACGTTCAAATCATAGAAAGTTAGAGTGTAAGTCCTCTTGCACTTAAGTCGGCATTGTGCCTTTTGAATTAAAATCGGATGCAATTTCTATGTTTCATCGTCAATAAGAAGGTCCAAGGGATACAGTAAACCTGAAGTGAAGCATCGGATCCTAAAACTGGACTCACAGGAGAGATTCAAATCATAGAAAGTTAAAGTGTCAGTCCTCTTGTACTTAAGTCGGCATTGTGCATTTTGTATTAAATTGGGATGCAATTTCTGTGTTTCATCGTCAATAAGAACGTCCAAGGGATACAGTAAACCTGAAGTGAAGCATCGGAATCTAAAACTGGACTCACAGGAGATGTTCAAATCATAGGAAATTGTAGTGTCAGTCCTCTTGTACTAGAGACGGCATGTGCATTTTGAATTTAATTCCGATGCAATTTCTGTGCTTCATCGTCAACAAGAATGTCCAAGGTATACAGTAAACCTGAAGTGAAGCACCGGAATCTAAAACTGGACTCACAGGAATGGTTCAAATCATAGAAAGTTAGAGTGTCAGTCCACTTGTACTTAAGTCGGCATTGTGCCTTTTGTATTAAATTCGGATGCAATTTCTGTGTTTTATCGTCAATAAGATGGTCCAAGGGATACAGTAAACCTGAAGTGAAACATCGGAATCTAAAAATGGACTCACAGGAATGGTTCAAATCATAGAAAGTTAGAGTGTCAGTACACTTGTACTTAAGTCGGCATTGTGCATTTTGCATTAAATTCGGATGCAATTTCTGTCTTTCATCGTCAATAAGAAAGTCCAAGGGATACAGTAAACCTGAAGTGAAGTATCGGAATCTAGAACTGGACTCACAGGAGAGGTTCAAATCATAGAAAGTTAGAGTGTCAGTCCTCTTGTACTTAAGTCGGCATTGTGCATTTTGTATTAAATTCGGATGCAATTTCTGTGTTTCATCGTCAATAAGAACGTTCAAGGGATACAGTAAACCTGAAGTGAAGCATCGGAATCTAAAACTGGACTCACAGGAGATGTTCAAATCATAGGAAATTGGAGTGTCAGTCCTCTTGTACTAGAGACGGCATTGTGCATTTTGAATTTAATTCCGATGCAATTTCTGTGCTTCATCGTCAATAAGAATGTCCAAGGTATACAGTAAACCTGAAGTGAAGCACCGGAATCTAAAACTGGACTCACAGGAGAGGTTCAAATCATAGAAAGTTAGAGTGCCAGTCCTCTTGTACTTATGTCGGCATTGTGCCTTTTGTATTAAATTCGGATGCAATTTCTGTCTTTCATCGTCAATAAGAAGGTCCAAGGGATACAGTAAATCTGAAGTAAAGCATCGGAATCTAAAACTGGATTCACAGGAGAGGTTCAAATCATAGATCGTTAGAGTGTTAGTCCTCTTGCACTTAAGTCGGCATTCTGAGTTTTGTATTAAATTCGGATTCAATTTCTGTGTTTCATCGTCATTACGAAGGTCCAAGGGATACAGTAAACCTGAAGTGAATCATCGGAATCTAAAGCTGGACTCACAGGATAGGTTAATATCATAGAAAGTTAGTGTGTCAGTCCTGTTGTACTTAAGTCGGCATTCTGCCTTTTGAATTTAATTCCGATGCAATTTCTGTGCTTCATCGTCAATATGAAGGTCCAAGGAATACAGTAAACCTGAAGTGAATCATCGGAATCTAAAGCTGGATTCACAGAAGAGGTTCAAATCATAGAAAGTTAGTGTGTCAGTCCTGTTGTACTTAAGTCGGCATTGTGCCTTTTGTATTAAATTCGGATGCAATTTCTGTGTTTCATCGTCAATAAGAGGGCCCAAGGGATACAGTAAACCTGAAGTGAAGCATCGGAATCTAAAATTGGACTCACAGGAGAGATTCAAATCATAAAAAGTTAGTGTGTCAGTCCTGTGGTACTTAATTCGCATTGTGCCTTTTGTATTAAATTCGAATGCAATTTCTGTGTTTTATCGTCAATAAGAAGGTCCAAGGTATACAGTAAACCTGAAGTGAAGCATAGGAATCTAAAATTGGACTCACAGGATAGTTTCAAATCATAGAAAGTTAGTGTGTCAGTCCTGTTGTACTTAATTCGCATTGTGCCTTTTGTATTAAATTCGGATGCAATTTCTCTGTTTTATCGTCAATAAGAAGGTCCAAGGGATACCGTAAACCTGAAGTGAAACATCGGAATCTAAAACTGGACTCACAGGAATGGTTCAAATCATAGAAAGTTAGAGTGTCAGTCCTCTTGTACTTAAGTCGGCATTGTGCCTTTTGTATTATATTCGGATGCAATTACTGTCTATCATCGTCAATAAGAAGGTCCAAGGGATACAGTAAACCTGAAGTGAAGCATCGGAATCTAGAACTGGACTCACAGGAGAGGTTCAAATCATAGAAAGTTAGAGTGTCAGTCCTCTTGCACTTAAGTCGGCATTGTGCCTTTTGTATTAAATTCGGATGCAGTTTCTATGTTTCATCGTCAATAAGAAGGTCCAAGGGATACAGTAAACCTGAAGTGAAGCATCGGAATCTAAAACTGGACTCACAGGAGAGATTCAAATCATAGAAAGTTAGAGTGTCAGTCCTCTTGTACTTAAGTCGGCATTGTGCATTTTGTATTAAATTGGGATGCAATTTCTGTGTTTCATCGTCAATAAGAACGTCCAAGGGATACAGTAAACCTGAAGTGAAGCATCGGAATCTAAAACTGGACTCACAGGAGATGTTCAAATCATAGGAAATTGTAGTGTCAGTCCTCTTGTACTAGAGACGGCATTGTGCATTTTGAATTTAATTCCGATGCAATTTCTGTGCTTCATCGTCAACAAGAATATCCTAGGTATACAGTAAACCTGAAGTGAAGCATCGGAATCTAAAACTGGACTCACAGGAGAGGTTCAAATCATAGAAAGTTAGAGTGTCAGTCCTCTTGTACTTAAGTCATCATTGTGCCTTTTGTATTAAATTGGGATGCAATTTCTGTGTTTCATCGTCAATAAGAAGGTTCAAGGGATACAGTAAACCTGAAGTGAAGCATCGGAATCTACAACTGGACGCACAAGAGAGGTTCAAATCATAGAAAGTTAGAGTGTCAGTCCTCTTGTACTTAAGTCGGCATTGTGCCTTTTGTATTAAATCCGGATGCAATTTCTGTGTTTCATCGTCAATAAGAAGATCCAAAGGATACAGTCAACCTGAAGTGAAGCATCGGAATCTAAAACTGGACTCCTAGGAGAGGTTCAAATCATAGAAAGTTAGAGTGTCAGTCTACTTGTACTTAAGTCGGCATTGTGCCTTTTGAATTTAATTCCGATGCAGTTTCTGTGCTACATCGTCAATATGAAGGTCCAAGGAATACAGTAAACCTGAAGTGAATCTTCGGAATCTAAAGCTGGACTCACAGGAGAGGTTCAAATCATAGAAAGTTAGTGTGTCAGTCCTGTTGTACTTAAGTCGGCATTGTGCCTTTTGAATTTAATTCCGATGCAATTTCTGTGTTTCATCGTCAATAAGAAGGTCCAAGGGATACAGTAAACCTGAAGTGAAGCATCGGAATCTAAAACTGGACTCACAGGAGAGGCTCATATAATAGAAAGTTAGAGTGTCATTCCTCTTGTACTTAAGTCGGCATTGTGCCTTTTGTATTAAATTCGGATGCAATTTCTGGGTTTTATCGTCAATAAGAAGGTCCAAGGGATACAGTAAACCTGTTGAGAGGCATCGGACTCTAAATCTGGATTCACAGGAGAGGTTCAAATTATAGAAAGTTGGTCTTTCAGTCCTCTTGTACTTAATTCGGCATTGTGCTTTTGTATTAAATTCGGTTGCAATTACTGTGATTCATCGTCAATAGGAAGGTCCAAGCTATACAGTAAACCAGAAGTGAAGCATCGGAATCTAAAACTGGACTCACTGGAGACGTTCAAATCATAGAACGTTAGAGTGTCAGGCCTCTTGTACTTAAGTCGGCATTGTGCCTTTTGTATCTAATGCCGATGCAATATCTGTGTTTCATCGTCAATAGGGAGGTCCCAGGTATACAGTAAACCTGAAGTGAAGCATCGGAATCTGAAACTGGACTCACAGGAGAGGTTCAAATAATAGAAAGTAAGAGTGTCAGTCCTCTTGTACATAAGTCGGCATTGTGACTTTTGTATTAAGTTCGGATGCAATTACTGTGTTTCATCGTCAATAAGAAGGTCCAAGGGATACAGAAAACCTGATGTGAAACATCGGAATCTAAAACTTTACTCACATGAGAGGTTCAAATCATAGAAAGTTAGAGTGTCAGTCGTCTTGTACTTAAGTGTGCATTGTGCCTTTTGTATTAAATTCGCATGCAATATCTGTCTTTCATCGTCAATAAGAAGGTCCAAGGGATACAGTAAACCTGAAGTGAATCATCGGATTCTAAAACTGGACTCACAGGAGAGGTTCAAATCACAGAAAGTTAGAGTGTCAGTCCTCTTGTACTTAAGTCGGCATTGTGCCTTTTGTATTTAATTCCGATGCAATATCTGTTTTTCATCGTCAATAAGGAGGTCCAAGGTATACAGTAAATCTGAAGTGAAGCATCGGAATCTAAAACTGGACCCCTAGGAGAGGTCCAAATCATAGAAAGTAAGAGTGTCAGTCCTCTTGTACTTAAGTCGGCATTATGACTTTTGTATAAAATTCGGATGCAATTACTGTGTTTCATCGTCAATAAGAAGGTCCAAGGGATACAGTAAACCTCAAGTGAAGCATCGGAATCTAAAACTGGACTCACAGGAGAGGTACAAATCATATTAACTTAGAGTGTCAGTCCTCTTGTACTTAATTCGGCAATGCGCTTTTGTATTAAATTCGGATGCAATTACTGTGTTTCATCGTCAATAAGAAGGTCCAAGGTAAACACTAAACCTCAAGTGAAGCATCGGAATCTAAAACTGGACTCACAGGAGAGGTTCAAATCAGAGAAAGTTAGAGTGTCAGTAATCTTGTACTTAAGTCGGCATTGTGCCTTTTGAATTTAATTCGATGCAATTTCTGTGCTTCATCGTCAATAAGAATGTCCAAGGTATACAGTAAACCTGAAGTGAAGCATCGGAATCTAAAACTGGACTCACAGGATAGGTTCAAATCATAGAAAGTTAGAGTGTCATTCCTCTGGTCTTAAGTTTTCATTGTGCCTTTTGAATTTAATTCCGACGCAATTTCTGTGCTTCATCGTCTATAAGAATATCCAAATTATACAGTACACCTGAAGCAAAGCATAGGAATCTAAAACTGGACTCACTGGAGAGGTTCAAATCATAGAAAGTTAGAGTGACAGTCCTCTTGTAGTAAGACGGCATTGTGCCTTTTGAATTTAATTCGATGCAATTTCTGTGTTTCATCGTCAATAAGAAGGTCCAAGGTATACAGTAAACCTGAAGTGAAGCATTGGAATCTAAAACTGGACTCACAGGAGAGCACCAAATATTAGAAAGTTAGAGTGTCAGTCCTCATGTACTTAAGTGGGCATTGTGCCTTTTGTATTAAATTCGGATGCAATTTCTGTGTTTCATCGTCTATCAGACGGTCCTAGAGATACAGTAAACCTCAAGTGAAGCATCGGAATCTAAAACTGGACTCACAGGAGAGGTTCAGATCATAGAAAGTAAGAGTGTCAGTCATCTCGTACTTAAGTCGGCATTGTGATTTTGAATTAAGTTCGGATGCAATTTCTGTGTTTCATCGTCAATAAGAAGGTCCAAGGGATACAGTAAACCTGAAGTGAAGCATCGGAATCTAAATCTGGACTCACAGAAGAGGGTCAAATCATAGAATGATAGAGTGTCAGTCCTCTTGTACTTAAGTCCGCATTGTGCATTTTGAATTTAATTCCGATGCAATTTCTGTGCTTCATCGTCAATAAGAAGGTCCAAGGTATACAGTAAACCTGAAGTGAGCATCGGAATCTAAAACTGGACCCACAGGAGAGGTTTAAATCATAGAAAGTTAGAGTGTCAGTACTCTTGTACTTAAGTGAGCATTGTGCCTTTTGAAATTAATTGCGATGCAATTTCTGTGTTTCATCGTCAATAAGAAAGTCCAAGCTATACGGTACACCTGAAGTGAAACATCGGAATCTAAAACTGCACTCACAGGAGAGGTTCAAATCATAGAAAGTTAGAGTGTCAGTCTACTTATACTTAATTCGGCATTGTGCCTTTTGTATTAAATTCGGATGCAATTACTATGTTTCATCGTCAATAAGAAGGTCCAAATTATACAGTAAACCTGAAGTGAAGCATCGGATTCTAAAACTGCACTCACAGGACAGGTTCAAATCATAGAAAGTTAGAGGGTCAGTCCACTTGTACTCAAGTCGGCATTGTGCCTTTTGTATTAAATTCGGATGCAATTTCTGTGTTTCATCGTCAATAAGAAGGTCCAAAGGATACTGTAAACCTGTAGTGAAGCATCGGAAACTAAAAATGCACTCACAGGAGAGGTTCAAATCAAAGAAAGTTAGAGTGTCAGTCCACTTGTACTTAAGTCGGCATTGTGCCTTTTGTATTTAATTCCGATGCAATTTCTGTGTTTCATCGTCAATAAGGAGGTCCAAGGTATACAGTAAACCTGAAGTGAAGCATCGGAATCTAAAACTGGACCCCTAGGAGAGGTTCAAATCATAGAAAGTAAGAGTGTATGTCCTCTTGTGCTTAAGTCGGCATTATGACTTTTGTATAAAATTCGGATGCAATTACTGTGTTTCATCGTCAATAAGAGGGTCCAAGGGATACAGTAAACCTGAAGTGAAGCATCGGAATCTAAAACTGGACTCACAGGAGAGATTCAAATCATAGGAAGTTAGAGTGTCAGCCCTCTTCTACTTAAGGCGGCATTGTGCCTTTTGTATTAAATTGGGATGCAATGTCTGTGTTTCATCGTCAATAAGAAGGTCCAAGGGATACAGTAAACCTGAAGTGAAGCATCGGAATCTAAAACTGGACTCTTAGGAGTGGTTCAAATCATAGAAAGTTAGAGTGTCAGTCCTCTTGTACTTAAGTCGGCATTGTGCATTTTGTATTAAATTCGGATGCAATTTCTGTGTTTCATCGTCAATAAGATGGTTAAAAGGATACAGTAAACCTGAAGTGAAGCATCGGAATCTAAAACTGCACTCACAGGAGAGGTTCAAATCATAGAAATTTAGAGTGTTAGTCCACTTGTACTTAAGTCGGCATTGTGCGTTTTGTATTTAATTCCGATGCAATTTCTGTGTTTCATCGTCAATAAGGAGGTCCAAGGTATACAGTAAACCTGAAGTGAAGCATCGGAATCTAAAACTGGACCCCTAGGAGAGGTTCAAATCATAGAAAGTAAGAGTGTATGTCCTCTTGTACTTAAGTCGGCATTATGACTTTTGTATAAAATTCGGATGCAATTACTGTGTTTCATCGTCAATAGGAAGGTCCAAGGGATACAGTAAACCTCAAGTGAAGCATCGGAATCTAAAATTGGACTCACAGGAGAGGTTCAAATCATAGAAACATAGAGTGTCAGTCTGCTTGTACTTAATTCGGCATTGTCCTTTTGTATTAAATTCGGATGGAATTACTGTGTTTCATCGTCAATAAGAAGGTCCAAGGTAAACAGTAAACCTCAAGTGAAGCATCGGAATCTAAAACTGGACTCACAGGAGAGGTTCAAATCAGAGAAAGTGACAGTGTCAGTCCTCTTGTACGTAAGTCGGCATTGTGCCTTTTGAATTTAATTCGATGCAATTTCTGTGTTTCATCGTCAATAAGAAGGTCCAAGGTATACAGTAAACCTGAAGTAAAGCATCGGAATCTAAAACTGGACTCACAGGAGAGGATCAAATCATAGAAAGTTAGAGTGTCAGTCGTCTCGTACTGCAGTCGGCATTGTGCCTTTTGAATTTAATTCCGACGCAGTTTCTGTGCTTCATCGTCAATAAGAAAGTCCAAGGTATACAGCACACCGGAAGTGAAGCATCGGAATCTAAAACTGGACTCACAGGAGAGGTTCAAATCATAGAAAGTTAGAGTGTCAGTCCACTTTTACTTAATTCGGCATTGTGCCTTTTGTATTAAATTCGGATGCAATTACTATGTTTCATCGTCAATAAGAAGGTCCAAGGGATACAGTAAACCTGAAGTGAAGCATCGGAATCTAAATCTGGACTCACAGGAGAGGTTCAAATCATAGAAATTTAGAGTGTCAGTCCTCTTGTACTTAAGTCCGCATTGTACATTTTGAATTTAATTCCGATGCAATTTCTGTGCTTCATCGTCAATAAGAAGGTCCAAGGTATACAGTAAACCTGAAGTGAAGCATCGGAATCTAAAACTGGACCCACAGGAGAGGTCTAAATCATAGAAAGTTAGAGTGTCAGTACTCTTGTACTTAAGTCGGCATTGTGCCTTTTGAAATTAATTGCGATGCAATTTCTATGTTTCATCGTCAATAAGAAAGTCCAAGCTATACGGTACACCTGAAGTGAAACATCGGAATCTAAAACTGGACTCACAGGAGAGGTTCAAATCATAGAAAGTTAGAGTGTCAGTCCACTTTTACTTAATTCGGGATTGTGCCTTTGTATTAAATTCGGATGCAATTTCTATGTTTCATCGTCAATAAGAAGGTCCAAATTATACAGTAAACCTGAAGTGAAGCATCGGATTCTAAAACTGCACTCACAGGACAGGTTCAAATCATAGAAAGTTAGAGGGTCAGTCCACTTGTACTCAAGTCGGCATTGTGCCTTTTGTATTAAATTCGGATGCAATTTCTGTGTTTCATCGTCAATAAGAAGGTCCAAAGGATACTGTAAACCTGAAGTGAAGCATCGGAATCTAAAAATGCACTCACAGGAGAGGTTCAAATCATAGAAAGTTAGAGTGTCAGTCCACTTGTACTTAAGTCGGCATTGTGCCTTTTGTATTTAATTCCGATGCAATTTCTGTGTTTCATCGTCAATAAGGAGGTCCAAGGTATACAGTAAACCTGAAGTGAAGCATCGGAATCTAAAACTGGACCCCTAGGAGAGGTTCAAATCATAGAAAGTAAGAGTGTATGTCCTTTTGTACTTAAGTCGGCATTATGACTTTTGTATAAAATTCGGATGCAATTACTGTGTTTCATCGTCAATAAGATGGTACAAGGGATACAGTAAACCTGAAGTGAAGCATCGGAATCTAAAACTGGACTCACAGGAGAGATTCAAATCATAGAAAGTTAGAGTGTCAGTCCTCTTCTACTTAAGTCGGCATTGTGCCTTTTGTATTAAATTGGGATGCAATTTCTGTGTTTCATCGTCAATAAGAAGGTCCAAGGGATACAGTAAACCTGAAGTGAAGCATCGGAATCTAAAACTGGACTCACAGGAGATGTTCAAATCATAGAAAGAGAGTCAGTCCTCTTGTACTTAAATCGGCATTGTGCCTTTTGTATGTAATTCCGATGCAATTTCTGTGTTTCATCGTCAATAACGAGGTCCAAGGCATACAGTAAACATGAAGTGAAGCATCGGAATATAAAACTGGACTCCTAGGACAGGTTCAAATCATAGAAAGTAAGAGTGTCAGTCCTATTGTACTTCAGTCGGCATTGTGACTTTGTATTTAATTCCGATGCAATTACTGTGTTTCATCACCAATAAGATGGTCCAAGGGATACAGTATACCTGAAGTGAAGCATCGGAATCTAAAACTGGACTCACAGGAGAGGATCAAATCATAGAAAGTTAGAGTGTCAGTCTTCTCGTACTGAAGTCGGCATTGTGCCTTTTGAATTTAAATCCGACGCAGTTTCTGTGCTTCATCGGCAATAAGAAAGTTCGAGGTATACAGTACACCTGAAGTGAAGCATCGGAATCTAAAACTGGACTCACAGGAGAGGTTCAAATCATAGAAAGTTAGAGTGTCAGTCCACTTTTACTTAATTCGGCATTGTGCCTTTTGTATTAAATTCGGATGCAATTACTATGTTTCATCGTCAATAAGAAGGTCCAAGGTATACAGTAAATCCTTGCTGAAGCATCGGAATCTAAAACTGGACTCACAGGAGAGGTTCAAATAATAGAAAGTTAGAGTGTCAGTCCGCATGTACTTAAGTCGGCATTGTGCCTTTTGTATTAAATTCGGATGCAATTTCTGTGTTTCATCGACTATAAGAAGGTCCTAGGGATACAGTAAACCTGAAGTGAAGCATCGGAATCTAAAACTGGACTCACAGGAGATGTTCAAATCATAGAAAGAGTGTCAGTCCTCTTGTACTTAAGTCGGCATTGTGCCTTTTGTATGTAACTCCGATGCAATTTCTGTGTTTCATCGTCAATAAGGAGGTCCAAGGTATACAGTAAACCTGAAGTGAAGCATCAGAATCTAAAACTGGACTCCTAGGACAGGTTCAAATCATAGAAAGTAAGAGTGTCAGTCCTATTGTACTTCAGTCGGCATTGTGACTTTTGTATTAAATTCGGATGCAATTACTGTGTTTCATCATCAATAAGAAGGTCCAAGGGATGCAGTAACCCTGAAGTGAAGCATCGGAATCTAAAACTGGACTCACAGGAGAGGATCAAATCATAGAAAGTTAGAGTGTCAGTCGTCTCGTGCTGAAGTCGGCATTGTGGCTTTTGAATTTAATTCCTACGCAGTTTGTGTGCTTCATCGTCAATAAGAAAGTTCAAGGTATACAGTACACCTGAAGTGAAGCATCGGAATCTAAAACTGGACTCACTGGAGAGGTTCAAATCATAGAAAGTTAGAGTGTAAGTCTACTTATACTTAATTCGGCATTGTGCCTTTTGTATTAAATTCGGATGCAATTACTATGTTTCATCGTCAATAAGAAGGTCCAAATTATACAGTATACCTGAAGTGAAGCATCGGATTCTAAAACTGCACTCACAGGACAGGTTCAAATCATAGAAAGTTAGAGGGTCAGTCCTCTTCTACTTAAGTCGGCATTGTGCCTTTTGTATTAAATTGGGATGCAATTTCTGTGTTTCATCGTCAATAAGAAGGTCCAAGGGATACAGTAAACCTGAAGTGAAGAATCGGAATCTAAAACTGGACTCACTGGAGTGGTTCAAATCATAGAAAGTTAGAGTGTCAGTCCTCTTGTACTTAAGTCGGCATTGTGCATTTTGTATTAAATTCGGATGCAATTTCTGTGTTTCATCGTCAATAAGATGGTCCAAAGGATACAGTAAACCTGAAGTGAAGCATCGGAATCTAAAACTGCACTCATAGGAGAGGTTCAAATCATAGAAATTTAGAGTGTTAGTCCACTTGTACTTAAGTCGGCATTGTGCCTTTTGTATTTAATTCCGATGCAATTTCTGTGTTTCATCGTCAATAAGGAGGTCCAAGGTATACAGTAAACCTGTAGTGAAGCATCGGAATCTAAAACTGGACCCCTAGGAGAGGTTCAAATCATAGAAAGTAAGAGTGTATGTCCTCTTGTACTTAAGTCGGCCTTATGACTTTTGTATAAAATTCGGATGCAATTACTGTGTTTCATCGTCAATAGGAAGGTCCAAGGGATACAGTAAACCTCAAGCGAAGCATCGGAATCAAAAACTGGACTCACAGGAGAGGTTCAAATCATAGAAACATAGAGTGTCAGTCTGCTTGTACTTAATTCGGCATTGTCCTTTTGTATTAAATTCGGATGGAATTACTGTGTTTCATCGTCAATAAGAAGGTCCAAGGTAATCAGTAAACCTCAAGTGAAGCATCGGAATCTAAAACTGGACTCACAGGAGAGGTTCAAATCAGAGAAAGTTACAGTGTCAGTCCTCTTGTACGTAAGTCGGCATTGTGCCTTTTGAATTTAATTCGATGCAATTTCTGTGTTTCATCGTCAATAAGAAGGTCCAAGGTATACAGTAAACCTGAAGTAAAGCATCGGAATCTAAAACTGGACTCACATGAGAGGATCAAATCATAGAAAGTTAGAGTGTCAGTCGTCTCGTACTGCAGTCTTCATTGTGCCTTTTGAATTTAATTCCGACGCAGTTTCTGTGCTTCATCGTCAATAAGAAAGTCCAAGGTATACAGCACACCGGAAGTGAAGCATCGGAATCTAAAACTGGACTCACAGGAGAGGTTCAAATCATAGAAAGTTAGAGTCAGTCCACTTTTACTTAATTCGGCATTGTGCCTTTTGTATTAAATTCGGATGCAATTACTATGTTTCATCGTCAATAAGAAGGTCCAAGGGATACAGTAAACCTGAAGTGAAGCATCGGAATCTAAATCTGGACTCACAGGAGAGGTTCAAATCATAGAAAGTTAGAGTGTCAGTCCTCTTCTACTTATGTCCGCATTGTACATTTTGAATTTAATTCCGATGCAATTTCTGTGCTTCATCGTCAATAAGAAGGACCAAGGTATACAGTAAACCTGAAGTGAAGCATCGGAATCTAAAACTGGACCCACAGGAGAGGTCTAAATCATAGAAAGTTAGAGTGTCAGTACTCTTGTACTAAAGTCGGCATTGTGCCTTTTGAAATTAATTGCGATGCAATTTCTGTGTTTCATCGTCAATAAGAAAGTCCAAGCTATACGGTACACCTGAAGTGAAACATCGGAATCTAAAACTGGACTCACAGGAGAGGTTCAAATCATAGAAAGTTAGAGTGTCAGTCCACTTTTACTTAATTCGGGATTGTGCCTTTGTATTAAATTCGGATGCAATTACTATGTTTCATCGTCAATAAGAAGGTCCAAATTATACAGTAAACCTGAAGTGAAGCATCGGAATCTAAAAATGCACTCACAGGAGAGGTTCAAATCATAGAAAGTTAGAGTGTCAGTCCACTTGTACTTAAGTCGGCATTGTGCCTTTTGTATTTAATTCCGATGCAATTTCTGTGTTTCATCGTCAATAAGGAGGTCCAAGGTATACAGTAAACCTGAAGTGAAGCATCGGAATCTAAAACTGGACCCCTAGGAGAGGTTCAAATCATAGAAAGTAAGAGTGTATGTCCTCTTGTACTTAAGTCGGCATTGTGCCTTTTGAATTTAATTCGATGCAATTTCTGTGTTTCATCGTCAATAAGAAGGTCCAAGGTATACAGTAAACCTGAAGTAAAGCATCGGAATCTAAAACTGGACTCACAGGAGAGGATCAAATCATAGAAAGTTAGAGTGTCAGTCGTCTCGTACTGCAGTCGGCATTGTGCCTTTTGAATTTAATTCCGACGCAGTTTCTGTGCTTCATCGTCAATAAGAAAGTCCAAGGTATACAGCACACCGGAAGTGAAGCATCGGAATCTAAAACTGGACTCACAGGAGAGGTTCAAATCATAGAAAGTTAGAGTGTCAGTCCACTTTTACTTAATTCGGCATTGTGCCTTTTGTATTAAATTCGGATGCAATTACTATGTTTCATCGTCAATAAGAAGGTCCAAGGGATACAGTAAACCTGAAGTGAAGCATCGGAATCTAAATCTGGACTCACAGGAGAGGTTCAAATCATAGAAATTTAGAGTGTCAGTCCTCTTGTACTTAAGTCCGCATTGTACATTTTGAATTTAATTCCGATGCAATTTCTGTGCTTCATCGTCAATAAGAAGGTCCAAGGTATACAGTAAACCTGAAGTGAAGCATCGGAATCTAAAACTGGACCCACAGGAGAGGTCTAAATCATAGAAAGTTAGAGTGTCAGTACTCTTGTACTTAAGTCGGCATTGTGCCTTTTGAAATTAATTGCGATGCAATTTCTATGTTTCATCGTCAATAACAAAGTCCAAGCTATACGGTACACCTGAAGTGAAACATCGGAATCTAAAACTGGACTCACAGGAGAGGTTCAAATCATAGAAAGTTAGAGTGTCAGTCCACTTTTACTTAATTCGGGATTGTGCCTTTGTATTAAATTCGGATGCAATTTCTATGTTTCATCGTCAATAAGAAGGTCCAAATTATACAGTAAACCTGAAGTGAAGCATCGGATTCTAAAACTGCACTCACAGGACAGGTTCAAATCGTAGAAAGTTAGAGGGTCAGTCCACTTGTACTCAAGTCGGCATTGTGCCTTTTGTATTAAATTCGGATGCAATTTCTGTGTTTCATCGTCAATAAGAAGGTCCAAAGGATACTGTAAACCTGAAGTGAAGCATCGGAATCTAAAAATGCACTCACAGGAGAGGTTCAAATCATAGAAAGTTAGAGTGTCAGTCCACTTGTACTTAAGTCGGTATTGTGCCTTTTGTATTTAATTCCGAAGCAATTTCTGTGTTTCGTCGTCAATAAGGAGGTCCAAGGTATACAGTAAACCTGAAGTGAAGCATCGGAATCTAAAACTGGACCCCTAGGAGAGGTTCAAATCATAGAAAGTAAGAGTGTATGTCCTTTTGTACTTAAGTCGGCATTATGACTTTTGTATAAAATTCGGATGCAATTACTGTGTTTCATCGTCAATAAGATGGTCCAAGGGATACAGTAAACCTGAAGTGAAGCATCGGAATCTAAAACTGGACTCACAGGAGAGATTCAAATCATAGAAAGTTAGAGTGTCAGTCCTCTTCTACTTAAGTCGGCATTGTGCCTTTTGTATTAAATTGGGATGCAATTTCTGTGTTTCATCGTCAATAAGAAGGTCCAAGGGATACAGTAAACCTGAAGTGAAGCATCGGAATCTAAAACTGGACTCACAGGAGATGTTCAAATCATAGAAAGAGAGTCAGTCCTCTTGTACTTAAATCGGCATTGTGCCTTTTGTATGTAATTCCGATGCAATTTCTGTGTTTCATCGTCAATAACGAGGTCCAAGGCATACAGTAAACATGAAGTGAAGCATCGGAATATAAAACTGGACTCCTAGGACAGGTTCAAATCATAGAAAGTAAGAGTGTCAGTCCTATTGTACTTCAGTCGGCATTGTGACTTTGTATTTAATTCCGATGCAATTACTGTGTTTCATCACCAATAAGATGGTCCAAGGGATACAGTATACCTGAAGTGAAGCATCGGAATCTAAAACTGGACTCACAGGAGAGGATCAAATCATAGAAAGTTAGAGTGTCAGTCTTCTCGTACTGAAGTCGGCATTGTGCCTTTTGAATTTAATTCCGACGCAGTTTCTGTGCTTCATCGGCAATAAGAAAGTTCGAGGTATACAGTACACCTGAAGTGAAGCATCGGAATCTAAAACTGGACTCACAGGAGAGGTTCAAATCATAGAAAGTTAGAGTGTCAGTCCACTTTTACTTAATTCGGCATTGTGCCTTTTGTATTAAATTCGGATGCAATTACTATGTTTCATCGTCAATAAGAAGGTCCAAGGGATGCAGTAAATCCTTGCTGAAGCATCGGAATCTAAAACTGGACTCACAGGAGAGGTTCAAATAATAGAAAGTTAGAGTGTCAGTCCGCATGTACTTAAGTCGGCATTGTGCCTTTTGTATTAAATTCGGATGCAATTTCTGTGTTTCATCGACTATAAGAAGGTCCTAGGGATACAGTAAACCTGAAGTGAAGCATCGGAATCTAAAACTGGACTCACAGGAGATGTTCAAATCATAGAAAGAGTGTCAGTCCTCTTGTACTTAAGTCGGCATTGTGCCTTTTGTATGTAACTCCGATGCAATTTCTGTGTTTCATCGTCAATAAGGAGGTCCAAGGTATACAGTAAACCTGAAGTGAAGCATCAGAATCTAAAACTGGACTCCTAGGACAGGTTCAAATTATAGAAAGTAAGAGTGTCAGTCCTATTGTACTTCAGTCGGCATTGTGACTTTTGTATTAAATTCGGATGCAATTACTGTGTTTCATCATCAATAAGAAGGTCCAAGGGATGCAGTAACCCTGAAGTGAAGCATCGGAATCTAAAACTGGACTCACAGGAGAGGATCAAATCATAGAAAGTTAGAGTGTCAGTCGTCTCGTGCTGAAGTCGGCATTGTGGCTTTTGAATTTAATTCCTACGCAGTTTGTGTGCTTCATCGTCAATAAGAAAGTTCAAGGTATACAGTACACCTGAAGTGAAGCATCGGAATCTAAAACTGGACTCACTGGAGAGGTTCAAATCATAGAAAGTTAGAGTGTAAGTCTACTTATACTTAATTCGGCATTGTGCCTTTTGTATTAAATTCGGATGCAATTACTATGTTTCATCGTCAATAAGAAGGTCCAAATTATACAGTATACCTGAAGTGAAGCATCGGATTCTAAAACTGCACTCACAGGACAGGTTCAAATCATAGAAAGTTAGAGGGTCAGTCCTCTTCTACTTAAGTCGGCATTGTGCCTTTTGTATTAAATTGGGATGCAATTTCTGTGTTTCATCGTCAATAAGAAGGTCCAAGGGATACAGTAAACCTGAAGTGAAGAATCGGAATCTAAAACTGGACTCACTGGAGTGGTTCAAATCATAGAAAGTTAGAGTGTCAGTCCTCTTGTACTTAAGTCGGCATTGTGCATTTTGTATTAAATTCGGATGCAATTTCTGTGTTTCATCGTCAATAAGATGGTCCAAAGGATACAGTAAACCTGAAGTGAAGCATCGGAATCTAAAACTGCACTCACAGGAGAGGTTCAAATCATAGAAATTTAGAGTGTTAGTCCACTTGTACTTAAGTCGGCATTGTGCCTTTTGTATTTAATTCCGATGCAATTTCTGTGTTTCATCGTCAATAAGGAGGTCCAAGGTATACAGTAAACCTGTAGTGAAGCATCGGAATCTAAAACTGGACCCCTAGGAGAGGTTCAAATCATAGAAAGTAAGAGTGTATGTCCTCTTGTACTTAAGTCGGCATTATGACTTTTGTATAAAATTCGGATGCAATTACTGTGTTTCATCGTCAATAGGAAGGTCCAAGGGATACAGTAAACCTCAAGCGAAGCATCGGAATCTAAAACTGGACTCACAGGAGAGGTTCAAATCATAGAAACATAGAGTGTCAGTCTGCTTGTACTTAATTCGGCATTGTCCTTTTGTATTAAATTCGGATGGAATTACTGTGTTTCATCGTCAATAAGAAGGTCCAAGGTAAACAGTAAACCTCAAGTGAAGCATCGGAATCTAAAACTGGACTCACAGGAGAGGTTCAAATCAGAGAAAGTTACAGTGTCAGTCCTCTTGTACGTAAGTCGGCATTGTGCCTTTTGAATTTAATTCGATGCAATTTCTGTGTTTCATCGTCAATAAGAAGGTCCAAGGTATACAGTAAACCTGAAGTAAAGCATCGGAATCTAAAACTGGACTCACATGAGAGGATCAAATCATAGAAAGTTAGAGTGTCAGTCGTCTCGTACTGCAGTCGGCATTGTGCCTTTTGAATTTAATTCCGACGCAGTTTCTGTGCTTCATCGTCAATAAGAAAGTCCAAGGTATACCGCACACCGGAAGTGAAGCATCGGAATCTAAAACTGGACACACAGGAGAGGTTCAAATCATAGAAAGTTAGAGTCAGTCCACTTTTACTTAATTCGGCATTGTGCCTTTTGTATTAAATTCGGATGCAATTACTATGTTTCATCGTCAATAAGAAGGTCCAAGGGATACAGTAAACCTGAAGTGAAGCATCGGAATCTAAATCTGGACTCACAGGAGAGGTTCAAATCATAGAAAGTTAGAGTGTCAGTCCTCTTGTACTTAAGTCCGCATTGTACATTTTGAATTTAATTCCGATGCAATTTCTGTGCTTCATCGTCAATAAGAAGGTCCAAGGTATACAGTAAACCTGAAGTGAAGCATCGGAATCTAAAACTGGACCCACAGGAGAGGTCTAAATCATAGAAAGTTAGAGTGTCAGTACTCTTGTACTAAAGTCGGCATTGTGCCTTTTGAAATTAATTGCGATGCAATTTCTGTGTTTCATCGTCAATAAGAAAGTCCAAGCTAGACGGTACACCTGAAGTGAAACATCGGAATCTAAAACTGGACTCACAGGAGAGGTTCAAATGATAGAAAGTTAGAGTGTCAGTCCACTTTTACTTAATTCGGGATTGTGCCTTTGTATTAAATTCGGATGCAATTACTATGTTTCATCGTCAATAAGAAGGTCCAAATTATACAGTAAACCTGAAGTGAAGCATCGGAATCTAAAAATGCACTCACAGGAGAGGTTCAAATCATAGAAAGTTAGAGTGTCAGTCCACTTGTACTTAAGTCGGCATTGTGCCTTTTGTATTTAATTCCGATGCAATTTCTGTGTTTCATCGTCAATAAGGAGGTCCAAGGTATACAGTAAACCTGAAGTGAAGCATCGGAATCTAAAACTGGACCCCTAGGAGAGGTTCAAATCATAGAAAGTAAGAGTGTATGTCCTCTTGTACTTAAGTCGGCATTATGACTTTTGTATAAAATTCGGATGCAATTACTGTGTTTCATCGTCAATAAGATGGTCCAAGGGATACAGTAAACCTGAAGTGAAGCATCGGAATCTAAAACTGGACTCACAGGAGAGATTCAAATCATAGAAAGTTAGAGTGTCAGTCCTCTTCTACTTAAGTCGGCATTGTGCCTTTTGTATTAAATTGGGATGCAATTTCTGTGTTTCATCGTCAATAAGAAGGTCCAAGGGATACAGTAAACCTGAAGTGAAGCATCGGAATCTAAAACTGGACTCACAGGAGATGTTCAAATCATAGAAAGAGAGTCAGTCCTCTTGTACTTAAATCGGCATTGTGCCTTTTGTATGTAATTCCGATGCAATTTCTGTGTTTCATCGTCAATAACGAGGTCCAAGGCATACAGTAAACATGAAGTGAAGCATCGGAATATAAAACTGGACTCCTAGGACAGGTTCAAATCATAGAAAGTAAGAGTGTCAGTCCTATTGTACTTCAGTCGGCATTGTGACTTTGTATTTAATTCCGATGCAATTACTGTGTTTCATCACCAATAAGATGGTCCAAGGGATACAGTATACCTGAAGTGAAGCATCGGAATCTAAAACTGGACTCACAGGAGAGGATCAAATCATAGAAAGTTAGAGTGTCAGTCTTCTCGTACTGAAGTCGGCATTGTGCCTTTTGAATTTAATTCCGACGCAGTTTCTGTGCTTCATCGGCAATAAGAAAGTTCGAGGTATACAGTACACCTGAAGTGAAGCATCGGAATCTAAAACTGGACTCACAGGAGAGGTTCAAATCATAGAAAGTTAGAGTGTCAGTCCACTTTTACTTAATTCGGCATTGTGCCTTTTGTATTAAATTCGGATGCAATTACTATGTTTCATCGTCAATAAGAAGGTCCAAGGTATACAGTAAATCCTTGCTGAAGCATCGGAATCTAAAACTGGACTCACAGGAGAGGTTCAAATAATAGAAAGTTAGAGTGTCAGTCCGCATGTACTTAAGTCGGCATTGTGCCTTTTGTATTAAATTCGGATGCAATTTCTGTGTTTCATCGACTATAAGAAGGTCCTAGGGATACAGTAAACCTGAAGTGAAGCATCGGAATCTAAAACTGGACTCACAGGAGATGTTCAAATCATAGAAAGAGTGTCAGTCCTCTTGTACTTAAGTCGGCATTGTGCCTTTTGTATGTAACTCCGATGCAATTTCTGTGTTTCATCGTCAATAAGGAGGTCCAAGGTATACAGTAAACCTGAAGTGAAGCATCAGAATCTAAAACTGGACTCCTAGGACAGGTTCAAATTATAGAAAGTAAGAGTGTCAGTCCTATTGTACTTCAGTCGGCATTGTGACTTTTGTATTAAATTGGGATGCAATTACTGTGTTTCATCATCAATAAGAAGGTCCAAGGGATGCAGTAACCCTGAAGTGAAGCATCGGAATCTAAAACTGGACTCACAGGAGAGGATCAAATCATAGAAAGTTAGAGTGTCAGTCGTCTCGTGCTGAAGTCGGCATTGTGGCTTTTGAATTTAATTCCTACGCAGTTTGTGTGCTTCATCGTCAATAAGAAAGTTCAAGGTATACAGTACACCTGAAGTGAAGCATCGGAATCTAAAACTGGACTCACTGGAGAGGTTCAAATCATAGAAAGTTAGAGTGTAAGTCTACTTATACCTAATTCGGCATTGTGCCTTTTGTATTAAATTCGGATGCAATTACTATGTTTCATCGTCAATAAGAAGGTCCAAATTATACAGTATACCTGAAGTGAAGCATCGGATTCTAAAACTGCACTCACAGGACAGGTTCAAATCATAGAAAGTTAGAGGGTCAGTCCTCTTCTACTTAAGTCGGCATTGTGCCTTTTGTATTAAATTGGGATGCAATTTCTGTGTTTCATCGTCAATAAGAAGGTCCAAGGGATACAGTAAACCTGAAGTGAAGAATCGGAATCTAAAACTGGACTCACTGGAGTGGTTCAAATCATAGAAAGTTAGAGTGTCAGTCCTCTTGTACTTAAGTCGGCATTGTGCATTTTGTATTAAATTCGGATGCAATTTCTGTGTTTCATCGTCAATAAGATGGTCCAAAGGATACAGTAAACCTGAAGTGAAGCATCGGAATCTAAAACTGCACTCACAGGAGAGGTTCAAATCATAGAAATTTAGAGTGTTAGTCCACTTGTACTTAAGTCGGCATTGTGCCTTTTGTATTTAATTCCGATGCAATTTCTGTGTTTCATCGTCAATAAGGAGGTCCAAGGTATACAGTAAACCTGTAGTGAAGCATCGGAATCTAAAACTGGACCCCTAGGAGAGGTTCAAATCATAGAAAGTAAGAGTGTATGTCCTCTTGTACTTAAGTCGGCATTATGACTTTTGTATAAAATTCGGATGCAATTACTGTGTTTCATCGTCAATAGGAAGGTCCAAGGGATACAGTAAACCTCAAGCGAAGCATCGGAATCTAAAACTGGACTCACAGGAGAGGTTCAAATCATAGAAACATAGAGTGTCAGTCTGCTTGTACTTAATTCGGCATTGTCCTTTTGTATTAAATTCGGATGGAATTACTGTGTTTCATCGTCAATAAGAAGGTCCAAGGTAAACAGTAAACCTCAAGTGAAGCATCGGAATCTAAAACTGGACTCACAGGAGAGGTTCAAATCAGAGAAAGTTACAGTGTCAGTCCTCTTGTACGTAAGTCGGCATTGTGCCTTTTGAATTTAATTCGATGCAATTTCTGTGTTTCATCGTCAATAAGAAGGTCCAAGGTATACAGTAAACCTGAAGTAAAGCATCGGAATCTAAAACTGGACTCACATGAGAGGATCAAATCATAGAAAGTTAGAGTGTCAGTCGTCTCGTACTGCAGTCGGCATTGTGCCTTTTGAATTTAATTCCGACGCAGTTTCTGTGCTTCATCGTCAATAAGAAAGTCCAAGGTATACAGCACACCGGAAGTGAAGCATCGGAATCTAAAACTGGACTCACAGGAGAGGTTCAAATCATAGAAAGTTAGAGTCAGTCCACTTTTACTTAATTCGGCATTGTGCCTTTTGTATTAAATTCGGATGCAATTACTATGTTTCATCGTCAATAAGAAGGTCCAAGGGATACAGTAAACCTGAAGTGAAGCATCGGAATCTAAATCTGGACTCACAGGAGAGGTTCAAATCATAGAAAGTTAGAGTGTCAGTCCTCTTGTACTTAAGTCCGCATTGTACATTTTGAATTTAATTCCGATGCAATTTCTGTGCTTCATCGTCAATAAGAAGGTCCAAGGTATACAGTAAACCTGAAGTGAAGCATCGGAATCTAAAACTGGACCCACAGGAGAGGTCTAAATCATAGAAAGTTAGAGTGTCAGTACTCTTGTACTAAAGTCGGCATTGTGCCTTTTGAAATTAATTGCGATGCAATTTCTGTGTTTCATCGTCAATAAGAAAGTCCAAGCTATACGGTACACCTGAAGTGAAACATCGGAATCTAAAACTGGACTCACAGGAGAGGTTCAAATCATAGAAAGTTAGAGTGTCAGTCCACTTTTACTTAATTCGGGATTGTGCCTTTGTATTAAATTCGGATGCAATTACTATGTTTCATCGTCAATAAGAAGGTCCAAATTATACAGTAAACCTGAAGTGAAGCATCGGAATCTAAAAATGCACTCACAGGAGAGGTTCAAATCATAGAAAGTTAGAGTGTCAGTCCACTTGTACTTAAGTCGGCATTGTGCCTTTTGTATTTAATTCCGATGCAATTTCTGTGTTTCATCGTCAATAAGGAGGTCCAAGGTATACAGTAAACCTGAAGTGAAGCATCGGAATCTAAAACTGGACCCCTAGGAGAGGTTCAAATCATAGAAAGTAAGAGTGTATGTCCTCTTGTACTTAAGTCGGCATTATGACTTTTGTATAAAATTCGGATGCAATTACTGTGTTTCATCGTCAATAAGATGGTCCAAGGGATACAGTAATCCTGAAGTGAAGCATCGGTATCTAAAAGTGGACTCACAGGAGAGATTCAAATCATAGAAAGTTAGAGTGTCAGTCCTCTTCTACTTAAGTCGGCATTGTGCCTTTTGTATTAAATTGGGATGCAATTTCTGTGTTTCATCGTCAATAAGAAGGTCCAAGGGATACAGTAAACCTGAAGTGAAGCATCGGAATCTAAAACTGGACTCACAGGAGAGGTTCAAATCATAGAAAGTTAGAGTGTCAGTCCTCTTTTACTTAAGTCGGCATTGTGCATTTTGTATTAAATTCGGATGCAATTTCTGTGTTTCATCGTCAATAAGATGGTCCAAGGGATACAGTAAACCTGAAGTGAAGCATCGGAATCTAAAACTGGACTCACAGGAGATGTTCAAATCATAGAAAGAGAGTCAGTCCTCTTGTACTTAAATCGGCATTGTGCCTTTTGTATGTAATTCCGATGCAATTTCTGTGTTTCATCCTCAATAACGAGGTCCAAGGCATACAGTAAACATGAAGTGAAGCATCGGAATATAAAACTGGACTCCTAGGACAGGTTCAAATCATAGAAAGTAAGAGTGTCAGTCCTATTGTACTTCAGTCGGCATTGTGACTTTTTTATTTAATTCCGATGCAATTACTGTGTTTCATCACCAATAAGATGGTCCAAGGGATACAGTGTACCTGAAGTGAAGCATCGGAATCTAAAACTGGACTCACAGGAGAGGATCAAATCATAGAAAGTTAGAGTGTCAGTCTTCTCGTACTGAAGTCGGCATTGTGCCATTTGAATTTAATTCCGACGCAGTTTCTGTGCTTCATCGTCAATAAGAAAGTTCGAGGTATACAGTACACCTGAAGTGAAGCATCGGAATCTAAAACTGGACTCACAGGAGAGGTTCAAATCATAGAAAGTTAGAGTGTCAGTCCACTTTTACTTAATTCGGCATTGTGCCTTTTGTATTAAATTCGGATGCAATTACTATGTTTCATCGTCAATAAGAAGGACCAAGGTATACAGTAAATCCTTGCTGAAGCATCGGAATCTAAAACTGGACTCACAGGAGAGGTTCAAATAATAGAAAGTTAGAGTGTCAGTCCGCATGTACTTAAGTCGGCATTGTGCCTTTTGTATTAAATTCGAATGCAATTTCTGTGTTTCATCGACTATAAGAAGGTCCTAGGGATACAGTAAACCTGAAGTGAAGCATCGGAATCTAAAACTGGACTCACAGGAGATGTTCAAATCATAGAAAGAGTGTCAGTCCTCTTGTACTTAAGTCGGCATTGTGCCTTTTGTATGTAATTCCGATGCAATTTCTGTGTTTCATCGTCAATAAGGAGGTCCAAGGTATACAGTAAACCTGAAGTGAAGCATCAGAATCTAAAACTGGACTCCTAGGACAGGTTCAAATTATAGAAAGTAAGAGTGTCAGTCCTATTGTACTTCAGTCGGCATTGTGACTTTTGTAATAAATTCGGATGCAATAACTGTGTTTCATCATCAATAAGAAGGTCCAAGGGATGCAGTAACCCTGAAGTGAAGCATCGGAATCTAAAACTGGACTCACAGGAGAGGATCAAATCATAGAAAGTTAGAGTGTCAGTCGTCTCGTGCTGAAGTCGGCATTGTGGCTTTTGAATTTAATTCCTACGCAGTTTGTGTGCTTCATCGTCAATAAGAAAGTTCAAGGTATACAGTACACCTGAAGTGAAGCATCGGAATCTAAAACTGGACCCCTAGGAGAGGTTCAAATCATAGAAAGTAAGAGTGTATGTCCTCTTGTACTTAAGTCGGCATTATGACTTTTGTATAAAATTCGGATGCAATTACAGTGTTTCATCGTCAATAGGAAGGTCCAAGGGATACAGTAAACCTCAAGTGAAGCATCGGAATGTAAAACTGGACTCACAGGAGAGGTTTAAAAGCATAGAAACATAGGGTGTCAGTCTGCTTGTACTTAATTCGGCATTGTCCTTTTGTATTAAATTCGGATGCAATTACTGTGTTTCATCGTCAATAAGAAGGTCCAAGGTAAACAGTAAACCTCAAGTGAAGCATCGGAATCTAAAACTGGACTCACAGGAGAGGTTCAAATCAGAGAAAGTTACAGTGTCAGTCCTCTTGTACGTAAGTCGGCATTGTGCCTTTTGAATTTAATTCGATGCAATTTCTGTGCTTCATCGTCAATAAGAAAGTCCAAGGTATACAGCACACCGGAAGTGAAGCATCGGAATCTAAAACTGGACTCACAGGAGAGGTTCAAATCATAGAAAGTTAGAGTCAGTCCACTTTTACTTAATTTGGCATTGTGCCTTTTGTATTAAATTCGGATGCAATTACTATGTTTCATCGTCAATAAGAAGGACCAAGGTATACAGTAAATCCTTGCTGAAGCATCGGAATCTAAAACTGGACTCACAGGAGAGGTTCAAATAATAGAAAGTTAGAGTGTCAGTCCGCATGTACTTAAGTCGGCATTGTGCCTTTTGTATTAAATTCAAATGCAATTTCTGTGTTTCATCGACTATAAGAAGGTCCTAGGGATACAGTAAACCTGAAGTGAAGCATCGGAATCTAAAACTGGACTCACAGGAGATGTTCAAATCATAGAAAGAGTGTCAGTCCTCTTGTACTTAAGTCGGCATTGTGCCTTTTGTATGTAATTCCGATGCAATTTCTGTGTTTCATCGTCAATAAGGAGGTCCAAGGTATACAGTAAACCTGAAGTGAAGCATCAGAATCTAAAACTGGACTCCTAGGACAGGTTCAAATTATAGAAAGTAAGAGTGTCAGTCCTATTGTACTTCCGTCGGCATTGTGACTTTTGTATTAAATTCGGATGCAATAACTGTGTTTCATCATCAATAAGAAGGTCCAAGGGATGCAGTAACCCTGAAGTGAAGCATCGGAATCTAAAACTGGACTCACAGGAGAGGATCAAATCATAGAAAGTTAGAGTGTCAGTCGTCTCGTGCTGAAGTCGGCATTGTGGCTTTTGAATTTAATTCCTACGCAGTTTGTGTGCTTCATCGTCAATAAGAAAGTTCAAGGTATACAGTACACCTGAAGTGAAGCATCGGAATCTAAAACTGGACCCCTAGGAGAGGTTCAAATCATAGAAAGTAAGAGTGTATGTCCTCTTGTACTTAAGTCGGCATTATGACTTTTGTATAAAATTCGGATGCAATTACAGTGTTTCATCGTCAATAGGAAGGTCCAAGGGATACAGTAAACCTCAAGTGAAGCATCGGAATGTAAAACTGGACTCACAGGAGAGGTTTAAAAGCATAGAAACATAGGGTGTCAGTCTGCTTGTACTTAATTCGGCATTGTCCTTTTGTATTAAATTCGGATGCAATTACTGTGTTTCATCGTCAATAAGAAGGTCCAAGGTAAACAGTAAACCTCAAGTGAAGCATCGGAATCTAAAACTGGACTCACAGGAGAGGTTCAAATCAGAGAAAGTTACAGTGTCAGTCCTCTTGTACGTAAGTCGGCATTGTGCCTTTTGAATTTAATTCGATGCAATTTCTGTGCTTCATCGTCAATAAGAAAGTCCAAGGTATACAGCACACCGGAAGTGAAGCATCGGAATCTAAAACTGGACTCACAGGAGAGGTTCAAATCATAGAAAGTTAGAGTCAGTCCACTTTTACTTAATTCGGCATTGTGCCTTTTGTATTAAATTCGGATGCAATTACTATGTTTCATCGTCAATAAGAAGGTCCAAGGGATACAGTAAACCTGAAGTGAAGCATCGGAATCTAAATCTGGACTCACAGGAGAGGTTCAAATCATAGAAAGTTAGAGTGTCAGTCCTCTTGTACTTATGTCCGCATTGTACATTTTGAATTTAATTCCGATGCAATTTCTGTGCTTCATCGTCAATAAGAAGGTCCAAGGTATACAGTAAACCTGAAGTGAAGCATCGGAATCTAAAACTGGACCCACAGGAGAGGTCTAAATCATAGAAAGTTAGAGTGTCAGTACTCTTGTACTAAAGTCGGCATTGTGCCTTTTGAAATTAATTGCGATGCAATTTCTGTGTTTCATCGTCAATAAGAAAGTCCAAGCTATACGGTACACCTGAAGTGAAACATCGGAATCTAAAACTGGACTCACAGGAGAGGTTCAAATCATAGAAAGTTAGAGTGTCAGTCCACTTTTACTTAATTCGGGATTGTGCCTTTGTATTAAATTCGGATGCAATTACTATGTTTCATCGTCAATAAGAAGGTCCAAATTATACAGTAAACCTGAAGTGAAGCATCGGATTCTAAAACTGCACTCACAGGACAGGTTCAAATCATAGAAAGTTAGAGGGTCAGTCCACTTGTACTCAAGTCGGCATTGTGCCTTTTGTATTAAATTCGGATGCAATTTCTGTGTTTCATCGTCAATAAGAAGGTCCAAAGGATACTGTAAACCTGAAGTGAAGCATCGGAATCTAAAAATGCACTCACAGGAGAGGTTCAAATCATAGAAAGTTAGAGTGTCAGTCCACTTGTACTTAAGTCGGCATTGTGCCTTTTGTATTTAATTCCGATGCAATTTCTGTGTTTCATCGTCAATAAGGAGGTCCAAGGTATACAGTAAACCTGAAGTGAAGCATCGGAATCTAAAACTGGACCCCTAGGAGAGGTTCAAATCATAGAAAGTAAGAGTGTATGTCCTCTTGTACTTAAGTCGGCATTATGACTTTTGTATAAAATTCGGATGCAATTACTGTGTTTCATCGTCAATAAGATGGTCCAAGGGATACAGTAATCCTGAAGTGAAGCATCGGTATCTAAAAGTGGACTCACAGGAGAGATTCAAATCATAGAAAGTTAGAGTGTCAGTCCTCTTCTACTTAAGTCGGCATTGTGCCTTTTGTATTAAATTGGGATGCAATTTCTGTGTTTCATCGTCAATAAGAAGGTCCAAGGGATACAGTAAACCTGAAGTGAAGCATCGGAATCTAAAACTGGACTCACAGGAGAGGTTCAAATCATAGAAAGTTAGAGTGTCAGTCCTCTTTTACTTAAGTCGGCATTGTGCATTTTGTATTAAATTCGGATGCAATTTCTGTGTTTCATCGTCAATAAGATAGTCCAAGGGATACAGTAAACCTGAAGTGAAGCATCGGAATCTAAAACTGGACTCACAGGAGATGTTCAAATCATAGAAAGAGAGTCAGTCCTCTTGTACTTAAATCGGCATTGTGCCTTTTGTATGTAATTCCGATGCAATTTCTGTGTTTCATCCTCAATAACGAGGTCCAAGGCATACAGTAAACATGAAGTGAAGCATCGGAATATAAAACTGGACTCCTAGGACAGGTTCAAATCATAGAAAGTAAGAGTGTCAGTCCTATTGTACTTCAGTCGGCATTGTGACTTTTTTATTTAATTCCGATGCAATTACTGTGTTTCATCACCAATAAGATGGTCCAAGGGATACAGTATACCTGAAGTGAAGCATCGGAATCTAAAACTGGACTCACAGGAGAGGATCAAATCATAGAAAGTTAGAGTGTCAGTCTTCTCGTACTGAAGTCGGCATTGTGCCATTTGAATTTAATTCCGACGCAGTTTCTGTGCTTCATCGTCAATAAGAAAGTTCGAGGTATACAGTACACCTGAAGTGAAGCATCGGAATCTAAAACTGGACTCACAGGAGAGGTTCAAATCATAGAAAGTTAGAGTGTCAGTCCACTTTTACTTAATTCGGCATTGTGCCTTTTGTATTAAATTCGGATGCAATTACTATGTTTCATCGTCAATAAGAAGGACCAAGGTATACAGTAAATCCTTGCTGAAGCATCGGAATCTAAAACTGGACTCACAGGAGAGGTTCAAATAATAGAAAGTTAGAGTGTCAGTCCGCATGTACTTAAGTCGGCATTGTGCCTTTTGTATTAAATTCGGATGCAATTTCTGTGTTTCATCGACTATAAGAAGGTCCTAGGGATACAGTAAACCTGAAGTGAAGCATCGGAATCTAAAACTGGACTCACAGGAGATGTTCAAATCATAGAAAGAGTGTCAGTCCTCTTGTACTTAAGTCGGCATTGTGCCTTTTGTATGTAATTCCGATGCAATTTCTGTGTTTCATCGTCAATAAGGAGGTCCAAGGTATACAGTAAACCTGAAGTGAAGCATCAGAATCTAAAACTGGACTCCTAGGACAGGTTCAAATTATAGAAAGTAAGAGTGTCAGTCCTATTGTACTTCAGTCGGCATTGTGACTTTTGTATTAAATTCGGATGCAATAACTGTGTTTCATCATCAATAAGAAGGTCCAAGGGATGCAGTAACCCTGAAGTGAAGCATCGGAATCTAAAACTGGACTCACAGGAGAGGATCAAATCATAGAAAGTTAGAGTGTCAGTAGTCTCGTGCTGAAGTCGGCATTGTGGCTTTTGAATTTAATTCCTACGCAGTTTGTGTGCTTCATCGTCAATAAGAAAGTTCAAGGTATACAGTACACCTGAAGTGAAGCATCGGAATCTAAATGTGGACCCCTAGGAGAGGTTCAAATCATAGAAAGTAAGAGTGTATGTCCTCTTGTACTTAAGTCGGCATTACGACTTTTGTATAAAATTCGGATGCAATTACAGTGTTTCATCGTCAATAGGAAGGTCCAAGGGATACAGTAAACCTCAAGTGAAGCATCGGAATCTAAAACTGGACTCACAGGAAAGGTTCAAATCATAGAAACATAGGGTGTCAGTCTGCTTGTACTTAATTCGGCATTGTCCTTTTGTATTAAATTCGGATGCAATTACTGTGTTTCATCGTCAATAAGAAGGTCCAAGGTAAACAGTAAACCTCAAGTGAAGCATCGGAATCTAAAACTGGACTGACAGGAGAGGTTCAAATCAGAGAAAGTTACAGTGTCAGTCCTCTTGTACGTAAGTCGGCATTGTGCCTTTTGAATTTAATTCGATGCAATTTCTGTGTTTCATCGTCAATAAGAAGGTCCAAGGTATACAGTAAACCTGAAGTAAAGCAACGGAATCTAAAACTGGACTCACAGGAGAGGATCAAATCATAGAAAGTTAGAGTGTCAGTCGTCTCGTACTAAAGTCGGCATTGTGCCTTTTGAATTTAATTCCGACGCAGTTTCTGTGCTTCATCGTCAATAAGAAAGTCCAAGGTATACAGTACACCTGAAGTGAAGCATCGGAATCTAAAACTGGACTCACAGGTGAGGTTCAAATCATAGAAAGTTAGAGTGTCAGTCCTCTTTTACTCAATTTGGCATTGTGCCTTTTGTATTGAATTCGGATGCAATTACTATGTTTCATCGTCAATAAGAAGGTCCAAGGTGTACAGTGAAACTGAGCTGTAGCATCGGAATCTAAAACTGGACTCACAGGAGAGGTTCAAATAATAGAAAGTTAGAGTGTCAGTCCTCATGTACTTAAGTCGGCATTGTGCCTTTTGTATTAAATTCGGAAGCAATTTCTGTGTTTCATCGTCTATAAGAAGGTCCTAGGGATACAGTAAACCTGAAGTGAAGCATCGGAATCTAAAACTGGACTCACAGGAGATGTTCAAATCATAGAAAGAGTGTCAGTCCTCTTGTACTTAAGTCGCCATTGTGCTTTTGTATGTAATTCCGATGCAATTTCTGTGTTTCTTCGTCAATAAGGAGGTCCAAGGTATTCAGTAAACCTGAAGTGAAGCATCGGAATCTAAAACTGGATTCCTAGGACAGGTTCAAATATTAGGAAGTAAAAGTGTCAGTCCTTTTGTACTTCAGTCGGCATTGTGGCTTTTGTATTGAATTCGGATGCAATTACTGTGTTTCATCATCAATAAGGTGGTCCAAGGGATACAGTAAACGTGAAGTGAAGCATCGGAATCTAAAACTGGACTCGCAGGAGAGGATCAATTCATAGAAAGTTAGAGTGTCAGTCCACTTTTACTTAATTTGGCATTGTGCCCTTTGTATTAAATTCGGATGCAATTACTATGTTTCATCGTCAATAAGAGGGTCCAAGGTATACAGTAAATCTGAGCTGAAGCATCGGAATCTAAAACTGGACTCACAGGAGTGCTTCAAATAATAGAAAGTTAGAGTGTCAGTCCTCATGTACTTAAGTCGGCATTTTGCCTTTCGTAATAAATTCGGATGCAATGACTGTGTTTCATCGTCTATCAGAATGTCCTAGGGATACAGTAAACCTGAAGTGAAGCATCGGAATCTAAAACTGGACTCATAGGGGAGGTACAGATCATAGAAAGTTAGAGTGTCAGTCATCTCGTACTTAGGTCGGCATTGTGATTTTGAATTAAGTTCGGATGCAATTTCTGTGTTTCATCGTCAATAAGAAGGTCCAAGGGATACAGTAAACCTGAAGTAAAGCATCGGAATCTAACACTGGACTCCTAGGACAGGTTCAGATCATAGAAAGTAAGAGTGTCAGTCCTTTTGTACTTCAGTCGGGATTGTGACGTTTGTATTAAATTCGGATGCAATTACTGTGTTTCATCATCAATAAGAAGGTCCAAGGGATATAGTAAACCTGAAGTGAAGAATCGGAATCTAAAACTGGACTCACAGGAGAGGATCAAATCATAGAAAGTTAGAGTGTCAGTCGTCTCGTACTGAAGTCGGTATTGTGCCTTTTGAATTTAATTCCGACATAGTTTCTGTGCTTCATCGTCAATAAGAAAGTCCAAGGTATACAGTACACCTGATGTGAAGCATCAGATTCTAAAACTGGACTCACAGGAGAGGTTCAAATCATAGAAAGTTAGAGTGTCAGTCCACTTTTACTTAATTTGGCATTGTGCCTTTTGTATTAAATTCGGATGCAATTACTATGTTTCATCGTCAATAAGAAGGTCCAAATTGTACAGTAAAACTGAGCTGAAGCTTCGGAATCTAAAACTGGACTCACAGGAGATGTTCAAATCATAGAAAGTTAGAGTGTCAGTCCTCTTGTACTTAAGTCGCCATTGTGCCTTTTGTATGTAATTCCGATGCAATTTCTGTGTTTCATTGTCAATAAGAAGGTCCAAGGGATACAGTTAACCTGAAGTGAAGCATCGGAATCTAAAACTGAACTCTTAGGAGTGTTTCAAATCATAGAATGATAGAGTGTCAGTCCTCTCGTACTTAAGTCGGCATTGTGACTTTTGAATTTAATTCCTATGCATTTTCTGTGCTTCATCGTTATTAAGAAGGTCCAAGGATTACAGTAAACCTGAAGTGAAGCATCGGAATCTAAAACTGGACACACAGGAGAGGTTCAAATCATAGAAAGCTAGAGTGTCAGTCCTCTTGTACTTAAGTCGGCATTGTGCCTTTTGAATTTAATTCCGATGCTATTTCTGTGTTTCATTGTCAATACGAAGGTCCAAGGGATACAGTTAACCTGAAGTGAAGCATCGGAATCTAAAACTGAACTTACAGGAGTGGTTCAAATCATAGAATGATAGAGTGTCAGTCCTCTCGTACTTAAGTCGGCATTGTGACTTTTGAATTTAATTCCTATGCATTTTCTGTGCTTCATCGTTAATAAGAAGGTCCAAGGTATGCAGTAAACCTGACGTGAAGCAGCGGAATCTAAAACTGGACTCACAGGAGAGGTTCAAATCATTGGATGTTAGAGTGTCAGTCCTCTTGTACTTAAGTCGGGATTGTGCCTTTTGTATTAAATTCGAATGCAGTTTCTGTGTATCATCGTCAATAAGAAGGTCCAAGGGATACAGTAAACCTGAAGTGAAGCATCGGAATCTAAAACTGGTCTCACAGGAGAGGTTCAAATCATAGAAAGTTAGAGTGTCAGTCCTCTTGTACTTAAGTCGGCATTGTGCCTTTTGAATTTAATTCGATGCAATCTCTGTGTTTCATCGTCAATAAGAAGGTCCAAGGGATACAGTAAACCTGAAGTGAGCATCGGAATCGAAAACTGGACTCACAGGAGAGGTACAAATCATAGAAAGTTTGAGTGTCAGTCCTCTTGTACTTAAGTCGGCATTGTGCATTTTGAATTTCATTCCAATGCAATTTCTGTGCTTCATCGTCAATAAGAGGGTCCAAGGGATACAATGAACCTGAAGTGAAGCATCGGAATCTAAGACAGGACTCACATGAGAGGTTCAAATCATAGAAAGTTAGAGTGGCAGTCCTCTTGTACTTAAGTCGGCATTGTGCCTTTTGTAATAAATTCGGATGCAATTTCTGTGTTTCTTCGTCAATAAGAAGGTCCTAGGGATACAGTAAACCTGAAGTGAAGCATTGGAATCTAAAACTGGACTCACAGGAGAGGTTCAAATCATAGAATGATAGAGTGTCAGTCCTCTCGTACTTAAATCGGCATTGTGCCTTTTGAATTTAATTCCGATGCACTTTCTGTGCTTCATCGTCAATAAGAAGGTCCAAGGTATGCAGTAAACCTGACGTGAAGCAGCGGAATCTAAAACTGGACTCACAGGAGAGGTTCAAATCATAGGATGTTAGAGTGTGAGTCCTCTTGTACTTAAGTCGGCATTGTGCCTTTTATTAAATTCGGATGCAATTTCTGTGTTTCATCGTCAATAAGAAGGTCGAAGGGATACAGTAAACCTGAAGTGAAGCATCGGAATCTAAAACTGGACACAAGGGAGATGTTCAAATCATAGAAAGTTAGAGTGTCTTTCCTCTTCTACTTAAGACGCCAGTGTGCATTTTGAATTTAATTCCGATGCTATTTCTGTGCTTCATCGTCAATAAGAAGGTCCAATGGATACAGTAAACCTGAAGTGAAGCATCGGATCTAAAACTGGACTCACTGGAGAGGTTCAAATCATTAAAAGTTCGAGTGTCATTCCTTTTGCACTTATGTCGGCATTGTGCCTTTTGTATTAAATTCGGATGCAATTTCTGTGTTTCATCGTCAATAAGAAGGTCCAAGGGATACAGTTAACCTGAAGTGAAGCATCGGAATCTAAAACTGGACTCACAGGAGAGATTCAAATCATAGAAAGTTAGATTGTCAGTCCTCTTGTACTTAAGTCGGCATTGTGCCTTTTGTATTAAATTGGGATCAATTTCTGTGTTTCACCGTCAATAAGAAGGTCCAAGCGATACAGTAAACCTGAAGTGAAGCATCGGAATCTAAAACTGGACTCACAGGAGAGGTTCAAATAAGAGAAAGTTAGAGTGTCATTCCTCTTGCACTTATGTCGACATTGTGCCTTTTGTATTAAATTCGGATGCCTTTTCTGTGTTTCATCGTCAATAAGAAGGTCCAAGGGATACAGTAAACGTGAAGTGAAGCATCGGAATCTAAATCTGGATTCACAGGAGAGGTTCAAATAGTAGAAAGTTAAAGTGTCAGTGCTCTTGTACATAAGTAGGCATTGTTCCTTTTGAATTTAATTCCGATGCAATTTCTGTGCTTCATCGTCAATAAGAAGGTCCAAGGGATACCGTAAACTTGAAGTGAAGCATCGGAATCTAAAACTGGACTCACAGGAGAGGTTCAGATCATAGAAACTTAGAGTGTCAATATTCTTGTACTTAATTCGGCATTGTGCTTTTGTATTAAATTCGGATGCAATTACTGTGTTCCATCGTCAATAAGAAGGTCCAAGGTATACAGTAAACCTGAAGTGAAGCATCGGAATCTAAAACTGGACTCACAGGAGAGGTTCAAATCATAGAAAGTTAGAGTGTCAGTCCTCTTGTACTTAAGTCGGCATTGTGCCTTTAGAATTGAATTCCGATGCAAATTCTGTGCGTCATCGTCAATAAGAAGGTCCAAGGTATACAGTAAACGTGAAGTGAAGCATCGGAATCTAAAACTGTACTCACAGGAGACGTTCAAATCATAGAAAGTTAGAGTGTCTGTCCTCTTGTACTTAAGTCGGCATTGTGCCTTTTGTATTTAATTCCGATGCAATTTCTGTGTTTCATCGTCAATATGGAGGTCCAAGGTGTACAGTAAACCTGAAGTGAAGCATCGGAATCTAAAACTGGACTCCTAGGAGGGGTTCAAATCATAGAAAGTAAGAGTGTCAGTCCTCTTCTACTTAAGTCGGCATTGTAGCTTTTGTATTAAATTCGGATGCAATTACTGTGTTTCACCGTCAATAAGAAGGTCCAAGGGATACAGTAAACCTGAAGTGAAGCATCGGAATCTATAACTGGACTCACAGGAGACGTTCAAATCATAGAAAGTTAAAGTGTCAGTCCTCTTGTACTTAAGTCGGCATTGTGCCTTTTCAATTTAATTCCGATGCAATTTCAGTTTCATCGTCAATAAGAAGGTCCAAGGATTACAGTAAACCTGAAGTGAAGCATCGGAATCTAAAACTGGACACACAGGAGAGGTTCAAATCATAGAAAGTTAGAGTGTCAGTCCATTTGTACTTAAGTCGGCATTGTGCCTTTTGAATTTAATTCCGATGCAGTTTCTGTGTTTCATTGTCAACAAGAAGGTCCAAGGGATACAGTTAACCTGAAGTGAAGCATCGGAATCTAAAACTGAACTCACAGGAGTGGTTCAAATCATAGAATGATAGAGTGTCAGTCCATTTGTACTTAAGTCGGCATTGTGCCTTTTGAATTTAATTCCTATGCACTTTCTGTGCTTCATAGTTAATAAGAAGGTCCAAGGGATACAGTTAACCTGAAGTGAAGCATCGGAATCTAAAACTGAACTCACAGGAGTGGTTCAAATCATAGAATGATAGAGTGTCAGTCCTCTCGTACTTAAGTCGGCATTGTGACTTTTGAATTTAATTCCTGTGCACTTTCTGTGCTTCATAGTTAATAAGAAGGTCCAAGGTATGCAGTAAACCTGATGTGAAGCAGCGGAATCTAAAACTGGACTCACAGGAGAGGTTCAAATCATTGGATGTTCGAGTGTCAGTCCTCTTGTACTTAAGTCGGGATTGTGCCTTTTGTATTAAATTCGAATGCAGTTTCTGTGTATCATCGTCAATACGAAGGTCCAAGGGATACAGTAAACCTGAAGTGAAGCATCGGAATCTAAAACTGGTCTCACAGGAGAGGTTCAAATCATAGAAAGTTAGAGTGTCAGTCCTCTTGTACTTAAGTCGGCATTGTGCCTTTTGAATTTAATTCGATGCAATCTCTGTGTTTCATCGTCAATAAGAAGGTCCAAGGGATACAGTAAACCTGAAGTGAGCATCGGAATCGAAAACTGGACTCACAGGAGAGGTACAAATCATAGAAATTTTGAGTGTCAGTCCTCTTGTACTTAAGTCGGCATTGTGCATTTTGAATTTCATTCCAATGCAATTTCTGTGCTTCATCGTCAAAAAGAGGGTCCAAGGGATACAATGAACCTGAAGTGAAGCATCGGAATCTAAGACAGGAATCACATGAGAGGTTCAAATCATAGAAAGTTAGAGTGGCAGTCCTCTTGTACTTAAGTCGGCATTGTGCCTTTTGTATTAAATTCGGATGCAATTTCTGTGTTTCTTCGTCAATAAGAAGGTCCTAGGGATACAGTAAACCTGAAGTGAAGCATTGGAATCTAAAACTGGACTCACAGGAGAGGTTCAAATCATAGACAGTTAGAGTGTCAGTCCTCTAGTACTTAAGTCGCCATTGTGCCTTTTGAATTTAATTCAGATGCAATTTCTGTGCTTCATCGTCAAGAAGAAGGTCCAAGGGATACAGGAAACCTGAAGTGAAGCAACGGAATCTAAAACTGGACTCACAGGAGAGGTTCAACTCATAGAAAGATGGAGTCTCAGTCCTCTTGTACGTAAGTTGGCATTGTGGCTTTTGTATTAAATTCGGTTGCAATTTCTGTGTTCCATCGTCAATAAGAAGGTCCAAGGTATACAGTAAACCTGAAGTGAACCATCGGAATCTTAAACAGGACTCACAGGAGAGGTTAAATCATAGAAAGATTGAGTGGCAGTCCTCTTGTACATAAGTCGGCATTGTGCCTTTTGAATTTAATTCGAAGCAATTTCTGTGTTTCATCGTCAATAAGAAGGTCCAAGGGATACACTAAACCTGAAGTGAAGCATCATAATCTAAAACTGGTCTCACAGGAGAGGTTCAAAGCATAGAAACTTAGAGTGTCAGTCCTCTTGTACTTAAGTCGGCATTGTGCCTTTTGTATTAAAGTCGGTTGCAATTTCTGTGTTTCATCGTCTATCAGAAGGTCCAAGGGATACACTAACCCTGAAGTTAAGCATCGGAATCTAAAACTGGTCTCACAGAAGAGGTTCAAAGAATAGAAACTTAGAGTGTCAGTCCTCTTGTAGTTAAGTCTGCATTGTGCTTTTTGAATTTAATTCCGATGCTATTTCTGTGCTTCATCGTCAATTAGATGGTCCAAGGTATACAGAAAACCTGAAGTGAAGCATCGGAATCAAAAACTGGGCTCACAGGAGAGGTTCAGATCGTAGAAAGTTAGAGTGTCAGTCCTTGTGTACTTAAGTCGGCATTGTGCCTTTTGAATTTAATTTAGATGCTATTTCTGTGTTTCGCCGTTAATAAGAAGGTCTAGGTATACAGTAAACCTGAAGTGAAGCATCGGAATCTAAAACTGGACTCACAGGAGAGGTTCATATCATAGTAAGTTAGAGTGTCAGTCCTCTTGTACTTAAGTCGGCATTGTGCCTTCTGAATTTAATTCCGATGCAATTTCTGTGTTTCATCCTCAATAAGAATGTCCAAGGGATACAGTAAACCTGAAGTGAAGCATCGGAATGTAAAAGTGGACTCATAGGAGATGTTCAAATCAAAGAAAGTAAGAGTGTCTGTCCTCTTGTACTTAAGACGGCATAGTGCCTTTTGAATTTAATTCCGATGCAATTTCTGTGCTTCATTGTCAATAAGAGGGTCCAAGGTATACAGTAAACCTGAAGTGAAGCATCGGAATCAAAGACAGGACAGACAGGAGAGGTTCAAATCAAAGAAAGTTAGAGTGTCAGTCCTCTTGTACTTAAGTCTTCATTGTGCCTTTTGTATTAAATTGGGATGCAATTTCTGTGTTTCTTCGTCAATAAGAAGGTCCAAGGGATACAGTAAACCTGAAGTGAAGCATCGGAATCTGAAACTGGACTCACAGGAGAGGTTCAAATTATAGAAAGTTAGAGTGTCAGTCCTCTTGTACTTATGTCGCCATTGTGCCTTTTGAATTTAATTCAGATGCAATTTCTGTGCTTCATCGTCAATAAGAAGGTCCAAGGGATACAGTAAATCTGAAGTGAAGCATCGGATTCTAAAACTGGACGCACAGGAGAGGTTCAAATTATTGAAAGTCAGAGTGTCAGTCCTCTTGTACTTGAGTCAGCATTGTGCCTTTTGTATTACATTAGGATGAATTCCTGTGTTTCATTGTCAATAAGAGGGTCCAAGGGATACAGTAAACCTGAAGTGAAGCATCGGATTATAAAACTGGACTCACAGGAGAGGTTCAATTCATTGAAAGTCAGAGTGTCAGTCCTCTTGTACTTAATTCAGCATTGTGCCTTTTGTATTAAATTCGGATGCAATTTCTGTGGTTCATCGTCAATAAGAAGGTCCAAGGGATAAAGTAGACCTGAAGTGAAGCATCGCAATCTAAAACTGGACTCACAGGGGAGGTTCAAATCATAGAAAGTTAAAGTGTCAGTCCTCATGTACTTAAGTCGGCATTGTGCCTTTTGAATTTATTCGATGCAATTTCTGTGTTTCATCGTCAACAAGGAGGTCCGAGGTATACAGTAAACTTGAAGTGAGCATCGGAATCTAAAACTGGACTCACAGGAGAGGTTCAAATCATAGAGAGTTAGAGTGGCAGTCCTCTTGTACTTAAGTCGGCATTGTGCCTTTTGAATTTAATTCCGATTCAATTTCAGTGCTTCTTCGTCAATAAGAAGGTCCAAGGGATACAGTAAACCTGATGTGAAGCAACGGAATCTAAAACAGGACTCACAGGAGAGGTTCAAATCATAAAAAGTTAGAGTGTCAGTCCTCTTGTACTTAAGTCTTCATTGTGCATTTTGTATTAAATTCGGATGCTATTTCTGTGTTTCTGCGTCAATAAGAAGAACCAAGGGATACAGTAAACCTGAACTGAAGCATCGGAATCTAAAACTGGACTCACAGGAGAGGTTCAATTCATAGAGAGTTAGACTGTCACTCCTCTTGTACTTAAGTCGCCTTTGTGCCTTTTGAATTTAATTCAGATGCAATTTCTGTGCTTCATCGTCAATAAGAAGGTCCAAGGGATACAGTAAACCTGAAGTGAAGCAACGGAATCTTAAACAGGACTCACAGGAGAGGTTAAATCATAGAAAGATTGAGTGTCAGTCCTCTTGTACTTAAGTCGGCATTGTGCCTTTTGTATTAAATTAGAATGCAATTTCTGTGCTTCATCGTCAATAAGAAGGTCCAAGGGATACAGTAATCCTGAAGTGAAGCAACGGAATCTTAAACAGGACTCACAGGAGAGGTTAAATCATAGAAAGATTGAGTGTCAGTCCTCTTGTACTTAAGTCGGCTTTGTGCCTTTTGTATTAAATTAGAATGCAATTTCTGTGCTTCATCGTCAATAAGAAGGTCCAAGAGATACAGTAATCCTGAAGTGAAGCAACGGAATCTTAAACAGGACTCACAGGAGAGGTTAAATCATAGAAAGATTGAGTGGCAGTCCTCTTGTACTTAAGTCGGCATTGTGCCTTTTGTATTTAATTCGAAGCAATTTCTGTGTTTCATCGTCAATAAGAAGGTCCAAGGTATACAGTAAACCTGACGTGAAGCATCGGAATCTAAAACTGGACTCACTGGAGAGGTTCAAATCATAGAAAATTAGAGTGTCAGTCCTCTTGTACTTAAGTCGGCATTGTGCCATTTGAATTTAATTCCGATGCAATTTCTGTGTTTCATCGTCGATAAGACGGTCCAAGGTACACAGTAAACCTGAAGTGAAGCAACGGAATCTAAAACTGGACTCACAGTAGAGGTTCAAATCATAGAGTGTCTGTCCTCTTGTACTTAAGTCTGCATTGTGTCTTTTGTATTAAATTCAGATGCAAATTCTGTGTTTCATTGTCAATAAGAAGGTCCAAGGGATACACTAAACCTGAAGTGAAGCATCGGAATCTAAAACTGGACTCACAGGAGAGATTCAAATCATAGAATGTTAGAGTGTCAGTCCTCTTGTAGTTAAGTCTGCATTGTGCTTTTTGAATTTAATTCCGATGCTATTTCTGTGCTTCATCGTCAATTAGATGGTCCAAGGTATACAGTAAACCTGAAGTGAAGCATCGGAATCTAAAACTGGGCTCACAGGAGAGGTTCAGATCGTAGAAAGTTAGAGTGTCAGTCCTTTTGTACTTAAGTCGGCATTGTGCCTTTTGAATATAATTAAGATGCTATTTCTGTGTTTCGCCGTTAATAAGAAGGTCAAGGTATACAGTAAACCTGAAGTGAAGCATCGGAATCTAAAACTGGACTCACAGGAGAGGTTCATATCATAGTAAGTTAGAGTGTCAGTCCTCTTGTACTTAAGTCGGCATTGTGCCTTTTGAATTTAATTCCGATGCAATTTCTGTGCTTTATCGTCAATAAGAAGGTCCAAGTCATTCAGTAAACCTGAAGTGAAGCATCGAAAACTAAAACTGGACTCACAGGAGAGGTTCAAATCATAGAAAGTTAGAGTGTCAGTCCTCTTGTACTTAAGTCGGCATTGCGGGTTTTGTATTAAATTCAGATGCAATTTCTGTGTTTCATCGTCAATAAGAAGGTCCAAGGGATACAGTAAACCTGAAGTGAAGCATCGGAATCTAAAACTGGACTCACAGCAGAGGTTCAAATCATAGAAAGTGAGAGTGTCAGTCCTCTTGCACTTACGTCGCCATTGTGCCTTTTGAATGTAATTCGATGCAATTTCGGTGTTTCATCGTCATTAAGAAGGTCTGAGGTACACAGTAAACCTGAAGTGAAGCATCGGAATCTAAAACTGGACTCACAGGAGAGGTTCAAATCATAGAAAGTTAGAGCGTCAGTCCTCTTGTACTTAAGTCGGCATTGTGCCTTTTGAATTTAATTCCGATGCAATTTCTGTGTTTCGTCGCCAATAAGAAGGTCCAAGGTATACAGTAAACCTGAAGTGAAACATCGGAATCTAAAACTGGACTCACAGGAGAGGTTCAAATCAAACAAAGTTAGTGTGTCAGTCCTCTTGTACTTAAGTCGGCATTGTGCCATTTGACTTTAATTCCGATGCAATTTCTGTGCTTCATCGTCAATAAGAAGGTCCAAGAGATAAAGTACTCCTGAAGTAAAGCATCGGAATCTAAAACTGGTATCACAGGAGAGGTTCAAATCATAGAAAGTTAGAGTGTCAGTCCTCTTGTACTTAAGTCGGCATTGTGCCTTTTGAATTTAATTCCGAAGCAATTTCTGTGTATCGTCGTCAATGAGAAGGTCCAAGGTATACAGTAAACCTGAAGTGAAGCATCGGAATCTAAAACTGGTCTAACAGGAGAGGTTCAAATCATAGAAAGTTAGAGTGTCAGTCCTCTTGTACTTATGTCGACATTGTGCCTTTTGAATTTAATTCGATGCAATTTCTGTGTTTCATCGTCAATAAGAAGGTCCAAGGTATACAGTAACACTGAAGTGAAGCATCGGAATCTAAAACTGGACTCACAGGAGAGGTGCAAATCAATTAATGTTAGAGTGTCAGTCATCTTGTACTTAAGTCGGCATTGTGCCTTTTGAATTTAATTCGGATGCAATTTCTCGGTTTCATCGTCAATAAGTAGGTCCAAGGGATCCAGTAAACCTGAAGTGAAGCATCGGAATCTAAAACTGGACTCACAGGAGAGGTTCAAATCATAGATAGTTAGTGTGTCAGTCCTCTTGTACTTAAGTCGGCATTGTGCTTTTTGTATTAAATTCGGATGCAATTTCTGTGTTTCATCGTCAATAAGAAGGTCCAAGGGATACGATGATGACGAATTCCCATACTCCGTAACAGAGCATAGGGGTCGATGCAGGAGACACGCACCGCGGTACTAGACAAACTCCTAGTGGAGGTGGTTTGCCATTGCCTTCCTCCGACCGTAATGGGGATGAATGATGATGAAGACACAACACCCAGCCATCTAGAAGCTGGTGAAATTCCCCGACCCCAACGGGAATCGAACCCGGGACCCCGTGCTCGGGAAGCGAGAACGCTACCACGAGACCACGAGCAGCGGAATCCATGGATACAATAAACCTGAAGTGAAGCATCGGAATCTAAGACTGGACTCACAGGAGAGGTTCAAATCATAGAAAGTCAGCGTGTCAGTCCTCTTGTACTTAAGTTGGCATTGTGCTTTTTGAATTTAATTCCGATGCAATTTCTGTGCTTCATCGTCAATAAGACGGCCCAAGGCATACAGTAAACCTGAAGTGAAGCATCGGAATCTAAAACTTGACTCACAGGAGCGTTTCAAATAATTGAAAGTTAGGGTGTCAGTACTCTTGTACTTAAGTCGGCATTGTGCTTTTTGTATTAAATTAGGATGCAATTTCTGTGTTTCATCGTCAATAAGAAGGTCCAAGGGATAAAGTAAACCTGAAGTGAGGCATCGGAATCTAAAACTGGACTCACAGGAGAGGTTCAAATCATAGAAAGTTAGAGTGTCAGTCCTCTTGTACTTCAGTCGGCATTGTGCCTTTTGAATCTAATTCCGATGCACTTTCTGTGTTTCTTCGTCAATAAGAAGGTCCAAGGTATACAGTAAACCAGAAGCGAAGCATTGGGATCTAAAACTGGACTCACAGGAGAGTTTCAAATCATAGAAAGTAAGAGTGTCAGTCCTCTTGTACTTAAGTCGGCATTGTGCCTTTTGTATTAAATTCGGATGCAATTTCTGTGCTTCATCGTCAATAAGGAGGTCCAAGGGATCCCGTAAACCTGAAGTGAATCATCGGAATCTAAAACTGGACTCACAGGAGAGGTTCAAATCATAGACAGTTACAGTGTCAGTCCTCTTGTACTTACGTCGGCATTGTGCCTTTTGAATTTAATTCCGACGCAAATTCTGAGTTTCGCCGTCAATAAGAAGGTCCAAGGTATACTGTAAACCTGAAGTGAATCATCGGAATCTAAAACTAGACTCACAGGAGAGGTTCAAATCATAGAATGTGAGAGTGTCTGTCCTCTTGTAGTTAAGTCGGCATTTTGCCTTTTGAATTTAATTCCGATGGAATTTCTGTGCTTCATCGTCAATAAGAAGATCCAAGGTATACAGTAATCCTGAAGTGAACCTTCGGAATCTAAAACTGATCTCACAGGAGAGGTTCAAATCATAGAAGGTTAGAATTTCAGTCCTCTTGTACTTAAATCGGCATTGTGCCTTTTGAATTTAATTCCGATGCAATTTCTGTGCTTCATCGTCAATAAGAAGGTCCAAGGTATACAGTAAACCTGAAGTGAAGCATCGGAATCTAAAACTGGACTCACAGGAGAGGTTCAAGTCATAGAAAGTTAGAGTGTCAGTCCTCTTGTACATAAGTCGGCATTGTGCGTTTTGTATTAAATTCGGATGCAATTTCTGTGTTTCATCGTCAATAAGAAGGTGCAAGGGATACAGTACTCCGGAAGTAAAGCATCGGAATCTAAAACTGGTATCACAGGAGAGGTTCATATCATAGAAAGTTAGAGTGTCAGTCCTCTTGGACTTAAGTCGTCATTGTGCCTTTTGAATGTAATTCGATGCAATTTCTGTGTTTCATCGTCAGTAAGAAGGTCTGAGGTACACAGTAAACCTGAAGTGAAACATCGGAATCTAAAACTGGACTCACAGGAGAGGTTCAAATCATAGAAAGTTAGAGCGTCAGTCCTCTTGTACTTAAGTCGGCATTGTGCCTTTTGAATTTAATTCCGATGCAATTTCTGTGCTTCATCGTCAATAAGAAGGTCCAAGGGATACAGTACTCCTGAAGTAAAGCATCGGAATCTAAAACTGGTATCACAGGAGAGGTGCAAATCATTGAATGTTAGAGTGTCTGTCCTCTTGTACTTAAGTCGGCATTCTGCCTTTTGAATTTAATTCGGATGCAATTTCTCGGTTTCATCGTCAATAACAAGGTCCAAGGGATACAGTAAACCTGAAGTGAAGCATCGGAATCTAAAACTGGGCCCACAGGAGAGGTTCAAATCATAGAAAGTTAGAGTGTCAGTCCTCTTGTACTTAAGTCGGCATTGTGCCTTTTGAATTTAATTCGATGCAATTTCTGTGTTTCATCGTCAATAAGAAGGTAAAAGGGATACGATGATGATGACGTCCCATACTCCGTAACAGAGCATAGGGGACGATGCAGGAGACCCGCACCGCGGTAAAAGACAAGGTCCTAGTGGAGGTGGTTTGCCATTGCCTTCCTCCGACCGTAATGGGGATGAATGATGATGAAGACACAACACCCAGCCATCTAGAAGCAGGTGAAATTCCCCGACCCCGAAGGGAATCGAACCCAGGACCCCATGCTCGGGAAGCGAGAACGCTACCGCGAGACCACGAGCAGCGGAATCCATAGATACAATAAACCTGAAGTGAAGCATCGGAATCTAAGACTGGACTCACAGGAGAGGTTCAAATCATAGAAAGTCAGCGTGTCAGTCCTCTTGTACTTAAGTCGGCATTGTGCTTTTTGAATTTAATTCCGATGCAATTTCTGTGCTTCATCGTCAATAAGAAGGTCCAAGGTATACAGTAAACCTGAAGTGAAGCATCGGAATCTAAAACTTGACTCACAAGAGCGTTTCAAATAATTGAAAGTTAGAGTGTCAGTACTCTTGTACTTAAGTCGGCATTGTGCTTTTTGTATTAAATTAGGATGCAATTTCTGTGTTTCATCGTCAATAAGAAGGTCCAAGGGATAAAGTAAACCCAAAGTGAAGCATCGGAATCCAAAACTGGACTCACAGGAGAGGCTCAAATCATAGAAAGTTAGAGTGTCAGTCCACTTGTTCTTAAGTCGGCATTGTGCCATTTGAATCTAATTCCGATGCAATTTCTGTGTTTCGTCGTCAATAAGAAGGTCCAAGGTATACAGTAAACCTGAAGCGAAGCATCGGGATCTAAAACTGGACTCACAGGAGAGGTTCAAGTCATAGAAAGTAAGAGTGTCAGTCCTCTTGTACTTAGGTCGGCATTGTGCCTTTTGTATTAAATTCGGATGCAATTTCTGTGCTTCATCGTCAATAAGAAGGTCCAAGGGATCCAGTAAACCTGAAGTGAAGGATCGGAATCTAAAACTGGACTCACAGGAGAGGTTCAAATCATAGACAATTAGAGTGTCAGTCCTCTTGTACTTACGTCGGCATTGTGCCTTTTGAATTTAATTCCGATGCAAATTCTGAGTTTCGCCGTCAATAAGAAGGTCCAAGGTATACTGTACACCTGAAGTGAATCATCGGAATCTAAAACTAGACTCACAGGAGAGGTTCAAATCATAGAAAGTGAGAGTGTCTGTCCTCTTGTAGTTAAGTCGGCATTGTGCCTTTCGAATTTAATTCCGATGCAATTTCTGTGCTTCATCGTCAATAAGAAGATCCAAGGTATACAGTAATCCTGAAGTGAACCTTCGGAATCTAAAACTGGTCTCACAGGAGAGGTTCAAATCATAGAAGGTTAGAATGTCAGTCCTCTTGTACTTAAATCGGCATTGTGAATTTTGAATTTAATTCCGATGCAATTTCTGTGCTTCATCGTCAATAAGAAGGTCCAAGGGATACAGTACTCCTGAAGTAAAGCATCGGAATCTAAAACTGGTATCACAGGAGAGGTTCAAAACATAGAAAGTTAGAGTGTCAGTCCTCTTGTACTTAAGTCGGCATTGTGCCTTTTGAATTTAGTTCCGATGCAATTTCTGTGTTTCGTCGTCAATAAGAAGGTCCAAGGGATACGATGATGATGAAGTCCCATACTCCGTAACAGAGCATAGGGGACGATGCAGGAGACCCGCACCACGGTACTAGGCCAGGCCCTAGTGGAGGTGGTTTGCCATTGCCTTCCTCCGACCGTAATGGGGAAGAATGATGATGAAGACACAACACACAGCCATCTAGAAGCAGGTTAAATTCCCCGACCCCGCCGGGAATCGAACCTGGGACCCCGTGCTCGGGACGCGAGAACGCTGCCGCGAGACCATGAGCAGCGGAATCCATGGATACAATAAACCTGAAGTGAAGCATCGGAATCTAAGACTGGACTCACAGGAGAGGTTCAAATCATAGAAAGTTAGAGTGTCAGTCCTCTTGTTCTTTAGTCGGCATTGTGCCTTTTGAATTTAATTCGATGCTATTTCTGTGTTTCATCGTCAATTAGAAGGTCCAAGGTATACAGTAAAACTGAAGTGAAGCATCGGAATCTAAAACTGGACTCACAGGAGAGGTGCAAATCATTGAATGTTAGAGTGTCAGTCCTCTTGTACTTAAGTCGGCATTGTGCCTTTTGAATTTAATTCGGATGCAATTTCTCGGTATCATCGTCAATAAGAAGGGCCAAGGGATACAGTAAACCTGAAGTGAAGCATCGGAATCTAAAACTGGACTCACAGGAGAGGTTCAAATCATAGAAAGTTAGAGTGTCAGTCCTCTTGTACTTAAGTCAGCATTGTGTTCTTTGTATTAAATTCGGATGCAATTTCTGTGTTACATCGTCAATAAGAAGGTCCAAGGTATACAGTAAACCTGAAGTGAAGCATCTGAATCTAAAACTCGACTCACAGGAGAGTTTCAAATCATAGAGAGTTAGAGTGTCAGTCCTCTTGTACTTAAGTCGGCATTGTGCTTTTTGTATTAAATTGGGATGCAATTTCTGTGTTTCATCGTCAATGAGAAGGTCCAATGGATACAGAAAACCTGAAGTGGAGCATCGGAATCTAAAACTGGACTCACAAGAGAGGTCAAATCATTGAAAGTTAGAGTGTCAGTCCTCTTGTACTTAAGTCGGCATTGTGCTTTTTGAATTTAATTCCGATGCAATTTCTGTGCTTCATCGTCAATAAGAAAGTCCAAGGTATACAGTAAACCTGAAGTGAAGCATCGGAATCTAAAATTTGACTCACAGGAGAGTTTCAAATCATAGAAAGTTAGAGTGTCAGTCCTCTTGTACTTAAGTCGGCATTGTGCCTTTTGAATTTAATTCCGATGCAATTTCTGTGTTTCGTCGTCAATAAGAAGGTCCAAGGTATAGAGTAAACCTGAAGTGAAGCATCGGACTCTAAAACTGGTCTCACAGGAGTGGTTCAAATCATAGAAAGTTAGAGTGTCCGTCCTCTTGTACATAAGTCGGCATTGTGCCTTTTGAATTTAATTCGATGCAATTTCTGTGTTTCATCGTCAATAAGAAGGTCCAACGTATACAGTAAAACTGAAGTGAAGCATCGCAATCTAAAACTGGACTCACAGGAGAGGTTCAAATCATAGAAAGTTAGAGTGTCAGTCCTCTTGTACTTAAGTCGGCATTGTGCCATTTGTATTAAATTCGGATGCAATCACTGTGTTACATCGTCAATAAGAGGGTCCAATGGATACAGTAAACCTGAAGTGAAGCATCGGAATCTAAAACTGGACTCACAAGAGAGGTCAAATCATAGAAAGTTAGAGTGTCAGTCCTCTTGTACTAAATTCGGCATTGTGCCTTTTGTATTAAATTTGGATGCAATTTCTGTGTTACATCGTCAATATCAAGGTCCAAGGGATACGATGATGATGAAGTCCCATACTCCGTAACAGCGCATAGGGGACGATGCAGGAGACCCGCACTGCATTACTAGGCAAGGCCCTAGTGGAGGTGGTTTGCCATTGCTTTCCTCCGACCGTAATGGGGATGAATGATGATGAAGACACAACACACAGCCATCTAGAAGAAGGTGAAATTCCCCGACCCCGCCGGGAATCGAACCTGTGACCCCGTGCTCGGGAAGCGAGAACACTACCGCGAGACCATGAGCAGCGGAATCCATGGATACAACAAACCTGAAGTGAAGCATCGGAATCTAAAACTGGAGACACAGGAGAAGTTCAAATCATAGAAAGTTAGAGTGTCAGTCCTCTTGTACTTAAGTCGGCATTGTGTTTTTTGAATTTAATGCCGATGCAATTTCTGTGCTTCATCGTCAATAAGAAGGTCCAAGGTATACAGTAAATCTGAAGTGAAGCATCGGAATCTAAAACTTGTCTCACAGGAGAGTTTCAAATAATTGACAGTTAGAGTGTCAGTACTCTTGTACTTAAGTCGGCATTGTGCTTTTTGTATCAAATTAGAATGCAATTTCTGTGTTTCATCGTCAATAAGAAGGTCCAAGGGATAAAGTAAACCCGAAGTGAAGCATCGGAATCCAAAACTGGACTCATAAAAGAGGTTCAATTCATAGAAAGTTAGAGTGTCAGTCCTATTGTACTTAAGTCGGCATTGTGCCTTTTGAATCTAATTCCGATGCAATTTCTGTGTTTCGTCGTTGATAAGAAGGTCCAAGGGATACAGTAAACCTGAAGTGAAGCATCGGAATCTAAAACTGGACTCACATGAAGGTTCAAATCATAGAAAGTTAGTGTGTCAGTCCTCTTGTACTTAAGTCGGCATTGTGCCTTTTGAATTTAATTCCGATGCAATTTCTCGGTTTCATCGTCAATAAGAAGGTCCAAGGGATACAGTAAACCTGAAGTGAAGCATCGGAATCTAAAACTGGACTCACAGGAGAGGTTCAATTAATAGAAAGTTAGAGTGTCAGTCCTCTTGTACTTAAGTCGGCATTGTGCCCTTTGTATTAAATTCGGATGCAATTTCTGTGTTACATCGTCAATAAGAAGGTCCAAGGGATACAGTAAACCTGAAGTGAAGCATCGGAATCTAAAACTGGACTCACAGGAGAGGTACAAATCATAGAAAGTTAGAGTGTCAGTCCTCTTGTACTTAAGTCGGCATTGTGCGTTTTGTATTAAATTGGGATGCAATTTCTGTGTTTCATCGTCAATAAGAAGGTCCAAGGGATACAGTAAACCTGAAGTGGAGCATCGGAATCTAAAACTGGACTCACAAGACAGGTCAAATCATAGAAAGTGAGAGTGTCAATCCTCTTGTACTTAATTCGGCATTCTGCCTTTTGTATTTAATTCGGATGCAATTTCTGTGTTTCATCGTCAATATCAAGGTCCAAGGGATACGATGATGATGAAGTCCCATACTCCGTAACAGAGCATAGGGGACGATGCAGGAGACCCGCACTGCATTACTAGGCATGGCCCTAGTGGAGGTGGTTTGCCATTGCCTTCCTGCGACCGTAATGGGGATTAATGATGATGAAGACACAACACACAGCCATCTAGAAGCAGGTGAAATTCCCCGACCCCGCCGGGAATCGAACCTGGGACCCCGTGCTCGGGAAGCGAGAACGCTACCGCGAGACCACGAGCAGCGGAATCCATGGATACAATAAACCTGAAGTGAAGCATCGGAATCTAAGACTGGACTCACAGGAGAGGTTCAAATCGTAGAAAGTTAGAGTGTCAGTCCTCTTGTACTTAAGTCGGTATAGTGCCTTTTGTATTAGATTCGGATGCAATTTCTGTGTTTCATCGTCAATAAAGAAGGTCCAAGGGATACAGTAAACCTGAAGTAAAGCATCAAAATCTGAAACTGGACTCACAGGAGAGGTTCAAATCATAGAAAGTCAGAGTGTCAGTCCTCTTGTACTTAAGTCGGCATTGCGTTTTTTGAATTTAATTCCGATGCAATTTCTGTGCATCATCGTCAATAAGAAGTTCCAAGGTATACAGTAAACCTGAAGTGAAGCATCGGAATCTAAAACTTGACTCACAGGAGAGTTTCAAATAATTGAAAGTTAGAGTGTCAGTACTCTTGTACTTAAGTCGGCATTGTGCTTTTTGTATTAAATTAGGATGCAATTTCTGTGTTTCATCGTCAATAAGAAGGTCCAAGGGATAAAGTAAACCCGAAGTGAAGCATCAGAATCCAAAACTGGACTCATAGGAGAGGTTCAAATCATAGAAAGTTAGAGTGTCAGTCCTCTTGTACTTAAGTCGGCATTGTGCCTTTTGAATCTAGTTCCGATGCAATTTCTGTGTTTCGTCGTCAATAAGAAGGTCCAAGGTATACAGTAAACCTGAAGCGAAGCATCGGGATTTAAAATTGGACTCACAGGAGAGGTTCAAATCATAGAAAGTAAGAGTGTCAGTCCTCTTGTACTTAAGTCGGCATTGTGCCTTTTGTATTAAATTCGGATGCAATTTCTGTGCTTCATCGTCAATAAGAAGGTCCAAGGGATCAAGTAAACCTGAAGTGAAGTATCGGAATCTAAAACTGGACTCACAGGAGAGGTTCAAATCATAGACAGTTAGAGTGTCGGTCCTCTTGCACCTAAGTCGGCATTGTGCCTTTTGAATTTAATTCCGATGCAAATTCTGAGTTTCGCCGTCAATAAGAAGGTCGAAGGGATACAGTACACCTGAAGTGAATCATCGGAATCTAAAACTAGAATCACAGGAGAGGTTCAAATCATAGAAAGTGAGAGTGTCTGTCCTCTTGTTGTTAAGTCGGCATTGTGCCTTTTGAATTTAATTCCGATGCAATGTCTGTGCTTCATCGTCAATAAGAAGTTACAAGGTATACAGTAAACCTGAAGTGAAGCATCGGAATCTAAAACTTGACTCACAGGAGAGTTTCAAATAATTGAAAGTTAGAGTGTCAGTACTCTTGTACTTAAGTCGGCATTGTGCTTTTTGTATTAAATTAGGATGCAATTTCTGTGTTTCATCGTCAATAAGAAGGTCCAAGGGATAAAGTAAACCCGAAGTGAAGCATCGGAATCCAAAACTGGACTCATAGGAGAGGTTCAAATCATAGAAAGTTAGAGTGTCAGTCCTCTTGTACTTAAGTCGGCATTGTGCCCTTTGTATTAAATTCGGATGCAATTTCTGTGTTACATCGTCAATAAGAAGGTCCAAGGGATACAGTAAACCTGAAGTGAAGCACGGAACCTAAAACTGGACTCACAGGAGAGTTTCAAATCATCGAAAGTTAGAGTGTCAGTCCTCTTGTACTTAAGTCGGCATTGTGCCTTTTGAATCTAATTCGATGCAATTCCGGTGTTTCATCGGCAATAAGAAGGTCCAAGGTATACAGTAAACCTGAAGTGAAGCATCAGAATCTAAAACTGGAGACACAGGAGAGGTTCAAATCATAGAAAGTTAGAGTGTCAGTCCTCTTGTACTTAAGTCGGCATTGTGCGTTTTGTACTAAATTCGAATGCAATTTCTGTGTTTCATCGTCAATAAGAAGGTCCAAGGGATACGGTAAATCTGAAGTGAAGCATCGGAATCTAAAACTGGACTCACAGGAGAGGTTCAAATCATAGAAAGTTCGAGTGTCACTCCTCTTATACTTAAGTCGGCATTGTGCCTTTTGAATTTAATTCCCATGCAATTTCTGTGCTTCACCGTCAATAAGAAGGTCTAAGGTATACAGTAAACCTGAAGTGAAGCATCGGAAAATAAAACTGGACTCACAGGAGAGGTTCAAATCATAGAAAGTGACAGTGTCAGTCCTCTTTTACTTAAGTCGGCATTGTGCCTTTTGTATAAAATTCGGATGCTATTTCTGTGTTTCATCGTCAATACATAGGTCCAAGGGATACAGTAAACCTGAAGTGAAGCATCGGAATCTAAAACTGGACTCACATGAGAGGTTCAAATCATAGAAAGTTAGTGTGTCAGTCCTCTTGTACTTAAGTCGGCATTGTGCCTTTTGAATTTAATTCCGATGCAATTTCTCGGTTTCATCGTCAATAAGAAGGTCCAAGGGATACAGTAAACCTGAAGAGAAGCATCGGAATCTAAAACTGGACTCACAAGAGAGGTTCAATTCATAGAAAGTTAGAGTGTCAGTCCTCTTGTACTTAAGTCGGCATTGTGCCCTTTGTATTGAATTCGGATGCAATTTCTGTGTTACATCGTCAATAAGAAGGTCCAAGGGATACAGTAAACCTGAAGTGAAGCATCGGAATCTAAAACTGGACTCACAGGAGAGGTTCAAATCATAGAAAGTTAGAGTGTCAGTCCTCTTGTACTTAAGTGGGCATTGTGCGTTTTGTATTAAATTGGGATGCAATTTCTGTGTTTCATCGTCAATAAGAAGGTCCAAGGGATACAGTAAACCTGAAGTGGAGCATCGGAATCTAAAACTGGACTCACAAGACAGGTCAACTCATAGAAAGTGAGAGTGTCAGTCCTCTTGTACTTAATTCGGCATTGTGCCTTTTGTATTAAATTCGGATGCAATTTCTGTGTTTCATCGTCAATAAGAAATTCCAAGGGATACGATGATGATGAAGTCCCATACTCCGTAACAGAGCATAGGGGACGATGCAGGAGACCCGCACTACATTACTAGGCAAGGCCCTAGTGGAGGTGGTTTGCCATTGCCTTCCTCCGTTCGTAATGGGGATGAATGATGATGAAGACACAACACACAGCCATCCAGAAGCAGGTGAAGTTCCCCGACCCCGCCGGGAATCGAACCTGGTACCCCGTGCTCGGGAAGCGAGAACGCTACCGCGAGACCACGAGCAGCGGAATCCATGGATACAATAAACCTGAAGTGAAGCATCGGAATCTAAGACTGGACTCACAGGAGAGGTTCAAATCATAGAAAGTTAGAGTGTCAGTCCTCTTGTACTTAAGTCAGTATTGTGCCTTTTGTATTAGATTCGGATGCAATTTCTGTGTTTCATCGTCAATAAAGAAGGTCCAAGGGATACAGTAAACCTGAAGTAAAGCATCAAAATCTGAAACTGGACTCACAGGAGAGGTTCAAATCATAGAAAGTCAGAGTGTCAGTCCTCTTGTACTTAAGTCGGCATTGTGTTTTTTGAATTTAATTCCGATGCAATTTCTGTGCTTCATCGTCAATAAGAAGGTCCAAGGTATACAGTAAACCTGAAGTGAAGCATCGGAATCTAAAACTTGACTCACAGGAGAGTTTCAAATAATTGAAAGTTAGAGTGTCAGTACTCTTGTACTTAAGTCGGCATTGTGCTTTTTGTATTAAATTAGGATGCAATTTCTGTGTTTCATCGTCAATAAGAAGGTCCAAGGGATAAAGTAAACCCGAAGTGAAGCATCGGAATCCAAAACTGGACTCATAGGAGAGGTTCAAATCATAGAAAGTTAGAGTGTCAGTCCTCTTGTACTTAAGTCGGCATTGTGCCTTTTGAATCTAATTCCGATGCAATTTCTGTGTTCGTCGTCAATAAGAAGGTCCAAGGTATACAGTAAACCTGAAGCGAAGCATCGGGATCTAAAACTGGACTCACAGAAGTGGTTCCAATCATAGAAAGTAAGAGTGTCAGTCCTCTTGTACTTAAGTCGGCATTGTGCCTTTTGAATCTAGTTCCGATGCAATTTCTGTGTTTCATCGTCAATAAGAAGGTCCAAGGGATCCAGTAAACCTGAAGTGAAGCATCGGAATCTAAAACTGGACTCACAGGAGAGGTTCAAATCATAGACAGTTAGAGTGTCGGTCCTCTTGCACCTAAGTCGGCATTGAGCGTTTTGAATTTAATTCCGATGCAAATTCTGAGTTTCGCCGTCAATAAGAAGGTCGAAGGTATACTGTAAATCTGAAGTGAACCATCGGAATCTAAAACTAGACTCACAGGAGAGGTTCAAATCATAGAAAGTGAGTGTGTCTGTCCTCTTGTTGTTAAGTCGGCATTGTGCCTTTTGAATTTAATTCCGATGCAATTTCTGTGCGTCATCGTCAATAAGAAGATCCAAGGTATACAGAAATCCTGAAGTGAACCATTGGAATCTAAAACTGGTCTCACAGGAGAGGTTCAAATCATAGAAGGTTGGAATGTCAGTCCTCTTGTACTTAAATCGGCATTGTGCCTTTTGAAATTAATTCCGATGCAATTTCTGTGCTTCATCGTCAATAAGAAGGTCCAAGGTATACAGTAAACCTGAAGTGAAGCATCGGAATCTAAAACTGGACTCACAGGAGAGGTTCAAGTCATAGAAAGTTAGAGTGTCAGTCCTCTTGTACTAAAGTCGGCATTGTGCCTTTTGTATTATATTCGGATGCAATTTCTGTGTTTCATCGTCAATAAGAAGGTCCAAGGGATACAGTAAACCTGAAGTGAAGCACGGAACCTAAAACTGGACTCACAGGAGGGTTTCAAATCATCGAAAGTTAGAGTGTCAGTCCTCTTGTACTTAAGTCGGCATTGTGCCTTTTGAATCTAATTCGATGCAATTCCGGTGTTTCATCGGCAATAAGAAGGTCCAAGGTATACAGTAAACCTGAAGTGAAGCATCAGAATCTAAAACTGGAGACACAGGAGAGGTTCAAATCATAGAAAGTTAGAGTGTCAGTCCTCTTGTACTTAAGTCGGCATTGTGCGTTTTGTATTAAATTCGAATGCAATTTCTGTGTTTCATCGTCAATAAGAAGGTCCAAGGGATACGGTAAATCTGAAGTGAAGCATCGGAATCTAAAACTGGACTCACAGGAGATTTTCAAATCATAGAATGTTCGAGTGTCAGTCCTCTTATACTTAAGTCGGCATTGTGCCTTTTGAATTTAATTCCGATGCAATTTCTGTGCTTCATCGTCAATAAGAAGGTCTAAGGTATACAGTCAACCTGAAGTGAAGCATCGGAAAATAAAACTGGACTCACAGGAGAGGTTCAAATCATAGATAGTGACAGTGTCAGTCCTCTTTTACTTAAGTCGGCATTGTGCCTTTTGTATAAAATTCGGATGCTATTTCTGTGTTTCATCGTCAATACGAAGGTCCAAGGGATACAGTAAACCTGAAGTGAAGCATCGGAATCTAGAAATGGACTCACAGGATTGGTTCAAATCATAGAAAGTTAGAGTGTCAGTCCTCTTGTACTTATGTCGGCATTGTGCCTTATGAATTAAATTCCGATGCAATTACTGTGCTTCATCGTCAATAAAAAGGTCCAAGGGATACAGTAAACCTGAAGTGAAGCATCGGGATCTAAAACTGGACTCACATGAGAGGTTCAAATCATAGAAAGTTAGTGTGTCAGCCCTCTTGTACTTAAGTCGGCATTGTGCCTTTTGAATTTAATTCCGATGCAATTTCTGTGTTTCATCGTCAATAAGACAGTGCAAGGTATACAGTAAACCTGAAGCGAAGCATCGGAATTTAAAACTGGACTCACAGGAGAGGTTCAAATCATAGAAAGTAAGAGTGTCAGTCCTCTTGTACTTAAGTCGGCATTGTGCCTTTTGAATTTAATTCCGATGCAATTTCTGTGTTTCAACGTCAATAAGAAGGTCCAAGGGATACAGTAAACCTGAAGTGAAGCATTGGAATCTAAAACTGGTCTCACAGGAGAGGTTCAAATAATAGAAAGTTAGAGTGTCAATCCGCTTGTACTTAAGTCGGCATTGTGCCTTTTGAATCTAATTCCGATGCAATTTCTGTGTTCGTCGTCAAAAAGAAGGTCCAAGGTATACAGTAAACCTGAAGCGAAGCATCGGGATCTAAAACTGGACTCACAGGAGTGGTTCCAATCATAGAAAGTAAGAGTGTCAGTCCTCTTGTACTTAAGTCGGCATTGTGCCTTTTGAATCTAGTTCCGATGCAATTTCTGTGTTTCATCGTCAATAAGAAGGTCCAAGGGATCCAGTAAACCTGAAGTGAAGCATCGGAATCTAAAACTGGACTCACAGGAGAGGTTCAAATCATAGACAGTTAGAGTGTCGGTCCTCTTGCACCTAAGTCGGCATTGAGCGTTTTGAATTTAATTCCGATGCAAATTCTGAGTTTCGCCGTCAATAAGAAGGTCGAAGGTATACTGTAAATCTGAAGTGAACCATCGGAATCTAAAACTAGACTCACAGGAGAGGTTCAAATCATAGAAAGTGAGTGTGTCTGTCCTCTTGTTGTTAAGTCGGCATTGTGCCTTTTGAATTTAATTCCGATGCAATTTCTGTGCTTCATCGTCAATAAGAAGATCCAAGGTATACAGAAATCCTGAAGTGAACCATTGGAATCTAAAACTGGTCTCACAGGAGAGGTTCAAATCATAGAAGGTTGGAATGTCAGTCCTCTTGTACTTAAATCGGCATTGTGCCTTTTGAAATTAATTCCGATGCAATTTCTGTGCTTCATCGTCAATAAGAAGGTCCAAGGTATACAGTAAACCTGAAGTGAAGCATCGGAATCAAAAACTGGACTCACAGGAGAGGTTCAAGTCATAGAAAGTTAGAGTGTCAGTCCTCTTGTACTTAAGTCGGCATTGTGCCTTTTGAATCTAATTCGATGCAATTCCGGTGTTTCATCGGCAATAAGAAGGTCCAAGGTATACAGTAAACCTGAAGTGAAGCATCAGAATCTAAAACTGGAGACACAGGAGAGGCTCAAATCATAGAAAGTTAGAGTGTCAGTCCTCTTGTACTTAAGTCGGCATTTTGCGTTTTGTATTAAATTCGAATGCAATTTCTGTGTTTCATCGTCAATAAGAAGGTCCAAGGGATACGGTAAATCTGAAGTGAAGCATCGGAATCTAAAACTGGACTCACAGGAGAGGTTCAAATCATAGAAAGTTCGAGTGTCAGTCCTCTTATACTTAAGTCGGCATTGTGCCTTTTGAATTTAATTCCGATGCAATTTCTGTGCTTCATCGTCAATAAGAAGGTCTAAGGTATACAGTCAACCTGAAGTGAAGCATCGGAAAATAAAACTGGACTCACAGGAGAGGTTCAAATCATAGATAGTGACAGTGTCAGTCCTCTTTTACTTAAGTCGGCATTGTGCCTTTTGTATAAAATTCGGTGCTATTTCTGTGTTTCATCGTCAATACGAAGGTCCAAGGGATACAGTAAACCTGAAGTGAAGCATCGGAATCTAGAAATGGACTCACAGGATTGGTTCAAATCATAGAAAGTTAGAGTGTCAGTCCTCTTGTACTTATGTCGGCATTGTGCCTTATGAATTAAATTCCGATGCAATTACTGTGCTTCATCGTCAATAAAAAGGTCCAAGGGATACAGTAAACCTGAAGTGAAGCATCGGGATCTAAAACTGGACTCACATGAGAGGTTCAAATCATAGAAAGTTAGTGTGTCAGCCCTCTTGTACTTAAGTCGGCATTGTGCCTTTTGAATTTAATTCCGATGCAATTTCTGTGTTTCATCGTCAATAAGACAGTGCAAGGTATACAGTAAACCTGAAGCGAAGCATCGGAATTTAAAACTGGACTCACAGGAGAGGTTCAAATCATAGAAAGTAAGAGTGTCAGTCCTCTTGTACTTAAGTCGGCATTGTGCCTTTTGAATTTAATTCCGATGCAATTTCTGTGTTTCATCGTCATTAAGAAGGACCGAGGTGAACAGTAAACCTGAAGTGAAGCACCGGAATCTAAAACTGGACTCACAGGAGAGGTTCAATTCATAGAAAGTTAGAGGGTCAGTCCTCTTGTACTTAGGTCAGCATTGTGCCTTTTGTATTAAATTCGGATGCAATTTCTGTGTTTCAACGTCAATAAGAAGGTCCAAGGGATACAGTAAACCTGAAGTGAAGCATTGGAATCTAAAACTGGTCTCACAGGAGAGGTTCAAATAATAGAAAGTTAGAGTGTCAATCCGCTTGTACTTGAATCGGCATTGTGCCTTTTGAAATTAATTCCGATGCAATTTCTGTGCTTCATCGTCAATAAGAAGGTCCAAGGTATACAGTAAACCTGAAGCGAAGAATCGGAATCTAAAACTGGACTCACAGGAGAGGTTCAAATCATAGAAAGTAAGAGTGTCAGTCCTCTTGTACTTAAGTCGGCATTGTGCCTTTTGAATTTAATTCCGATGCAATTTCTGTGTTTCATCGTCAATAAGAAGGTCCAAGGTGTACGGTAAACCTGAAGTGAAGCATCGGAATTTAAAACTGGACTCACAGGAGAGGTTCAATTCATAGAAAGTTAGAGGTTCAGTCCTCTTGTACTTAAGTCGGCATTGTTCCTTTTGTATTTAATTCGGATGCAATTTCTGTGTTTCATCGTCAATAAGAAGGTCCAAGCGATACAGTAACCCTGAAGTGGAGCATGGGAATCTAAAACTGGACACACAGGAGAGGTTCAGATCATAGAAAATTTGAGTGTCAGTCCTCTGGTACTTAAGCCGGCATTGTGCCTTATGAATTTAATTCCGATGCAGTTTCTGTGCTTCATCATCAATAAGAAGATCCAAGGTATAGAGTAATCCTGAAGTGAACCATCGGAATCTAAAACCGGTCTCACGGGAGAGGTTCAAATCATAGAAAGTTAGTGTGTCAGTCCTCTTGTACTTCAATCGGCATTGTGCCTTTTGAATTTAATTCCGATGCAATTTCTGTGCTCATCGTCAATAAGAAGGTCCAAGGTATACAGTAAACCTGAAGTGAAGAATCGGAATCTAAAACTGGACTCACAGGAGTGGTTCAAGTCATAGAAAGTTAGAGTGTCAGTCCTCTTGTACTTATGTCGGCATTGTGCCTTTTGTATTAAATTCGGATGCAATTTCTGTGTTTCATCGTCAATAAGAAGGTCCAAGGGATACCGTAAACCTGAAGTGAAGCACGGAACCTAAAACTGGACTCACAGGAGAGGTTCTAATCATAGAAAGTTAGAGTGTCAGTCCTCTTGTTCTTAAGTCGGCATTGTGCCTTTTGAATCTAATTCGATGCAATTTCGGTGTTTCATCGGCAATAAGAAGATACAAGGGATACATTAAATCTGAAGTGAAGCATCAGAATCTAAAACTGGACTCACAGGAGTGGTTCAAATCATAGAAAGTTAGAGTGTCAGTAATCTTGTACTTATGTCGGCATTGTGCCTTGTGAATTTCATTCCGATGCAATTAATGTGCTTCATCGTCAATAGAAAGGTCCAAGGAATACAGTAAACCTGAAGTGAAGAATCAGAATCTAAAACTGGACTCACAGGAGTGGTTCAAGTCATAGAAAGTTAGAGTGTCAGTCCTAATGTACTTAAGTCGGCATTGTGCCTTTTGTATTAAATTCGGATGCAATTTCTGTGTTTCATCGTCAATAAGAAGGTCCAAGGGATATCGTAAACCTGAAGTGAAGCACGGAACCTAAAACTGGACTCACAGGAGAGGTTCAAATCATAGAAAGTTAGAGTGTCAGTACTCTTGTTCTTAAGTCGGCATTGTGCCCTTTTGAATCTAATTCGATGCAATTTCGGTGTTTCAGCGGCAATAAGAAGATACAAGGGATACATTAAACCTGAAGTGAAGCATCAGAATCTAAAACTGGACTCACAGGAGTGGTTCAAATCATAGAAAGTTAGAGTGTCAGTCCTCTTGTACTTATGTCGGCATTGTGCCTTGTGAATCTAATTCCGATGCAATTAATGTGCTTCATCGTCAATAGAAAGGTCCGAGGATTACAGTAAACCTGAAGTAAAGCATCGGAATCTAAAACTGGAATCAAATGAGAGGTTCAAATCATTGAAAGTTAGAGTGTCAATCCTCTTGTACTTGAATCGGCATTGTGCCTTTTGAAATTAATTCCGATGCAATTTGTGTGTTTCATCGTCAATAAGAAGGTCCAAGGTATACAGTAAACCTGAAGTGAAGAATCGGAATCTAAAACTGGACTCACAGGAGAGGTTCAAATCAAAGAAATTTAGAGTGTCAATCCTCTTGTACTTAAGTCGGCATTGTGCCTTTTGTATTAAATTCGGATGCAATTTCTGTGTTTCATCGTGAAAAAGAAGGTCCAAGGGATACAGTAAACCTGAAGTGAAGCACGGAACCTAAAACTGGACTTACAGGAGAGGTTCAAATCATAGAAAGTTAGAGTGTCAGTATTCTTCAACTAAAGACGGCATTGTGCCTCTTGAATCTAGTTCGATGCAATTTCGGTGTTTCATCGGCAATAACAAGGTCCAAGGTATACAGTAAACCTGAAGTGAAGCATCAGAATCTAAAACTGGAGTTACAGAAGAGGTTCAAATCATAGAAAGTTAGAGTGTCAGTCCTCTTGTACTTAAGTCGACATTGTGCTTTTTGTAATAAATTCGGATGCAATTTCTGTGTTTCATCGTCAATAAGAAGGTCCAAGCGATACAGTAAACCTGAAGTGAAGCATTGGAATCTAAAACTGGACTCACAGGAGAGGTTCAGATCATAGAAAATTTGAGTGTTAGTCCTCTTGTACTTAAGTCGGCATTGTGCTTTTGAATTTAATTCCGATGCATTTACTGTGTTTCGTCGTCAATAAGAAGGTCCAAGGTATACAGTAAACCTGAAGTGAAGCATCGGAATCTAAAACTGGACTCACAGGAGTGGTTCAAATCATAGAAAGTTAGAGTGTCAGTAATCTTGTACTTATGTCGGCATTGTGCCTTGTGAATTTCATTCCGATGCAATTAATGTGCTTCATCGTCAATAGAAAGGTCCAAGGAATACAGTAAACCTGAAGTGAAGAATCGGAATCTAAAACTGGACTCACAGGAGTGGTTCAAATCATAGAAAGTCAGCGTGTCAGTCCTCTTGTACTTAAGTGGGTATTGTGCTTTTTGAATTTAATTCCGATGCAATTTCTGTGCTTCATCGTCAATAAGAAGGCCCAAGGTATACAGTAAACCTGAAGTGAAGCATCGGAATCTAAAACTTGACTCACAGGAGCGTTTCTAATAATTGAAAGTTAGAGTGTCAGTACTCTTGTACTTAAGTCGGCATTGTGCTTTTTGTATTAAATTAGGATGCAATTTCTGTGTTTCATCGTCAATAAGAAGGTCCAAGGGATACCGTAAACCTGAAGTGAAGCACGGAACCTAAAACTGGACTCACAGGAGAGGTTCAAATCAAAGAAAGATAGAGTGTCAGTCCTGTTGTTCCTTAGTCGCCATTGTGCCTTTTGAATCTAATTCGATGCAATTTCGGTGTTTCATCGGCAATAAGAAGATACAAGGGATACATTAAACCTGAAGTGAAGCATCGGAATCTAAAACTGGACTCACAGGAGTGGTTCAAATCATAGAAAGTTAGAGTGTCAGTAATCTTGTACTTATGTCGTCATTGTGCCTTGTGAATTTCATTCCGATGCAATTAATGTGCTTCATCGTCAATAGAAAGGTCCAAGGAATACAGTAAACCTGAAGTGAAGAATCGGAATCTAAAACTGGCCTCACAGGAGTGGTTCAAGTCATAGAATGTTAGAGTGTCAGTCCTAATGTACTTAAGCCGGCATTGTGCCTTTTGTATTAAATTCGGATGCAATTACTATGTTTCATCGTCAATAAGAAGGTCCAAGTTAGACAGTAAACCTGAAGTGAAGCATCGGAATCTAAAACTGGACTCACAGGAGAGGTTCAAATCATAGAAAATTAGAGTGTCAGTCCTAATGTACTTAAGTCGGCATTGTGCCTTTTGTATTAAATTCGGATGCAATTTCTGTGTTTCATCGTCAATAAGAAGGTTCAAGGGATACAGTAAAACTGAAGTGAAACATCGTGATCTAAAACTGGAATCACAGGAGAGGTTCAGATCACAGAAAGGTAGAGTGTCAGTCCTCTTGTACTTAACTCGGCATTGTGATTTTGCATTAAGTTCGGATGCAATTTCTGTGTTTCATCGTCTATAAGAAGGTCCAAGGGATACAGTAAACCTGAAGTGAAGCATCGGAATCTAAAAGTGGACTCACAGGAGACGTTCAAATCATAGAATGTTAGAGTGTCAGTCCTCTTGTACTTAAGTAAGCATTGTGCCTTTTGTATTTAATTCCGACGCAATTTCTGTGCTTCAATGTCAATAAGAATGTCCAAGGTATACAGTACACCTGAAGTGATGCATAGGAATCTAATACTGGACTCACAGGAGATGTTCAAATCATAGAACATTAGAGTGACTGTCCTCTTGTAGTTAAGTCGGCATTGTGCCTTTTGAATTTAATTCGATGCAATTTCTGTGTTTCATCGCCAGTAAGAAGGTCCAAGGTATACAGTATACCTGAAGTGAAGCATTGGAATCCAAAACTGGACTCACAGGAGAGGATGAAATCACAGTAAGTTAGAGTGTCAGTCCTCTCGTACTTAAGTCGGCATTGTGCCTTTTGAATTTAATTCCGACGCAGTTTCTGTGCTTCATCATCAATAAGAAAGTCCAAGATATACAGTACACCTGAAGTGAAGCATCGGAGTCTAAAACTGGACTCACAGGAGAGGTTGAAATCATAGAAAGTTAGAGGGTCAGTCCTCTTCTACTTAATTCGGAATTGTGCCTTTTTTATTAAATTCGGATGCAATTACTATGTTTCATCGTCAATAAGAAGGTCCAAGGTATACAGTAAACCTGAAGTGAAGCACGGAACCTAAAACTGGACTCACGGGAGAGGTTCAAATCATAGAAAGTTACAGTGTCAGTACTCTTGTTCTTAAGTCGGCATTGTGCCTTTTGAATCTAATTCGATGCAATTTCGGTGTTTCATCGGCAATATGAAGATACAAGGGATACATTAAACCTGAAGTGAGGCATCGGAATCTAAAACTGGACTCACAGGAGTGGTTCAAATCATAGAAAGTTAGAGTGTCAGTCCTCTTGTACTTATGTCGGCATTGTGCCTTGTGAATTTAATTCCGATGCAATTAATGTGCTTCATCGTCAATAGAAAGGTCCGAGGAATACAGTAAACCTGAAGTGAAGCATCGGAATCTAAAACTGGAATCAAATGAGATTTTCAAATCATTAAAAGTTAGAGTGTCAATCCTCTTGTACTTAAGTCGGCATTGTGCCTTTTGAAATTAATTCCGATGCAATTTCTGTGTTGCATCGTCAATAAGACAGTGCAAGGTATACGGTAAACCTGAAGTAAAGCATCGGAATCTAAATCTGGACTCACAGGGGAGGTTCAAATCATAGAATGAGAGAGTGTCAGTCCTCTTGTACTTAAGTCGGCATTGTGCCTTTTGTATTAAATTCGGATGCAATTTCTGTGTTTCATCGTCAATAAGAAGGTCCAAGGGATACAGTAAACCTGAAGTGAGGCATTGGAATCTAAAAGTGGACTCACAGGAAAGGTTCAAATCATAGAACGTTAGAGCGTCAGTCCTCTTGTACTTAAGTCGGCGTTGTGCCTTTTGAATTTATTTCCGATGCAATTTCTGTGTTTCGTCGTCAATTAGAAGGTCCAAGGTATACAGTCAACCTGAAGTGAAGCATCGGAATCTAAAAGTGGACTCACAGGAAAGGTTCAAATCATATAAAGTTAGAGGTCAGTCCTCTTGTACTTAAGTCGGCATTGTGCCTTTTGTATTAATTTCGGATGCAATTTCTGTGTTTCAACGTCAATAAGAAGGTCCAAGGGATACAGTAAACCTGAAGTGAAGCATTGGAATCTGAAACTGGTCTCACAGGAGAGTGTCATATCATAGAAAGTTAGAGTGTCAATCCTCTTGTACTTGAATCGGCATTGTGCCTTTTGAATTTATTTCCGATGCAATTTCTGTGTTTCATCGTCAATAAGAAGGTCCAAGGTATACAGTAAACCTGAAGTGAAGAATCGGAATCTAAAACTGGACTCACAGGGAAGTTCAAGTCATAGAAATTTAGAGTGTCTGTCCTCTTGTACCTAAGTCGGCATTGTGCCTTTTGTAATAAATTCGGATGCAATTTCTGTGTTTCATCGTCAATAAGAAGGTCCAAGGGATACAGTAAACCTGAAGTGAAGCACGGAACCTAAAACTGGACTTACAGGAGAGGTTCAAATCATTGAAAGTTAGAGTGTCAGTCCTCTTGTACTTAAGTCAACATTGTGAATTTTGTATTAAATTCGGATGCAATTACTGTGTTTCATCGTCAATAACAAGGTCCAAGGGATACAGTAAACCTGAAGTCAAGCATCGGAATCTAAAACTGGACTCACAGGAGAGGTTCAGATCATAGAAAGTTAGAATGTCAGTCCACTTGTACTTAAGTCGGCATTGTGCCTATTGAATCTAATTCCGATGCAATTTCAGTGCTTCATCGTCAATAAGAAGGTCCAAGGGATACAGTAAACCTGAAGTGAAGCATCAGAATGTAAAACTGAACTCACAGGAGAGGTTCGAATCATAGAAAGTTGGAGTGTCAGTCCTGTTTTACTTAAGTCGGCATTGTGCCTTTAGAATCTAATTCCGATGCAATTTTTGTGCTTCATCGTCAATAAGAAGGTCCAAGGTATACAGTAAAACTGAAGTGAAGCATCGGAATCTAAAACTGGACTCACAGGGGTGGTTCAAATCATAGAACGTTAGAGTGTCAGTCCTGTTTTACTTAAGCCGGCATTGTGCCTTTTGTATTGAATTCGGATGCAATTTCTGTGTTTCTTCGTCAATAAGATGGTCCAAGGCATACAGTAGACCTGAAGTGAAGCATCGGAATCTAAAACTGGACTCACAGGAGAGGTTCAAATAATAGAAAGTTAGAGAGTCAGTCCTCTTGTACTTAAGTCGGCATTGTGCGTTTCGTATTAAATTCGGATGCAATTTCTGTCTTTCATCGTCAATAAGATGGTCCAAGGGATACAGTAAAACTGAAGTGAAGCATCGGAATCTAAAACTGGTCTCCTAGGAGCGGTTCAAATCATAGAAAGTAAGAGTGTCAGTCCTCTTGTACATAAGTCGGCATTGTGAATTGTGTATTAAATTCGGATGCAATTACTGTGCTTCATCGTCAATAAGAAGGTCCATGGGATACAGTAAAACTGAAGTGAAGCATCGGAATCTAAAACTGGACTCACAGGAGAGGTTCAGATCATAGAAAGTTAGAGTGTCAGTCCTCTTGTACTTATGTCGGCATTGTGCCTTGTGAATTTAATTCCGATGCAATTAATGTGCTTCATCGTCAACAGAAAGGTCCGAGGAATACAGTAAACCTGAAGTGAAGCATCGGAATCTAAAACTGGAATCAAATGAGATTTTCAAATCATTGAAAGTTAGAGTGTCAATCCTCTTGTACTTAAGTCGGCATTGTGCCTTTTGAAATTAATTCCGATGCAATTTCTGTGTTGCATCGTCAATAAGACAGTGCAAGGTATACGGTAAACCTGAAGTAAAGCATCGGAATCTAAATCTGGACTCACAGGGGAGGTGCAAATCATAGAATGAGAGAGTGTCAGTCCTCTTGTACTTAAGTCGGCATTGTGCCTTTTGTATTAAATTCGGATGCAATTTCTGTGTTTCATCGTCAATAAGAAGGTCCAAGGGATACAGTAAACCTGAAGTGAGGCATTGGAATCTAAAAGTGGACTCACAGGAAAGGTTCAAATCATAGAACTTTAGAGCGTCAGTCCTCTTGTACTTAAGTCGGCGTTGTAACTTTTGAATTTATTTCCGATGCAAGTTCTGTGTTTCGTCGTCAATTAGAAGGTCCAAGGTATACAGTCAACCTGAAGTGAAGCATCGGAATCTAAAAGTGGACTCACAGGAAAGGTTCAAATCATATAAAGTTAGAGGTCAGTCCTCTTGTACTTAAGTCGGCATTGTGCCTTTTGTATTAATTTCGGATGCAATTTCTGTGTTTCAACGTCAATAAGAAGGTCCAAGGGATACAGTAAACCTGAAGTGAAGCATTGGAATCTGAAACTGGTCTCACAGGAGAGTGTCATATCATAGAAAGTTAGAGTGTCAATCCTCTTGTACTTGAATCGGCATTGTGCCTTTTGAATTTATTTCCGATGCAATTTCTGTGTTTCATCGTCTAAGAAGGTCCAAGGTATACAGTAAACCTGAAGTGAAGAATCGGAATCTAAAACTGGACTCACAGGAGAAGTCATAGAAATTTAGAGTGTCAGTCCTCTTGTACTTAAGTCGGCATTGTGCCTTTTGTATTAAATTCGGATGCAATTTCTGTGTTTCATCGTCAATAAGAAGGTCCAAGGGATACAGTAAACCTGAAGTGAAGCACGGAACCTAAAACTGGACTTACAGGAGAGGTTCAAATCATTGAAAGTTAGAGTGTCAGTCCTCTTGTACTTAAGTCAACATTGTGAATTTTGTATTAAATTCGGATGCAATTACTGTGTTTCATCGTCAATAACAAGGTCCAAGGGATACAGTAAACCTGAAGTCAAGCATCGGAATCTAAAACTGGACTCACAGGAGAGGTTCAGATCATAGAAAGTTAGAGTGTCAGTCCTCTTGTACTTAAGTCGGCATTGTGCCTATTGAATCTAATTCCGATGCAATTTCAGTGCTTCATCGTCAATAAGAAGGTCCAAGGGATACAGTAAACCTGAAGTGAAGCATCAGAATGTAAAACTGAACTCACAGGAGAGGTTCAAATCATAGAAAGTTGGAGTGTCAGTCCTGTTTTACTTAAGTCGGCATTGTGCCTTTAGAATCTAATTCCGATGCAATTTTTGTGCTTCATCGTCAATAAGAAGGTCCAAGGTATACAGTAAATCTGAAGTGAAGCATCGGAATCTAAAACTGGACTCACAGGGGTGGTTCAAATCATAGAACGTTAGAGTGTCAGTCCTGTTTTACCTAAGCCGGCATTGTGCCTTTTGTATTGAATTCGGATGCAATTTCTGTGTTTCTTCGTCAATAAGATGGTCCAAGGCATACAGTAGACCTGAAGTGAAGCATCGAAATCTAAAACTGGACTCACAGGAGAGGTTCAAATAATAGAAAGTTAGAGTGTCAGTCCTCTTGTACTTAAGTCGGCATTGTGCGTTTCGTATTAAATTCGGATGCAATTTCTGTCTTTCATCGTCAATAAGATGGTCCAAGGGATACAGTAAACCTGAAGTGAAGCATCGGAATCTAAAACTGGTCTCCTAGGAGCGGTTCAAATCATAGAAAGTAAGAGTGTCAGTCCTCTTGTACATAAGTCGGCATTGTGAATTGTGTATTAAATTCGGATGCAATTACTGTGTTTCATCGTCAATAAGAAGGTCCATGGGATACAGTAAAACTGAAGTGAAGCATCGGAATCGAAAACTGGACTCACAGGATAGGTTCAAATCATATAAAGTTAGAGTGTCAGTCCTCTTGTACTTAAGTCGATATTGTGCCCTTTGAATTTAGTTCCGATGCAATTTCTGTGCTTCATCGTCAATAAGAAGTTCCAAGGTATACAGTAAACCTGAAGTGAAGCATCGGAACCTAAAACTGGACTCACAGGAGACGTTCAAATCATAGAAAGTTAGAGTGTCAGACCTCTTGTACTAAAGTCGGCATTGTGCCTTTTGTATTTAATTCCGATGCAATTTCTGTGTTTCATCGTCAATAAGTAGGACAAGGTATACAGTAAACCTGAAGTGAAGCATCGGAATCTAAAACTGTACTGTTTGGAGAGATTCAAATCATAGAAAGTAAGAGTGTCAGTCCTCTTATACTTCAGTCGGCATTGTGAATTTTGTATTAAATTCGGATGCAATTACTGTGTTTCATCGTCAATAAGAAAGTCCAAGGGATACAGTAAACCTGAAGTGATGCATCGGAATCTAAAATTGAGCTCAAAGGAGAGGTTAGATCATAGAAAGTTAGAGTGTCAGTCCTCTTAAACTTAAGTCGGCATTGTGACTTTTGAATTTAAGTCCGATGCAATTTCTGTGCTTCATCGTCAGTAAGAAGGTCCAAGGGACACAGCAAACCTGAAGTGAAGCATCGGAATCTAAAACTGAACTCACAGGAGAGGTTCCAATCATAGAATGTTAGAGTGTCAGTCCTCTTGTACTTAAGTCGGCATTGTGCCTTTTGAATTTAATTCCGACGCAATTACTGCGGTTCATCGTCATTAAGAATGTCCACGGTATACAGTACACCTGAAGTGAAGCATAGGAATCTAAAACTGGACTCACAGGAGAAGTTCAAATCATAGAAAAATTTAGAGTGTCAGTCCTCTAGTACTTAAGTCAGCATTGTCATTTTGATTTAAGTTCGGATGCAATTTCTGTGTTTCATCGTCAATAAGAAGGGTCCAAGGGATACAGTAAACCTGAAGTGAAGCATCGGCATCTAAAACTGGACTCACAGGAGAGGATCAAATCATAGAAAGTTAGAGTGTCAGTCCTCTTGTACTTAAGTCGATATTGTGCCCTTTGAATTTAGTTCCGATGCAATTTCTGTGCTTCATCGTCAATAAGAAGGTCCAAAGTATACAGAAAACCTGAAGTGAAGCATCGGAATCTAAACCTGGACTCACAGGAGAGGTTCAAATCATAGAAAGTTAGAGTGTCAGTCGTGTTTTACTTAAGTCGGCATTGTGCCTTTTGTATTAAATTCGGATGCAATTACTGTGTTTCATCGTCAATAAGAAGGTCCAAGGTATACAGTAAACCCTTAAGTGAAGCATCGGAATCTAAAACTGGACTCACAGGAGAAGTTCAAATCATAGAAAAATTTAGAGTGTCAGTTCTCTAGTACTTAAGTCGGCATTGTCATTTTGAATTAAGTTCGGATGCAATTTCTGTGTTTCATCGTCAATAAGAAGGGTCCAAGGGATACAGTAAACCTGAAGTGAAGCATCGGCATCTAAAACTGGACTCACAGGAGAGGATCAAATCATAGAAAGTTAAAGTGTCAGTCCTCTTGTACTTAAGTCGATATTGTGCCCTTTGAATTTAGTTCCGATGCAATTTCTGTGTTTCATCGTCAATAAGTAGGACAAGGTATACAGTAAACCTGAAGTGAAGCATCGGAATCTAAAACTGTACTGTTTGGAGAGATTCAAATCATAGAAAGTAAGAGTGTCAGTCCTCTTGTACTTAAGTCGGCATTGTGAATTTTGTATTAAATTCGGATGCAATTACTGTGTTTCATCGTCAATAAGAAAGTCCAAGGGATACAGTAAACCTGAAGTGAAGCATCGGAATCTAAAACTGGTCTCACAGGAGACGTTCAAATCATAGAAAGTTAGAGTGTCAGACCTCTTGTACTAAAGTCGGCATTGTGCGTTTTGTATTTAAATCCGATGCAATTTCTGTGTTTCATCGTCAATAAGTAGGTCCAAGGTATACAGTAAACCTGAAGTGAAGCATCGGAATCTAAAACTGTACTGTTTGGAGAGATTCAAATCATAGAAAGTAAGAGTGTCAGTCCTCTTGTACTTAAGTCGGCATTGTGAATTTTGTATTAAATTCGGATGCAATTACTGTGTTTCATCGTCAATAAGAAAGTCCAAGGGATACAGTAAACCCGAAGTGATGCATCGGAATCTAAAATTGAGCTCAAAGGAGAGGTTCAGATCATAGAAAGTTAGAGTGTCAGTCCTCTTAAACTTAAGTCGGCATTGTGATTTTTGAATTTAAGTCCGATGCAATTTCTGTGCTTCATCGTGAGTAAGAAGGTCCAAGGGATACAGTAAACCTGAAGTGAAGCATCGGAATCTAAAACTGAACTCACAGGAGAGGTTCAAATCATAGAATGTTAGAGTGTCAGTCCTCTTGTACTTAAGTCGCCATTGTGCCTTTTGAATTTAATTCCGACGCAATTTCTGTGTAACATCGTCAATAAGAAGGTCCAAGGTATACAGTAAACCTGAAGTGAAGCATCCGAATCTAAAAATGGACTCACAGGAGGGGTTCAAATCATAGAAAGTTAGAATGTCAGTCCTCTTGTACTTAAGTCAGCATTGTGCCTCTTGTATTAAATTCGGATGCAATTTCTGTGTTTCATTGTCAATACGAAGGTCCAAGGGATACAGTAAACCTGAAGTGAGGCATCGGAATCTAAAACTGGACTAACAGGAGATGTTCAAATCATAGAAAGTTGGAGTGTCAGTCCTCTTTTACTTAAGTCGGCATTGTGCCTTTGGAATCTAACTCCGATGCAATTTCTGTGCTTCATCGTCAATAAGAAGGTCCAAGGTATACAGAAAACCTGAAGTGAAGCATCGGAATCTAATCCTGGACTCACAGGAGAGGTTCAAATCATAGAAAGTTAGAGTGTCAGTCCTGTTTTACTTAAGTCGGCATTGTGCCTTTTGTATTAAATTCGGATGCAATTACTGTGTTTCATCGTCAATAAGAAGGTCCAAGGTATACAGTAAACCCTTAAGTGAAGCATCGGAATCTAAAACTAGACTCACAGGAGAGGTTTAAGTCATAGAAAGTTAGGGTGTCTGTCCTCTTGTACTTAAGCCGGCATTGTGCCTTTTGTATTAAATTTGGATGCAATTTCTGTGTTTCATCGTCAATAAGAAGGTCCAAGGTATGCAGTAAACCTGAAGTGAAGCATCGGAATCTAAAACTGGACTCACAGTAGAAGTTCAGATCATAAAAAAATTTAGAGTGTCAGTCCTCTCGTACTTAAGTCGGCACTGTGATTTTGAATTAAGTTCGGATGCAATTTCTGTGTTTCATCGTAAATAAGAAGGTGCAAGGGATACAGTAAACCTGAAGTGAAGCATCGGAATCCAAAACTGGACTCACAGGAGAGGTTCAAATCATAGAAAGTTAGAGTGTCAGTCCTCTTGTACTTAAGTCGATATTGTGCCTGTTGAATTTAATTACGATGCAATATCTGTGCTTCATCGTCAATAAGAAAGTCCAAGGTATACAGTAAACCTGAACTGAAGCATCGGAATCTAAAACTGGACTCACAGGAGACATTCATATCATAGAAAGTTAGAGTGTCACTCCTCTTGTACTTAAGTCTGCATTGTGCCTTTTGTATTAAATTCGGATGCAATTTCTGTGTTTCATCGTCAAAAAGAAGGTCCAAGGGATACAGTAAACCTGAAGTGAAGCATCGGAATCTAAAACTGAACTCACAAGAGAGGTTCAGATCATAGAAAGTTTGAGTGTCAGTCCTCTAGTACTTAAGTCGGCATTGTGCGCTTTGTATTGAATTCGGATGCAATTACTGTGTTTCATCGTCAATAAGAAGGTCCTAGGTATACAGTAAACCCTTAAGTGAAGCATCGGAATCTAAAACTAGACTCACAGGAGAGGTTAAGTCATAGAAAGTTAAGGTGTCTGTCCTCATGTACTTAAGCCGGCATTGTGCCTTTTGTATTAAATTTGGATGCAATTTCTGTGTTTCATCGTCAATAAGAAGGTCCAAGGTATGCAGTAAACCTGAAGTGAAGCATCGGAATCTAAAACTGGTCTCACAGTAGAAGTTCAGATCATAAAAAAATTTAGAGTGACAGTCCTCTCGTACTTAAGTCGGCACTGTGATTTTGAATTAAGTTCGGATGCAATTTCTGTGTTTCATCGTAAATAAGAAGGTGCAAGGGATACAGTAAACCTGAAGTGAAGCATCGGAATCCAAAACTGGACTCACAGGAGAGGTTCAAATCATAGAAAGTTAGAGTGTCAGTCCTCTTGTACTTAAGTCGATATTGTGCCTGTTGAATTTAATTACGATGCAATATCTGTGCTTCATCGTCAATAAGAAAGTCCAAGGTAAACAGTAAACCTGAACTGAAGCATCGGAATCTAAAACTGGACTCACAGGAGACATTCAAATCATAGAAAGTTAGCGTGTCACTCCTCTAGTACTTAAGTCTGGATTGTGCCTTTTGTATTAAATTCGGATGCAATTTCTGTGTTTCATCGTCAATAAGAAGGTCCAAGGGATACAGTCAACCTGAAGTGAAGCATCGGAATCTAAAACTGAACTCACAGGAGAGGTTCAGATCATAGAAAGTTAGAGTGTCAGTCCTCTAGTACTTAAGTCGGCATTGTGCGCTTTGTATTAAATTCGGATGCAATTTCTGTCTTTCATCGTCAATAAGAAGGTCCAAGGGATACAGTAAACCTAAAGTGAAGCATCGGAATCTAAAACTGGACTCCTAGGAGAGGTTCAAATCATAGAAAGAAAGAGTGTCAGTCCTCTTGTACATAAGTCGGCATTGTGAATTGTGTATTAAATTCGGATGCAATTACTGTGTTTCATCGTCAATAAGAAGGTCCATGGGATACAGTAAAAGTGAAGTGAAGCATCGGAATCGAAAACTGGACTCACAGCATAGGTTCAAATCATATAAAGTTAGGGTGTCTGTCCTCATGTACTTAAGCCGGCATTGTGCCTTTTGTATTAAATTTGGATGCAATTTCTGTGTTTCATCGTCAATAAGAAGGTCCAAGGTATGCAGTAAACCTGAAGTGAAGCATCGGAATCTAAAACTGGACTCACAGGAGAAGTTCAAATCATAGAAAAATTTAGAGTGTCAGTCCTCTAGTACTTAAGTCGGCACTGTGATTTTGAATTAAGTTCGGATGCAATTTCTGTGTTTCATCGTCAATAAGAAGGTCCAAGGGATACAGTAAACCTGAAGTGAAGCATCGGAATCTGAAACTGGACTCACAGGAGAGGATCAAATCATAGAAAGTTAGAGTGTCAGTCCTGTTGTACTTAGGTTGATATTGTGCCTTTTGAATTTAGTTCCGATGCAATTTCTGTGCTTCATCGTCAATAAGAAGGTCCAAGGTATACAGTAAACCTGAAGTGAAGCATCGGAATCTAAAGCTGGACTCACAGGAGACGTTCAAATCATAGAAAGTTAGAGTGTCAGTCCTCTTGTACTTAAGTCGGCATTGTGCCTTTTGTATTTAATTCCGATGCAATTTCTGTGTTTCATCGTCAATAAGTAGGTCCAAGGTATACAGTAAACCTGAAGTGAGGCATCAGATTCTAAAACTGGGCTGTTAGGACAGATTCAAATCATAGAAAGTAAGAGTGTCAGTCCTCTTGTACTTAAGTCGGCATTGTGAATTTTGTATTAAATTCGGATGCAATTACTGCGTTTCATCGCCAATAAGAAGGTCCAAGGGATACAGTAAACCTGAAGTGATGCATCGGAATATAAAATTGAGCTCACAGGAGAGGTTCAGATCTAGAAAGTTAGAGTGTCAGTCCTCTTAAACTTAAGTCGGCATTGTTATTTTTGAATTTAAGTCCGATGCAATTTCTGCGCTTCATCGTCAATAAGAAGGTCCAAGGGATACAGTAAACCTGAAGTGAAGCATCGGAAACTAAAACTGAACTCACAGGAGAGGTTCAAATCATAGAATGTTAGGGTGTAAGGCCTCTTGTACTTAAGTCGGCATTGTGCCTTTTGAATTTAATTCCGAAGCAATTTCTGTGTTTCATCGTCAATAAGAAGGTCCAAGGTATACAGTAAACCTGAAGTGAAGCATCCGAATCTAAAACTGGACTCACAGGAGAGGTTCAAATCATAGAAAGTTAGAATGTCAGTCCTCTTGTACTTAAGTCAGCATTATGCCTCTTGTATTAAATTCGGATGCAATTTCTGTGTTTCATTGTCAATAAGAAGGTCCAAGGGATACAGTAAACCTGAAGTGAGGCATCGGAATCTAAAACTGGACTCACAGGAGATGTTCAAATCATAGAAAGTTGGAGTGTCAGTCCTCTTTTACTTAAGTCGGCATTGTGCCTTTGGAATCTAATTCCGATGCAATTTCTGTGCTTCATCGTCAATAGGAAGGTCCAAGGTATACAGTAAACCTGAAGTGAAGCATCGGAATCTAAACCTGGACTCACAGGAGAGGTTCAAATCATAGAAAGTTAGAGTGTAAGTCCTGTTTTACTTAAGTCGGCATTGTGCCTTTTGTATTAAATTCGGATGCAATTACTGTGTTTCATCGTCAATAAGAAGGTCCAAGTTATACAGTAAACCTGAAGTGACGCATCGGAATCTAAGACTGGTTTCACAGGAGACGTTTAAAACATAGAAAGTTAGAGTGTCTGTCCTCATGTACTTAAGTCGCATTGTGCCTTTTGTATTAAATTAGGATGCAATTTCTGTGTTTCATCGTCAATAAGAAGGTCCAAGGGATACAGTAAACCTGAAGTGAAGCATCGGAATCTAAAACTGAACTCACAGGAGAGGTTCGAATCATAGAATTTTAGGGTGTCAGTCCTCTTGTACTTAAGTCGGCATTGTGCCTTTGGAATCTAATTCCGATGCAATTTCTGTGCTTCATCGTCAATAGGAAGGTCCAAGGTATACAGTAAACCTGAAGTGAAGCATCGGAATCTAAACCTGGACTCACAGGAGAGGTTCAAATCATAGGAAGTTAGAGTGTCAGTCCTGTTTTACTTAAGTCGGCATTGTGCCTTTTGTATTAAATTCTGATGCAATTACTGTGTTTCATCGTCAATAAGAAGGTCCAAGTTATACAGTAAACCTGAAGTGAAGCATCGGAATCTAAAACTGGACTCACAGGACAGGTTTAAAACATAGAAAGTTAGAGTGTCTGTCCTCATGTACTTAAGTCGGCATTGTGCCTTTTGTATTAAATTTGGGTGCAATTTCTGTGTTTCATCGTCAATAAGAAGGTCCAAGGTATGCAGTAAACCTGAAGTGAAGCATCGGAATCTAAAACTGGACTCACAGTAGAAGTTCAGATCATAAAAAAATTTAGAGTGTCAGTCCTCTCTTACTTAAGTCGGCATTGTGATTTTGAATTAAGTTCGGATGCAATTTCTGTGTTTCATCGTAAATAAGAAGGTCCAAGGGATACAGTAAACCTGAAGTGAAGCATCGGAATCTAAAACTGGACTCACAGGAGAGGTTCAAATCATACAAAGTTAGAGTGTCAGTCCTCTTGTACTTAAGTCGATATTGTGCCTGTTGAATTTAATTACGATGCAATATCTGTGCTTCATCGTCAATAAGAAGGTCCAAGGTATACAGTAAACCTAAAGTGAAGCATCGGAATCTAAAACTGGACTCACAGGAGACATTCAAATCATAGAAAGTTAGAGTGTCACTCCTCTTGTACTTAAGTCGGCATTGTGCCTTTTGTATTAAATTCGGATGCAATTTCTGTGTTTCATCGTCAATAAGAATGTCCAAGGGATACAGTAAACCTGAAGTGAAGCATCGGAAACTAAAACTGAACTCACAGGAGAGGTTGAAACCATAGAATGTTAGGGTGTAAGGCCTCTTGTACTTAAGTCGGCATTGTGCCTTTTGAATTTAATTCCGAAGCAATTTCTGTGTTTCATCGTCAATAAGAAGGTCCAAGGTATACAGTAAACCTGAAGTGAAGCATCCGAATCTAAAACTGGACTCACAGGAGAGGTTCAAATCATAGAAAGTTAGAATGTCAGTCCTCTTGTACTTAAGTCAGCATTATGCCTCTTGTATTAAATTCGGATGCAATTCTGTGTTTCATTGTCAATAAGAAGGTCCAAGGGATACAGTATACCTGAAGTGAGGCATCGGAATCTAAAACTGGACTCACAGGAAATGTTCAAATCATAGAAAGTTGGAGTGTCAGTCCTCTTTTACATAAGTCGGCATTGTGCCTTTGGAATCTAATTCCGATGCAATTTCTGTGCTTCATCGTCAATAGGAAGGTCCAAGGTATACAGTAAACCTGAAGTGAAGCATCGGAATCTAAACCTGGACTCACAGGAGAGGTTCAAATCATAGAAAGTTAGAGTGTAAGTCCTGTTTTACTTAAGTCGGCATTGTGCCTTTTGTATTAAATTCGGATGCAATTACTGTGTTTCATCGTCAATAAGAAGGTGCAAGTTATACAGTAAACCTGAAGTGAAGCATCGGAATCTAAGACTGGACTCACAGGAGACGTTTAAAACATAGAAAGTTAGAGTGTCTGTCCTCATGTACTTAAGTCGGCATTGTGCCTTTTGTATTAAATTAGGATGCAATTTCTGTGTTTCATCGTCAATAAGAAGGTCCAAGGGATACAGTAAACCTGAAGTGAAGCATCGGAATCTAAAACTGAACTCACAGGAGAGGTTCGAATCATAGAATGTTAGGGTGTCAGTCCTCTTGTACTTAAGTCGGCATTGTGCCTTTGGAATCTAATTCCGATGCAATTTCTGTGCTTCATCGTCAATAGGAAGGTCCAAGGTATACAGTAAACCTGAAGTGAAGCATCGGAATCTAAACCTGGACTCACAGGAGAGGTTCAAATCATAGGAAGTTAGAGTGTCAGTCCTGTTTTACTTAAGTCGGCATTGTGCCTTTTGTATTAAATTCTGATGCAATTACGGTGTTTCATCGTCAATAAGAAGGTCCAAGTTATACAGTAAACCTGAAGTGAAGCATCGGAATCTAAAACTGGACTCACAGGACAGGTTTAAAACATAGAAAGTTAGAGTGTCTGTCCTCATGTACTTAAGTCGGCATTGTGCCTTTTGTATTAAATTTGGGTGCAATTTCTGTGTTTCATCGTCAATAAGAAGGTCCAAGGGATACAGTAAACCTGAAGTGAAGCATCGGAATCTAAAACTGGACTCACAGGAGATGTTCAAATCATAGAAATTTGTAGTGTCAGTCCTCTTTTACTTAAGTCGGCATTGTGCCTTTTGAATCTAATTCCGATGAAATTTCTGTGCTTCATCGTCAATAAGAAGGTCCAAGGTATACAGTATACCTGAAGTGAAGCATCGGAATCTAAAACGGGACTCACAGGAGAGGTTCAAATCATAGAAAGTTGGAGTGTCAGTCCTGTTTTACTTAAGTCAGCATTGTGCCTTTTGTATTAAATTCGGATGCAATTTCTGTGTTTCATCGTCAATAAGATGGTCCAAGGCATACAGTAAACCTGAAGTGAAGCATCGGAATCTAAAACTGAACTCACAGGAGTGGTTCAAATAATAGAAAGTTAGAGTGTCAGTCCTCTTGTACTTAAGTCGATATTGTGCCTTTTGAATTTAATTACGATGCAATGTCTGTCTTTCATCGTCAATAAGAAGGTCCAAGCGATACAGTAAACCTGAAGTGAAGGATCGGATTCTAAAACTGGGCTTCTAGGAGAGGTTGCAATCATAGAAAGTAAGAGTGTCAGTCCTCTTGTACTTAAGTCGGCATTGTGAATTGTGTGATAAATTCGGATGCAATTACTGTGTTTCATCGTCAATAAGAAGGTCCAAGGGATACAGTAAACCTCAAGTAAAGCATCGAAATCTAAAACTGGACTCACAGGAGAGGTTCAAATCATAGAAAGTTAGAATGTCAGTCCTCTTGTACTTAAGTCGCCATTGTGCCTTTTGTATTAAATTCGGATGCAATTTCTGTGTTTCATTGTCAATAAGAAGGTCCAAGGGATACAGTAAACCTGAAGTGAAGCATCGGAATCTAAAACTGGACTCACAGGAGAGGTTCAAATCATAGAAAGTTAGAGTGTCAGTCCTCTTGTACTTAATTCGGCATTGTGCCTTTTGTATTAAATTCGGATGCAATTACTATGATTCATCGTCAATAAGAAAGTCCAAGGTATACAGTAAACCTGAAGTGAAGCATCGGAATCTAAAACTGGACTCACATGAGAGGTTTAAAGCATAGAAAGTTAGAGTGTCAGTCCTCTTGTACTTAAGTCGGCATTGTGCCTTTTGAATTTAATTCCGACGCATTTTCTGTGCTTCTTCGTCAATAAGAAGGTCCAAGGTATACAGTAAACCTGAAGTGAAGCATCCGAATCTAAAACTGGACTCACAGGTGAGGTTCAAATCTAGAAAGTTAGAATGTCAGTCCTCTAGTACTTAAGTCGGCATTGTGCTTTTTTGTATTAAATTCGGATGCAATTTCTGTGTTTCATTGTCAATAAGAAGGTCCAAGGAATACAGTAAACCTGAAGTGAAGCATCGGAATCTAAAACAGGACTCACTGGAGATGTTGAAATCATAGAAATTTGGAGTGTCTGTCCTCTTTTACTTAAGTCGGCATTGTGCCTTTTGAATCTAATTCCGATGCAATTTCTGTGCTTCATCGTCAATAAGATGGTCCAAGGTATACAGTAAACCAGAAGTGAAGCATCGGAATCTAAAACTGGACTCACAGGAGAGGTTCAAATCATAGAAAGTTAGAGTGTCAGTCCTGTTTCACTTATGTCGGCATTGTGACTTTTGTATTAAATTCGGATGCAATTTCTGTGTTTCATCGTCAATAAGATGGTCCAAGGGATACAGTAAACCTGACGTGAAGCATCGGAATCTAAAACTGAACTCACAGGAGAGGTTCAGAACACAGAAAGTTAGAGTGTCAGTCCTCTTGTACTTAAGTCGGCATTGTGATTTTTGAATTTAATTCCGATGCAATATCTGTGCTTCATCGTCAATAAGAAGGTCCAAGGGATACAGTAAACCTGAAGTGAAGCATCGGAATCTAAAACTGAACTCACAGGAGAGGTTCAAATCATAGAATGTTAGAGTGCCAGTCCTCTTGCACTTAAGTCGGCATTGTGCCTTTTGGATTTAATTCCGACGCAATTTCTGGGCTTTATCGTCAATAAGAAGGTCCAAGGTATACAGTAAACCTCGAGTGAAGCATACGAATCTAAAAATGGACTCACAGGAGAGGTTCAATTCATAGAAAGTTAAAATGTCAGCCCTCTAGTACTTAAGTCGGCATTGTGCCTTTTGTATTACATTCGGATACAATTTCAGTGTTTCATTGTCAATAAGAAGGTCCAAGGGATACAGTAAACCTGAAGTGAAGCATCGGAATCTAAAACTGGACTCACAGGAGAGGTTCAAATAATAGAAAGTTAGAGTGTCAGTCCTCTTGTACTTAAGTCGGCATAGTGCGTTTTGTATTAAATTCTAATGCAATTTCTGTCTTTCATCGTCAATAAGAAGTTCCAAGGCATACAGGAAACCTGAAGTGAAGCATCGGAATCTAAAACTGGACTCCTAGGAGAGGTTCAAATCATAGAAACTAAGAGTGTCAGTCCTCTTGTACTTAAGTAGGCATTGTGAATTGTGTATTAAATTCGGATGCAATTACTGTGTTTCATCGCCAATATGAATATCCAAGAGATACAGTAAACCTGAAGTGAAGCATCGGAATCTAAAACTGGACTCACAGGATAGGTTCAAATCATAGAAAGTTAGAGTGTCAGTCCTCTTGACCTTAAGTCGGCATTGTGCCTTTTCAATTTAATTCCGACGCAATTTCTGTGCTTCATCGTCAATAAGAATGTCCAAGGTATACAGTACACCTGAAGTGAAGCACCGGAGTCTAAAACTGGACTCACAGGAGAGGTTCAAATCATAGAAAGTTAGAGTGTCAGTCCTCTTGTACTTAATTCGGCATTGTGAATTTTGTATTAAATTCGGATGCAATTACTATGATTCATCGTCAATAAGAAGGTCCAAGGTATACAGTAAACCTGAAGTGAAGCATCGGAATCTAAAACTGGACTCACAGGAGAGGTTTAAATCATAGAAAGTTAGAGTGTCAGTCCTCATGTACTTAAGTCAGCATTGTGCCTTTTGTATTAAATTTGGATGCAATATCTGTGTTTCATCGTCAATAAGAAGGTCCAAGGTATACAGTAAACCTGAAGTGAAGCATCGGAATCTAAATTAAACTCACAGGAGAGGTTCAAATCATAGAAAGTTAGAGTGTCAGTCCTGTTTTACTTAAGTCGGCATTGTGCCTTTTGTATTAAATTCGGATGCAATTTCTGTGTTTCATCGTCAATAAGATGGTCCAAGGCATACAGTAAACCTGAAGTAAAGCATCGGAATCTAAAACTGGACTCACAGGAGAGGTACAAATAATAGAAAGTTAGAGTGTCTGTCCTCTTGTACTTAAGTCGATATTGTGGCTTTTGAATTTAATTACGATGCAATGTCTGTCTTTCATCGTCAATAAGCAGGTCCAAGCGATGCAGTAAACCTGAAGTGAAGGATCGGAATCTAAAACTGGACTCCTAGGAGAGGTTCAAATCAAAGAAAGTAAGAGTGTCAGTCCTCTTGTACTTAAGTCGGCATTGTGAATTGTGTGATAAATTCGGATGCAATTACTGTGTTTCATCGTCAATAAGAAAGTCCAAGGGATACAGTAAACCTCAAGTGAAGCATCGGAATCTAAAACTGGACTCACAGGAGAGGTTCAAATCATAGAAAGTTAGAATGTCAGTCCTCTTGTACTTAAGTCGGCATTGTGCCTTTTGTATTAAATTCGGATGCAATTTCTGTGTTTCATTGTCAATAAGAAAGTCCAAGGGATACAGTAAACCTGAAGTGAAGCATCGGAATCTAAAACTGGACTCACAGGAGAGGTTAAAATAATAGAAAGTTAGGGTGTCAGTCCTCTTGTACTTAAGTCGGCATAGTGCGTTTTGTATTAAATTCTAATGCAATTTCTGTCTTTCATCGTCAATAAGAAGGTCCAAGGGATACAGGAAACCTGAAGTGAAGCATCGGAATCTAAAACTGGACTCCTAGGAGAGGTTCAAATCATAGAAACTAAGAGTGTCAGTCCTCTTGTACTTAAGTAGGCATTGTGAATTGTGTATTAAATTCGGATGCAATTACTGTGTTTCATTGTCAATAAGAAAGTCCAAGGGATACAGTAAACCTGAAGTGAAGCATCGGAATCTAAAACTGGACTCCTAGGAGAGGTTCAAATCATAGAAAGTTAGAGTGTCAGTCCTCTTGACCTTATGTCGGCATTGTGCCTTTTCAATTTAATTCCGACGCAATTTCTGTGCTTCATCGTCAATAAGAATGTCCAAGGTATACAGTACACCTGAAGTGAAGCACTGGAGTCTAAAACTGGACTCACAGGAGAGGTTCAAATCATAGAAAGTTAGAGTGTCAGTCCTCTTGTACTTAATTCGGCATTGTGAATTTTGTATTAAATTCGGATGCATTTACTATGATTCATCGTCAATAAGAAGGTCCAAGGTATACAGTAAACCTGAAGTGAAGCATCGGAATCTAAAACTGGACTCACAGGAGAGGTTTAAATCATAGAAAGTTAGTGTGTCAGTCCTCATGTACTTAAGTCAGCATTGTGCCTTTTGTATTAAATTTGGATGCAATATCTGTGTTTCATCGTCAATAAGAAGGTCCAAGTTATGCAGTAAACCTGAAGTGAAACATCGGAATCTAAAACTGGACTCACAGGAGAGGTTCTAATCATAGAAGGTTTGAATGTCATTCCTCTAGTACTTAAGTCGGCATTGTGCCTTTTGTATTAAATTCGGATGCAATTTCTGTGTTTCATTGTCAATAAGAAGGTCCAAGGGATACAGTAAACCTGAAGTGAACCATCGGAATCTAAAACTGAACTCACAGGAGAGGTTCAAATCATAGAATGTTAGAGTGTCAGTCCTCTTGTACTTAAGTCGGCATTGTGCCTTTTGAATTTCATTCCGACGCAATTTCTGTGCTTTATTGTCAATAAGAAGGTCCAAGGTATACAGTAAACCTGAAGTGAAGCATCCGAATCTAAAACTGGACTCACAGGAGAGGTTCTAATCATAGAAGGTTTGAATGTCATTCCTCTAGTACTTAAGTCGGCATTGTGCCTTTTGTATTAAATTCGGATGCAATTTCTGTGTTTCATTGTCAATAAGAAGGTCCAAGGGATACAGTAAACCTGAAGTGAAGCATCGGAATCTAAAACTGGACTCACAGGAGATGTTCAAATCATAGAAAGTTGGAGTGTCAGTCCTCTTTTACTTAAGTCGGCATTGTGCCTTTTGAATCCAATTCCGATGCAATTTCTGTGCTTCATCGTCAATAAGAAGGTCCAAGGTATACAGTAAACCTGAAGTGAAGCATCGGAATCTAAAACTATACTCACAGGAGAGGTTCAAATCATAGAAAGTTAAAGTGTCAGTCCTGTTTTACTTAAGTCGGCATTGTGCTTTTTGTATTAAATTCGGATGCAATTTCTGTGTTTCATCGTCAATAAGATGGTCCAAGGCATACAGCAAACCTTAAGTGAAGCATCGGAATCTAAAACTGGACTCACAGGCGCTGTTCAAATCATAGAAAGTTAGAATGTCAGTCCTCTTGTACTTAAGTCGGCATTGTGCCGTTTGTATTAAATTCGGATGCAATTTCTGTGTTTCATTGTCAATAAGAAGGTCCAAGGGATAACGTAAACCTGAAGTGAAGCATCGGAATCTAAAACTGGACACACAGGAGATTTTCAAATCATTGAAAGTTGGAGTGTCAGTCCTCTTTTACTTAAGTCGGCATTGTGCCTTTTGAATCTAATTCCGATGCAATTTCTGTGTTTCATCGTCAATAAGAAGGTCCAAGGGATACAGTAAAAATGAAGTGAAGCATCGGAATCTAAAACTGAACTCGCAGGAGAGGTTCAAATCATAGAATGTTAGAGTGTCAGTCCTCTTGTACTTAAGTCGGCGTTGTGCCTTTTGAATTTAATTCCGACGCAATTTCTGTGCTTTATTGTCAATAAGAAGGTCCAACGTATACAGTAAACCAGAAGTGAAGCATCCAAATCTAAAACTGGACTCACAGGAGAGGTTCAAATCATAGAAAGTTTGAATGTCAGTCCTCTAGTACTTAAGTCGGCATTGTGCCTTTTGTATTAAATTCGGATGCAATTTCTGTGTTTCATTGTCAATAAGAAGGTCCAAGGGATACAGTAAACCTGAAGTGAAGCATCGGAATCTAAAACTGGACTTACAGGAGATGTTCATATCATAGAAAGTTGGAGTGGCAGTCCTCTTTTACTTAAGTCGTCATTGTGCCTTTTGAATCTAATTCCGATGCAATTTCTGTGCTTCATCGTCAATAAGAAGGTCCAAGGTATACAGTAAACCTGAAGTGAAGCTTCGGAATCTAAAACTGGACTCCTAGCAGAGGTTCAAATCATAGAAAGTAAGAGTGTCAGTCCTCTTGTACTTAGGTCGGCATTGTGAATTGTGTGGTAAATTCGGATGCAATTACTGTGTTTCATCGTCAATAAGAAAGTCCAAGGGATACAGTAAACCTCAAGTGAAGCATCGGAATCTAAAAGTGGACTCACAGGAGAGGTTCAAATCATAGAAAGTTAGAATGTCAGTCCTCTTGTACTTAAGTCGGCATTGTGCCTTTTGTATTAAAATCGGATGCAATTTCTGTGTTTCATTGTCAATAAGAAGGTCCAAGGGATACAGTAAACCTGGAGTGAAGCATCGGAATCTAAAACTGGACTCACAGGAGAGGTTCAAATAATAGAAAGTTAGAGTGTCAGTCCTCTTGTACTTAAGTCGGCATGGTGCGTTTTGTATTAAATTCTAATGCAATTTCTGTCTTTCATCGTCAATAAGAAGGTCCAAGGGATACAGGAAACCTGAAGTGAAGCATCGGAATCTAAAACTGGACTCCTAGGAGAGGTTCAAATCATAGAAACTAAGACTGTCAGTCCTCTTGTACTTAAGTAGGCATTGTGAATTGTGTATTACATTCGGATGCAATTACTGTGTTTCATCGCCAATATGAATATCCAAGGGATACAGTAAACCTGAAGTGAAGCATCGGAATCTAAAACTGGACTCACAGGATAGGTTCAAATCATAGAAAGTTAGAGTGTCAGTCCTCTTGACCTTAAGTCGGCATTGTGCCTTTTCAATTTAATTCCGACGCAATTTCTGTGCTTCATCGTCAATAAGAATGTCCAAGGTATACAGTACACCTGAAGTGAAGCACCGGAGTCTAAAACTGGACTCACAGGAGAGGTTCAAATCATAGAAAGTTAGAGTGTCAGTCCTCTTGTACTTAATTCGGCATTGTGAATTTTGTATTAAATTCGGATGCAATTACTATGATTCATCGTCAATAAGAAGGTCCAAGGTATACAGTAAACCTGAAGTGAAGCATCGGAATCTAAAACTGGACTCACAGGAGAGGTTTAAGTCATAGAAAGTTAGAGTGTCAGTCCTCATGTACTTAAGTCAGCATTGTGCCTTTTGTATTAAATTTGGATGCAATATCTGTGTTTCATCGTCAATAAGAAGGTCCAAGTTATGCAGTAAACCTGAAGTGAAACATCGGAATCTAAAACTGGACTCACATGAGAAGTTCGGATCATAGAAAAATTTAGAGTGTCAGTCCTCTCGTACTTAAGTCGGCATTGTGATTTTGAATTAACTTCGGATGCAATTTCTGTGTTTCATCGTCAATAAGAAGGTCCAAGGGATACAGTAAAAATGAAGTGAAGCATCGGAATCTAAAACTGAACTCACAGGAGAGGTTCAAAACATAGAATGTTAGAGTGTCAGTCCTCTTGTACTTAAGTCGGCATTGTGCCTTTTGAATTTAATTCCGACGCAATATCTGTGCTTTATTGTCAATAAGAAGGTCCAAGGTATACAGTAAACCTGAAGTGAAGCATCCGAATCTAAAACTGGACTCACAGGAGAGGTTCAAATCATAGAAAGTTTGAATGTCAGTCCTCTAGTACTTAAGTCGGCATTGTGCCTTTTGTATTAAATTCGGATGCAATTTCTGTGTTTCATTGTCAATAAGAAGGTCCAAGGGATACAGTAAACCTGAAGTGAAGCATCGGAATCTAAAACTGGACTCACAGGAGATGTTCAAATCATAGAAAGTTGGAGTGTCAGTCCTCTTTTACTTAAGTCGGCATTGTGCCTTTTGAATCCAATTCCGATGCAATTTCTGTGCTTCATCGTCAATAAGAAGGTCCAAGGTATACAGTAAACCTTAAGTGAAGCATCGGAATCTAAAACTATACTCACAGGAGAGGTTCAAATCATAGAAAGTTAGAGTGTCAGTCCTGTTTTACTTAAGTCGGCATTGTGCTTTTTGTATTAAATTCGGATGCAATTTCTGTGTTTCATCGTCAATAAGATGGTCCAAGGCATACAGCAAACCTTAAGTGAAGCATCGGAATCTAAAACTGGACTCACAGGCGCTGTTCAAATCATAGAAAGTTAGAATGTCAGTCCTCTTGTACTTAAGTCGGCATTGTGCCGTTTGTATTAAATTCGGATGCAATTTCTGTGTTTCATTGTCAATAAGAAGGTCCAAGGGATAACGTAAACCTGAAGTGAAGCATCGGAATCTAAAACTGGACACACAGGAGATTTTCAAATCATTGAAAGTTGGAGTGTCAGTCCTCTTTTACTTAAGTCGGCATTGTGCCTTTTGAATCTAATTCCGATGCAATTTCTGTGTTTCATCGTCAATAAGAAGGTCCAAGGGATACAGTAAAAATGAAGTGAAGCATCGGAATCTAAAACTGAACTCACAGGAGAGGTTCAAATCATAGAATGTTAGAGTGTCAGTCCTCTTGTACTTAAGTGGGCATTGTGACTTTTGAATTTAATTCCGACGCAATTTCTGTGCTTTATTGTCAATAAGAAGGTCCAAGGTATACAGTAAACCTGAAGTGAAGCATCCGAATCTAAAACTGGACTCACAGGAGAGGTTCAAATCATAGAAAGTTTGAATGTCAGTCCTCTAGGACTTAAGTCGGCATTGTGCCTTTTGTATTAAATTCGGATGCAATTTCTGTGTTTCATCGTCAATAAGATGGTCCAAGGCATACAGTAAACCTGAAGTGAAGCATCGGAATCTAAAACTGGACTCTCAGGAGAGGTTCAAATAATAGAAAGTTAGAGTGTCAGTCCTCTTGTACTTAAGTCGATATTGTGGCTTTTGAATTTAATTACGATGCAATGTCTGTCTTTCATCGTAAATAAGAAGGTCCAAGCGATACTGTAAACCTGAAGTGAAGGATCGGAATCTAAAACTGGACTCACAGGAGAGGTTCAAATCATAGAAAGTAAGAGTGTCAGTCCTCTTGTACTTAAGTCGGCATTGTGAATTGTGTGATAAATTCGGATGCAATTACTGTGTTTCATCGTCAATAAGAAAGTCCAAGGGATACAGTAAACCACAAGTGAAGCATCGGAATCTAAAACTGGACTCACATGAGAAGTTCGGATCATAGAAAAATTTAGAGTGTCAGTCCTCTCGTACTTAAGTCGGCATTGTGATTTTGAATTAACTTCGGATGCAATTTCTGTGTTTCATCGTCAATAAGAAGGTCCAAGGGATACGGTAAAAATGAAGTGAAGCATCGGAATCTAAAACTGAACTCACAGGAGAGGTTCAAATCATAGAAAGTTAGAGTGTCAGTCCTCTTGTACTTAAGTCGATATTGTGGCTTTTGAATTTAATTACGATGCAATGTCTGTCTTTCATCGTCAATAAGAAGGTCCAAGCGATACTGTAAACCTGAAGTGAAGGATCGGAATCTAAAACTGGACTCACAGGAGAGGTTCAAATCATAGAATGTTAGAGTGTCAGTCCTCTTGTACTTAAGTCGGCATTGTGCCTTTTGAGTTTAATTCCGACGCAATTTCTGTGCTTTATTGTGCAATAAGAAGGTCCAAGGTATACAGTAAACCTGAAGTGAAGCATCGGAATCTAAAACTATACTCACAGGAGAGATTCAAATCATAGAAAGTTAGAGTGTCAGTCCTGTTTTACTTAAGTCGGCATTGTGCTTTTTGTATTAAATTCGGATGCAATTTCTGTGTTTCATCGTCAATAAGATGGTCCAAGGCATACAGCAAACCTTAAGTGAAGCATCGGAATCTAAAACTGGACTCACAGGCGCTGTTCAAATCATAGAGAGTTAGAATGTCAGTCCTCTTGTACTTAAGTCGGCATTGTGCCGTTTGTATTAAATTCGGATGCAATTTCTGTGTTTCATTGTCAATAAGAAGGTCCAAGGGATAACGTAAACCTGAAGTGAAGCATCGGAATCTAAAACTGGACCCACAGGAGATTTTCAAATCATTGAAAGTTGGAGTGTCAGTCCTCTTTTACTTAAGTCGGCATTGTGCCTTTTGAATCTAATTCCGATGCAATTTCTGTGCTTCATCGTCAATAAGAAGGTCCAAGGTATACAGTAAACCTGAAGTGAAGCATCGGAATCTAAAACTGGACTCACAGGAGAGGTTCAAATCATAGAAAGTTAGAGTGTCAGTCCTGTTTTACTTTAGTCGGCATTGTGACTTTTGTATTAAATTCGGATGCAATTTCGGTGTTTCATCGTCAATAAGATGGTCCAAGGGATACAGTAAACCTGACGTGAAGCATCGGAATCTAAAACTGGACTCACAGGAGAAGTTCAGATCATAGAAAAATGTAGAGTGTCAGTCCTCTCGTACTTAAGTCGGCATTGTGATTTGAATTAAGTTCGGATGCAATTTCTGTGTTTCATCGTCAATAAGAAGGTCCAACGGATACAGTAATCCTGAAGTGAAGCATCGGAATCTAAAACTGAACTCACAGGAGTGGTTCAAATCATAGAATGTTAGAGTGTCAGTCCCCTTGTACTTAAGTCGTCATTGTGCCTTTTGAATTTAATTCCGACGAAATTTCTGTGCTTCATCGTCAATAAGATGGTCCAAGGAATACAGTAAACCTGAAGTGAAGCATCCGAATCTAAAACTGGACTCACAGGAGAGGTTCAAACCATAGAAAGTTAGAATGTCAGTCCTCTTGTACTTAAAACGGCATTGTGCCTTTTGTATTAAATTCGGATGCAATATCTGTGTTTCATTGTCAGTAAGAAGGTCCAAGGGATACAGTAAACCTGCAGTGAAGCATCGGAATCTAAAACTGGACTCACAGGAGATGTTCAAATCATAGAAAGTTGGAGTGTCAGTCCTCTTTTACTTAAGTCAGCATTGTGCCTTTTGTATTTAATTCCGATGCAATTTCTGTGTTTCATCGTCAATAAGGAGGTCCAAGGTATACAGTAAACCTGAAGTGAAGCATCGGAATCTAAAACTGGACTCCTAGGAGAGGTTCAAATCATAGAAAGTAAGAGTGTAAGTCGTCTTGTACTTAAGTCGGCATTGTTAATTTTGTATTAAATTCGGATGCAATTACTGTGTTTCATCGTCAATAAGAAGGTCCAAGGGATACAGTAAACTTCAAGTGAAGCAACGGAATCTAAAACTGGACTCACAGGAGAGGTTCAGATCATAGAAAGTTAGAGTGTCAGTCCTCTTGTACTTAAGTCGGCATTGTGCGTTTTGAATTTAATTCCGTTGCAATTTCTGTGCTTCATCGTCAATAAGAAGGTCCAAGGGATACAGTAAACCTGAAGTGAAGCATCGGAATCTAAAACTGAACTCACAGGAGAGGTTCAATTCATAGAATGTTAGAGTGTCAGTCCCCTTGTACTTAAGTCGGCATTGTGCCTTTTGAATTTAATTCCGACGCAATTTCTGTGCTTCATCGTCAATAAGAAGGTCCAAGGGATACAGTAAACCTGAAGTGAAGCATCTGAATCTAAAACTGGACTCACAGGAGTTGTTCAAATCATAGAAAGTTGGAATGTCAGTCCTCTTTTACTTAAGTCAGCATTGTGCCTTTTGTATTTAATTCCGATGCAATTTATGTGTTTCATCGTCAATAAGGAGGTCCAAGGTATACAGTAGACCTGAAGTGAAGCATCGGAATCTAAAACTGGACTCCTAGGAGAGGTTCAAATCATAGAAAGTAAGAGTGTAAGTCGTCTTGTACTTAAGTCGGCATTGTGAATTTTGTATTAAATTCGGATGCAATTACTGTGTTTCATCGTCAATAAGAAGGTCCAAGGGATACAGTAAACCTCAAGTGAAGCAACGGAATCTAAAACTGGACTCACAGGAGAGGTTCAGATCATAGAAAGTTAGAGTGTCAGTCCTCTTGTACTTAATTCGGCATTGTGTCTTTTGTATTAAATTCGGATGCAATTACTATGTTTCGTCGTCAATAAGAAGGTCCAAGGTATGCAGTAAACCTGAAGTGAAGCATCGGAATCTAAAACTGGACTCACAGGAGAGGTTCAGATCATAGAAAGTTAGAGTGTCAGTCCTCTTGTACTTAAGTCGATATTGTGCCTTTTGAATTTAATTCCGATGCAATTTCTGCGCTTCATCGTCAATAAAAAGGTCCAAGGTATACAGTAAACCTGAAGTGAAGCATCGGAATCTAAAACTGGACTCACAGGATAGGTTCAAATCATAGAAAGTTAGAGTGTCAGTGCTCTGGTCTTAAGTTGGCATTGTGCCTTTTGAATTTAATTCCGACGCAATTTCTGTGCTTCATCGTCAATAAGAATGTCCAAGGTATGCAGTACACCTGAAGTGAAGCATAGGAATCTAAAACTGGACTCACTGGAGAGGTTCAAATCATAGAAAGTTAGAGTGACAGTCCTCTTGTATTTAAGACGGCATTGTGCCTTTTGAATTTAATTCGATGCAATTTCTGTGTTTCATCGTCAATAAGAGGGTCCAAGGTATACAGTACACCTGAAGTGAAGCATAGGAATCTAAAACTGGACTCACTGGAGAGGTTCAAATCATAGAAAGTTAGAGTGACAGTCCTCTTGTAGTTAAGACTGCATAGTGCCTTTTGAATTTAATTCGATGCAATTTTTGTATTTCATCGTCAATAAGAAGGTCCAAGGTATACAGTAAACCTGAAGTGAAGCATTGGAATCTAAAACTGGACTCACAGGAGAGGATCAAATCGTAGTAAGTTAGAGTGTCAGTCCTCTTGTACTTAAGTCGATATTGTGCCTTTTGAATTTAATTCCGATGAAATTTCTGTGCTTCATCGTCAATACGAAGGTCCAAGGTATACAGTAAACCTGAAGTGAAGCATCGGAATCTGAAACTTGACTCACAGGAACGTTCAAATCATAGAAAGTTAGTGTGTCAGTCCTCTTGTACTTAAGTCGGCATTGTGCCTTTTGTATTTAATTCCGATGCAATTTCTGTGTTTCATCGTCAATAAGGAGGTCCAAGGTATACGGTAAACCTGAAATGAAGCATCGGAATCTAAAACTGGACTCACAGGAGAGGTTCAAATCATAGAATGTTAGAGTGTCAGTCCTGTTTTACTTAAGTCGGCATTGTGCTTTTTGTATTAAATTCGGATGCAATTTCTGTGTCTCATCGTCAATAAGATGGTCCAAGGCATACAGTAAACCTGAAGTGAAGCATCGGAATCTAAAACTGGACTCACAGGGAGGTTCAAATAATAGAAAGTGAGAGTGTCAGTCCTCTTGTACTTAATTTGGCATTGTGCCTTTGGTATTAAATTCGGATGCAATTACTATGTTTCGTCGTCAATAAGAAGGTCCAAGGTATACAGTAAACCTGAAGTGAAGCATCGGAATCTAAAACTGGACTCACAGGAGTGGTTTAAATCATAGAAAGTTAGAGTGTCAGTCCTCATGTACTGAAGTCGGCATTGTGACTTTTGTATTAAATTTGGATGCAATTTCTGTGTTTCATCGTCAATAAGAAGATCCAAGGTATGCAGTAAACCTGAAGTGAAGCATCGGAATCTAAAACTGGACTCACAGAAGAAGTTCAGATCATAGAAAAATGTAGAGTGTAAGTCGTCTTGTACATAAGTCGGCATTGTGAATTTTGTATTAAATTCGGATGCAATTACTGTGTTTCATCGTCAATAAGAAGGTCCAAGGGGTACAGTAAATCTCAAGTGAAGCATCGGAATCTAAAACTGGACTCACAGGAGAGGTTCAAATCATAGAAAGTTAGAGTGTCAGTCCTCTTGTACTTAAGTCGGCATTGTGCGTTTTGAATTTAATTCCGTTGCAATTTCTGTGCTTCATCGTCAATAAGAATGTCCAAGGGATACAGTAAACCTGAAGTGAAGCATCCGAATCAAAAACTGGACTCACAGGAGAGGTTCAAACCATAGAAAGTTAGAATGTCAGTCCTCTTGTACTTAGGTCGGCATTGTGCCGTTTGTATTAAATTCGGATGCAATTTCTGTGCTTCATCGTCAATAAGAAGGTCCAAGGTATACAGTAAACCTGAAGTGAAGCATCGGAATCTAAAACTGGACTCACAGGAGGGGTTCAAATCATAGAAAGTTAGAGTGTCAGTCCTGTTTTACTTTAGTCGGCATTGTGCCTTTTGTATTAAATTCGGATGCAATTTCGGTGTTTCATCATCAATAAGATGGTCCAAGGGATACAGTAAACCTGACGTGAAGCATCGGAATCTAAAACTGGACTCACAGGAGAAGTTCAGATCATAGAAAAATGTAGAGTGTCAGTCCTCTCGTACTTAAGTCGGCATTGTGATTTGAATTAAGTTCGGATGCAATTTCTGTGTTTCATCGTCAATAAGAAGGTCCAACGGATACAGTAATCCTGAAGTGAAGCATCGGAATCTAAAACTGAACTCACAGGAGTGGTTCAAATAATAGAATGTTAGAGTGTCAGTCCCCTTGTACTTAAGTCGTCATTGTGCCTTTTGAATTTAATTCCGACGCAATTTCTGTGCTTCATCGTCAATAAGATGGTCCAAGGAATACAGTAAACCTGAAGTGAAGCATCCGAATCTAAAACTGGACTCACAGGAGAGGTTCAAACCATAGAAAGTTAGAATGTCAGTCCTCTTGTACTTAAAACGGTATTGTGCCTTTTGTATTTAATTCGGATGCAATATCTGTGTTTCATTGTCAGTAAGAAGGTCCAAGGGATACAGTAAACCTGAAGTGAAGCATCAGAATCTAAAACTGGACTCACAGGAGATGTTCAAATCATAGAAAGTTGGAGTGTCAGTCCTCTTTTACTTAAGTCAGCATTGTGTCTTTTGTATTTAATTCCGATGCAATTTCTGTGTTTCATCGTCAATAAGGAGGTCCAAGGTATACAGTAAACCTGAAGTGAAGCATCGGAATCTAAAACTGGACTCCTAGGAGAGGTTCAAATCATAGAAAGTAAGAGTGTAAGCCGTCTTGTACTTAAGTCGGCATTGTTAATTTTGTATTAAATTCGGATGCAATTACTGTGTTTCATCGTCAATAAGAAGGTCCAAGGGATACAGTAAACCTCAAGTGAAGCAACGGAATCTAAAACTGGACTCACAGGAGAGGTTCAGATCATAGAAAGTTAGAGTGTCAGTCCTCTTGTACTTAAGTCGGCATTGTGCGTTTTGAATTTAATTCCGTTGCAATTTCTGTGCTTCATCGTCAATAAGAATGTCCAAGGTATGCAGTACACCTGAAGTGAAGCATAGGAATCTAAAACTGGACTCACTGGAGAGGTTCAAATCATAGAAAGTTAGAGTGACAGTCCTCTTGTATTTAAGACGGCATTGTGCCTTTTGAATTTAATTCGATGCAATTTCTGTGTTTCATCGTCAATAAGAGGGTCCAAGGTATACAGTACACCTGAAGTGAAGCATAGGAATCTAAAACTGGACTCACTGGAGAGGTTCAAATCATAGAAAGTTAGAGTGACAGTCCTCTTGTAGTTAAGACTGCATAGTGCCTTTTGAATTTAATTCGATGCAATTTTTGTATTTCATCGTCAATAAGAAGGTCCAAGGTATACAGTAAACCTGAAGTGAAGCATTGGAATCTAAAACTGGACTCACAGGAGAGGATCAAATCGTAGTAAGTTAGAGTGTCAGTCCTCTTGTACTTAAGTCGATATTGTGCCTTTTGAATTTAATTCCGATGAAATTTCTGTGCTTCATCGTCAATACGAAGGTCCAAGGTATACAGTAAACCTGAAGTGAAGCATCGGAATCTGAAACTTGACTCACAGGAACGTTCAAATCATAGAAAGTTAGTGTGTCAGTCCTCTTGTACTTAAGTCGGCATTGTGCCTTTTGTATTTAATTCCGATGCAATTTCTGTGTTTCATCGTCAATAAGGAGGTCCAAGGTATACGGTAAACCTGAAATGAAGCATCGGAATCTAAAACTGGACTCACAGGAGAGGTTCAAATCATAGAATGTTAGAGTGTCAGTCCTGTTTTACTTAAGTCGGCATTGTGCTTTTTGTATTAAATTCGGATGCAATTTCTGTGTCTCATCGTCAATAAGATGGTCCAAGGCATACAGTAAACCTGAAGTGAAGCATCGGAATCTAAAACTGGACTCACAGGGAGGTTCAAATAATAGAAAGTGAGAGTGTCAGTCCTCTTGTACTTAATTTGGCATTGTGCCTTTGGTATTAAATTCGGATGCAATTACTATGTTTCGTCGTCAATAAGAAGGTCCAAGGTATACAGTAAACCTGAAGTGAAGCATCGGAATCTAAAACTGGACTCACAGGAGTGGTTTAAATCATAGAAAGTTAGAGTGTCAGTCCTCATGTACTGAAGTCGGCATTGTGACTTTTGTATTAAATTTGGATGCAATTTCTGTGTTTCATCGTCAATAAGAAGATCCAAGGTATGCAGTAAACCTGAAGTGAAGCATCGGAATCTAAAACTGGACTCACAGAAGAAGTTCAGATCATAGAAAAATGTAGAGTGTAAGTCGTCTTGTACATAAGTCGGCATTGTGAATTTTGTATTAAATTCGGATGCAATTACTGTGTTTCATCGTCAATAAGAAGGTCCAAGGGGTACAGTAAATCTCAAGTGAAGCATCGGAATCTAAAACTGGACTCACAGGAGAGGTTCAAATCATAGAAAGTTAGAGTGTCAGTCCTCTTGTACTTAAGTCGGCATTGTGCGTTTTGAATTTAATTCCGTTGCAATTTCTGTGCTTCATCGTCAATAAGAATGTCCAAGGGATACAGTAAACCTGAAGTGAAGCATCCGAATCAAAAACTGGACTCACAGGAGAGGTTCAAACCATAGAAAGTTAGAATGTCAGTCCTCTTGTACTTAGGTCGGCATTGTGCCGTTTGTATTAAATTCGGATGCAATTTCTGTGCTTCATCGTCAATAAGAAGGTCCAAGGTATACAGTAAACCTGAAGTGAAGCATCGGAATCTAAAACTGGACTCACAGGAGGGGTTCAAATCATAGAAAGTTAGAGTGTCAGTCCTGTTTTACTTTAGTCGGCATTGTGCCTTTTGTATTAAATTCGGATGCAATTTCGGTGTTTCATCATCAATAAGATGGTCCAAGGGATACAGTAAACCTGACGTGAAGCATCGGAATCTAAAACTGGACTCACAGGAGAAGTTCAGATCATAGAAAAATGTAGAGTGTCAGTCCTCTCGTACTTAAGTCGGCATTGTGATTTGAATTAAGTTCGGATGCAATTTCTGTGTTTCATCGTCAATAAGAAGGTCCAACGGATACAGTAATCCTGAAGTGAAGCATCGGAATCTAAAACTGAACTCACAGGAGTGGTTCAAATAATAGAATGTTAGAGTGTCAGTCCCCTTGTACTTAAGTCGTCATTGTGCCTTTTGAATTTAATTCCGACGCAATTTCTGTGCTTCATCGTCAATAAGATGGTCCAAGGAATACAGTAAACCTGAAGTGAAGCATCCGAATCTAAAACTGGACTCACAGGAGAGGTTCAAACCATAGAAAGTTAGAATGTCAGTCCTCTTGTACTTAAAACGGTATTGTGCCTTTTGTATTTAATTCGGATGCAATATCTGTGTTTCATTGTCAGTAAGAAGGTCCAAGGGATACAGTAAACCTGAAGTGAAGCATCAGAATCTAAAACTGGACTCACAGGAGATGTTCAAATCATAGAAAGTTGGAGTGTCAGTCCTCTTTTACTTAAGTCAGCATTGTGTCTTTTGTATTTAATTCCGATGCAATTTCTGTGTTTCATCGTCAATAAGGAGGTCCAAGGTATACAGTAAACCTGAAGTGAAGCATCGGAATCTAAAACTGGACTCCTAGGAGAGGTTCAAATCATAGAAAGTAAGAGTGTAAGCCGTCTTGTACTTAAGTCGGCATTGTTAATTTTGTATTAAATTCGGATGCAATTACTGTGTTTCATCGTCAATAAGAAGGTCCAAGGGATACAGTAAACCTCAAGTGAAGCAACGGAATCTAAAACTGGACTCACAGGAGAGGTTCAGATCATAGAAAGTTAGAGTGTCAGTCCTCTTGTACTTAAGTCGGCATTGTGCGTTTTGAATTTAATTCCGTTGCAATTTCTGTGCTTCATCGTCAATAAGAAGGTCCAAGGGATACAGTAAACCTGAAGTGAAGCATCGGAATCTAAAACTGAACTCACAGGAGAGGTTCAATTCATAGAATGTTAGAGTGTCAGTCCCCTTGTACTTAAGTCGGCATTGTGCCTTTTGAATTTAATTCCGACGCAATTTCTGTGCTTCATCGTCAATAAGAAGGTCCAAGGGATACAGTAAATCTGAAGTGAAGCATCTGAATCTAAAACTGGACTCACAGGAGTTGTTCAAATCATAGAAAGTTGGAATGTCAGTCCTCTTTTACTTAAGTCAGCATTGTGCCTTTTGTATTTAATTCCGATGCAATTTCTGTGTTTCATCGTCAATAAGGAGGTCCAAGGTATACAGTAGACCTGAAGTGAAGCATCGGAATCTAAAACTGGACTCCTAGGAGAGGGTCAAATCATAGAAAGTAAGAGTGTAAGTCGTCTTGTACTTAAGTCGGCATTGTGAATTTTGTATTAAATTCGGATGCAATTACTGTGTTTCATCGTCAATAAGAAGGTCCAAGGGATACAGTAAACCTCAAGTGAAGCAACGGAATCTAAAACTGGACTCACAGGAGAGGTTCAGATCATAGAAAGTTAGAGTGTCAGTCCTCTTGCACTTAAGTCAGCATTGTGCCTTTTGAATCTAATTCCGATGCAGTTTCTGTGCTTCATCGTCAATACGATGGTCCAAGGTATACAGTAAACCTGAACTGAAGCATCGGAATCTAAAACTGGACTCACAGGAGAGGTTCAAATCATAGAATGTTAGAGTGTCAGTCCTGCATTACTTAAGTCGGCACTGTGCTTTTTGTATTAAATTCGGATGCAATTTCTGTGTTTCATCGTCAATAAGATGGTTCAAGGCATACAGTAAACCTGAAGTGAAGCATCGGAATCTAAAACTGGACTCACAGGGAGGTTCAAATAATAGAAAGTTAGAGTGTAAGTCCTCATGTACTTAAGTCGGCATTGTGCCTTTTGTATTAAATTTGGATGCAATTTCTGTGTTTCATCGTCAATAAGAAGGTCCAAGGTATGCAGTAAACCTGAAGTGATGCATCGGAATCTAAAACTGCACTCACAGGAGAAGTTCAGATCATAGAAAAATGTAGAGTGTCAGTCCTCTCGTACTTTAGTCGGCATTGTGATTTTGAATTAAGTTCGGATGCAATTTCTGTGTTTCATCGTCAATAGGAAGGTCCAAGGGATACAGTAAACCTGAAGTGAAGCATCGGAATCTAAAACTGGACTCACAGGATAGGTTCAAATCATAGAAAGTTAGAGTGTCATTCCTCTGGTCTTAAGTTTTCATTGTGCCTTTTGAATTTAATTCCGACGCAATTTCTGTGCTTCATCGTCAATAAGAATATCCAAATTATACAGTACACCTGAAGCGAAGCATAGGAATCTAAAACTGGACTCACTGGAGAGGTTCAAATCATAGAAAGTTAGAGTGACAGTCCTCTTGTAGTTAAGACGGCATTGTGCCTTTTGAATTTAATTCGATGCAATTTCTGTGTTTCATCGTCAATAAGAAGGTGTAAGGTATACAGTAAACCTGAAGTGAAGCATTGGAATCTAAAACTGGACTCACAGGAGAGGATCAAATCATAGTAAGTTAGAGTGTCAGTCCTCTTGTACTTAAGTCGATATTGTGCCTTTTGAATTTAATTCCGATGCAATTTCTGTGCTTCATCGTCAATAAGAAGGTCCAAGGTATACAGTAAACCTGAAGTGAAGCATCGGAATCTAAAACTGGACTCACAGGAACGTTCAAATCATAGAAAGTTAGAGTGTCAGTCCTCTTGTACTTAAGTCGGCATTGTGCCTTTTGTATTTAATTCCGATGCAATTTCTGTGTTTCATCGTCAATAAGGGGGTCCAGGGTATACAGTAGACCTGAAGTGAAGCATCGGAATCTAAAACTGGACTCCTAGGAGAGGTTCAAATCGTAGAAAGTAAGAGTGTAAGTCGTCTTGTACTTAAGTCGGCATTGTGAATTTTGTATTAAATTCGGATGCAATTACTGTGTTTCATCGTCAATAAGAAGGTCCAAGGGATACAGTAAATCTCAAGTGAAGCATCGGAATCTAAAACTGGACTCACAGGAGAGGTTCAGATCATAGAAAGTTAGAGTGTCAGTCCCCTTGTACTTAAGTCGGCATTGTGCGTTTTGAATTTAATTCCGTTGCAATTTCTGTGCTTCATCGTCAATAAGAATGTCCAAGGGATACAGTAAACCTGAAGTGAAGCTTCGGAATCTAAAACTGAACTCACAGGAGAGGTTCAAATCATAGAATGTTAGAGTGTCAGTCCCCTTGTACTTACGTCGGCATTGTGCCTTTTGAATTTAATTCCGACGCAATTTCTGTGCTTCATCGTCAATAAGAAGGTCCAAGGTATACAGTAAACCTGAAGTGAAGCATCCGAATCTAAAACTAGACTCAGAGGGGAGGTTCAAACCATAGAAAGTTAGAATGTCAGTCCTCTTGTACTTAAGTCGGCATTGTGCGTTTTGTATTAAATTCGGATGCAATATCTGTGTTTCATTGTCAGTAAGAATGTCCAAGGGATACAGTAAACCTGAAGTGAAGCATCGGAATCTAAAACTGGACTCACAGGAGATGTTCAAATCATAGAAAGTTGGAGTGTCAGTCCTCTTTTACTTAAGTCAGCATTGTGCCTTTTGAATCTAATTCCAATGCAATTTCTGTGCTTCATCGTTAATAAGATGGTCCAAGGTATACAGTAAACCTGAATTGAAGCATCGGAATCTAAAACTGGACTCACAAGAGAGGTTCAAATCATAGAATGTTAGAGTGTCAGTCCTGTTTTACTTAAGTCGGCATTGTGCTTTTTGTATTATATTCGGATGCCATTTCTGTGTTTCATCGTCAATAAGATGGTCCAAGGCATACAGTAAACCTGAAGTGAAGCATCGGAATCTAAAACTGGACTCACAGGTAGGTTCAAATAATAGAAAGTTAGAGTGTCAGTCCTCTTGTACTTAATTCGGCATTGTGCCTTTTGTATTAAATTCGGATGCAATTACTATGTTTCGTCGTCAATAAGAAGGTCCAAGGTATACAGTAAACCTGAAGTGAAGCATCGGAATCTAAAACTGGACTCACAGGAGTGGTTTAAATCATAGAAAGTTAGAGTGTCAGTCCTCATGTACTTAAGTCGGCATTGTGCCATTTGTATTAAATTTGGATGCAATTTCTGTGTTTCATCGTCAATAAGAAGGTCCAAGGTATGCAGTAAACCTGAAGTGAAGCATCGGAATCTAAAACTGGACTCACAGGAGAAGTTCAGATCATAGAAAAATGTAGAGTGTCAGTCCTCTCGAACTTAAGCCGGCATTGTGATTTTGAATTAAGTTCGGATGCAATTTCTGTGTTTCATCGTCAATAAGAAGGTCCAACGATACAGTAAACCTGAAGTGAAGCATAGGAATCTAAAACTGAACTGACAGGAGAGGTTCAAATCATAGAATGTTAGAGTGTCAGTCCCCTTGTACTTAAGTCGGCATTGTGGCTTTTGTATTTAATTCCGATGCAATTTCTGTGTTTCATCGTCAATAAGGAGGTCCAGGGTATACAGTAAACCTGAAGTGAGGCATCGGAATCTAAAACTGGACTCCTAGGAGAGGTTCAAATCATAGAAAGTAAGAGTGTAAGTCGTCTTGTACTTAAGTCGGCATTGTGAATTTTGTATTAAATTCGGATGCAATTACTGTGTTTCATCGTCAATAAGAAGGTCCAAGGGATACAGTAAACCTCAAGTGAAGCATCGGAATCTAAAACTGAACTCACAGGAGATGTTCAAATCATAGAAAGTTGGAGTGTCAGTCCTCTTTTACTTAAGTCAGCATTGTGCCTTTTGAATCTAATTCCGATGCAATTTCTGTGCTTCATCGTCAATACGATGGTCCAAGGTATACAGTAAACCTGAATTGAAGCATCGGAATCTAAAACTGGACTCACAGGAGAGGTTCAAATCAAAGAATGTTAGAGTGTCAGTCCTGTTTTACTTAAGTCGGCATTGTGCTTTTTGTATTAAATTCGGATGCAATTTCTGTGTTTCATCGTCAATAAGAAGGTATAAGGTATGCAGTAAACCTGAAGTGAAGCATCGGAATCTAAAACTAGACTCACAGGAGAAGTTCAGATCATAGAAAAATGTAGAGTGTCAGTCCTCTCGTACTTATGTCGGCATTGTGATTTTGAATTAAGGTCGGATGCAATTTCTGTGTTTCATCGTCAATAAGAAGGTCCAAGGTATACAGTAAACCTGAAGTGAAGCATCGGATTCTAAAACTGGACTCACAGGAACGTTCAAATCATAGAAAGTTAGAGTGTCAGTCCTCTTGTACTTAAGTCGGCATTGTGCCATTTGTATTAAATTTGGATGCAATTTCTGTGTTTCATCGTCAATAAGAAGGTCCAAGGTATGCAGTAAACCTGAAGTGAAGCATCGGAATCTAAAACTGGACTCACAGGAGAAGTTCAGATCATAGAAAAATGTAGAGTGTCAGTCCTCTCGTACTTAAGCCGGCATTGTGATTTTGAATTAAGTTCGGATGCAATTTCTGTGTTTCATCGTCAATAAGAAGGTCCAACGATACAGTAAACCTGAAGTGAAGCATAGGAATCTAAAACTGAACTCACAGGAGAGGTTCAAATCATACAATGTTAGAGTGTCAGTCCCCTTGTACTTAAGTCGGCATTGTGGCTTTTGTATTTAATTCCGATGCAATTTCTGTGTTTCATCGTCAATAAGGAGGTCCAGGGTATACAGTAGACCTGAAGTGAGGCATCGGAATCTAAAACTGGACTCCTAGGAGAGGTTCAAATCATAGAAAGTAAGAGTGTAAGTCGTCTTGTACTTAAGTCGGCATTGTGAATTTTGTATTAAATTCGGATGCAATTACTGTGTTTCATCGTCAATAAGAAGGTCCAAGGGATACAGTAAACCTCAAGTGAAGCATCGGAATCTAAAACTGAACTCACAGGAGATGTTCAAATCATAGAAAGTTGGAGTGTCAGTCCTCTTTTACCTAAGTCAGCATTGTGCCTTTTGAATCTAATTCCGATGCAATTTCTGTGCTTCATCGTCAATAAGATGGTCCAAGGTATACAGTAAACCTGAATTGAAGCATCGGAATCTAAAACTGGACTCACAGGAGAGGTTCAAATCAAAGAATGTTAGAGTGTCAGTCCTGTTTTACTTAAGTCGGCATTGTGCTTTTTGTATTAAATTCGGATGCAATTTCTGTGTTTCATCGTCAATAAGAAGGTCCAAGGTATGCAGTAAACCTGAAGTGAAGCATCGGAATCTAAAACTGGACTCACAGGAGAAGTTCAGATCATAGAAAAATGTAGAGGGTCAGTCCTCTCGTACTTATGTCGGCATTGTGATTTTGAATTAAGTTCGGATGCAATTTCTGTGTTTCATCGTCAATAAGAAGGTCCAAGGTATACAGTAAACCTGAAGTGAAGCATCGGATTCTAAAACTGGACTCACAGGAACGTTCAAATCATAGAAAGTTAGAGTGTCAGTCCTCTTGTACTTAAGTCGGCATTGTGCCTTTTGTATTTAATTCCGATGCAATTTCAGTGTTTCATCGTCAATAAGGAGGTCCAGGGTATACAGTAAAACTCAAGTGAAGCATAGGAATCTAAAACTGAACTCACAGGAGAGGTTCAAATCATAGAATGTTAGAGTGTCAGTCCCCTTGTACTTAAGTCGGCATTGTGCCTTTTGTATTTAATTCCGATGCAATTTCTGTGTTTCATCGTCAATAAGGAGGTCCAGGGTATACAGTAAACCTGAAGTGAGGCATCGGAATCTAAAACTGGACTCCTAGGAGAGGTTCAAATCATAGAAAGTAAGAGTGTAAGTCGTCTTGTACTTAAGTCGGCATTGTGAATTTTGTATTAAATTCGGATGCAATTACTGTGTTTCATCGTCAATAAGAAGGTCCAGGGGATACAGTAAACCTCAAGTGAAGCATCGGAATCTAAAACTGGACTCACAGGAGATGTTCAAATCATAGAAAGTTGGAGTGTCAGTCCTCTTTTACTTAAGTCAGCATTGTGCCTTTTGAATCTAATTCCGATGCAATTTCTGTGCTTCATCGTCAATAAGATGGTCCAAGGTATACAGTAAACCTGAATTGAAGCATCGGAATCTAAAACTGGACTCACAGGAGAGGTTCAAATCAAAGAATGTTAGAGTGTCAGTCCTGTTTTACTTAAGTCGGCATTGTGCTTTTTGTATTAAATTCGGATGCAATTTCTGTGTTTCATCGTCAATAAGAAGGTCCAAGGCATGCAGTAAACCTGAAGTGAAGCATCGGAATCTAAAACTGGACTCACAGGTGAAGTTCAGATCATAGAAAAATGTAGAGTGTCAGTCCTCTCGTACTTATGTCGGCATTGTGATTTTGAATTAAGTTCGGATGCAATTTCTGTGTTTCATCGTCAATAAGAAGGTCCAAGGTATACAGTAAACCTGAAGTGAAGCATCGGATTCTAAAACTGGACTCACAGGAACGTTCAAATCATAGAAAGTTAGAGTGTCAGTCCTCTTGTACTTAAGTCGGCATTGTGCCTTTTGTATTTAATTCCGATGCAATTTCAGTGTTTCATCGTCAATAAGGAGGTCCAGGGTATACAGTAAACCTCAAGTGAAGCATCGGAATCTAAAACTGGACTCCTAGGAGAGGTTCAAATCATAGAAAGTAAGAGTGTAAGTCGTCTTGTACTTAAGTCGGCATTGTGAATTTTGTATTAAATTCGGATGCAATTACTGTGTTTCATCGTCAATAAGAAGGTCTAAGGGATACAGTAAACCTCAAGTGAAGCATCGGAATCTAAAACTGGACTCACAGGAGAGGTTCAGATCATAGAAAGTTAGAGTGTCAGTAATCTTGTACTTAAGTCGGCATTGTGCGTTTTGAATTTAATTCCGTTGCAATTTCTGTGCTTCATCGTCAATAAGAAGGTCCAAGGGATACAGTAAACCTGAAGTGAAGCATCGGAATCTAAAACTGAACTCACAGGAGAGGTTCAAATCATAGAATGTTAGAGTGTCAGTCCCCTTGTACTTAAGTCGGCATTGTGCCTTTTGAATTTAATTCCGACGCAATTTCTGTGCTTCATCGTCAATAAGAAGGTCCGAGGTATACAGTAAACCTGAAGTGAAGTATCCGAATCTAAAACTGGACTCACAGGAGAGGTTCAAGCCATAGAAAGTTAGAATGTCAGTCCTCTTGTATTTAAGTCGGCAGTGTGACTCTTGTATTAAATTCGGATGCAATATCTGTGTTTCATTGTCAGTAAGAAGGTACAAGGGATACAGTAAACCTGAAGTGAAGCATCGGAATCTAAAACTGGACTCACAGGAGATGTTCAAATCATAGAAAGTTGGAGTGTCAGTCCTCTTTTACTGAAGTCAGCATTGTGCCTTTTGAATCTAATTCCGATGCAATTTCTGTGCTTCATCGTCAATAAGATGGTCCAAGGTATACAGTAAACCTGAATTGAAGCATCGGATTCTAAAACTGGACTCACAGGAGAGGTTCAAATCATAGAATGTTAGAGTGTCAGTCCTGTTTTACTTAAGTCGGCATTGTGCTTTTTGTATTAAATTCGGATGCAATTTCTGTGTTTCATCGTCAATAAGATGGTCCAAGGCATACAGTAAACCTGAACTGAAGCATCAGAATCTAAAACTGGACTCACAGGGAGGTTCAAATAATAGAAAGTTAGAGTGTCAGTCCTCTTGTACTTAATTCAGCATTGTGCCTTTTGTATTAAATTCGGATGCAATTACTATGTTTCGTCGTCAATAAGAAGGTAAAAGGTATACAGTAAACCTGAATTGAAGCATCGGAATCTAAAACTGGACTCAAAGGAGAAGTTCAGATCATAGAAAAATGTAGAGTGTCAGTCCTCTCGTACTTAAGATGGCATTGTGACTTTGAATTAAGTTCGGATGCTATTTCTGTGTTTCATCGTCAATAAGAAGGTCCAACGGATACAGTAAACCTGAAGTGAAGCATCGGAATCTAAAACTGAACTCACAGGAGAGGTTCAAATCATAGAATATTAGAGTGTCAGTCCCCTTGTACTTAAGTCGGCATTGTGCCTATTGTATTTAATTCCGTTGCAATTTCTGTGTTTCATCGTCAATAAGGAGGTCCAGGGTATACAGTAAACCTGAAGTGAAGCATCGGAATCTAAAACTGGACTCCTAGGAGAGGTTCAGATCATAGAAAGTTAGAGTGTCAGTCCTCTTGTACTTAAGTCGGCATTGTGCGTTTTCAATTTAATTCCGTTGCAATTTCTGTGCTTCATCGTCAATAAGAAGGTCCAAGGGATACAGTAAACCTGAAGTGAAGCATCGGGATCTAAAACTGAACTCACAGGAGAGGTTCAAATCATAGAATGTTAGAGTGTCAGCCCCCTTGTACTTAAGTCGGCATTGTGCCTTTTGTATTAAATTTGGATGCAATTTCTGTGTTTCATCGTCAATAAGAAGGTCCAAGGTATGCAGTAAACCTGAAGTGAAGCATCGGAATCTAAAACTGGACTCACAGGAGAAGTTCAGATCATAGAAAAATGTAGAGTGTCAGTCCTCTCGTACTTAAGTCGGCATTGTGATTTTGAATTAAGTTCGGATGCAATTTCTGTGTTTCATCGTCAATAAGAAGGTCCAAGGTATACAGTAAACCTGAAGTGAAGCATCGGAATCTAAAACTTGACTCACAGGAGTGGTTTAAATCATAGAAAGTTAGAGTGTCAGTCCTCATGTACTTAAGTCGGCATTGTGCCTTTTGTATTAACTTTGGATGCAATTTCTGTGTTTCATCGTCAATAAGAAGGTCCAAGGTTTACAGTAAACCTGAAGTGAAGCATCGGAATCTAAAACTGGACTCACAGGATAGGTTCAAATTATAGAAAGTTAGAGTGTCAGTCCTCTTGTACTTAAGTTGGCATTGTGCCTTTTGAATTTAATTCCGACGCAATTTCTGTGCTTCATCGTCAATAAGAATGTCCAAGGTAATCAGTACATCTGAAGTGAAGCATAGGAATCTAAAACTGGACTCACTGGAGAGGTTCACATCTTAGAAAGTTAGAGTGACAGTCCTCTTGTAGTTAAGACGGCATTGTGCCTTTTGAATTTAATTCGATGCAATTTCTGTGTTTCATCGTCAATAAGAAGGTCCAAGGTATACAGTAAACCTGAAGTGAAGCATTGGAATCTAAAACTGGACTCACAGGAGAGGATCAAATCATAGAAAGTTAGAGTGTCAGTCCTCTTGTACTTAAGTCGATATTGTGCTTTTTGAATTTAATTCCGATGCAATTTCTGTGCTTCATCGTCAATAAGAAGGTCCAAGGTATACAGTAAACCTGAAATGAGGCATCGGAATCTAAAACTGGACTCTCAGGAACGTTCAAATCATAGAAAGTTAGAGTGTCAGTCCTCTTGTACTTAAGTCGGCATTGTGCCTTTTGTATTTAATTCCGATGCAATTTCAGTGTAGCATCGTCAATAAGGAGGTCCAGGGTATACAGTAAACCTGAAGTGAAGCATCGGAATCTAAAACTGGACTCCTAGGAGAGGTTCAAATCATAGAAAGTAAGAGTGTAAGTCGTCTTGTACTTAAGTCGGCATTGTGAATTTTGTATTAAATTCGGATGCAATTACTGTGTTTCATCGTCAATAAGAAGGTCCAAGGGATACAGTAAACCTCAAGTGAAGCATCGGAATCTAAAACTGGACTCACAGGAGATGTTCAAATCATAGAAAGTTGGAGTGTCAGTCCTCTTTTACTTAAGTCAGCATTGTGCCTTTTGAATCTAATTCCGATGCAATTTCTGTGCTTCATCGTCAATAAGATGGTCCAAGGTATACAGTAAACCTGAATTGAAGCATCGGAATCTAAAACTGGACTCACAGGAGAGGTTCAAATCAAAGAATGTTAGAGTGTCAGTCCTGTTTTACTTAAGTCGGCATTGTGCTTTTTGTATTAAATTCGGATGCAATTTCTGTGTTTCATCGTCAATAAGAAGGTCCAAGGCATGCAGTAAACCTGAAGTGAAGCATCGGAATCTAAAACTGGACTCACAGGAGAAGTTCAGATCATAGAAAAATGTAGAGTGTCAGTCCTCTCGTACTTATGTCGGCATTGTGATTTTGAATTAAGTTCGGATGCAATTTCTGTGTTTCATCGTCAATAAGAAGGTCCAAGGTATACAGTAAACCTGAAGTGAAGCATCGGATTCTAAAACTGGACTCACAGGAACGTTCAAATCATAGAAAGTTAGAGTGTCAGTCCTCTTGTACTTAAGTCGGCATTGTGCCTTTTGTATTTAATTCCGATGCAATTTCAGTGTTTCATCGTCAATAAGGAGGTCCAGGGTATACAGTAAACCTCAAGTGAAGCATCGGAATCTAAAACTGGACTCCTAGGAGAGGTTCAAATCATAGAAAGTAAGAGTGTAAGTCGTCTTGTACTTAAGTCGGCATTGTGAATTTTGTATTAAATTCGGATGCAATTACTGTGTTTCATCGTCAATAAGAAGGTCTAAGGGATACAGTAAACCTCAAGTGAAGCATCGGAATCTAAAACTGGACTCACAGGAGAGGTTCAGATCATAGAAAGTTAGAGTGTCAGTCCTGTTTTACTTAAGTCGGCATTGTGCTTTTTGTATTAAATTCGGATGCAATTTCTGTGTTTCATCGTCAATAAGATGGTCCAAGGCATACAGTAAACCTGAACTGAAGCATCAGAATCTAAAACTGGACTCACAGGGAGGTTCAAATAATAGAAAGTTAGAGTGTCAGTCCTCTTGTACTTAATTCAGCATTGTGCCTTTTGTATTAAATTCGGATGCAATTACTATGTTTCGTCGTCAATAAGAAGGTAAAAGGTATACAGTAAACCTGAATTGAAGCATCGGAATCTAAAACTGGACTCAAAGGAGAAGTTCAGATCATAGAAAAATGTAGAGTGTCAGTCCTCTCGTACTTAAGATGGCATTGTGACTTTGAATTAAGTTCGGATGCTATTTCTGTGTTTCATCGTCAATAAGAAGGTCCAACGGATACAGTAAACCTGAAGTGAAGCATCGGAATCTAAAACTGAACTCACAGGAGAGGTTCAAATCATAGAATATTAGAGTGTCAGTCCCCTTGTACTTAAGTCGGCATTGTGCCTATTGTATTTAATTCCGTTGCAATTTCTGTGTTTCATCGTCAATAAGGAGGTCCAGGGTATACAGTAAACCTGAAGTGAAGCATCGGAATCTAAAACTGGACTCCTAGGAGAGGTTCAGATCATAGAAAGTTAGAGTGTCAGTCCTCTTGTACTTAAGTCGGCATTGTGCGTTTTCAATTTAATTCCGTTGCAATTTCTGTGCTTCATCGTCAATAAGAAGGTCCAAGGGATACAGTAAACCTGAAGTGAAGCATCGGGATCTAAAACTGAACTCACAGGAGAGGTTCAAATCATAGAATGTTAGAGTGTCAGCCCCCTTGTACTTAAGTCGGCATTGTGCCTTTTGTATTAAATTTGGATGCAATTTCTGTGTTTCATCGTCAATAAGAAGGTCCAAGGTATGCAGTAAACCTGAAGTGAAGCATCGGAATCTAAAACTGGACTCACAGGAGAAGTTCAGATCATAGAAAAATGTAGAGTGTCAGTCCTCTCGTACTTAAGTCGGCATTGTGATTTTGAATTAAGTTCGGATGCAATTTCTGTGTTTCATCGTCAATAAGAAGGTCCAAGGTATACAGTAAACCTGAAGTGAAGCATCGGAATCTAAAACTTGACTCACAGGAGTGGTTTAAATCATAGAAAGTTAGAGTGTCAGTCCTCATGTACTTAAGTCGGCATTGTGCCTTTTGTATTAACTTTGGATGCAATTTCTGTGTTTCATCGTCAATAAGAAGGTCCAAGGTTTACAGTAAACCTGAAGTGAAGCATCGGAATCTAAAACTGGACTCACAGGATAGGTTCAAATTATAGAAAGTTAGAGTGTCAGTCCTCTTGTACTTAAGTTGGCATTGTGCCTTTTGAATTTAATTCCGACGCAATTTCTGTGCTTCATCGTCAATAAGAATGTCCAAGGTAATCAGTACATCTGAAGTGAAGCATAGGAATCTAAAACTGGACTCACTGGAGAGGTTCACATCTTAGAAAGTTAGAGTGACAGTCCTCTTGTAGTTAAGACGGCATTGTGCCTTTTGAATTTAATTCGATGCAATTTCTGTGTTTCATCGTCAATAAGAAGGTCCAAGGTATACAGTAAACCTGAAGTGAAGCATTGGAATCTAAAACTGGACTCACAGGAGAGGATCAAATCATAGAAAGTTAGAGTGTCAGTCCTCTTGTACTTAAGTCGATATTGTGGTTTTTGATTTTAATTCCGATGCAATTTCTGTGCTTCATCGTCAATAAGAAGGTCCAAGGTATACAGTAAACCTGAAATGAGGCATCGGAATCTAAAACTGGACTCTCAGGAACGTTCAAATCATAGAAAGTTAGAGTGTCAGTCCTCTTGTACTTAAGTCGGCATTGTGCCTTTTGTATTTAATTCCGATGCAATTTCAGTGTAGCATCGTCAATAAGGAGGTCCAGGGTATACAGTAAACCTGAAGTGAAGCATCGGAATCTAAAACTGGACTCCTAGGAGAGGTTCAAATCATAGAAAGTAAGAGTGTAAGTCGTCTTGTACTTAAGTCGGCATTGTGAATTTTGTATTAAATTCGGATGCAATTACTGTGTTTCATCGTCAATAAGAAGGTCCAAGGGATACAGTAAACCTCAAGTGAAGCATCGGAATCTAAAACTGGACTCACAGGAGATGTTCAAATCATAGAAAGTTGGAGTGTCAGTCCTCTTTTACTTAAGTCAGCATTGTGCCTTTTGAATCTAATTCCGATGCAATTTCTGTGCTTCATCGTCAATAAGATGGTCCAAGGTATACAGTAAACCTGAATTGAAGCATCGGAATCTAAAACTGGACTCACAGGAGAGGTTCAAATCAAAGAATGTTAGAGTGTCAGTCCTGTTTTACTTAAGTCGGCATTGTGCTTTTTGTATTAAATTCGGATGCAATTTCTGTGTTTCATCGTCAATAAGAAGGTCCAAGGCATGCAGTAAACCTGAAGTGAAGCATCGGAATCTAAAACTGGACTCACAGGAGAAGTTCAGATCATAGAAAAATGTAGAGTGTCAGTCCTCTCGTACTTATGTCGGCATTGTGATTTTGAATTAAGTTCGGATGCAATTTCTGTGTTTCATCGTCAATAAGAAGGTCCAAGGTATACAGTAAACCTGAAGTGAAGCATCGGATTCTAAAACTGGACTCACAGGAACGTTCAAATCATAGAAAGTTAGAGTGTCAGTCCTCTTGTACTTAAGTCGGCATTGTGCCTTTTGTATTTAATTCCGATGCAATTTCAGTGTTTCATCGTCAATAAGGAGGTCCAGGGTATACAGTAAACCTCAAGTGAAGCATCGGAATCTAAAACTGGACTCCTAGGAGAGGTTCAAATCATAGAAAGTAAGAGTGTAAGTCGTCTTGTACTTAAGTCGGCATTGTGAATTTTGTATTAAATTCGGATGCAATTACTGTGTTTCATCGTCAATAAGAAGGTCTAAGGGATACAGTAAACCTCAAGTGAAGCATCGGAATCTAAAACTGGACTCACAGGAGAGGTTCAGATCATAGAAAGTTAGAGTGTCAGTAATCTTGTACTTAAGTCGGCATTGTGCGTTTTGAATTTAATTCCGTTGCAATTTCTGTGCTTCATCGTCAATAAGAAGGTCCAAGGGATACAGTAAACCTGAAGTGAAGCATCGGAATCTAAAACTGAACTCACAGGAGAGGTTCAAATCATAGAATGTTAGAGTGTCAGTCCCCTTGTACTTAAGTCGGCATTGTTCCTTTTGAATTTAATTCCGACGCAATTTCTGTGCTTCATCGTCAATAAGAAGGTCCGAGGTATACAGTAAACCTGAAGTGAAGCATCCGAATCTAAAACTGGACTCACAGGAGAGGTTCAAGCCATAGAAAGTTAGAATGTCAGTCCTCTTGTATTTAAGTCGGCAGTGTGACTCTTGTATTAAATTCGGATGCAATATCTGTGTTTCATTGTCAGTAAGAAGGTACAAGGGATACAGTAAACCTGAAGTGAAGCATCGGAATCTAAAACTGGACTCACAGGAGATGTTCAAATCATAGAAAGTTGGAGTGTCAGTCCTCTTTTACTGAAGTCAGCATTGTGCCTTTTGAATCTAATTCCGATGCAATTTCTGTGCTTCATCGTCAATAAGATGGTCCAAGGTATACAGTAAACCTGAATTGAAGCATCGGATTCTAAAACTGGACTCACAGGAGAGGTTCAAATCATAGAATGTTAGAGTGTCAGTCCTGTTTTACTTAAGTCGGCATTGTGCTTTTTGTATTAAATTCGGATGCAATTTCTGTGTTTCATCGTCAATAAGATGGTCCAAGGCATACAGTAAACCTGAACTGAAGCATCAGAATCTAAAACTGGACTCACAGGGAGGTTCAAATAATAGAAAGTTAGAGTGTCAGTCCTCTTGTACTTAATTCAGCATTGTGCCTTTTGTATTAAATTCGGATGCAATTACTATGTTTCGTCGTCAATAAGAAGGTAAAAGGTATACAGTAAACCTGAATTGAAGCATCGGAATCTAAAACTGGACTCAAAGGAGAAGTTCAGATCATAGAAAAATGTAGAGTGTCAGTCCTCTCGTACTTAAGATGGCATTGTGACTTTGAATTAAGTTCGGATGCTATTTCTGTGTTTCATCGTCAATAAGAAGGTCCAACGGATACAGTAAACCTGAAGTGAAGCATCGGAATCTAAAACTGAACTCACAGGAGAGGTTCAAATCATAGAATATTAGAGTGTCAGTCCCCTTGTACTTAAGTCGGCATTGTGCCTATTGTATTTAATTCCGTTGCAATTTCTGTGTTTCATCGTCAATAAGGAGGTCCAGGGTATACAGTAAACCTGAAGTGAAGCATCGGAATCTAAAACTGGACTCCTAGGAGAGGTTCAGATCATAGAAAGTTAGAGTGTCAGTCCTCTTGTACTTAAGTCGGCATTGTGCGTTTTCAATTTAATTCCGTTGCAATTTCTGTGCTTCATCGTCAATAAGAAGGTCCAAGGGATACAGTAAACCTGAAGTGAAGCATCGGGATCTAAAACTGAACTCACAGGAGAGGTTCAAATCATAGAATGTTAGAGTGTCAGCCCCCTTGTACTTAAGTCGGCATTGTGCCTTTTGTATTAAATTTGGATGCAATTTCTGTGTTTCATCGTCAATAAGAAGGTCCAAGGTATGCAGTAAACCTGAAGTGAAGCATCGGAATCTAAAACTGGACTCACAGGAGAAGTTCAGATCATAGAAAAATGTAGAGTGTCAGTCCTCTCGTACTTAAGTCGGCATTGTGATTTTGAATTAAGTTCGGATGCAATTTCTGTGTTTCATCGTCAATAAGAAGGTCCAAGGTATACAGTAAACCTGAAGTGAAGCATCGGAATCTAAAACTTGACTCACAGGAGTGGTTTAAATCATAGAAAGTTAGAGTGTCAGTCCTCATGTACTTAAGTCGGCATTGTGCCTTTTGTATTAACTTTGGATGCAATTTCTGTGTTTCATCGTCAATAAGAAGGTCCAAGGTTTACAGTAAACCTGAAGTGAAGCATCGGAATCTAAAACTGGACTCACAGGATAGGTTCAAATTATAGAAAGTTAGAGTGTCAGTCCTCTTGTACTTAAGTTGGCATTGTGCCTTTTGAATTTAATTCCGACGCAATTTCTGTGCTTCATCGTCAATAAGAATGTCCAAGGTAATCAGTACATCTGAAGTGAAGCATAGGAATCTAAAACTGGACTCACTGGAGAGGTTCACATCTTAGAAAGTTAGAGTGACAGTCCTCTTGTAGTTAAGACGGCATTGTGCCTTTTGAATTTAATTCGATGCAATTTCTGTGTTTCATCGTCAATAAGAAGGTCCAAGGTATACAGTAAACCTGAAGTGAAGCATTGGAATCTAAAACTGGACTCACAGGAGAGGATCAAATCATAGAAAGTTAGAGTGTCAGTCCTCTTGTACTTAAGTCGATATTGTGCTTTTTGAATTTAATTCCGATGCAATTTCTGTGCTTCATCGTCAATAAGAAGGTCCAAGGTATACAGTAAACCTGAAATGAGGCATCGGAATCTAAAACTGGACTCTCAGGAACGTTCAAATCATAGAAAGTTAGAGTGTCAGTCCTCTTGTACTTAAGTCGGCATTGTGCCTTTTGTATTTAATTCCGATGCAATTTCAGTGTAGCATCGTCAATAAGGAGGTCCAGGGTATACAGTAAACCTGAAGTGAAGCATCGGAATCTAAAACTGGACTCCTAGGAGAGGTTCAAATCATAGAAAGTAAGAGTGTAAGTCGTCTTGTACTTAAGTCGGCATTGTGAATTTTGTATTAAATTCGGATGCAATTACTGTGTTTCATCGTCAATAAGAAGGTCCAAGGGATACAGTAAACCTCAAGTGAAGCATCGGAATCTAAAACTGGACTCACAGGAGAGGTTCAGATCATAGAAAGTAAGAGTGTCGGTCCTCTTGTACTTAAGTCGGCATTGTGCGTTTTGAATTTAATTCCGTAGCAATTTCTGTGCTTCATCGTCAATAAGAAGGTCCAAGGGATACAGTAAACCTGAAGTGAAGCATCGGAATCTAAAACTGAACTCACAGGAGAGGTTCAAATCATAGAATGTTAGAGTGTCAGTCCCCTTGTACTTAAGTCGGCAATGTGCCTTTTGAATTTAATTCCGACGCAATTTCTGTGCTTCATCGTCAATAAGAAGGTCCAAGGTATACAGTATACCTGAAGTGAAGCATCCGAATCTAAAACTGGACTCACAGGAGAGGTTCAAGCCATAGAAAGTTAGAATGTCAGTCCTCTTGTACTTAAGTCGGCATTGTGCCTTTTGTATTTAATTCGGATGCTATATCTGTGTTTCATTGTCAGTAAGAAGGTCCAAGGGATACAGTAAACCTGAAGTGAAGCATCGGAATCTATAACTGGACTCACAGGATAGGTTCAAATCATAGAAAGTTAGAGTGTCTGTCCTCTTGTACTTAAGTCGGCATTGTGCCTTTTGTATTAAATTCGGATGCAATATCTGTGTTTCATTGTCAGTAAGAAGGTCCAAGGGATACAGTAAACCTGAAGTGAAGCATCGGAATCCAAAACTGGACTCACAGGAGATGTTCAAATCATAGAAAGTTGGAGTGTCAGTCCTCTTTTACTTAAGTCAGCATTGTGCCTTTTGAATCTAATTCCGATGCAATTTCTGTGCTTCATCGTCAATAAGATGGTCCAAGGTATACAGTTAACCTGAATTGAAGCATCGGAATCTAAAACTGGACTCACAGGAGAGGTTCAAATCATAGAATGTTAGAGTGTCAGTCCTGTTTTACTTAAGTCGGCATTGTGCTTTTTGTATTAAATTCGGATGCAATTTCTGTGTTTCATCGTCAATAAGATGGTCCAAGGCATACAGTAAACCTGAAGTGAAGCATCAGAATCTAAAACTGGACTCACTGGGAGGTTTAAATAATAGAAAGTTAGAGTGTCAGTCCTCTTGTACTTAATTCGGCATTGTGCCTTTTGTATTAAATTCGGATGCAATTACTATGTTTCGTCGTCAATAAGAAGGTAAAAGGTATACAGTAAACCTGAAGTGAAGCATCGGAATCTAAAACTGGACTCACAGGAGTTGTTTAAATCATAGAAAGTTAGAGTGTCAGTCCTCATGTACTTAAGTCGGCATTGTGCCTTTTGTATTAAATTTGGATGCAATTTCTGTGTTTCATCGTCAATAAGAAGGTCCAAGGTATGCAGTAAACCTGAAGTGAAGCATCGGAATCTAAAACTGGACAAACAGGAGAAGTTCAGATCATATAAAAATTTAGAGTGTCAGTCCTCTCGTACTTAAGTCGGCATTGTGATTTTGAATTAAGTTCGGATGCAATTTCTGTGCTTCATCGTCAATAAGAAGGTCCAAGGTATACAGTAAACCTGAAGTGTAGCATCCGAATCTAAAACTGGACAGACAGGAGAGGTTCAAACCATAGAAAGTTAGAGTGTCAGTCCTCTTGTACTTCATTCGGCATTGTGCCTTTTGTATTAAATTCCGATGCAATTACTGTGTTTCATCGTCAATAAGAAGGTCCAAGGGATACAGTAAACCTCAAGTGAAGCATCGGAATCTAAAACTGGACTCACAGGAGAGGTTCAGATCATAGAAAGTTAGAGTGTCAGTCCTCTTGTACTTAAGTCGGCATTGTGCGTTTTGAATTTAATTCCGTTGCAATTTCTGTGCTTCATCGTCAATAAGAAGGTCCAAGGGATACAGTAAACCTGAAGTGAAGCATCGGAATATAAAACTGAACTCACAGGAGAGGTTCAAATCATAGAATGTTAGAGTGTCAGTCCCTTTGTACTTAAGTCGGCATTGTGCCTTTTGAATTTATTTCCGACGCAATTTCTGTGCTTCATCGTCAATAAGAAGGTCCAAGGTATACAGTAAACCTGAAGTGTAGCATCCGAATCTAAAACTGGACTCACAGGAGAGGTTCAAACCATAGAAAGTTAGAATGTCAGTCCTCTTGTACTTAAATCGGCATTGTGCCTTTTGTATTAAATTCGGATGCAATATCTGTGTTTCATTGTCAGTAAGAAGGTCCAAGGGATACAGTAAACCTGAAGTGAAGCATCGGAATCTAAAACTGGACTCACAGGAGATTTTCAAATTATAGAAAGTTGGAGTGTCAGTCCTCTTTTACTTAAGTCAGCATTGTGCCTTTGGTATTTAATTCCGATGCAATTTCTTTGTTTCATCGTCAATAAGGAGGTCCAAGGTATACAGTAAAACTGAAATGAAGCATCGGAATCTAAAACTGGACTCCTAGGAGAGGTTCAAATCATAGAAAGTAAGAGTGTAAGTCGTCTTGTACTTAAGTTGGCATTGTGAATTTTGTATTAAATTCGGATGCAATTACTGTGTTTCATCGTCAATAAGAAGGTCCAAGGGATACAGTAAACCTCAAGTGAAGCATCGGAATCTAAAACTGCACTCACAGGAGAGGTTCAGATCATAGAAAGTTAGAGTGTCAGTCCTCTTGTACTTAAGTCGGCATTGTGCGTTTTGAATTTAATTCCGTTGCAATTTCTGTGCTTCATCGTCAAAGAGAAGGTCCAAGGGATACAGTAAACCTGAAAAGAAGCATCGGAATCTAAAACTGAACTCACAGGATAGGTTCAAATCATTGAATGTTAGAGTGTCAGTCCCCTTGTACTTAAGTCGGCATAGTGCCTTTTGAATTTAATACCGACGCAATTTCTGTGCTTCATCGTCAATAAGAAGGTCCAAGGTATACAGTAAACCTGAAGTGAAGCATCCGAATCTAAAACTGGACTCCCAGGAGAGGTTCAAACCATGGAAAGTTAGAATGTCAGTCCTCTTGTACTTAAGTCGGCATTGTGCCTTTTGTATTAAATTCGGATGCAATATCTGTGTTTCATTGTCAGTAAGAAGGTCCAAGGGATGCAGTAAACCTGAAGTGAAGCATCGGAATCTAAAACTGGACTCACAGGAGATATTCAAATCATTGAAAGTTGGAGTGTCAGTCCTCTTTTACTTAAGTCAGCATTGTGCCTTTTGAATCTAATTCCGATGCAATTTCTGTGCTTCATCGTCAATATTATGGTCCAAGATATACAGTAAACCTGACTTGAAGCATCGGAATCTAAAACTGGACTCACTGAGAGGTTCAAATCATAGAATGATAGAGTGTCAGTCCTGTTTTACTTAAGTCGGCATTGTGCTTTTTGTATTAAATTCGGATGCAATTTCTGTGTTTCATCGTCAATAAGATGGTCCAAGGCATACAGTAAACCTGAAGTGAAGCATCGGAATCTAAAACTGGACTCACTGGGAGGTTCAAATAATAGAAAGTTAGAGTGTCAGTCCTCTTGTACTTAATTCGGCATTGTACCTAATGTATTAAATTCGGATGCAATTACTATGTTTTGTCGTCAATAAGAAGGTCCAAGGTATACAGTAAACCTGAAGTGAAGCATCGGAATCTAAAACTGGACTCACAGGAGTGGTTTAAATCATAGAAAGATAGAGTGTCAGCCCTCATGTACTTAAGTCGCCATTGTGCCTTTTGTATTAAATTTGGATGCAATTTCAGTGTTTCATCGTCAATAAGAAGGTCCAAGGTATGCAGTAAACCTGAAGTGAAGCATCGGAATCTAAAACTGGACTCACAGGAGAAGTTCAGATCATAGAAAAATGTAGAGTGTCAGTCCTCTCGTACTTTAGTCGGCATTGTGATTTTGAATTAAGTTCGGATGCAATTTCTGTGTTTCATCGTCAATAAGAAGGTCCAAGGGATACAGTAAACCTGAAGTGAAGCATCGGAATCTAAAACTGGACTCACAGGAACGTTCAAATCATAGAAAGTAAGAGTGTAAGTCGTCTTGTACTTAAGCCGGCATTGTGAATTTTGTACTAAATTCGGATGCAATTACTGTGTTTCACCGTCAATAAGAAGGTCCAAGGGATACAGTAATCCTGAAGTGAAGCATCGGAATCTAAAACTGGACTCACAGGAGACGTTCAAATCATAGAAAGTTAGAGTGTCAGTCCTCTTGTACTTAAGCCAGCATTGTGCCTTTTGTATTAAATTCCGATGCGATTTCTGTGTTTCAACGTCAATAAGGAGGTCCAAGGTATACAGTAAACCTGAAGTGAAGCATCGGAATCTAAAACTGGACTCCTAGGAGAGGTTCAAATCATAGATAGTAAGAGAGTCAGTCCTCTTGTACTTAAGTCGGCATTGAGAATTTTGTATTAAATTCGGATGCAATTACTGTGTTTCATCGTCAATAAGAAGGTCCAAGGGATACAGTAAACCTGAAGTGAAGCATCGGAACCTAAAACTGGACTCACAGAAGAGGTTCAGATCATAGAAAATTAGAGTGTCATTCCTCTTGTACTTACGTCGGGATTGCGCCTTTTGAATTTATTTCCGTTGCAATTTCTGTGCTTCATCGTCAATAAGAAGGTCCAAGGGATACAGTAAACCTGAAGTGAAGCATCGGAATCTAAAACTGAACTCACAGGAGAGGTTCAAATCATAGAAAGTTAGAGTGTCAGTTCTCTTGTACTTAAGTCGGCATTGTTCCTTTTGAATTTAATTCCGACTCAATTTCTATGCTTCATCGTTAATAAGAAAGTCCAAGGTATACAGTACACCTGAAGTGAAGCATAGGAATCTAAAACTGGACTCACTGGAGGGGTTCGAATCTTAGAAAGTTAGAATGACAGTCCTCTTGTAGTTAAGACGGCATTGTGTCTTTTGAATTTAATTCGATGCAATTTCTGTGCTTCATCGTCAATAAGAATGTCCAAGGTATACAGAACACCTGAAGTGAAGCATAGGAATCTAAAAGTGGACTCACTGGAGAGGATCAAATCATAGTAAGTAAGAGTGTCAGTCCTCTTGTACTTAAGTCGATATTGTGCTTTTTGAATTTAATTCCGATGCAATTTCTGTGCTTCATCGTCAATAAGAAAGACCAAGGATACAGCAAACCTGAAGTGAAGCATCGGAATCTAAAACTGGACTCATGGAAAGTTGGAGTGCCAGTTCTCTTTTACTTAAGTCGGCATTGTGCCTTTTGAATCTAATTCCGATGCAATTTCTGTGCTTCATCGTCAATAAGATGGTCCAAGGTATACAGTAAACCTGAATTGAAGCATCGGAATCTAAAACTTGACTCACAGGAGAGATTCAAATCATAGAATGTTAGAGTGTCAGTGCTGTTTTACTTAAGTCGGCATTGTGCTTTTTGTATTAAATTCGGATGCAATTTCTGTGTTTCATCGGCAATAAGATGGTCCAAGGCATACAGTAAACCTGAAGTGAAGCATCGGAATCAAAAACTGGACTCACAGGGAGGTTCAAATAATAGAAAGTTAGAGTGTCAGTCCTCTTGTACTTAATTCGGCATTGTGCCTTTTGTATTAAATTCGGATGCAATTACTATGTTTCGTCGTCAATAAGAAGGTCCACGGTATACAGTAAACCTGAAGTGAAGCATCGGAATCTAAAACTGGACTCACTGGAGTGGTTTAAATCATAGAAAGTTAGAGTGTCAGTCCTCATGTACTTATGTCGGCATTGTGCCTATTGTATTAAATTTGGATGCAATTTCTGTGTTTCATCGTCAATAAGAAGGTCCAAGGTATGCAGTAAACCTGAAGTGAAGCATCGGAATCTAAAACTGGACTCACAGGAGAAGTTCAGATCATAGAAAAATGTAAAGTGTCAGTCCTCTCGTACTTTAGTCGGCATTGTGATTTTGAATTAAGTTCGGATGCAATTTCTGTGTTTCATCGTCAATAAGAAGGTCCAAGGGATACAGTAAACCTGAAGTGAAGCATCGGAATCTAAAACTGGACTCACAGGAGAGGTTCAAATCATAGAAAGTTAGAGTGTCAGTCCTCTTGTACTTAAGTCGATATTGTGCCTTTTGAATTTAATTCCGATGTAATTTCTGTGCTTCATCGTCAATAAGAAGGTCCAAGGTATACAGTAAACCTGAAGTGAAGTATCGGAATCTAAAACAGGACTCACAGGATAGGTTCAAATCATAGAAAGTTAGAGTGTCAGTCCTCTTGTACTTAAGTCGGCATTGTGCCTTTTGAATTTAATTCCGTCGCAATTTCTGTGCTTCATCGTCATTAAGAATGTCCAAGGTATACAGTACACCTGAAGTGAAGCATAGGAATCTAAAACTGGACTCACTGGAGAGGTTCAAATCATAGAAAGTTAGAGTGACAGTCCTCTTGTATTTAAGATGGCATTGTGCCTTTTGAATTAAATTCGATGCAATTTCTGTGTTTCATCGTCAATAAGAAGGTCGAAGGCATACAGAAAACCTGAAGTGAAGCATTGGAATCTAAAACTGGACTCACAGGAGAGGATCAAATCATAGTAAGTTAGAGTGTCAGTCCTCTTGTACTTAAGTCGATATTGTGCCTTTTGAATTTAATTCCGATGCATTTTCTGTGTTTCATCGTCAATAAGAAGGTCCAAGGTATACAGTAAACCTGAAGTGAAGCATCGGAATCTAAAACTGGACTCATAGGAACGTTCAAATCATAGAAAGTTAGAGTGTCAGTCCTCTTGTACTTAAGTCGGCATTGTGCCTTTTGTATTTATGTCCGATGCAATTTCTGAGTTTCATCGTCAATAAGGTGGTCCAAGGTATACAGTAAACCTGAAGTGAAGCATCGGAATCTAAAACTGGACTCCTAGGAGAGGTTCAAATCATAGAAAGTAAGAGTGTAAGTCGTCTTGTACTTAAGTCGGCATTGTGATTTTTGTATTAAATTCGGATGCAATTACTGTGTTTCATCGTCAATAAGAAGGTCCAAGGGATACAGTAAACCTCAAGTGAAGCATCGGAATCTAAAACTGGACTCACAGGAGAGGTTCAGATCATAGAATGTTAGAGTGTCAGTCCCCTTGTACTTAAGTCGGCATTGTGCCTTTTGAATTTAATTCCGACGCAATTTCTGTGCTTCATCGTCAATAAGAAGGTCCAAGGTATACAGTAAACCTGAAGTGAAGCATCCAATTCTAAAACTGGACTCACAGGAGAGGTTCAAACCATAGAAAGTTAGAATGTCAGTCCTCTTGTACTTAAGTCGGCATTGTGCCTTTTGTATTAAATTCGGATGCAATATCTGTGTTTCATTGTCAGTAAGAAGGTCCAAGGGATACAGTAAACCTGAAGTGAAGCATCAGAATCTAAAACTTGACTCACAGGATATGTTCAAATCATAGAAAGTTGGAGTGTCAGTCCTCTTTTACTTAAGTCAGCATCGTGCCTTTTGAATCTAATTCCGATGCAGTTTCTGTGCTTCATCGTCAATAAGATGGGTCAAGGTATACAGTAAACCTGAATTGAAGCATCTGAATCTAAAACTGGACTCACAGGAGAGGTTCAAATTATAGAATGTTAGAGTGTCAGTCCTGTTTTACTTAAGTCGGCATTGTGCTTTTTGTATTAAATTCGGATGCAATTTCTGTGTTTCATCGTCAATAAGAAGGTCCAAGGGATACAGTAAACCTGAAGTGAAGCATCGGAACCTAAAACTGGACTCACAGAAGAGGTTCAGATCATAGAAAATTAGAGTGTCAGTCCTCTTGTACTTACGTCGGCATTGCGCCTTTTGAATTTATTTCCGTTGCAATTTGTGTGCTTCATCGTCAATAAGAAGGACCAAGGGATACAGTAAACCTGAAGTGAAGCATCGGAATCTAAAACTGAACTCACAGGAGAGGTTTAAATCATAGAAAGTTAGAGTGTCAGTTCTCTTGTACTTAAGTCGGCATTGTTCCTTTTGAATTTAATTCCGACGCAATTTCTATGCTTCATCGTTAATAAGAAAGTCCAAGGTATACAGTACACCTGAAGTGAAGCATAGGAATCTAAAACTGGACTCACTGGAGAGGTTCGAATATTAGAAAGTTAGAATGACAATCCTCTTGTAGTTAAGACGGCATTGTGTCTTTTGAATTTAATTCGATGCAATTTCTGTGCTTCATCGTCAATAAGAATGTCCAAGGTATACAGAACACCTGAAGTGAAGCATAGGAATCTAAAACTGGACTCACTGGAGAGGATCAAATCATAGTAAGTTAGAGTGTCAGTCCTCTTGTACTTAAGTCGATATTGTGCCTTTTGAATTTAATTCCGATGCAATTTCTGTGCTTCATCGTCAATAAGAAAGACCAGGGATACAGCAAACCTAAAGTGAAGCATAGGAATCTAAAACTGGACTCACAGGAACGTTCAAATCATGGAAAGTTGGAGTGTCAGTCCTCTTTTACTTAAGTCAGCATTGTGCCTTTTGAATCTAATTCCGATGCAATTTCTGTGCTTCATCGTCAGTAAGATGGTCCAAGGTATACAGTAAACCTGAATTGAAGCATCGGAATCTAAAACTTGACTCACAGGAGAGGTTCAAATCATAGAATGTTAGAGTGTCAGTGCTGTTTTACTTAAGTCGGCATTGTGCTTTTTGTATTAAATTCGGAAGCAATTTCTGTGTTTCATCGTCAATAAGATGATCCAAGGCATACAGTAAACCTGAAGTGAAGCATCGGAATCAAAAACTGGACTCACAGGGAGGTTCAAATAATAGAAAGTTAGAGAGTCAGTCCTCTTGTACTTAATTCGGCATTGTGCCTTTTGTATTAAATTCGGATGCAATTACTATGTTTCGTCGTCAATAAGAAGGTCCACGGTATACAGTAAACCTGAAGTGAAGCATCGGAATCTAAAACTGGACTCACAGGAGTGGTTTAAATCATAGAAAGTTAGAGTGTCAGTCCTCATGTACTTAAGTCGGCATTGTGCCTATTGTATTAAATTTGGATGCAATTTCTGTGTTTCATCGTCAATAAGAAGGTCCAAGGTATGCAGTAAACCTGAAGTGAAGCATCGGAATCTAAAACTGGACTCACAGGAGAAGTTCAGATCACAGAAACATGTAGAGTGTCAGTCCTCTCGTACTTTAGTCGGCATTGTGATTTTGAATTAAGTTCGGATGCAATTTCTGTGTTTCATCGTCAATAAGAAGGTCCAAGGGATACAGTAAACCTGAAGTGAAGCATCGGAATCTAAAACTGGACTCACAGGAGCGGTTCAAATCATAGAAAGTTAGAGTGTCAGTCCTCTTGTACTTAAGTCGATATTGTGCCTTTTGAATTTAATTCCGATGTAATTTCTGTGCTTCATCGTCAATAAGAAGGTCCAAGGTATACAGTAAACCTGAAGTGAAGTATCGGAATCTAAAACAGGACTCACAGGATAGGTTCAAATCATAGAAAGTTAGAGTGTCAGTCCTCTTGTACTTAAGTCGGCATTGTGCCTTTTGAATTTTATTCCGACGCAATTTCTGTGCTTCATCGTCAATAAGAATGTCCAAGGTATACAGTACACCTCAGGTGAAGCATAGGAATCTAAAACTGGACTCACTGGAGAGGTTCAAATCATAGAAAGTTAGAGTGACAGTCCTCTTGTATTTAAGACGGCATTGTGCCTTTTGAATTAAATTCGATGCAATTTCTGTGTTTCATCGTCAATAAGAAGGTCCAAGGAATACAGTAAACCTGAAGTGAAGCATCGGAATCTAAAACTGGACTCACTGGGAGGTTCAAATAATAGAAAGTTAGAGTGTCAGTCCTCTTGTACTTAATTCGGCATTGTACCTAATGTATTAAATTCGGATGCAATTACTATGTTTTGTCGTCAATAAGAAGGTCCAAGGTATACAGTAAACCTGAAGTGAAGCATCGGAATCTAAAACTGGACTCACAGGAGTGGTTTAAATCATAGAAAGATAGAGTGTCAGCCCTCATGTACTTAAGTCGCCATTGTGCCTTTTGTATTAAATTTGGATGCAATTTCTGTGTTTCATCGTCAATAAGAAGGTCCAAGGTATGCAGTAAACCTGAAGTGAAGCATCGGAATCTAAAACTGGACTCACAGGAGAAGTTCAGATCATAGAAAAATGTAGAGTGTCAGTCCTCTCGTACTTTAGTCGGCATTGTGATTTTGAATTAAGTTCGGATGCAATTTCTGTGTTTCATCGTCAATAAGAAGGTCCAAGGGATACAGTAAACCTGAAGTGAAGCATCGGAATCTAAAACTGGACTCACAGGAACGTTCAAATCATAGAAAGTAAGAGTGTAAGTCGTCTTGTACTTAAGCCGGCATTGTGAATTTTGTACTAAATTCGGATGCAATTACTGTGTTTCACCGTCAATAAGAAGGTCCAAGGGATACAGTAATCCTGAAGTGAAGCATCGGAATCTAAAACTGGACTCACAGGAGACGTTCAAATCATAGAAAGTTAGAGTGTCAGTCCTCTTGTACTTAAGCCAGCATTGTGCCTTTTGTATTAAATTCCGATGCGATTTCTGTGTTTCAACGTCAATAAGGAGGTCCAAGGTATACAGTAAACCTGAAGTGAAGCATCGGAATCTAAAACTGGACTCCTAGGAGAGGTTCAAATCATAGATAGTAAGAGAGTCAGTCCTCTTGTACTTAAGTCGGCATTGAGAATTTTGTATTAAATTCGGATGCAATTACTGAGTTTCATCGTCAATAAGAAGGTCCAAGGGATACAGTAAACCTGAAGTGAAGCATCGGAACCTAAAACTGGACTCACAGAAGAGGTTCAGATCATAGAAAATTAGAGTGTCATTCCTCTTGTACTTACGTCGGGATTGCGCCTTTTGAATTTATTTCCGTTGCAATTTCTGTGCTTCATCGTCAATAAGAAGGTCCAAGGGATACAGTAAACCTGAAGTGAAGCATCGAAATCTAAAACTGAACTCACAGGAGAGGTTCAAATCATAGAAAGTTAGAGTGTCAGTTCTCTTGTACTTAAGTCGGCATTGTTCCTTTTGAATTTAATTCCGACGCAATTTCTATGCTTCATCGTTAATAAGAAAGTCCAAGGTATACAGTACACCTGAAGTGAAGCATAGGAATCTAAAACTGGACTCACTGGAGGGGTTCGAATCTTAGAAAGTTAGAATGACAGTCCTCTTGTAGTTAAGACGGCATTGTGTCTTTTGAATTTAATTCGATGCAATTTCTGTGCTTCATCGTCAATAAGAATGTCCAAGGTATACAGAACACCTGAAGTGAAGCATAGGAATCTAAAAGTGGACTCACTGGAGAGGATCAAATCATAGTAAGTTAGAGTGTCAGTCCTCTTGTACTTAAGTCGATATTGTGCTTTTTGAAATTAATTCCGATGCAATTTCTGTGCTTCATCGTCAATAAGAAAGACCAAGGATACAGCAAACCTGAAGTGAAGCGTCGGAATCTAAAACTGGACTCATGGAAAGTTGGAGTGTCAGTCCTCTTTTACTTAAGTCGGCATTGTGCCTTTTGAATCTAATTCCGATGCAATTTCTGTGCTTCATCGTCAATAAGATGGTCCAAGGTATACAGTAAACCTGAATTGAAGCATCGGAATCTAAAACTTGACTCACAGGAGAGATTCAAATCATAGAATGTTAGAGTGTCAGTGCTGTTTTACTTAAGTCGGCATTGTGCTTTTTGAATTAAGTTCGGATGCAATTTCTGTGTTTCATCGTCAATAAGAAGGTCCAAGGGATACAGTAAACCTGAAGTGAAGCATCGGAATCTAAAACTGGACTCACAGGAGAGGTTCAAATCATAGAAAGTTAGAGTATCAGTCCTCTTGTACTTAAGTCGATATTGTGCCTTTTGAATTTAATTCCGATGTAATTTCTGTGCTTCATCGTCAATAAGAAGGTCCAAGGTATACAGTAAACCTGAAGTGAAGCATCGGAATCTAAAACTGGACTCATAGGAACGTTCAAATCATAGAAAGTTAGAGTGTCAGTCCTCTTGTACTTAAGTCGGCATTGTGCCTTTTGTATTTATGTCCGATGCAATTTCTGAAATTCATCGTCAATAAGGTGGTCCAAGGTATACAGTAAACCTGAAGTGAAGCATCGGAATCTAAAACTGGACTCCTAGGAGAGGTTCAAATCATAGAAAGTAAGAGTGTAAGTCGTCTTGTACTTAAGTCGGCATTGTGATTTTTGTATTAAATTCGGATGCAATTACTGTGTTTCATCGTCAATAAGAAGGTCCAAGGGATACAGTAAACCTCAAGTGAAGCATCGGAATCTAAAACTGGACTCACAGGAGAGGTTCAGATCATAGAATGTTAGAGTGTCAGTCCCCTTGTACTTAAGTCGGCATTGTGCCTTTTGAATTTAATTCCGACGCAATTTCTGTGCTTCATCGTCAATAAGAAGGTCCAAGGTATACAGTAAACCTGAAGTGAAGCATCCAATTCTAAAACTGGACTCACAGGAGAGGTTCAAACCATAGAAAGTTAGAATGTCAGTCCTCTTGTACTTAAGTCGGCATTGTGCCTTTTGTATTAAATTCGGATGCAATATCTGTGTTTCATTGTCAGTAAGAAGGTCCAAGGGATACAGTAAACCTGAAGTGAAGCATCAGAATCTAAAACTTGACTCACAGGATATGTTCAAATCATAGAAAGTTGGAGTGTCAGTCCCCTTTTACTTAAGTCAGCATCGTGCCTTTTGAATCTAATTCCGATGCAGTTTCTGTGCTTCATCGTCAATAAGATGGGTCAAGGTATACAGTAAACCTGAATTGAAGCATCTGAATCTAAAACTGGACTCACAGGAGAGGTTCAAATTATAGAATGTTAGAGTGTCAGTCCTGTTTTACTTAAGTCGGCATTGTGCTTTTTGTATTAAATTCGGATGCAATTTCTGTGTTTCATCGTCAATAAGAAGGTCCAAGGGATACAGTAAACCTGAAGTGAAGCATCGGAACCTAAAACTGGACTCACAGAAGAGGTTCAGATCATAGATAATTAGAGTGTCAGTCCTCTTGTACTTACGTCGGCATTGCGCCTTTTGAATTTATTTCCGTTGCAATTTGTGTGCTTCATCGTCAATAAGAAGGACCAAGGGATACAGTAAACCTGAAGTGAAGCATCGGAATCTAAAACTGAACTCACAGGAGAGGTTCAAATCATAGAAAGTTAGAGTGTCAGTTCTCTTGTACTTAAGTCGGCATTGTTCCTTTTGAATTTAATTCCGACGCAATTTCTATGCTTCATCGTTAATAAGAAAGTCCAAGGTATACAGTACACCTGAAGTGAAGCATAGGAATCTAAAACTGGACTCACTGGAGAGGTTCGAATATTAGAAAGTTAGAATGACAATCCTCTTGTAGTTAAGACGGCATTGTGTCTTTTGAATTTAATTCGATGCAATTTCTGTGCTTCATCGTCAATAAGAATGTCCAAGGTATACAGAACACCTGAAGTGAAGCATAGGAATCTAAAACTGGACTCACTGGAGAGGATCAAATCATAGTAAGTTAGAGTGTCAGTCCTCTTGTACTTAAGTCGATATTGTGCCTTTTGAATTTAATTCCGATGCAATTTCTGTGCTTCATCGTCAATAAGAAAGACCAAGGATACAGCAAACCTGAAGTGAAGCATAGGAATCTAAAACTGGACTCACAGGAACGTTCAAATCATGGAAAGTTGGAGTGTCAGTCCTCTTTTACTTAAGTCAGCATTGTGCCTTTTGAATCTAATTCCGATGCAATTTCTGTGCTTCATCGTCAGTAAGATGGTCCAAGGTATACAGTAAACCTGAATTGAAGCTTCGGAATCTAAAACTTGACTCACAGGAGAGGTTCAAATCATAGAATGTTAGAGTGTCAGTGCTGTTTTACTGAAGTCGGCATTGTGCTTTTTGTATTAAATTCGGAAGCAATTTCTGTGTTTCATCGTCAATAAGATGATCCAAGGCATACAGTAAACCTGAAGTGAAGCATCGGAATCAAAAACTGGACTCACAGGGAGGTTCAAATAATAGAAAGTTAGAGAGTCAGTCCTCTTGTACTTAATTCGGCATTGTGCCTTTTGTATTAAATTCGGATGCAATTACTATGTTTCGTCGTCAATAAGAAGGTCCACGGTATACAGTAAACCTGAAGTGAAGCATCGGAATCTAAAACTGGACTCACAGGAGTGGTTTAAATCATAGAAAGTTAGAGTGTCAGTCCTCATGTACTTAAGTCGGCATTGTGCCTATTGTATTAAATTTGGATGCAATTTCTGTGTTTCATCGTCAATAAGAAGGTCCAAGGTATGCAGTAAACCTGAAGTGAAGCATCGGAATCTAAAACTGGACTCACAGGAGAAGTTCAGATCACAGAAACATGTAGAGTGTCAGTCCTCTCGTACTTTAGTCGGCATTGTGATTTTGAATTAAGTTCGGATGCAATTTCTGTGTTTCATCGACAATAAGAAGGTCCAAGGGATACAGTAAACCTGAAGTGAAGCATCGGAATCCAAAACTGGACTCACAGGAGCGGTTCAAATCATAGAAAGTTAGAGTGTTAGTCCTCTTGTACTTAAGTCGATATTGTGCCTTTTGAATTTAATTCCGATGTAATTTCTGTGCTTCAAGGTCAATAAGAAGGTCCAAGGTATACAGTAAACCTGAAGTGAAGTATCGGAATCTAAAACAGGACTCACAGGATAGGTTCAAATCATAGAAAGTTAGAGTGTCAGTCCTCTTGTACTTAAGTTGGCATTGTGCCTTTTGAATTTTATTCCGACGCAATTTCTGTGCTTCATCGTCAATAAGAATGTCCAAGGTATACAGTACACCTCAGGTGAAGCATAGGAATCTAAAACTGGACTCACTGGAGAGGTTCAAATCATAGAAAGTTAGAGTGACAGTCCTCTTGTATTTAAGACGGCATTGTGCCTTTTGAATTAAATTCGATGCAATTTCTGTGTTTCATCGTCAATAAGAAGGTCCAAGGAATACAGTAAACCTCAAGTGAAGCATCGGAATCTAAAACTGGACTCACAGGAGAGGTTCAGATCATAGAATGTTAGAGTGTCAGTCCCCTTGTACTTAAGTCGGCATTGTGCCTTTTGAATTTAATTCCGACGCAATTTCTGTGCTTCATCGTCAATAAGAAGGTCCAAGGTATACAGTAAACCTGAAGTGAAGCATCCAAATCTAAAACTGGACTCACAGGAGAGGTTCAAACCATAGAAAGTTAGAATGTCAGTCCTCTTGTACTTAAGTCGGCATTGTGCCTTTTGTATTAAATTCGGATGCAATATCTGTGTTTCATTGTCAGTAAGAAGGTCCAAGGGATACAGTAAACCTGAAGTGAAGCATCAGAATCTAAAACTTCACTCACAGGAGAGGTTCAAATTATAGAATGTTAGAGTGTCAGTCCTGTTTTACTTAAGTCGGCATTGTGCTTTTTGTATTAAATTCGGATGCAATTTCTGTGTTTCATCGTCAATAAGATGGTCCAAGGCATACAGTAAACCTGAAGTGAAGCATCGGAATCTAAAACTGGACTCACAGGGAGGTCCAATAATAGAAAGTTAGAGTGTCAGTCCTCTTGTACTTAATTCGGCGTTGTGCCTTTTGTATTAAATTCGGATGCAATTACTATGTTTCGTCGTCAATAAGAAGGTCCAAGGTATACAGTAAACCTGAAGTGAAGCATCGGAATCTAAAATTGGAATCAGAGGAGTGGTTTAAATCATAGAAAGTAAGAGTGTCAGTCCTCATGTACTTAAGTCGGCATTGTGCCTTTTGTATTAAATTTGGATGCAATTTCTGTGTTTCATCGTCAATAAGAAGGTCCAAGGTATGCAGTAAACCTGAAGTGAAGCATCGGAATGTAAAACTGGACTCACAGGAGAAGTTCAGATCATAGAAAAAAGTAGAGTGTCAGTCCTCTCGTACTTAAGTCGGCATTGTGATTTTGAATTAAGTTCGGATGCAATTTCTGTGTTTCATCGTCAATACGAAGGTCCAAGGGATACAGTAAACCTGAAGTGAAGCATCGGAATCTATAACTGGACTCACAGGAGAGGTTCAAATCATAGAAGGTCGAGTGTCAGTCCTGTTGTACTTAAGTCGATATTGTGCTTTTTGAATTTAATTCCGATGCAATTTCTGTGCTTCATCGTCAATAACAAGGTCCAAGGTATACAGTAAACCTGAAGTGAAGCATCGGAATCTAAAACTGGACTCACAGGAGACGTTCAAATCATAGAAAGTTAGAGTGTCAGTCCTCTTGTACTTAAGTCGGCATTGTGCCTTTTGTATTCAATTCCGATGCGATTTCTGTGTTCCATCGTCAATAAGGAGGTCCAAGGTATACAGTAAACCTGAAGTGAAGCATCCGAATCTAAATCTGGACTCCTAGGAGAGGTCCAAATCATAGATAGTAAGAGTGTCAGTCCTCTTGTACTTAAGTCGGAATTGTGAATTTTGTATTAAATTCGGATGCAATTACTGTGTTTCATCGTCAATAAGAAGGTCCAAGGGATACAGTAACCCTGAAGTGAAGCATCGGAATCTAAAACTGGATTCACAGAAGATGTTCAGATCATAGAAAATTAGAGTGTCAGTCCTCTTGCACTTACGTCGGCATTGCGCCTTTTGAATTTATTTCCGTTGCAATTTCTGTGCTTCATCGTCAATAAGAAGGTCCAAGGGATACAGTAAACCTGAAGTGAAGCATCGGAATCTAAAACTGAACTCACAGGATAGGTTCAAATCATAGAAAGTTAGAGTGTCAGTCCTCTTGTACTTAATTCGGCATTGTGCTTTTTGTATTAAATTCGGATGCAATTACTATGTTTCGTCGTCAATAAGAACGTCCACGGTATACAGTAAACCTGAAGTGAAGCATCGGAATCTAAAACTGGACTCACAGGAGTCGTTTAAATCATAGAAAGTCAGAGTGTCAGTCCTCATGTACGTAAGTCAGCATTGTGCCTTTTGTATTAAATTTGTATGCAATTTCTGTGTTTCATCGTCAATAAGAAGGTCCAAGGTATGCAGTAAACATGAAGTGAAGCATCAGAATCTAAAACTGGACTCACAGGAGAAGTCAGATCATAGAAAAATGTAGAGTGTCAGTCCTCTCGTACTTTAGTCGGCATTGTGATTTTGAATTAAGTTCGGATGCAATTTCTGTGTTTCATCGGCAATAAGAAGGTCCAAGGGATACAGTAAACCTGAAGTGAAGCATCGGAATCTAAAACTGGACTCACAGGAGAGGTTCAAATCATAGAATGTTAGAGTGTCAGTCCTGTTTTACTTAAGTCGGCATTGTGCTTTTGGTATTAAATTCGGATGCAATTTCTGTGTTTCATCGTCAATAAGATGGTCCAAGGCATACAGTAAACCTGAAGTGAAGCATCGGAATCTAAAACTGGACTCACAGGGAGGTTCAAATAATAGAAAGTTAGAGTGTCAGTCCTCTTGTACATAATTCGGCATTGTGCCTTTTGTATTAAATTCGGATGCAATTACTATGTTTCGTCGTCAATAAGAACGTCCACGGTATACAGTAAACCTGAAGTGAAGCATCGGAATCTAAAACTGGACTCACAGGAGTGGTTTAAATAATAGAAAGTTAGAGTGTCAGTCCACATGTACTTAAGTCGGCATTGTGCCTTTTGTATTAAATTTGGATGCGATTTCTGTGTTTCATCGTCAATAAGAAGGTCCAAGGTATGCAGTAAACCTGAAGTGAAGCATCGGAATCTGAAACTGGACTCACAGGAGAAGTTCAGATCATAGAAAAATGTAGAGTGTCAGTCCTCTCGTACTTTAGTCGGCATTTTTATTATGAATTAAGTTCGGATGCAATTTCTGTGTTTCATCTTCAATAAGAAGGTCCAAGGGATACAGTAAACCTGAAGTGAAGCATCGGAATCTCAAACTGGACTCACAGGAGAGGTTCAAATCATAGAAAGTTAGAGTGTCAGTCCTCTTGTACTTAAGTCGATATTGTGCCTTTTGAATTTAAATCCGATGCAATTTCTGTGCTTCATCGTCAATAACAAGGTCCAAGGTATACAGTACACCTGAAGTGAAGCATCGTAATCTAAAACTGGACTCACAGGAGAGGTTCAAATCATAGAAAGTTAGAGTGTCAGTCCTCTTGTACTTAAGTCGACATTGTGCTTTTGTATTCAATTTGGATGCGATTTCTGTGTTTCATCGTCAATAAGAAGGTCCAAGGTATGCAGTAAACCTGAAGTGAAGCATCGGAATCTGAAACTGGACTCACAGGAGAAGTTCAGATCATAGAAAAATGTAGAGTGTCAGTCCTCTCGTACTTTAGTCGGCATTTTGATTTTGAATTAAGTTCGGATGCAATTTCTGTGTTTCATCTTCAATAAGAAGGTCCAAGGGATACAGTAAACCTGAAGTGAAGCATCGGAATCTAAAACTGGGATCACAGAAGAGGTTCAGATCATAGAAAATTAGAGTGTCTGTCCTCCTGTACTTACGTCGGCATTGTGCCTTTTGAATTTATTTCCGTTGCAATTTCTGTGCTTCATCGTCAATAAGAAGGTCCAAGGGATACAGTAAACCTGAAGTGAAGCATCGGAATCTAAAACTGAACTCACAGGAGAGGTTCAAATCATAGAAAGTTAGAGTGTCAGTTCACTTGTACTTAAGTCGGCATTGTGCCTTTTGAATTTAATTCAGACGCAATTTCTGTGCTTCATCGTCAATAAGAATGTCCAAGGTATACAGTACACCTGAAGTGAAGCATAGGAATCTAAAACTGGACTCACTATAGAGGTTCGAATCTTAGAAAGTTAGAGTGACAGTCCTCTTGTAGTTAAGACGGCATTGTGTATTTTGAATTTAATTCGATGCAATTTCTGAGTTTCATCGTCAATAAGAAGGTCCAAGGTATACAGTAAACCTGAAGTGAAGCATTGGAATCTAAAACTGGACTCACAGGAGAGGATCAAATCATAGTAAGTTAGAGTGTCAGTCCTCTTGTACTTAAGTCGATATTGTGCCTTTTGAATTTAATTCCGATGCAATTTCTGTGCTTCATCGTCAATAAGAAGGTCCAAGGTATACAGCAAACCTGAAGTGAAGCATCGGAATCTAAAACTGGACTCACAGGAACGTTCAAATCATAGAAAGTTAGAGTGTCAGTCCTCTTGTACTTAAGTCGGCATTGTGCCTTTTGTATTTAATTCCGATGCAATTTCTGTGTTTCATCGTCAATAAGGAGGTCCATGGTAAACAGTAAACATGAAGTGAAGCATCGGAATCTAAAACTGGACTCCTAGGAGAGGTTCAAATCATAGAAAGTAAGAGTGTAAGTCGTCTTGTACTTAAATCGGCATTGTGAATTTTGTATTAAATTTGGATGCAATTACTGTGTTTCATCGTCAATAAGACAGTCCAAGGGATACAGTAAACCTCAAGTGAAGCATCGGAATCTAAAACTGGACTCACAGGAGAGGTTCAGATCATAGAAAGTTAGAGTGTCAGTCCTCTTGTACTTAAGTCGGCATTGTGCCTTTTGAATTTAATTCCGTTGCAATTTCTGTGCTTCATCGTCAATAAAAAGGTCCAAGGGATACAGTAAACCTGAAGTGAAGCATCGGAATTTAAAACTGAACTCACAGGAGAGGTTCAAATCATAGAATGTTAGTGTGTCAGTCCCCATGTACTTAAGTCGGCATTGTGTCTTTTGAATTTAATTCCGACGCAATTTCTGTGCTTCATCGTCAATAAGAAGGTCCAAGGTATACAGTAAACCTGAATTGAAGCATCGGAATCTAAAACTGGACTCACAGGAGAGGTTCAAATCATAGAATGTTAGAGTGTCAGTCCTGTTTTACTTAAGTCGGCATTGTGCTTATTGTATTGAATTCGGATGCAATATCTGTGTTTCATCGTCAATAAGATGGTCCAAGTCATACAGTAAACCTGAAGTGAAGCATCGGAATCTAAAACTGGACTCACAGGGAGGTTCAAATAATAGAAAGTTAGAGTGTCAGTCCTCTTGTACTTAATTCGGCATTGTGCCTTTTGTATTAAATTCCGATGCAATTACTATGTTTCGTCGTCAATAAGAACGTCCAAGGTATACAGTAAACCTGAGGTGAAGCATCGGAATCTAAAACTGGACTCACAGGAGTGGTTTAAATCACAGAAAGTTAGAGTGTCAGTCCTCATGTACTTAAGTCGGCATTGTGCCTTTTGTATTAAATTTGGATGCAATTTCTGTGTTTCATCGTCAATAAGAAGGTCCAAGGAATGCAGTAAACCTGAAGTGAAGCATCGGAATCTAAAACTGGACTCACAGGAGACGTTCAAATCATAGAAAGTTAGAATGTCAGTCCTCTTCTACTTAAGTCGGCATTGTGCCTTTTGTATTTAATTCCGATGCGATTTCTGTGTTTCATCGTCAATAAGGAGGTCCAAGGTATACAGTAAACCTGAAGTGAAGCATCGGAATCTAAAACTGGACTTCTAGGAGAGGTTCAAATCATAGATAGTAAGAGTGTCAGTCCTCTTGTACTTATGTCGGCATTGTGAATTTTTTATTAAATTCAGGTGCAATTACTGTGTTTCATCGTCAATAAGAAGGTCCAAGGGATACAGTAAACCTGAAGTGAAGCATCGGAATCTAAAACTGGACTCACAGGAGAGGTTCAGATCATAGAAAGTTAGAGTGTCAGTCCTCTTGTACTTACGTCGGCATTGTGCCTTTTGAATTTAATTCAGATGCAATTTATGTGCTTCATCGTCAATAAGAAGGTCGAAGGGATACAGTAAACCTGAAGTGAAGCATCGGAATCTAAAACTGAACTCACAGGAGAGGTTCAAATCATAGAAAGTTGGAGTGTCAGTTCTCTTGTACTTAAGTAGGCAATTTGCCTTTTGAATTGATCTTCGATGCAATTTCTGTGTTGCATCGTCAATAAGAATATCCAAGGGATACAGTAAACCTGAAGTGAAGCATCGGAATCTAAAACTGGACTCACAGGAGAGGTTCAAATCATAGAAAGTTAGAGTGTCAGTCCTCTTGTACTTATGTCGATATTGTGCCTTTTGAATTTAATTGCGATGCAATTTCTGTGCTTCATCGTCAATAAGAAGTTCCAAGGTATACAGTAGACCTGAAGTGAAGCATCGGAATCTAAAACTGGACTCACAGGAGACGTTCAAATCATAGAATGCTAGAGTGTCAGTCCTCTTGTACTTAAGCCGGCATTGTGCCTTTTGAATTTAATTCCGACGCAATTTCTGTGCTTCATCGTCAATAAGAAGGTCCAAGGTATACAGTAAACCTGAAGTGAAGCATCCGAACCTAAAACTGGACTCACAGGGGAGGTTCAAATCTTAGAAAGTTAGAATGTCAGTCCTCTTGTACTTGAGTCGGCATTGTGCCTTTTGTATCATATTCGGATGTAATTTCTGTGTTCCATTGTCAGTAAGAAGGTCCAAGGGATACAGTAAACCTGAAGTGAAGCATCGGAATCTAAAACTGGACTCACACGAGATGTTCAAATCATAGAAAGTTGGAGTGTCAGTCCTCTTTTGTTTAAGTCGGCATTGTGCATTTTGAATCTAATTCCGATGCAATTTCAGTGCTTCATCGTCAATAAGAAGGTCCAAGGTATACAGCAAACCTGAAGTGAAGCATCGGAATCTAAAACTGGACTCCTAGGAGAGGTTCAAATCATAGAAAGTAAGAGTGTCAGTCCTCTTGTACTTAAGTCGGCATTGTGAATTTTGTATTAAATTCGGATGCAATTACTGTGTTTCATCGTCAATATCAAGGTCCAAGGGATACAGTAAACCACAAGTGAAGAATCGGAATCTAAAACTGGACTCACAGGAGAGGTTCAAATCATAGAAAGTTAGGGTGTCAGTCCTCTTGTACTTAAGTCGGCATTGTGCTTTTTGAATTCAATTCCGATGCAATTTCTGTGCTTTATCGGCAATAAGAAGGTCCAAGGTATACAGTAAACCTGAAGTGAATCATTGGAATCTGAAACTGTACTCACAGGCGATGTTCAAATCATAGAAAGTTAGAGTGTCAGTTCCCTTGTACTTAAGTAGGCATTTTGCCTTTTGAATTTAACTTCGATGCAATTTCTGTGTTTCTTCGTCAATAAGAAAGTCCAAGGGATACAGTAAACCTGAAATGAAGCATCGGAATCTAAAACTGAACTCACAGGAGAGGTTCAAATCATAGAATGTTAGAGTGTCAGTCCTCTTGTACTTAAGTCGGCATTGTGCCTTTTGTATTTAATTCCGGTGCAATTTCTGTGTTTCATCGTCAATAAGGAGGTCCAAGGTATACAGTTAACCTGAAGTGAAGCATCCGAATCTAAAACTGGACTCACAGGAGAGGTTCAAATCATTGAATGTTAGATTGTCAGTCCTGTTTTACTTAAGTCGGCATTGTGGCTTTTGTATTAAATTCGGATGCAATTTCTGTGTTTCATTTTCAATAAGATGGTCCAAGGCGTACAGTAAACCTGAAGTGAAGCATCGGAATCGAATACTGGACTCCTAGGAGAGATTCAAATCATAGAAAGTAAGAGTGTCAGTCCTCTTGTACATAAGTCGGCATTGTGAATTTTGTATTAAATTCGGATGCAATTACTGTGTTTCATCGTCAATAAGAAGGTCCAAGGGATACAGTAAACCTGAAGTGAAGCATCGGAATCTAAAACTGGACTCACAGGAGAGGTTCAGATCATAGAAAGTTAGAGTGTCAATCCTCTTGTACTTAAGTCGGCATTGTGCCTTTTGAATTTAATTCCGTTGCAATTTCTGTGCTTCATCGTCAATAAGAAGGTCCAAGGTATACAATTAACCTGAAGTGAAGCATCCGAATCAAAAACTGGACTCACAGGAGAGGTTCAAATCATTGAATGTTAGATTGTCAGTCCTGTTTTACTTAAGTCGGCATTCTGGCTTTTGTATTAAATTCGGATGCAATTTCTGTGTTTCATTTTCAATAAGATGGTCCAAGGCATACAGTAAACCTGAAGTGAAGCATCGGAATCTAAAACTGGACTCACAGGAGAGGTTCAAATAATAGAAAGTTGGAGTGTCAGTCCCCTTGTATTTGAGTCGGCATTGTGCCTTTTGTATTAAATTCGGATGCAATTTCCGTCTTTCATCGTCAATAAGAAGGTCCAAGGGATACAGTATACCTGAAGTGAAGGATCGGAATCTAACACTGGACTCCTAGGAGAGGTTCAAATCATAGAAAGTAAGAGTGTCAGTCCTCTTGTACTTAAGTCGGCATTGTGAATTGTGTATAAAATTCGGATGCAATTACTGTGTTTCATCGTCAATAAGAAGGTCCAAGGGATACAGTAAACCTCAAGTGAAGCTTCGGAATCTAAAACTGGACTCACAGGAGAGGTTCAAATCATAGAAACTAGAGTGTCAGTCCTCTTGTACTTAAGTCGGCATTGTGCCTTTTGAATTTAATTCCGATGCAATGTCTGTGCTTCATCGGCAATAAGAATGTCCAGGGTATACAGTAAACCTGAATTGAAGCAGCGGAATCTAAAACTGAACTCACAGGAGAGGTTCAAATCATAGAATGTTTGAGTGTCAGTCCTCTTGTACTTAAGTCGGCATTGTGCCTTTTGAATTTAATTTCGACGCAATTTCTGCTCTTCATCGTCAATACGAAGGTTCAAGGTATACAGTAAACCTGAAGTGAAGCATCCGAATCTAAAACTGGACTCACAGGAGAGGTTCAAATCATAGAATGTTAGATTCTCAGTCCTGTTTTACGTAAGTCGGCTTTGTGCCTTTTGTATTAAATTCGGATGCAATTTCTGTGTTTCATTTTCAATAAGATGGTCCAAGGCATACAGTAAACCTGAAGTGAAGCATCGGAATCTAAAACTGGACTCACAGGAGAGGTTCAAATAATAGAAGTTGGAGTGTCAGTCCTCTTGTACTTAAGTCGGCATTGTGCCTTTTTTATTACATTCGGATGCAATTTCTGTCTTTCATCGTCAATAAGAAGGTCCAAGGGATACAGTAAACCTGAAGTGAAGCATCGGAATCTAAAACTGGACTCACAAGAGAGGTTCAAATCATAGAAAGTTAGACTGTCAGTCATGTTTTACTTAAGTCGGCAGTGTTCCTTTTGTATTTAATTCCGACGCAATTTCTGTGCTTCATCGTCAAAAAGAAGGCCCAAGGTAGATAGTACACCTGAAGTGGAGCATTGGAATCTGAAACTGCACTAACAGGAGAGGTTCAAATAATAGAAAGTTAGAGTGACTGTTCTCTTGTACTTAAGTCGGCTTGTGCCTTTTGAATTTAATTCGATGCAATTTCTCTGTTTCATCGTCAATAATAAAGTCCAAGGATTTCAGTAAACGCGAGGTGAAGCATTGGAATCTAAAACTGGACTCACAGGAGAGGTTCTAATCATAGAAAGTTAGAGTGTCAGTCCTCTTGCACTTACTCGGCATTGTGCCTTTTGTATTAAATTCGGATGCAATTACTATGTTTCTTCGTCAATAAGAAGGTCCAAGTTATACAGTAAATCTGAAATGAAGCATCGGAATCTAAAATTGGTCTCACAGGAGAGGTTCAAATCATAGAAAATTAGAGTGTCAGTCTTCATGTACTTAAGTCGGCATTGTGCCTTTTGTATTAAATTCGGATGCAATTTCTGTGTTTCATCGTCAATAAGAAGGTCCAAGGCATACAGTAAACCTGAAGTAAACATCGGAATCTAAAACTGGATTCACAGGAGAGGTTCAGATCATAGAATGTTAGAGTGTCAGTCCTGTTGTACTTAACTTGGCATTGTGCCTTTTGAATTTGATTCCGTTGCAATTTCTGTGCTTCATCGACAATAAGAAGGTCCAAGGTATACAGTAAACCTGAAGTGAAGCATCGAATTCTATAACTTGACTCACTGGAGAGGTTCAAATCATGGAAAGTTAAAGTGTCAGTCCTCTTGTACTTAAGTCGGCATTGTGCCTTTTGTATTAAATTCGGATGAAATTTCTGTGTTTCATCGTCAATAAGGAGGTCCAAGGTATACAGTAAACCTTAAGTGAGGCATCGGAATCTAAAACTGGACTCCTAGGAGAGGTTCAAATCATAGAAAGTAAGAGTGTCAGTCCTCTTGTACTTAAGTCGGCATTGTGACATTTGCATTTAATTCCGTTGCAATTTCTGTACTTCATCGTCAACAAGAAGGTCCAAGGTATACAATAAACCTGAAGTGAAGCATCGGAATCTAAAACTAAACTCGCAGGAGAGGTTCAAATCATAGAAAGTTAGAGTGTCAGTTCTCTTGTACTTAAGTCGGCATAGTGACTTTTGTATTAAATTCGGATGCAATTTCTGTGTTTCATCGTCAACAAGAAGGTCCAATGGATAGAGTAAACCTGATGTGAAGCATCGGAATCTACAACTGGACTCACAGGAGAGGTTCAAATCATAGAAAGTGAGAGTGAAAGTTCTCCTGTACTTAAGTCGGCATTGTGCCTTTTGTATTTCATTCTGACGCAATTTCTGTGCTTCATCGTCAATAAGAAGGTCCAAGGTATACAGTACACCTGAAGTGAAGCATCGGAATCTAAAACTGGACTCACAGGAGAGGTCAAATCATAGAAAGTTAGAGTGTCAGTCCTAATGTACTTAAGTCGGCATTGTGCCTTTTGTATTAAATTCGGATGCAATTTCTGTGCTTCATCGTCAATAAGAAGGTCCAAGGGATCCAGTAAAACTGAAGCTAAACATCAAAATCTAAAATTGGAATCACAGGAGAGGTTCAGATCATAGAAATGTAGAGTGTCAGTCCTCTTGTACTTATGTCGGCATTGTGCTTTTGAATTAAGTTCGGATGCAATTTCTGTGTTTCATCGTTAATAAGAAGGTCCAAGGGGTACAGTAAACCTGAAGTGAAGCAACGGAATCTAAAACTGGACTCACTGGAGACGTTCAAATCATACAAAGTTAGAGTGTCTGTCGTCTTGTACTTAAGTCGGCATTGTGCCATTTGTATTAAATTCCGACGCAATTTCTGTGCTTCATCGTCAATAACAATGTCTAAGGTATACAGTACACCTGAAGTGAAGCATCGGAGTCTAAAACTGGACTCACAGGAGTGGTTCAAATCATAGAAAGTTAGAGGGTCAGTCCTCTTGTACTTAATTCGGCATTGTGCCTTTTATATTAAATTGGGATGCAATTACTATGTTTCATCGTCAATAAGAAGGTCCAAGGTATACAGTAAACCTGAAATGAAGCATCGGAATCTAAAACTGGACTCACAGGAGAGGTTCAAATCATAGAAAGTTAGAGTGTCAGTCCTCTTGTACTTAAGTCGGCATTGTGCCTTTTGTATTTAATTCAGATGCAATTTCTGTATTTCATAGTCAATAAGGAGGTCCAAGGTATACAGTAAACCTGAAGTGAAGCATCGGAATCTAAAACTGGACTCCTAGGAGAGGTTCAAATCATAGAAAGTAAGAGTGTCAGTCCTCTTGTACTTAAATAGCCACTGTGAATTTTGTATTACATTCGGATGCAATTACTGTGTTTGATCGTCAATAAGAAGGTCCAAGGGATACAATAAACCTGAAGAGAAGCATCGGAATCTAAAACTGGACTCCTAGGAGAGGAAGAAATCATAGAATGTTAGAGTGTCAGTCCTCTTGTACTTAAGTCGGCATTGTGCCATTTGAATTTAATTCCGACGCAATTTCTGTGCTTCATCGTCAATAAGAAGGTCCAAGGTATACAGTAAACCTGAAGTGAAGCATCCGAATTTAAAACTGGACTCACAGGAGAGGTTCAAATCATAGAAAGTTAGAATGTCAGTCCTCTTTTACTTAAGTTGGCATTGTGCCTTTTGAATCTAGTTCCGATGCAATTTCTGTGCTTCATCGTCAATAAGAAGGTATTAGGTATACAGTAAACCTGAAGTGAAGCATCGGAATCTAAAACTGGACTCACAGGAGAGGTTCAAATCATAGAAAGTTAGAGTGTCAGTCCTCTTGTACTTAAGTCGGCATTGTGCTTTTTGAATTTAATTCCGAAGCAATTTCTGTGCTTCATCGGCAATAAGAAGGTCCAAGGTATACAGTACACCTGAAGTGAAACATCGGAAACTAAAACTGGACTCACAGGAGAGGTTGTAATCATAGAAAGTTAGAGTGTCAGTTCTGCTGTACTTAAGTAGGCATTGTGACTTTTGAATTTAATTTCGATGCAATTTCTGTGTTTCATCGTCAATAAGAAGGTCAAAAGGATACAGTAAGCCTGAAATGAAGCATCGGAACCTAAAACTGGACTCACAGGAGATGTTCAAATCATAGAAAATTAGAGTGTCAGTCGTCTTGTACTTAAGTCGGCATTGTGTCATCTGTATTGTATTCGGATGCAATTTCTGTCTTTCATCGTCAATAAGAAGGTCCAAGGGATACAGTAAACCTGAAGTGAAGCATCGGAATCTAAAACTGGACTCACTGGGGTGGTTCAAATCATAGAAAGTTAGAGTGTCAGTCCTCTTGCACTTAAGTCGGCATTGTGCCTTTTGTATTAAATTCGGAAGCAATTTCTGTGTTTCATTGTCAATATGATGGTCCAAGGGATACAGTAAACCTGAAGTGAAGAATCGGAATCTAAAACTGGACTCACAGGAAAGATTCAAATCATAGAAACTTAGAGTGTCAGTCCTCTTGTACTTAAGTCGGCATTGTGCCTTTTGTATTAAATAGGGATGCAATTTCTGTGTTTCATCGTCAATAAGAAGGTCCAAGGGATACAGTAAACCTGAAGTGAAGCATCCGAATCTACAACAGGACTGACAGGAGAGGTTCAAATCATAGAAAGCTATAGTGTCAGTCCTCTTGTACTTAAGTCGGCATTGTGCATTTTGTATTAATTTCGGATGCTATTTCTGTGTTTCATTGTCAATAAGAAGGTCCAAGGGATACAGTAAACCTTAAGTGAAGCAGCGGAATCTAAAACTGCTTTCACAGGAGTTGTTCAAATCATAGAAAGTTGGAGTGTCAGTCCTCCTTTACTTAAGTCGGCATTGTGCCTTTTGAATCTAATTCGGATGCAATTTCTGTGCTTCATCGTCAATAAGAAGGTCCAGGGGATACAGTAAACCTGAAGTGAAGCTTCGGAATCTAAAACTGGACTCACAGGAGAGGTTCAAATCATAGAATGTTCAAGTGTCAGTCATGTATTACTTAAGTCACCATTCTGCCTTTTGTATTAAATTCGGATGCAATTTCTGTGTTTCATCGTCAATAAGAAGGTCCAAGGGATACAGTAAACCTGAAGTGAAGCATCGGAATCTAAAACTGGACTCACAGGAGAGATTCAAATCATAGAATGTTAGATTGTCAGTTCTCTTGTACTTAAGTCGGCATTGTGCCTTTTGTATTAAATTGGGATGAAATATCTGTGTTTCATCGTCAATAAGAAGGTCCAAGGGATACAGTAAACCTGAAGTGAAGCATCGGAATCTAAAACTGAACTCACAGGAGAGGTTCAACTCAAAGTATTTTAGGGTGTCAGTCCTCTCGTACTTAAGTCGGCATTGGGCTTTTTGAATTTGATTCCGACGCAATATCTGTGCTTCATCGTCAATAAGAAGGTCCACGGTATACAGTAAACCTGAAGTGATGCTTCGGAATCTAAAACTGGACTCACAGGAGAGGTTCAGATCATAGAAAGTTAGAGTGTCAGTCCTCTTGTACTTAATTATGCATTGTTCATTTTGTATTAAATTCGGATGTAATTACTATGTTTAATCGTCAATAAGAAGGTCCAAGGTATACAGTAAACCTGAAGTAAAGCATCGGAATCTAAAACTGGACTCACAGGAGAGGTTCAAATCAGAGAAAGTTAGAGTGTCAGTCCTCATGTACTTAAGTCGGCATTGTGCCTTTTGTACTAAATTTGGATGCAATTTCTGTGTTTCATCGTCAATAAGAAGGTCCAAGGGATACAGTAAACCTGAAGTGATGCTTCGGAATCTAAAACTGGACTCACAGGAGAGGTTCAGATCATAGAAAGTTAGAGTGTCAGACCTCTCGTACTTAAGTCGGCATTGTGATTTTGAATTAAGTTCGGATGCAATTTCTGTGTTTCATCATCAATAAGATGGTCCAAGGGATACAGTAAACCTGAAGTGAAGCATCAAGAATGAAAAACTGAACTCACAGGAGAGGTTCAAATCATAGAAAGTAAGAGTGTCGGTCCTCTTGTACTTAAGTCGGCATTGTGCCTTTTGTATTAAATTCGGATGTAATTTCTGTGTTTCATCGTCAATAAGAAGGTCCAAGGTATACAGTAAACCTGATGTGAAGCATCCGAATCTACAACAGGACTGACAGGAGAGGTTCAAATCATAGAAAGCTAGAGTGTCATTCCTCTTGCACTTAAGTCGGCATTGTGCCTTTTGTATTAAATTCGGATGCAATTTCTGTGTTTCATCGTCAATAAGAAGGTCCAAGGGATACAGTAAACCTGAAGTGAAGCATCGGAATCTAAAACTGGACTCACAGGAGAGATTCAAATCATAGAATGTTAGATTGTCAGTTCTCTTGTACTTAAGTCGGCATTGTGCCTTTTGTATTAAATTGGGATGCAATATCTGTGTTTCATCGTCAATAAGAAGGTCCAAGGGATACAGTAAACATGAAGTGAAGCATCGATAAATAAAACTTGACTCACAGGAGAGGTTCAAATCATAGAAAATTAGAGTGTGAGTCCTCTTGTACTTAAGTCGGCATTGTGCCTCTTGTATTATATTCGGATGCAATTTCTGTGTTTCATCATCAATAAGAAGGTCCTAGGGAATCAGTAAAATTGAAGTGAAGCATCGGAATCTAAAACTGAACTCACAGGAGAGGTTCAACTCAAAGTATGTTAGGGTGTCAGCACTCTCGTACTCAAGTCGGCATTGGGCTTTTTGAATTTAATTCCGACGCAATATCTGTGCTTCATCGTCAATAAGAAGGTCCACGGTATACAGTAAACCTGAAGTGAAGCATCGGAATCTAAAACTGGACTCACAGGAAAGGTTCAAATCATAGAAAGTTAGAGTTTCAGTCCTCTTGTACTTAATTATGCATTGTGCATTTTGTATTAAATTCGGATGTAATTACTATGTTTAATCGTCAATAAGAAGGTCCAAGGTATACAGTAAACCTGAAGTAAAGCATCGGAATCTAAAACTGGACTCACAGGAGAGGTTCAAATCAGAGAAAGTTAGTGTGTCAGTCCTCATGTACTTAAGTCGGCATTGTGCCTTTTTTACTAAATTTGGATGCAATTTCTGTGTTTCATCGTCAATAAGAAGGTCCAAGGGATACAGTAAACCTGAAGTGATGCTTCGGAATCTAAAACTGGACTCACAGGAGAGGTTCAGATCATAGAAAGTTAGAGTGTCAGACCTCTCGTACTTAAGTCGGCATTGTGATTTTGAATTAAGTTCGGATGCAATTTTTGTGTTTCATCATCAATAAGATGGTCCAAGGGATACAGTAAACCTGAAGTGAAGCATCTGAATGTAAAACTGGACTCACAGGAGAGGTTCAAATTATAGAAAGTTAGAGTGTCAGTCCTCATGTACTTAAGTCGGCATTGTGCCTTTTGTATTAACATTGGATGCAATTTCTGTGTTTCATCGTCAATAAGAAGGTCCAAGGGATACAGTAAACCTGAAGTGAAGCATCGGAATCTAAAACTGGACTCACAGGAGAGGTTCGGATCATAGAAAGTTAGAGTGTCAGTCCTCCCGTCCTTAAGTCGGCATTGTGATTTTGAATTAAGTTCGGATGCAATTTCTGTGTTTCTTCGTCAATAAGTAGGTCCAAGGGATACAGTAAACCTGAAGTGAAGCATCGGAATCTAAAACTGGACTCCTAGGAGAGGTTCAAATCATAGAAAGTAAGAGTGTCAGTCCTCTTGTACTTAAGTCGGCATTGTGACTTTTGTATTAAATTCGGATGCAATTACTGTGTATCATCGTCAATAAGATAGTCCAAGGGATACAGTAAACCTGAAGTGAAGCATCGGAATCTAAAACTGGACTCACAGGAGAGGTTCTAATCATAGAAAGTTAGAGTGTCAGTCCTCTTGTACTTAAGTCGGCATTGTGCATTTTGAATATAATTCCGATGCAATTTCAGTGTTTCGTCGTCAATCAGAAGGTCCAAATGATACAGTAAACCTGAAGTAAAGCATCGGAATCTAAAACTGGACTCACAGGAGAGGTTCAAATCATAGAAAGTTAGAGTGTCAGTCCTCTTGTACTTAAGTCGGCATTCTGCCTTTTGTATTTAATTCCGATGCAATTTCTGTGTTTCATCATCAATAAGTAGGCCCAAGGGATACAGTAAACCTGAAGTCAAGCATCGGAATCTAAAACTGAACTCACTGGAGAGGTTCAAATCATTGAATCTTAGAGTGTCAGTCCTGTCGTACTTAACACACCATTGTGCCTTTTGAATTTAAAGCCGAAGCAATTTCTGTGCTTCATCGTCAATAAGAAGGTCCAAGGTATCCAGTAAACCTAAAGTGAAGCATCGGCATCTAAAACTGGACTCACAGGAAAGGTTCAAATCATAGAGAGTTAGAGTGTCAGTCCTCTTGTACTTAACTCGGCATTGGGCCTTTAGCATTAAATTCGGATGCAATTACTATGTTTCATCGTCAATAGGAAGGTCCAAGGTATACTGTAAACCTGAAGTGAAGCATCGGAATCTGAAACCGGACTTACAGGAGAGGTTCAAATCATAGAAAGTTAGCGTGTCAGTCTTCATGTACTTAAGTCGGCACTGTGCCTTTTTTATTAAATTTGGATGCAATTTCTGTGTTTCATCGTCAATAAGAAGGTCCAAGGGATACAGTAAAACTGAAGTGAAGCATCGGAATCTAAAACTGGACTCACTGGGGTGGTTCAAACCATAGAAAGTTAGAGTGTCAGTCCCCTTGCACTTAAGTCGGCATTGTGCCTTTTGTATTAAATTCGGAAGCAATTTCTGTGTTTCATTGCCAATAAGAAGGTCCAAGGGATACAGTAAACCTGAAGTGAAGCTTCGGAATCTAAAACTGGACTCACAGGAGAGGTTCAAATCATAGAAACTAGAGTGTCAGTCCTCTTGTACTTAAGTCGGCATTGTGCCTTTTGAATTTAATTCCGATGCAATTTCTGTGCTTCATCGGCAATAAGAATGTCCAGGGTATACAGTAAACCTGAATTGAAGCAGCGGAATCTAAAACTGAACTCACAGGAGAGGTTCAAATCATAGAATGTTTGAGTGTCAGTCCTCTTGTACTTAAGTCGGCATTGTGCCTTTTGAACTTAATTTCGACGCAATTTCTGCTCTTCATCGTCAATACGAAGGTTCAAGGTATACAGTAAACCTGAAGTGAAGCATCCGAATCTAAAACAGGACTCACAGGAGAGGTTCAAATCATAGAATGTTAGATTCTCAGTCCTGTTTTACTTAAGTCGGCTTTGTGCCTTTTGTATTAAATTCGGATGCAATTTCTGTGTTTCATTTTCAATAAGATGGTCCAAGGCATACAGTAAACCTGAAGTGAAGCATCGGAATCTAAAACTGGACTCACAGGCGAGGTTCAAATAATAGAAGTTGGAGTGTCAGTCCTCTTGTACTTAAGTCGGCATTGTGCCTTTTTATTACATTCGGATGCAATTTCTGTCTTTCATCGTCAATAAGAAGGTCCAAGGGATACAGTAAACCTGAAGTGAAGCATCGGAATCTAAAACTGGACTCACAGGAGAGGTTCAAATCATAGAAAGTTAGACTGTCAGTCATGTTTTACTTAAGTCGGCAGTGTTCCTTTTGTTTTTAATTCCGACGCAATTTCTGTGCTTCATCGTCAAAAAGAAGGCCCAAGGTAGATAGTACACCTGAAGTGGAGCATTGGAATCTGAAACTGCACTAACAGGAGAGGTTCAAATAATAGAAAGTTAGAGTGACGGTTCTCTTGTACTTAAGTCGGCTTGTGCCTTTTGAATTTAATTCGATGCAATTTCTCTGTTTCATCGTCAATAATAAAGTCCAAGGATTGCAGTAAACGCGAGGTGAAGCATTGGAATCTAAAACTGGACTCACAGGAGAGGTTCTAATCATAGAAAGTTAGAGTGTCAGTCCTCTTGTACTTACTCGGCATTGTGCCTTTTGTATTAAATTCGGATGCAATTACTATGTTTCTTCGTCAATAAGAAGGTCCAAGTTATACAGTAAATCTGAAATGAAGCATCGGAATCTAAAATTGGTCTCACAGGAGAGGTTCAAATCATAGAAAATTAGAGTGTCAGTCTTCATGTACTTAAGTCGGCATTGTGCCTTTTGTATTAAATTCGGATGCAATTTCTGTGTTTCATCGTCAATAAGAAGGTCCAAGGCATACAGTAAACCTGAAGTAAACATCGGAATCTAAAACTGGATTCACAGGAGAGGTTCAGATCATAGAATGTTAGAGTGTCAGTCCTGTTGTACTTAACTTGGCATTGTGCCTTTTGAATTTGATTCCGTTGCAATTTCTGTGCTTCATCGACAATAAGAAGGTCCAAGGTATACAGTAAACCTGAAGTGAAGCATCGAATTCTATAACTTGACTCACTGGAGAGGTTCAAATCATGGAAAGTTAAAGTGTCAGTCCTCTTGTACTTAAGTCGGCATTGTGCCTTTTGTATTAAATTCGGATGAAATTTCTGTGTTTCATCGTCAATAAGGAGGTCCAAGGTATACAGTAAACCTTAAGTGAGGCATCGGAATCTAAAACTGGACTCCTAGGAGAGGTTCAAATCATAGAAAGTAAGAGTGTCAGTCCTCTTGTACTTAAGTCGGCATTGTGACATTTGCATTTAATTCCGTTGCAATTTCTGTACTTCATCGTCAACAAGAAGGTCCAATGGATACAGTAAACCTGATGTGAAGCATCGGAATCTACAACTGGACTCACAGGAGAGGTTCAAATCATAGAAAGTGAGAGTGAAAGTTCTCCTGTACTTAAGTCGGCATTGTGCCTTTTGTATTTCATTCTGACGCAATTTCTGTGCTTCATCGTCAATAAGAAGGTCCAAGGTATACAGTACACCTGAAGTGAAGCATCGGAATCTAAAACTGGACTCACAGGAGAGGTAAAATCATAGAAAGTTAGAGTGTCAGTCCTAATGTACTTAAGTCGGCATTGTGCCTTTTGTATTAAATCCGGATCAATTTCTGTGCTTCATCGTCAATAAGAAGGTCCAAGGGATCCAGTAAAACTGAAGCTAAACATCAAAATCTAAAATTGGAATCACAGGAGAGGTTCAGATCATAGAAATGTAGAGTGTCAGTCCTCTTGTACTTATGTCGGCATTGTGCTTTTGAATTAAGTTCGGATGCAATTTCTGTGTTTCATCGTTAATAAGAAGGTCCAAGGGGTACAGTAAAAATGAAGTGAAGCAACGGAATCTAAAACTGGACTCACTGGAGACGTTCAAATCATACAAAGTTAGAGTGTCTGTCGTCTTGTACTTAAGTCGGCATTGTGCCATTTGTATTTAAGTCCGACGCAATTTCTGTGCTTCATCGTCAATAACAATGTCCAAGGTATACAGTACACCTGAAGTGAAGCATCGGAGTCTAAAACTGGACTCACAGGAGTGGTTCAAATCATAGAAAGTTAGAGGGTCAGTCCTCTTGTACTTAATTCGGCATTGTGCCTTTTATATTAAATTGGGATGCAATTACTATGTTTCATCGTCAATAAGAAGGTCCAAGGTATACAGTAAACCTGAAATGAAGCATCGGAATCTAAAACTGGACTCACAGGAGACGTTCAAATCATAGAAAGTTAGAGTGTCAGTCCTCTTGTACTTAAGTCGGCATTGTGCCTTTTGTATTTAATTCAGATGCAATTTCTGTATTTCATCGTCAATAAGGAGGTCCAAGGTATACAGTAAACCTGAAGTGAAGCATCGGAATCTAAAACTGGACTCCTAGGAGAGGTTCAAATCATAGAAAGTAAGAGTGTCAGTCCTCTTGTACTTAAATAGCCATTGTGAATTTTGTATTACATTCGGATGCAATTACTGTGTTTGATCGTCAATAAGAAGGTCCAAGGGATACAATAAACCTGAAGAGAAGCATCGGAATCTAAAACTGGACTCCTAGGAGAGGAAGAAATCATAGAATGTTAGAGTGTCAGTCCTCTTGTACTTAAGTCGGCATTGTTCCATTTGAATTTAATTCCGACGCAATTTCTGTGCTTCATCGTCAATAAGAAGGTCCAAGGTATACAGTAAACCTGAAGTGAAGCATCCGAATTTAAAACTGGACTCACAGGAGAGGTTCAAATCATAGAAAGTTAGAATGTCAGTCCTCTTTTACTTAAGTTGGCATTGTGCCTTTTGAATCTAGTTCCGATGCAATTTCTGTGCTTCATCGTCAATAAGAAGGTATTAGGTATACAGTAAACCTGAAGTGAAGCATCGGAATCTAAAACTGGACTCACAGGAGAGGTTCAAATCATAGAAAGTTAGAGTGTCAGTCCTCTTGTACTTAAGTCGGCATTGTGCTTTTTGAATTTAATTCCGAAGCAATTTCTGTGCTTCATCGGCAATAAGAAGGTCCAAGGTATACAGTACACCTGAAGTGAAACATCGGAAACTAAAACTGGACTCACAGGAGAGGTTGTAATCATAGAAAGTTAGAGTGTCAGTTCTCCTGTACTTAAGTAGGCATTGTGACTTTTGAATTTAATTTCGATGCAATTTCTGTGTTTCATCGTCAATAAGAAGGTCAAAAGGATACAGTAAGCCTGAAATGAAGCATCGGAACCTAAAACTGGACTCACAGGAGATGTTCAAATCATAGAAAGTTAGAGTGTCAGTCGTCTTGTACTTAAGTCGGCATTGTGTCTTCTGTATTGTATTCGGATGCAATTTCTGTCTTTCATCGTCAATAAGAAGGTCCAAGGGATACAGTAAACCTGAAGTGAAGCATCGGAATCTAAAACTGGACTCACTGGGGTGTTCAAATCATAGAAAGTTAGAGTGTCAGTCCTCTTGCACTTAAGTCGGCATTGTGCCTTTTGTATTAAATTCGGAAGCAATTTCTGTGTTTCATTGTCAATATGATGGTCCAAGGGATACAGTAAACCTGAAGTGAAGAATCGGAATCTAAAACTGGACTCACAGGAAAGATTCAAATCATAGAAACTTAGAGTGTCAGTCCTCTTGTACTTAAGTCGGCATTGTGCCTTTTGTATTAAATAGGGATGCAATTTCTGTGTTTCATCGTCAATAAGAAGGTCCAAGGGATACAGTAAACCAGAAGTGAAGCATCGGAATCTAAAATTGGACTCACAGGCTGGTTCAAATCATAGAAAGTTAGAGTGTCAGTCCTCTTGTACTTAAGTCGGCATTGTGCCTTTTGTATTAAATTTGGATGTAATTTCTGTGTTTCATCGTCAATAAGAAGGTCCATGGTATACAGTAAACCTGAAGTGAAGCATCCGAATCTACAACAGGACTGACAGGAGAGGTTCAAATCATAGAAAGCTATAGTGTCAGTCCTCTTGTACTTAAGTCGGCATTGTGCATTTTGTATTAATTTCGGATGCAATTTCTGTGTTTCATTGTCAATAAGAAGGTCCAAGGGATACAGTAAACCTTAAGTGAAGCAGCGGAATCTAAAACTGCTTTCACAGGAGTTGTTCAAATCATAGAAAGTTGGAGTGTCAGTCCTCCTTTACTTAAGTCGGCATTGTGCCTTTTGAATCTAATTCGGATGCAATTTCTGTGCTTCATCGTCAATAAGAAGGTCCAAGGGATACAGTAAACCTGAATTGAAGCTTCGGAATCTAAAACTGGACTCACAGGAGAGGTTCAAATCATAGAATGTTCAAGTGTCAGTCATGTATTACTTAAGTCACCATTCTGCCTTTTGTATTAAATTCGGATGCAATTTCTGTGTTTCATCGTCAATAAGAAGGTCCAAGGGATACAGTAAACCTGAAGTGAAGCATCGGAATCTAAAACTGGACTCACAGGAGAGATTCAAATCGTAGAATGTTAGATTGTCAGTTCCCTTGTACTTAAGTCGGCATTGTGCCTTTTGTATTAAATTGGGATGAAATATCTGTGTTTCATCGTCTATAAGAAGGTCCAAGGGATACAGTAAACCTGAAGTGAAGCATCGGAATCTAAAACTGAACTCACAGGAGAGGTTCAACTCAAAGTATGTTAGGGTGTCAGTCCTCTCGTACTTAAGTCGGCATTGGGCTTTTTGAATTTAATTCCGACGCAATATCTGTGCTTCATCGTCAATAAGAAGGTCCACGGTATACAGTAAACCTGAAGTGATGCTTCGGAATCTAAAACTGGACTCACAGGAGAGGTTCAGATCATAGAAAGTTAGAGTGTCAGTCCTCTTGTACTTAATTATGCATTGTCCATTTTGTATTAAATTCGGATGTAATTACTATGTTTAATCGACAATAAGAAGGTCCAAGGTATACAGTAAACCTGAAGTAAAGCATCGGAATCTAAAACTGGACTCACAGCAGAGGTTCAAATCTGAGAAAGTTAGAGTGTCAGTCCTCATGTACTTAAGTCGGCATTGTGCCTTTTGTACTAAATTTGGATGCAATTTCTGTGTTTCATCGTCAATAAGAAGGTCCAAGGGATACAGTAAACCTGAAGTGATGCTTCGGAATCTAAAACTGGACTCACAGGAGAGGTTCAGATCATAGAAAGTTAGAGTGTCAGACCTCTCGTACTTAAGTCGGCATTGTGATTTTGAATTAAGTTCGGATGCAATTTCTGTGTTTCATCATCAATAAGATGGTCCAAGGGATACAGTAAACCTGAAGTGAAGCATCTGAATGAAAAACTGAACTCACAGGAGAGGTTCAAATCATAGAAAGTAAGAGTGTCGGTCCTCTTGTACTTAAGTCGGCATTGTGCCTTTTGTATTAAATTCGGATGTAATTTCTGTGTTTCATCGTCAATAAGAAGGTCCATGGTATACAGTAAACCTGATGTGAAGCATCCGAATCTACAACAGGACTGACAGGAGAGGTTCAAATCATAGAAAGCTAGAGTGTCATTCCTCTTGCACTTAAGTCGGCATTGTGCCTTTTGTATTAAATTCGGATGCAATTTCTGTGTTTCATCGTCAATAAGAAGGTCCAAGGGATACAGTAAACCTGAAGTGAAGCATCGGAATCTAAAACTGGACTCACAGGAGAGATTCAAATCATAGAATGTTAGATTGTCAGTTCTCTTGTACTTAAGTCGGCATTGTGCCTTTTGTATTAAATTGGGATGCAATATCTGTGTTTCATCGTCAATAAGAAGGTCCAAGGGATACAGTAAACATGAAGTGAAGCATCGATAAATAAAACTTGACTCACAGGAGAGGTTCAAATCATAGAAAATTAGAGTGTGAGTCCTCTTGTACTTAAGTCGGCATTGTGCCTCTTGTATTATATTCGGATGCAATTTCTGTGTTTCATCATCAATAAGAAGGTCCTAGGGAATCAGTAAAATTGAAGTGAAGCATCGGAATCTAAAACTGAACTCACAGGAGAGGTTCAACTCAAAGTATGTTAGGGTGTCAGCACTCTCGTACTTAAGTCGGCATTGGGCTTTTTGAATTTAATTCCGACGCAATATCTGTGCTTCATCGTCAATAAGAAGGTCCACGGTATACAGTAAACCTGAAGTGAAGCATCGGAATCTAAAACTGGACTCACAGGAAAGGTTCAAATCATAGAAAGTTAGAGTTTCAGTCCTCTTGTACTTAATTATGCATTGTGCATTTTGTATTAAATTCGGATGTAATTACTATGTTTAATCGTCAATAAGAAGGTCCAAGGTATACAGTAAACCTGAAGTAAAGCATCGGAATCTAAAACTGGACTCACAGGAGAGGTTCAAATCAGAGAAAGTTAGTGTGTCAGTCCTCATGTACTTAAGTCGGCATTGTGCCTTTTTTACTAAATTTGGATGCAATTTCTGTGTTTCATCGTCAATAAGAAGGTCCAAGGGATACAGTAAACCTGAAGTGATGCTTCGGAATCTAAAACTGGACTCACAGGAGAGGTTCAGATCATAGAAAGTTAGAGTGACAGACCTCTCGTACTTAAGTCGGCATTGTGATTTTGAATTAAGTTCGGATGCAATTTTTGTGTTTCATCATCAATAAGATGGTCCAAGGGATACAGTAAACCTGAAGTGAAGCATCTGAATGTAAAACTGGACTCACAGGAGAGGTTCAAATTATAGAAAGTTAGAGTGTCAGTCCTCATGTACTTAAGTCGGCATTGTGCCTTTTGTATTAAATTTGGATGCAATTTCTGTGTTTCATCGTCAATAAGAAGGTCCAAGGGATACAGTAAACCTGAAGTGAAGCATCGGAATCTAAAACTGGACTCACAGGAGAGGTTCGGATTATAGAAAGTTAGAGTGTCAGTCCTCCCGTCCTTAAGTCGGCATTGTGATTTTGAATTAAGTTCGGATGCAATTTCTGTGTTTCTTCGTCAATAAGTAGGTCCAAGGGATACAGTAAACCTGAAGTGAAGCATCGGAATCTAAAACTGGACTCCTAGGAGAGGTTCAAATAATAGAAAGTAAGAGTGTCAGTCCTCTTGTACTTAAGTCGGCATTGTGACTTTTGTATTAAATTCGGATGCAATTACTGTGTATCATCGTCAATAAGATAGTCCAAGGGATACAGTAAACCTGAAGTGAAGCATCGGAATCTAAAACTGGACTCACAGGAGAGGTTCTAATCATAGAAAGTTAGAGTGTCAGTCCTCTTGTACTTAAGTCGGCATTGTGCATTTTGAATATAATTCCGATGCAATTTCAGTGTTTCGTCGTCAATCAGAAGGTCCAAATGATACAGTAAACCTGAAGTGAAGCATCGGAATCTAAAACTGGACTCACAGGAGAGGTTCAAATCATAGAAAGTTAGAGTGTCAGTCCTCTTGTACTTAAGTCGGCATTCTGCCTTTTGTATTTAATTCCGATGCAATTTCTGTGTTTCATCATCAATAAGTAGGCCCAAGGGATACAGTAAACCTGAAGTCAAGCATCGGAATCTAAAACTGAACTCACTGGAGAGGTTCAAATCATTGAATCTTAGAGTGTCAGTCCTGTCGTACTTAACACACCATTGTGCCTTTTGAATTTAAAGCCGAAGCAATTTCTGTGCTTCATCGTCAATAAGAAGGTCCAAGGTATCCAGTAAACCTAAAGTGAAGCATCGGCATCTAAAACTGGACTCACAGGAAAGGTTCAAATCATAGAGAGTTAGAGTGTCAGTCCTCTTGTACTTAACTCGGCATTGGGCCTTTAGCATTAAATTCGGATGCAATTACTATGTTTCATCGTCAATAGGAAGGTCCAAGGTATACTGTAAACCTGAAGTGAAGCATCGGAATCTAAAACCGGACTTACAGGAGAGGTTCAAATCATAGAAAGTTAGCGTGTCAGTCTTCATGTACTTAAGTCGGCACTGTGCCTTTTTTATTAAATTTGGATGCAATTTCTGTGTTTCATCGTCAATAAGAAGGTCCAAGGGATACAGTAAAACTGAAGTGAAGCATCAGAATCTAAAACTGGACTCACTGGGGTGGTTCAAACCATAGAAAGTTAGAGTGTCAGTCCCCTTGCACTTAAGTCGGCATTGTGCCTTTTGTATTAAATTCGGAAGCAATTTCTGTGTTTCATTGCCAATAAGAAGGTCCAAGGGATACAGTAAACCTGAAGTGAAGCTTCGGAATCTACAACTGGACTCACAGGAGAGGTTCAAATCATAGAATCTTCAAGTGTCATCATGTAATACTTAAGTCGCCATTGTGCCTTTTGTATTAAATTCGGATGCAATTTCTGTGTTTCATCGTCAATAAGATGGTCCAAGGCATACAGTTAACCTGAAATTAAGCATCGGAATCTAAAACTGGACTCACAGGAGAGATTCAAATCATAGAATGTTAGAGTGTCAGTTCTCTTGTACTTAAATCGGCATTGTGCCTTTTGTATTAAATTGGGATGCAATATCTATGTTTCATCGTCAATAAGAAGGTCCAAGGGATACAGTAAACCTGAAGTGAAGCATCGATAAATAAAATTGGATTCACAGGATAGGTTCAAATCATAGAAAATTAGAGTGTGAGTCCTCTTGTACTTAAGTCGGCATTGTGCCTCTTGTATTATATTCAGATGCAATTTCTGTGTTTCATCATCAATAAGAAGGTCCAAGGGATACAGTAAACCTGAAGTGAAGCATCGGAATCTAAAACTGAACTCACAGGAGAGGTTCAAATCAAAGTATGTTAGGGTGTCAGTCCTCTCGTACTTAAGCTGGCATTCGGCCTTTTGAATTTAATTCCGACGCAATATCTGTGCTTCATCGTCAATAAGAAGGTCCACGGTATGCAGTAAACCTGAAGTGAAGCATCGGAATCTAAAACTGGACTCACAGGAAAGGTTCAAATCATAGAAAATTAGAGTGTCAGTCCTCTTGTACTTAATTATGCATTGTGCATTTTGTATTAATTTCGGATGTAATTACTATGTTTAATCGTCAATAAGAAGGTCCAAGGTATACAGTAAACTGAAGTAAAGCATCGGAATCTAAAACTGGACTCACAGGAGAGGTTCAAATCATAGAAAGTTAGAGTGTCAGTCCTCATGTACTTAAGTCGGCATTGTGCCTTTTGTACTAAATTTGGATGCAATTTCTGTGTTTCCTCGTCAATAAGAAGGTCCAAGGGATACAGTAAACCTGAAGTGATGCTTCGGAATCTAAAACTGGACTCACAGGAGAGGTTCAGATCATAGAAAGTTAGAGTGTCAGACCTCTCGTACTTAAATCGGCATTGTGATTTTGAATTAACTTCGGATGCAATTTCTGTGTTTCATCATCAATAAGATGGTCCAAGGGATACAGTAAACCTGAAGTGAAGCATCTGAATGTAAAACTGGACTCACAGGAGAGGTTCAAATCATGGAAAGTTAGAGTGTCAGTCCTCTCGTACTTAAGTCGCCATTGTGCCTTTTGTATTAAATTTGGATGCAATTTCTGTGTTTCATCGTCAATAAGAAGGTCCAAGGGATACAGGAAACCTGAAGTGAAGCATCGGAATCTAAAACTGGACTCACAGGAGAGGTTCAGATCATAGAAAGTTAGAGTGTCAGTCCTCCCGTCCTTAAGTCGGCATTGTGATTTTGAATTAAGTTCGGATGCAATTTCTGTGTTTCTTCGTCAATAAGTAGGTCCAAGGGATACAGTAAACCTGAAGTGAAGCATCGGAATCTAAAATTGGACTCCTAGGAGAGGTTCAAATCATAGAAAGTAAGTTTGTCAGTCCTCTTGTACTTAAGTCGGCATTGTGACTTTTGTATTAAATTCGGATGCAATTACTGTGTTTCATCGTCAATAAGATGGTCCAAGGGATACAGTAAACCTGAAGTGAAGCATCGGAATCTAAAACTGGACTCACAGGAGAGGTTCTAATCATAGAAAGTTAGAGTGTCAATCCTCTTGTACTTAAGTCGGCATTGTGCATTTTGAATATAATTCCGATGCAATTTCAGTGTTTCATCGTCAATCAGAAGGTCCAAATGATACAGTTAACCTGAAGTGAAGCATCGGAATCTAAAACTGGACTCACAGGAGAGGTTCAAATCATAGAAAGTTAGAGTGTCAGTCCTCTTGTACTTAAGTCGGCATTCTGCCTTTTGTATTTAATTCCGATGCAATTTCTGTGTTTCATCATCAATAAGAAGGCCCAAGAGATACAGTAAACCTGAAGTGAAGCATCGGAATCTAAAACTGAACTCACTGGAGAGGTTCAAATCATAGAATCTTAGAGTGTCAGTCCTGTCGTACTTAAGACAGCATTGTGCCTTTTGAATTTAAAGCCGAAGCAATTTCTGTGCTTCATCGTCAATAAGAAGGTCCAAGGTATCCAGTAAACCTAAAGTGAAGCATCGGAATCTAAAACTGGACTCACAGGAGAGGTTCAAATCAGAGAAAGTTAGAGTGTCAGTCTTCATGTACTTAAGTCGGCATTGTGATTTTTAATTAAGTTCAGATGCAATTTCTGTGTTTCATCGTCAATAAGAAGGTCCATGGGATACAGTATACCTGAAGTGAAGCTTCGGAATCTAAAACTGGACTCACAGGAGGGGTTCAAATCATAGAAAGTTAGAGTGTCAGTCCTCTTGTACTTAAGTCGTCATTGTGCCTTTTGAATTTAATTCCGATGCAAATTCTGTGCTTCATCGTCAATAAGAAGGTCCAAGGTATACAGTAAACCTGAAGTGAAGCATCGGAATCTAAAACTGGACTCACAGGAGATGTTCAAGTCATAGAAAGTTAGTGTGTCAGTCCTCTTGTACTTAAGTCGGCATTGTGCCTTTTGTATATAATTCCGATGCAATATCTGTGTTTCATCGTCAATAAGAAGGTCCAAGGTATACAGTAAATCTGAAGTGAAGCATCGGAATCTAAAACTGGGCTCCTAGGAGAGGTTCTAATCATAGAAATTAAGAGTGTCAGTCCTCTTGTACTTATGTCGGCATTGTGACTTTTGTATTAAATTCCGATACAATTTCTGTGTTTCATCGTCAATAAGAAGGTCCAAGGGAATCAGTAACCCTGAAGTGAAGCATCGGAATCTGAAACTGAACTCACAGGAGTGGTTCAAATCATAGAATGTTAGAGTGTCAGTCATCTTGTACTTAAGTCGTCATTGTGCCTTTTGTATTAAATTCGGATGCAATTTCTGTTTCATCGTCAATAAGAAGGTCCAAGGAATACAGTAAACCTGAGGTGAACCATCGGAATCTAAAACTGGACTCACAGGAGATGTTCAAATCATAGAAAATTGGTGTGTCAGTCCTCTTGTACTTAAGTCGGCATTGTGCCTTTTGAATTTAATTCCAATGCCATTTCTGTGTTTCATCGTCAATAAGAAAGTCCAAGGGATACAGTAAACCTGAAGTGAAGCATCGGAATGGAAAACAGGACTCACAGGAGAAGTTCAAATCATAGCAAGTTAGAGTGTCAGTCCTGTTGTACTTAAGTCGGCATTGTGCCTTTTGTATTAAATTCGGATACATTTTCTGTGTTTCATCGTCAATAAGAAGGTCCAAGGGTTACAGTAAACCTGAAGTGAAGCATCGGAATCTAAAACTGGACTCACAGAAGAGGTTCAAATCATAGAAAGTTAGAGTGTCAGTCCTCATGTACTTAAGTCGGCATTATGCCTTTTGTATTATATTGGGATGCAATTTCTATGGTTCATCGTCAATAAGAAGGTCCAAGGGATACAGTAAACCTGAAGTGAAGCATCGGAATCTAAAACTGGACTCAAAGGAGAGGTTCAAATCGTAGAGAGTTAGTGTGTCAGTCCTCTTGTACTTAAGTCGGAATTGTGCCTTTTGTATTTAATTCCGATGCAATTTCTGTGTTTCATCGTCAATAAGGACGTCCAAGGTATACAGTAAACCTGAAGTGAAGGATCGGAAACTAAAACTGGACTCACTGGAGACGTTCAAATCATAGAAAGTAAGAGTGTCAGTCCTCTTGTACTTAAGTCGGCATTGTGCCTTTTGTATTTAATTCCGATGCAATTTCTGTGTTTCATCGTCAATAAGGAGGTCCAAGGTATACAGTAAACCTGAAGTGATGCATTGGAATCTAAAACTGGACTCCTTGGAGAGGTTCAAATCATAGAAAGTAAGAGTGTCAGTCCTCTTGTACTTAAGCCGGCATTGTGACTTTTGTATTAATTTGGATGCAATTACTGTGTTTCATCGTCAATAAGAAGGTCCAAGGGATACAGTGAACCTGAAGTGAAGCATCGGAATCTAAAACTGGACTCACAGGAGAGGTTCAAATAATAGAAAGTTATAGTGTCAGTCCTCTTGTACTTAAGTCGGCATTGTGCCTTTTGAATTTAATTCCGGTGCAATTTCTGTGCTTCATCCTCAATAAGAATGTCCAAGGTATACAGTAAACGTGAAGTGAATAATCGGAATCTGTAACTGGACTCACAGGAGAGGTTCAAATCATAGAAAGTTAGTGTGTCAGTCCTCTTGTACTTAAGTCGGCATTGTGCCTTTAGAATTTAATTCCGATGCAATTTCTGTGTTTCATCGTCAATAAGAAGGTCCAAGGGATGCAGTAAACCTGAAGTGAAGCATCGGAATCTAAAACTGAACTCACTGGAGAGGTTCAAATCATTGAATCTTAGAGTGTCAGTCCTGTCGCACTTAACACACCATTGTGCCTTTTGAATTTAAAGCCGAAGCAATTTCTGTGCTTCATCGTCAATAAGAAGGTCCAAGGTATCCAGTAAACCTAAAGTGAAGCATCGGCATCTAAAACTGGACTCACAGGAAAGGTTCAAATCATAGAGAGTTAGAGTGTCAGTCCTCTTGTACTTAACTCGGCATTGGGCCTTTAGCATTAAATTCGGATGCAATTACTATGTTTCATCGTCAATAGGAAGGTCCAAGGTATACTGTAAACCTGAAGTGAAGCATCGGAATCTAAAACCGGACTTACAGGAGAGGTTCAAATCATAGAAAGTTAGCGTGTCAGTCTTCATGTACTTAAGTCGGCACTGTGCCTTTTTTATTAAATTTGGATGCAATTTCTGTGTTTCATCGTCAATAAGAAGGTCCAAGGGATACAGTAAAACTGAAGTGAAGCATCGGAATCTAAAACTGGACTCACTGGGGTGGTTCAAACCATAGAAAGTTAGAGTGTCAGTCCCCTTGCACTTAAGTCGGCATTGTGCCTTTTGTATTAAATTCGGAAGCAATTTCTGTGTTTCATTGCCAATAAGAAGGTCCAAGGGATACAGTAAACCTGAAGTGAAGCTTCGGAATCTACAACTGGACTCACAGGAGAGGTTCAAATCATAGAATCTTCAAGTGTCATCATGTAATACTTAAGTCGCCATTGTGCCTTTTGCATTAAATTCGGATGCAATTTCTGTGTTTCATCGTCAATAAGATGGTCCAAGGCATACAGTTAACCTGAAATGAAGCATCGGAATCTGAAACTGGACTCACAGGAGAGATTCAAATCATAGAATGTTAGAGTGTCAGTTCTCTTGTACTTAAATCGGCATTGTGCCTTTTGTATTAAATTGGGATGCAATATCTATGTTTCATCGTCAATAAGAAGGTCCAAGGGATACAGTAAACCTGAAGTGAAGCATCGATAAATAAAACTGGATTCACAGGATAGGTTCAAATCATAGAAAATTAGAGTGTGAGTCCTCTTGTACTTAAGTCGGCATTGTGCCTCTTGTATTATATTCAGATGCAATTTCTGTGTTTCATCATCAATAAGAAGGTCCAAGGGATACAGTAAACCTGAAGTAAAGCATCGGAATCTAAAACTGAACTCACAGGAGAGGTTCAAATCAAAGTATGTTAGGGTGTCAGTCCTCTCGTACTTAAGCTGGCATTGGGCCTTTTGAATTTAATTCCGACGCAATATCTGTGCTTCATCGTCAATAAGATGGTCCACGGTATGCAGTAAACCTGAAGTGAAGCATCGGAATCTAAAACTGGACTCACAGGAAAGGTTCAAATCATAGAAAATTAGAGTGTCAGTCCTCTTGTACTTAATTATGCATTGTGCATTTTGTATTAATTTCGGATGTAATTACTATGTTTAATCGTCAATAAGAAGGTCCAAGGTATACAGTAAACTGAAGTAAAGCATCGGAATCTAAAACTGGACTCACAGGAGAGGTTCAAATCATAGAAAGTTAGAGTGTCAGTCCTCATGTACTTAAGTCGGCATTGTGCCTTTTGTACTAAATTTGGATGCAATTTCTGTGTTTCCTCGTCAATAAGAAGGTCCAAGGGATACAGTAAACCTGAAGTGATGCTTCGGAATCTAAAACTGGACTCACAGGAGAGGTTCAGATCATAGAAAGTTAGAGTGTCAGACCTCTCGTACTTAAATCGGCATTGTGATTTTGAATTAACTACGGATGCAATTTCTGTGTTTCATCATCAATAAGATGGTCCAAGGGATACAGTAAACCTGAAGTGAAGCATCTGAATGTAAAACTGGACTCACAGGAGAGGTTCAAATCATGGAAAGTTAGAGTGTCAGTCCTCTCGTACTTAAGTCGCCATTGTGCCTTTTGTATTAAATTTGGATGCAATTTCTGTGTTTCATCGTCAATAAGAAGGTCCAAGGGATACAGGAAACCTGAAGTGAAGCATCGGAATCTAAAACTGGACTCACAGGAGAGGTTCAGATCATAGAAAGTTAGAGTGTCAGTCCTCCCGTCCTTAAATCGGCATTGTGATTTTGAATTAAGTTCGGATGCAATTTCTGTGTTTCTTCGTCAATAAGTAGGTCCAAGGGATACAGTAAACCTGAAGTGAAGCATCGGAATCTAAAATTGGACTCCTAGGAGAGGTTCAAATCATAGAAAGTAAGTTTGTCAGTCCTCTTGTACTTAAGTCGGCATTGTGACTTTTGTATTAAATTCGGATGCAATTACTGTGTTTCATCGTCAATAAGATGGTCCAAGGGATACAGTAAACCTGAAGTGAAGCATCGGAATCTAAAACTGGACTCACAGGAGAGGTTCTAATCATAGAAAGTTAGAGTGTCAATCCTCTTGTACTTAAGTCGGCATTGTGCATTTTGAATATAATTCCGATGCAATTTCTGTGTTTCATCGTCAATAAGAAGGTCCAAGGTATCCAGTAAACCTAAAGTGAAGCATCGGAATCTAAAACTGGACTCACAGGAGAGGTTCAAATCAGAGAAAGTTAGAGTGTCAGTCTTCATGTACTTAAGTCGGCATTGTGATTTTTAATTAAGTTCAGATGCAATTTCTGTGTTTCATCGTCAATAAGAAGGTCCATGGGATACAGTATACCTGAAGTGAAGCTTCGGAATCTAAAACTGGACTCACAGGAGGGGTTCAAATCATAGAAAGTTAGAGTGTCAGTCCTCTTGTACTTAAGTCGTCATTGTGCCTTTTGAATTTAATTCCGATGCAATTTCTGTGCTTCATCGTCAATAAGAAGGTCCAAGGTATACAGTAAACCTGAAGTGAAGCATCGGAATCTAAAACTGGACTCACAGGAGATGTTCAAGTCATAGAAAGTTAGAGTGTCAGTCCTCTTGTACTTAAGTCGGCATTGTGCCTTTTGTATATAATTCCGATGCAATATCTGTGTTTCATCGTCAATAAGAAGGTCCAAGGTATACAGTAAATCTGAAGTGAAGCATCGGAATCTAAAACTGGGCTCCTAGGAGAGGTTCTAATCATAGAAATTAAGAGTGTCAGTCCTCTTGTACTTATGTCGGCATTGTGACTTTTGTATTAAATTCCGATACAATTTCTGTGTTTCATCGTAAATAAGAAGGTCCAAGGGAATCAGTAACCCTGAAGTGAAGCATCGGAATCTGAAACTGAACTCACAGGAGTGGTTCAAATCATAGAATGTTAGAGTGTCAGTCATCTTGTACTTAAGTCGTCATTGTGCCTTTTGTATTAAATTCGGATGCAATTTCTGTTTCATCGTCAATAAGAAGGTCCAAGGAATACAGTAAACCTGAGGTGAACCATCGGAATCTAAAACTGGACTCACAGGAGATGTTCAAATCATAGAAAATTGGTGTGTCAGTCCTCTTGTACTTAAGTCGGCATTGTGCCTTTTGAATTTAATTCCAATGCAATATCTGTGCTTTATCGTCTATAATAAGGTCCAAGGTATACAGTAAACCTGAAGTGAAGCATCGGAATCTAAAACTGGACTCACAGGAGAGGTTCAAATCGTAGGAAGTTAGAGTGTCAGTCCTCTTGTACTTTAATCGGCATTTTGCCTTTTTTAATAAATTAGGATGCAATTTCTGTGTTTCATCGTCAATAAGAAGGTCCAAGGGATACAGTAAACCTGAAGTGATGCATCAGAATCTAAAACTGGACTCACAGGAGATGTTCAAATCATAGGAAATTGAAGTGTCAGTCCTCTAGTACTTAAGACTGCATTGTGCATTTTGAATTTAATTTCGATGCAATTTCTGTGCTTCATTGTCAATAAGAAGGTCCAAGGTATAGAGTAAACCCGAAGTGAAGCATCGGAATTTAAAACTGGTCTCACAGGAGAGATTCAAATCATAGAAAATTGGTGTGTCAATCCTCATGTACTTAAGTCGGCATTATGCCTTTTGTATTAAATTGGGATGCAATTTCTATGGTTCATCGTCAATAAGAAGGTCCAAGGGATACAGTAAACCTGAAGTGAAGCATCGGAATCTAAAACTGGACTCAAAGGAGAGGTTCAAATCGTAGAGAGTTAGTGTGTCAGTCCTCTTGTACTTAAGTCGGAATTGTGCCTTTTGTATTTAATTCCGATGCAATTTCTGTGTTTCATCGTCAATAAGGACGTCCAAGATATACAGTAAACCTGAAGTGAAGCGTCGGAATCTAAAACTGGGCTCCTAGGAGAGGTTCAAATCATAGAAAGTAAGAGTGTCAGTCCTCTTGTACTTAAGTCGGCATTGTGACTTTTGTATTAAAGTCGGATGCAATTACTGTGTTTCATCGTCAATAAGAAGGCCCAAGGGATACAGCAAACCTCAAGTGAAGCATCGGAATGTAAAACTGGACTCACAGGAGAGGTTCAAATCATAGAAACTTAGAGTGTCAGTCCTCTTGTACTTAATTCGGCATTGTGCTTTTGTATTAAATTCGGATGCAATTACTGTGTTTCATCGTCAATGAGAAGGTCCAATGTATACAGTAAACCTGAAGTGAAGGATCGGAAACTAAAACTGGACTCACTGGAGACGTTCAAATCATAGAAAGTAAGAGTGTCAGTCCTCTTGTACTTAAGTCGGCATTGTGCCTTTTGTATTTAATTCCGATGCAATTTCTGTGTTTCATCGTCAATAAGGAGGTCCAAGGTATACAGTAAACCTGAAGTGATGCATTGGAATCTAAAACTGGACTCCTTGGAGAGGTTCAAATCATAGAAAGTAAGAGTGTCAGTCCTCTTGTACTTAAGCCGGCATTGTGACTTTTGTATTAATTTGGATGCAATTACTGTGTTTCATCGTCAATAAGAAGGTCCAAGGGATACAGTGAACCTGAAGTGAAGCATCGGAATCTAAAACTGGACTCACAGGAGAGGTTCAAATAATAGAAAGTTATAGTGTCAGTCCTCTTGTACTTAAGTCGGCATTGTGCCTTTTGAATTTAATTCCGGTGCAATTTCTGTGCTTCATCCTCAATAAGAATGTCCAAGGTATACAGTAAACGTGAAGTGAATAATCGGTATCTGAAACTGGACTCACAGGAGAGGTTCAAATCATAGAAAGTTAGTGTGTCAGTCCTCTTGTACTTAAGTCGGCATTGTGCCTTTAGAATTTAATTCCGATGCAATTTCTGTGTTTCATCGTCAATAAGAAGGTCCAAGGGATGCAGTAAACCTGAAGTGAAGCATCGGAATCTAAAACTGAACTCACAGGAGAGGTTCAAATCATAGAATGTTAGAGTGTCAGTCCTCTCGTACTTAAGTCGGCATTGTGCCTTTTGAATTTAATTCCGACGCAATTTCTGTGCTTCATCGTCAATAATAAGGTCCAAGGTATACAGTAAACCTGAAGTGAAGCATCGGAATCTAAAACTGGACTCACAAGAGAGGTTCAATTCATAGAAAGTTAGTGTGTCAGTCCTCTTGTACTTAAGTCGGGACTGTGCCTTTTGAATTTAGTTCCGATGCAATTTATGTGTTTCCTCATCAATAAGAAGGCCCAAGGGATACAGTAAACCTGAAGTGAAGCATCGGAATCTAAAACTGGACTCACTGGAGAGGTTCAAATCATAGAATCATAGAGTGTCAGTCCTGTCGTACTTAAGACAGCATTGTGCCTTTGGAATTTAAAGCCGAATCAATTTCTGTGCTTCATCGTCAATAAGAAGGTCCAAGGTATCCAGTAAACCTAAAGTGAAGCATCGGAATCTAAAACTGGACTCACAGGAGAGGTTCAAATCATAGAAAGTTAGAGTGTCAGTCTTCATGTACTTAAGTCGGCATTGTGCCTTTTTTATTAAATTTGCATGCAATTTCTGTGTTTCATCGTCAATAAGAAGGTCCAAGGGATACAGTAAACCTGAAGTGAAGCATCGGAATCTAAAACTGGACTCACAGGAGAGGTTCAGATTATAGAAAGTTAGAGTGTCAGTCCTCTCGTACTGAAGTCGGCATTGTGATTTTTAATTAAGTTCGGATGCAATTTCTGTGTTTCATCGTCAATAAGAAGGTCCATGGGATACAGTATACCTGAAGTGAAACATCGGAATCTAAAACTGGACTCACAGGAGAGGTTCAAATCATAGAAAGTTAGAGTGTCAGTCCTCTTGTACTTAAGTCGTCATTGTGCCTTTTGAATTTAATTCCGATGCAATTTCTGTGCTTCATCGTCAATAAGAAGGTCCAAGGTATACAGTAAACCTGAAGTGAAGCATCGGAATCTAAAACTGGACTCACAGGAGATGTTCAAGTCATAGAAAGTCAGAGTGTCAGTCCTCTTGTACTTAAGTCGGCATTGTGCCTTTTGTATTTAATTCCGATGCAATATCTGTGTTTCATCGTCAATAAGAGGGTCCAAGGTATACAGTAAATCTGAAGTGAAGCATCGGAATCTAAAACTGGACTCCTAGGAGAGGTTCAAATCATAGAAATTAAGAGTGTCAGTCCTCTTGTACTTAAGTCGGCATTGTGACTTTTGTATTAAATTCCGATGCAATTTCTGTGTATCATCGTCAATAAGAAGGTCCAAGGGAATCAGTAACCCTGAAGTGAAGCATAGGAATCTGAAACTGAACTCACAGGAGAGGTTCATATCATAGAATGTTAGAGTGTCAGTCATCTTGTATATAAGTCGGCATTGTGCCTTTTGTATTAAATTCGGATGCAATTTCTGTGTTTCATCGTCAATAAGAAGGTCCAAGGAAAACAGTAAACCTTAGGTGAACCATCAGAATCTAAAACTGGACTCACAGGAGATGTTCAATCATAGAAAATTGGTGTGTCAGTCCTCTTGTACTTAAGTCGGCATTGTGCCTTTTGAATTTAATTCCAATGCAATTTCTGTGCTTTATCGTCTATAAGAAAGTCCAGGGTATACAGTAAACCTGAAGTGAAGCATCGGAATCGAAAACCGGACTCACAGGAGAGGTTCAAATCATAGAAAGTTAGAGTGTCAGTCCTGTTGTACTTAAGTCGGCATTGTGACTTTTGTATTTAATTTGGATTCAATTTCTGTGTTTCATCGTCAATAAGATGGTCCAAGGGTTACAGTAAACCTGAAGTGAAACATCGGAATCTAAACCTGGATTCACAGGAGAAGTTCAAATCATAGAAAGTTAGTGTGTCAGTCCTCTTGTACTTACATCGGCATTGTGCCTTTTGAATTTAATTCCGATGCAATTTCTGTGTTTCATCGTCAATAAGAAGGTCCAAGGGAATCAGTAAACCTGAAGTGAAGCATCGGAATCTAAAAGTGAACTCACAGGAGAGGTTCAAATCATAGAATGTTAGAGTGTCAGTCCTCTCGTACTTAAGTCGGCATTGTGCTTTTTGAATTTAATTCCGACGCAATTTCTGTGCTTCATCGTCAATAATAAGGTCCAAGGTATACAGTAAACCTGAAGTGAAGCATCGGAATCCAAAACTGGACTCACAGGAGATTTTCAAATCGTAGAAAGTTAGAGTGTCAGTCCTCTTGTACTTTAGTCGGCATTTTGCCTTTTTTAATAAATTAGGGTGCAATTTCTGTGTTTCATCGTCAATAAGAAGGTCCAAGGGATACAGTAAACCTGAAGTGATGCATCAGAATCTAAAACTGGACTCACAGGAGATGTTCAAATCATAGGAAATTGAAGTGTCAGTCCTCTAGTACTTATGACTGCATTGTGCATTTTGAATTTAATTTCGATGCAATTTCTGTGCTTCATCGTCAATAAGAAGGTCCAAGGTATAGAGTAAACCCGAAGTGAAGCATCGGAATTTAAAACTGGTCTCACAGGAGAGATTCAAATCATAGAAAATTGGTGTGTCAGTCCTCTTGTACTTAAGTCGGCATTGTGCCTTTTGAATTTAATTCCAATGCAATTTCTGTGTTTCATCGTCAATAAGAAAGTCCAAGGTATACAGTAAACCTGAAGTGAAGCATCGGAATGGAAAACAGGACTCACGGGAGAGGTTCAAATCATAGCAAGTTAGAGTGTCAGTCCTGTTGTACTTAAGTCGGCATTGTGCCTTTTGTATTAAATTCGGATACATTTTCTGTGTTTCATCGTCAATAAGAGGGTCCAAGGGTTACAGTAAACCTGAAGTGAAGCATCGGAATCTAAAACTGGACTCACAGAAGAGGTTCAAATCATAGAAAGTTATAGTGTCAGTCCTCTTGTACTTAAGTCGGCATTGTGCCTTTTGAATTTATTTCCGGCGCAATTTCTGTGCTTCATCCTCAATAAGAATGTCCAAGGTATACAGTAAACCTGAAGTGAATAATCGGAATCTAAAACTGGACTCACAGGACAGGTTCAAATCATAGAAAGTTAGTGTGTCAGTCCTCTTGTACTTAAGTCGGCGTTGTGCCTTTTGAATTTAATTCCGATGCAATTTCTGTGTTTCATCGTCAATAAGAAGGTCCAAGGGATGCAGTAAACCTGAAGTGAAGCATCGGAATCTGAAACTGAACTCACAGGAGAGGTTCAAATCATAGAATGTTAGAGTGTCAGTCCTCTCGTACTTAAGTCGGCATTGTGCCTTTTGAATTTAATTCCGACGCAATTTCTGTGCTTCATCGTCAATAATAAGGTCCAATGTATACAGTAAACCTGAAGTGAAGCATCGGAATCTAAAACTGGACTCACAAGAGAGGTTCAAATCATAGAAAGTTAGTGTGTCAGTGCTCTTGTACTTAAGTCGGGACTGTGCCTTTTGAATTTATTTCTGATGCAATTTCTGTTTTTCATCGTCAATAAGAATTTCCAAGGGATACAGTAAACCTGAAGTGAAGCATCGGAATCTAAGACTGAACACACAGGAGAGGTTCAAATCATAGAATGTTAGAGTGTCAGTCCTCTCGTACTTAAGTAGGCATTGTCAATTTTGAATTTAATTCCGACGCAATTTCTGTCCTTCATCGTCAATAATAAAGTCCAAGGTATACAGTAAACCTGAAGTGAAGCATCGGAATCTAAAACTGGACTCACAGGAAATGTTCAGATCACAGAAAGTTAGAGTGTCAGTCCTCTCGTACTTAAGTCGGCATTGTGATTTAGGATTAAGTTCAGATGCAATTTATGTGTTTCATCGTCAATAAGAAGGTCCAAGGGATACAGTAGACCTGAAGTGAAGCATCGGAATCTAAAACTGGACTCACAGGAGAGGTTCAAATCATAGAAAGTTAGAGTGTCAGTCCTCTTGTACTTCAGTCGGCATTGTGCCTTTTGTATTAAATTCGGAAGCAATTTCTGTCTGTCATCGTCAATAAGATGGTCCAAGGGATACAGTAAACCTGAAGTGAAGCATCGGAATCCAAAACCGGACTCACAGGAAAGGTTCAAATCATAGAAAGTTAGAGTGTCAGTCCTCTTGCACTTAAGTCGACATTGTGCCTTTTTAATTTAATTCCGATGCAATTTCTGTGTTTCATCATCAATAAGAAAGGCCAAGGGATTCAGTAAACCTGAAGTGAAGCATCGGAATCTAAAACTGAACTCACTGGAGAGGTTCAAATCATAGAATCTTAGGGTGCCAGTCCTGTCGTCCTTAAGACAGCATTGTGCGTTTTGAATTTAAAGCCGAAGCAATCTCTGTGCTTCATCGTCAATAAGAAGGTCCAAGGTATCCAGTAAACCTTAAGTGAAGCATCGGAATCTAAAACTGGACTCACAGGAGAGGTTCAAATCATAGAAAGTTAGAGTGTCTGTCCTCTTGTACTTAAGTCTTCATTGTGCCTTTTGCATTAAATTCGGATGCAATTACTATGTTTCATCGTCAATAGGAAGGTCCAAGGTATACAGTAAACCTGAAGTGAAGCATCGGAATCTAAAACCGGCCTTACAGGAGAGGTTCAAATCATAGAAAGTTAGAGTGTCAGTCTTCATGTACTTAAGTCGGCTTTGTGCTTTTTTTATTAAATTTGGATGCAATTTCTGTGTTTCATCGTCAATAAGAAGGTCCATGGGATACAGTAAACCTGAAGTGATGCTTCGGAATCTAAAACTGGACTCACAGGAGAGGTTCAAATCATAGAAAGTTAGTGTGTCAGTCCTCTTGTACTTACGTCGGCATTGTGCCTTTTGAATTTAATTCCGATGCAATTTCTGTGTTTCATCGTCAATAAGAAGGTCCAAGGGAATCAGTAAACCTGAAGTGAAGCATCGTAATCTAAAACTGAACTCACACGAGAGGTTCAAATCATAGAATGTTAGTGTGTCAGTCCTCTCGTACTTAAGTCGGCATTGTGCCTTTTGAATTTAATTCCAACGCAATTTCTGTGCTTCATCGTCAATAATAAGGTCCAAGGTATACAGTAAACCTGAAGTGAAGCATCGGAATCTAAAACTGGACTCACAGGAGATGTTCAAGTCATAGAAAGTTAGAGTGTCAGTCCTCTTGTACTTAAGTCGGCATTGTGCCTTTTGTATTTAATTCCGATGCAATATCAGTGTTTCATCGTCAATAAGAAGGTCCAAGGTATACAGTAAATCTGAAGTGAAGCATCGGAATCTAAAACTGGACTCCTAGGAGAGGTTCTAACCATAGAAATTAAGAGTGTCAGTCCTCTTGTACTTAAGTCGGCATTGTGACTTTTGTATTAAATTCCGATGCAATTTCTGTGTTTCATCGTCAATAAGAAGGTCCAAGGGAATCAGTAACCCTGAAGTGAAGCATAGGAATCTGAAACTGAACTCACAGGAGAGGTTCATATCATAGAATGTTAGAGTGTCAGTCATCTTGTATTTAAGTCGGCATTGTGCCTTTTGTATTAAATTCGGATGCAATTTCTGTGTTTCATCGTCAATAAGAATGTCCAAGGAATACAGTAAACCTGAGGTGAACCATCGGAATCTAAAACTGGACTCACAGGACATGTTCAATCATAGAAAATTGGTGTGTCAGTCCTCTTGTACTTAAGTCGGCATTGTGCCTTTTGAATTTAATTCCAATGCAATTTCTGTGCTTTATCGTCTATAAGAAAGTCCAGGGTATACAGTAAACCTGAAGTGAAGCATCGGAATCGAAAACCGGACTCACAGGAGAGGTTCAAATCATAGAAAGTTAGAGTGTCAGTCCTGTTGTACTTAAGTCGGCATTGTGACTTTTGTATTTAATTTGGATTCAATTTCTGTGTTTCATCGTCAATAAGAAGGTCCAAGGGTTACAGTAAACCTGAAGTGAAACATCGGAATCTAAACCTGGACTCACAGGTGAAGTTCAAATCATAGAAAGTTAGTGTGTCAGTCCTCTTGTACTTACATCGGCATTGTGCCTTTTGAATTTAATTCCGATGCAATTTCTGTGTTTCATCGTCAATAAGAAGGTCCAAGGGAATCAGTAAACCTGAAGTGAAGCATCGGAATCTAAAACTGAACTCACAGGAGAGGTTCAAATCATAGAATGTTAGAGTGTCAGTCCTCTCGTACTTAAGTCGGCATTGTGCCTTTTGAATTTAATTCCGACGCAATTTCTGTGCTTCATCGTCAATAATAAGGTCCAAGGTATACAGTAAACCTGAAGTGAAGCATCGGAATCTAAAACTGGACTCACAGGAGAGGTTCAAATCGTAGAAAGTTAGAGTGGCAGTCCTCTTGTACTTTAGTCCGCATTTTGCCTTTTTTAATAAATTAGGGTGCAATTTCTGTGTTTCATCGTCAATAAGAAGGTCCAAGGGATACAGTAAACCTGAAGTGATGCATCAGAATCTAAAACTGGACTCACAGGAGCTGTTCAAATCATAGGAAATTGAAGTGTCAGTCCTCTAGTACTTAAGACTGCATTGTGCATTTTGAATTTAATTTCGATGCAATTTCTGTGCTTCATCGTCAATAAGAAGGTCCAAGGTATAGAGTAAACCCGAAGTGAAGCATCGGAATTTAAAACTGGTCTCACAGGAGAGATTCAAATCATAGAAAATTGGTGTGTCAGTCCTCTTGTACTTAAGTCGGCATTGTGCCTTTTGAATTTAATTCCAATGCAATTTCTGTGTTTCATCGTCAATAAGAAAGTCCAAGGTATACAGTAAACCTGAAGTGAAGCATCGGAATGGAAAACAGGACTCACGGGAGAGGTTCAAATCATAGCAAGTTAGAGTGTCAGTCCTGTTGTACTTAAGTCGGCATTGTGCCTTTTGTATTAAATTCGGATACATTTTCTGTGTTTCATCGTCAATAAGAGGGTCCAAGGGTTACAGTAAACCTGAAGTGAAGCATCGCAATCTAAAACTGGACTCACAGAAGAGGTTCAAATCATAGATAGTTATAGTGTCAGTCCTCTTGTACTTAAGTCGGCATTGTGCCTTTTGAATTTAATTCCGGTGCAATTTCTGTGCTTCATCCTCAATAAGAATGTCCAAGGTATACAGTAAACCTGAAGTGAATAATCGGAATCTAAAACTGGACTCACAGGACAGGTTCAAATCATAGAAAGTTAGTGTGTCAGTCCTCTTGTACTTAAGTCGGCGTTGTGCCTTTTGAATTTAATTCCGATGCAATTTCTGTGTTTCATCGTCAATAAGAAGGTCCAAGGAATGCAGTAAACCTGAAGTGAAGCATCGGAATCTGAAACTGAACTCACAGGAGAGGTTCAAATCATAGAATGTTAGAGTGTCAGTCCTCTCGTACTTAAGTCGGCATTGTGCCTTTTGAATTTAATTCCGACGCAATTTCTGTGCTTCATCGTCAATAATAAGGTCCAAGGTATACAGTAAACCTGAAGTGAAGCATCGGAATCTAAAACTGGACTCAGAAGAGAGGTTCAAATCATAGAAAGTTAGTGTGTCAGTGCTCTTGTACTTAAGTCGGGACTGTGCCTTTTGATTTTATTTCTGATGCAATTTCTGTTTTTCATCGTCAATAAGAATTTCCAAGGGATACAGTAAACCTGAAGTGAAGCATCGGAATCTAAGACTGAACTCACAGGAAAGGTTCAAATCATAGAATGTTAGAGTGTCAGTCCTCTCGTACTTAAGTCGGCATTGTGAATTTTGAATTTAATTCCGACGCAATTTCTGTCCTTCATCGTCAATAATAAAGTCCAAGGTATACAGTAAACCTGAAGTGAAGCATCGGAATCTAAAACTGGACTCACAGGAAATGTTCAGATCACAGAAAGTTAGAGTGTCAGTCCTCTCGTACTTAAGTCGGCATTGTGATTTAGGATTAAGTTCGGATGCAATTTATGTGTTTCATCGTCAATAAGAAGGTCCAAGGGATACAGTAGACCTGAAGTGAAGCATCGGAATCTAAAACTGGACTCACAGGAGAGGTTCAAATCATAGAAATTTAGAGTGTCAGTCCTCTTGTACTTCAGTTGGCATTGTGCCTTTTGTATTAAATTCGGAAGCAATTTCTGTCTGTCATCGTCAATAAGATGGTCCAAGGGATACAGTAAACCTGAAGTGAAGCATCGGAATCGAAAACCGGACTCACAGGAAAGGTTCAAATCATAGAAAGTTAGAGTGTCAGTCCTCTTGCACTTAAGTCGACATTGTGCCTTTTTAATTTAATTCCGATGCAATTTCTGTGTTTCATCATCAATAAGAAAGGCCAAGGGATTCAGTAAACCTGAAGTGAAGCATCGGAATCTAAAACTGAACTCACTGGAGAGGTTCAAATCATAGAATCTTAGGGTGCCAGTCCTGTCGTACTTAAGACAGCATTGTGCGTTTTGAATTTAAAGCCGAAGCAATTTCTGTGCTTCATCGTCAATAAGAAGGTCCAAGGTATCCAGTAAACCTTAAGTGAAGCATCGGAATCTAAAACTGGACTCACAGGAGAGGTTCAAATCATAGAAAGTTAGAGTGTCAGTCCTCTTGTACTTAAGTCTTCATTGTGCCTTTTGCATTAATTTCGGATGCAATTACTATGTTTCATCGTCAATAGGAAGGTCCAAGGTATACAGTAAACCTGAAGTGAAGCATCGGAATCTAAAACCGGCCTTACAGGAGAGGTTCAAATCATAGAAAGTTAGAGTTTCAGTCTTCATGTACTTAAGTCGGCTTTGTGCTTTTTTTATTAAATTTGGATGCAATTTCTGTGTTTCATCGTCAATAAGAAAGTCCAAGGGATACACTAAACCTGAAGTGATGCATCGGAATCTAAAACTGGACTCACAGGAGATGTTCAAATCATAGGAAATTGAAGTGTCAGTCCTCTTGTACTTAAGACTGCATTGTGCATATTGAATTTAATTTCGATGCAATTTCTGTGCTTCATCGTCAATAAGAAGGTCGAAGGTATAGAGTAAACCTGAAGTGAAGCATCGGAATTTAAAACTGGACTCACAGGAGAGATTCAAATCATAGAAAATTGGTGTGTCAGTCCTCTTGTACTTAAGTCGGCATTGTGCCTTTTGAATTTAATTCCAATGCAATTTCTGTGTTTCATCGTCAATAAGAAAGTCCAAGGTATACTGTAAACCTGAAGTGAAGCATCGGAATGGAAAACAGGACTCACATGAGAGGTTCAAATCATAGCAAGTTAGAGTGTCAGTCCTGTTGTACTTAAGTCGGCATTGTGCCTTTTGTATTAAATTCGGATGCATTTTCTGTGTTTCATCGTCAATAAGAAGGTCCAAGGGTTACAGTAAACCAGAAGTGAGGCATCGGAATCAAAAACTGGGCTCACAGAAGACGTTCAAATCATAGAAAGTTAGAGTGTCTGTCCTCTTGTACTTAGGTCGGCATTGTGCCTTTTGTATTAAATTCGGATGCAATTTCTGGCTTGCATCGTCAATAAGAAGGTCCAAGGGATACAGTAAACCTGAAGTGAAGCATCGGAATCTAAAACTGGACTCACAAGAGAGGTTCAATTCATAGAAAGTTAGTGTGTCAGTCCTCTTGTACTTAAGTCGGGACTGTGCCTTTTGAATTTAGTTCCGATGCAATTTATGTGTTTCCTCATCAATAAGAAGGCCCAAGGGATACAGTAAACCTGAAGTGAAGCATCGGAATCTAAAACTGAACTCACTGGAGAGGTTCAAATCATAGAATCATAGAGTGTCAGTCCTGTCGTACTTAAGACAGCATTGTGCCTTTGGAATTTAAAGCCGAATCAATTTCTGTGCTTCATCGTCAATAAGAAGGTCCAAGGTATCCAGTAAACCTAAAGTGAAGCATCGGAATCTAAAACTGGACTAACAGGAGAGGTTCAAATCATAGAAAGTTAGAGTGTCAGTCTTCATGTACTTAAGTCGGCATTGTGCCTTTTTTATTAAATTTGCATGCAATTTCTGTGTTTCATCGTCAATAAGAAGGTCCTAGGGATACAGTAAACCTGAAGTGAAGCATCGGAATCTAAAACTGGACTCACAGGAGAGGTTCAGATTATAGAAAGTTAGAGTGTCAGTCCTCTCGTACTGAAGTCGGCATTGTGATTTTTAATTAAGTTCGGATGCAATTTCTGTGTTTCATCGTCAATAAGAAGGTCCATGGGATACAGTATACCTGAAGTGAAACATCGGAATCTAAAACTGGACTCACAGGAGATGTTCAAGTCATAGAAAGTTAGAGTGTCAGTCCTCTTGTACTTAAGTCGGCATTGTGCCTTTTGTATTTAATTCCGATGCAATATCTGTGTTTCATCGTCAATAAGAGGGTCCAAGGTATACAGTAAATCTGAAGTGAAGCATCGGAATCTAAAACTGGACTCCTAGGAGAGGTTCAAATCATAGAAATTAAGAGTGTCAGTCCTCTTGTACTTAAGTCGGCATTGTGACTTTTGTATTAAATTCCGATGCAATTTCTGTGTTTCATCGTCAATAAGAAGGTCCAAGGGAATCAGTAACCCTGAAGTGAAGCATAGGAATCTGAAACTGAACTCACAGGAGAGGTTCATATCATAGAATGTTAGAGTGTCAGTCATCTTGTATATAAGTCGGCATTGTGCCTTTTGTATTAAATTCGGATGCAATTTCTGTGTTTCATCGTCAATAAGAAGGTCCAAGGAATACAGTAAACCTTAGGTGAACCATCGGAATCTAAAACTGGACTCACAGGAGATGTTCAATCATAGAAAATTGGTGTGTCAGTCCTCTTGTACTTAAGTCGGCATTGTGCCTTTTGAATTTAATTCCAATGCAATTTCTGTGCTTTATCGTCTATAAGAAAGTCCAGGGTATACAGTAAACCTGAAGTGAAGCATCGGAATCGAAAACCGGACTCACAGGAGAGGTTCAAATCATAGAAAGTTAGAGTGTCAGTCCTGTTGTACTTAAGTCGGCATTGTGACTTTTGTATTTAATTTGGATTCAATTTCTGTGTTTCATCGTCAATAAGAAGGTCCAAGGGTTACAGTATACCTGAAGTGAAACATCGGAATCTAAACCTGGACTCACAGGAGAAGTTCAAATCATAGAAAGTTAGTGTGTCAGTCCTCTTGTACTTACATCGGCATTGTGCCTTTTGAATTTAATTCCGATGCAATTCCTGTGTTTCATCGTCAATAAGAAGGTCCAAGGGAATCAGTAAACCTGAAGTGAAGCATCGGAATCTAAAAGTGAACTCACAGGAGAGGTTCAAATCATAGAATGTTAGAGTGTCAGTCCTCTCGTACTTAAGTCGGCATTGTGCCTTTTGAATTTAATTCCGACGCTATTTCTGTGCTTCATCGTCAATAATAAGGTCCAAGGTATACAGTAAACCTGAAGTGAAGCATCGGAATCTAAAACTGGACTCACAGGAGAGGTTCAAATCGTAGAAAGTTAGAGTGTCAGTCCTCTTGTACTTTAGTCGGCATTTTGCCTTTTTTAATAAATTAGGGTGCAATTTCTGTGTTTCATCGTCAAAAAGAAGGTCCAAGGGATACAGTAAACCTGAAGTGATGCATCAGAATCTAAAACTGGACTCACAGGAGATGTTCAAATCATAGGAAATTGAAGTGTCAGTCCTCTAGTACTTAAGACTGCATTGTGCATTTTGAATTTAATTTCGATGCAATTTCTGTGCTTCATCGTCAATAAGAAGGTCCAAGGTATAGAGTAAACCCGAAGTGAAGCATCGGAATTTAAAACTGGTCTCACAGGAGAGATTCAAATCATAGAAAATTGGTGTGTCAGTCCTCTTGTACTTAAGTCGGCATTGTGCCTTTTGAATTTAATTCCAATGCAATTTCTGTGTTTCATCGTCAATACGAAAGTCCAAGGTATACAGTAAACCTGAAGTGAAGCATCGGAATGGAAAACAGGACTCACGGGAGAGGTTCAAATCATAGCAAGTTAGAGTGCCAGTCCTGTTGTACTTAAGTCGGCATTGTGCCTTTTGTATTAAATTCGGATACATTTTCTGTGTTTCATCGTCAATAAGAGGGTCCAAGGGTTACAGTAAACCTGAAGTGAAGCATCGGAATCTAAAACTGGACTCACAGAAGAGGTTCAAATCATAGAAAGTTATAGTGTCAGTCCTCTTGTACTTAAGTCGGCATTGTGCCTTTTGAATTTAATTCCGGTGCAATTTCTGTGCTTCATCCTCAATAAGAATGTCCAAGGTATACAGAAAACCTGAAGTGAATAATCGGAATCTAAAACTGGACTCACAGGACAGGTTCAAATCATAGAAAGTTAGTGTGTCAGTCCTCTTGTACTTAAGTCGGCGTTGTGCCTTTTGAATTTAATTCCGATGCAATTTCTGTGTTTCATCGTCAATAAGAAGGTCCAAGGGATGCAGTAAACCTGAAGTGAAGCATCGGAATCTGAAACTGAACTCACAGGAGAGGTTCAAATCATAGAATGTTAGAGTGTCAGTCCTCTCGTACTTAAGTCGGCATTGTGCCTTTTGAATTTCATTCCGACGCAATTTCTGTGCTTCATCGTCAATAATAAGGTCCAAGGTATACAGTAAACCTGAAGTGAAGCATCGGAATCTAAAACTGGACTCACAAGAGAGGTTCAAATCATAGAAAGTTAGTGTGTCAGTGCTCTTGTACTTAAGTCGGGACTGTGCCTTTTGAATTTATTTCTGATGCAATTTCTGTTTTTCATCGTCAATAAGAATTTCCAAGGGATACAGTAAACCTGAAGTGAAGCATCGGAATCTAAGACTGAACTCACAGGAGAGGTTCAAATCAAAGAGTGTTAGAGTATCAGTCCTGTTGTACTTAAGTCGGCATTGTGCCTTTTGTATTAAATTCGGATGCATTTTCTGTGTTTCATCGTCAATAAGAAGGTCCAAGGGTTACAGTAAACCAGAAGTGAGGCATCGGAATCGAAAACTGGGTTCACAGAAGACGTTCAAATCATAGAAAGTTAGAGTGTCTGTCCTCTTGTACTTAGGTCGGCATTGTGCCTTTTGTATTAAATTCGGATGCAATTTCTGGCTTGCATCGTCAATAAGAAGGTCCAAGGGATACAGTAAACCTGAAGTGAAGCATCGGAATCTAAAACTGGACTCACAAGAGAGGTTCAATTCATAGAAAGTTAGTGTGTCAGTCCTCTTGTACTTAAGTTGGGACTGTGCCTTTTGAATTTAGTTCCGATGCAATTTATGTGTTTCCTCATCAATAAGAAGGCCCAAGGGATACAGTAAACCTGAAGTGAAGCATCGGAATCTAAAACTGAACTCACTGGAGAGGTTCAAATCATAGAATCATAGAGTGTCAGTCCTGTCGTACTTAAGACAGCATTGTGCCTTTGGAATTTAAAACCGAATCAATTTCTGTGCTTCATCGTCAATAAGAAGGCCCAAGGTATCCAGTAAACCTAAAGTGAAGCATCGGAATCTAAAACTGGACTCACAGGAGAGGTTCAAATCATAGAAAGTTAAAGTGTCAGTCTTCATGTACTTAAGTCGGCATTGTGCCTTTTTTATTAAATTTGCATGCAATTTCTGTGTTTCATCGTCAATAAGAAGGTCCTAGGGATACAGTAAACCTGAAGTGAAGCATCGGAATCTAAAACTGGATTCACAGGAGAGGTTCAGATTATAGAAAGTTAGAGTGTCAGTCCTCTCGTACTGAAGTCGGCATTGTGATTTTTAATTAAGTTCGGATGCAATTTCTGTGTTTCATCGTCAATAAGAAGGTCCATGGGATACAGTATACCTGAAGTGAAACATCGGAATCTAAAACTGGACTCACAGGAGAGGTTCAAATCATAGAAAGTTAGAGTGTCAGTCCTCTTGTACTTAAGTCGTCATTGTGCCTTTTGAATTTAATTCCGATGCAATTTCTGTGCTTCATCGTCAATAAGAAGGTCCAAGGTATACAGTAAACCTGAAGTGAAGCATCGGAATCTAAAACTGGACTCACAGGAGATGTTCAAGTCATAGAAAAATAGTGTGTCAGTCCTCTTGTACTTAAGTCGGCATTGTGCCTTTTGTATTTAATTCCGATGCAATATCTGTGTTTCATCGTCAATAAGAGGGTCCAAGGTATACAGTATATCTGAAGTGAAGCATCGGAATCTAAAACTGGACTCCTAGGAGAGGTTCAAATCATAGAAATTAAGAGTGTCAGTCCTCTTGTACTTAAGTCGGCATTGTGATTTTTGTATTAAATTCCGATGCAATTTCTGTGTTTCATCGTCAATAAGAAGGTCCAAGGGAATCAGTAACCCTGAAGTGAAGCATCGGAATCTGAAACTGGACGCACAGGAGAGGTTCATATCATAGAATGTTAGAGTGTCAGTCATCTTGTATATAAGTTGGCATTGTGCCTTTTGTATTAAATTCGGATGCAATTTCTGTGTTTCATCGTCAATAAGAATGTCCAAGGTATACAGTAAACCTGAAGTGAATAATCGGAATCTAAAACTGGACTCACAGGACAGGTTCAAATCATAGAAAGTTAGTGTGTCAGTCCTCTTGTACTTAAGTCGGCGTTGTGCCTTTTGAATTTAATTCCGATGCAATTTCTGTGTTTCATCGTCAATAAGAAGGTCCAAGGGATGCAGTAAACCTGAAGTGAAGCATCGGAATCTGAAACTGAACTCACAGGAGAGGTTCAAATCATAGAATGTTAGAGTGTCAGTCCTCTCGTACTTAAGTCGGCATTGTGCCTTTTGAATTTAATTCCGACGCAATTTCTGTGCTTCATCGTCAATAATAAGGTCCAAGGTATACAGTAAATCTGAAGTGAAGCATCGGAATCTAAAACTGGACTCCTAGGAGAGGTTCAAATCATAGAAATTAAGAGTGTCAGTCCTGTTGTACTTAAGTCCGCATTGTGCCTTTTGTATTAAATTCGGATGCATTTTCTGTGTTTCATCGTCAATAAGAAGGTCCAAGGGTTACAGTAAACCAGAAGTGAGGCATCGGAATCAAAAACTGGGTTCACAGAAGACGTTCAAATCATAGAAAGTTAGAGTGTCTGTCCTCTTGTTCTTAGGTCGGCATTGTGCCTTTTGTATTAAATTCGGATGCAATTTCTGGCTTGCATCGTCAATAAGAAGGTCCAAGGGATACAGTAAACCTGAAGTGAAGCATCGGAATCTAAAACTGGACTCACAAGAGAGGTTCAATTCATAGAAAGTTAGTGTGTCAGTCCTCTTGTACTTAAGTTGGGACTGTGCCTTTTGAATTTAGTTCCGATGCAATTTATGTGTTTCCTCATCAATAAGAAGGCCCAAGGGATACAGTAAACCTGAAGTGAAGCATCGGAATCTAAAACTGAACTCACTGGAGAGGTTCAAATCATAGAATCATAGAGTGTCAGTCCTGTCGTACTTAAGACAGCATTGTGCCTTTGGAATTTAAAGCCGAATCAATTTCTGTGCTTCATCGTCAATAAGAAGGTCCAAGGTATCCAGTGAACCTAAAGTGAAGCATCGGAATCTAAAACTGGACTCACAGGAGAGGTTCAAATCATAGAAAGTTAGAGTGTCAGTCTTCATGTACTTAAGTCGGCATTGTGCCTTTTTTATTAAATTTGCATGCAATTTCTGTGTTTCATCGTCAATAAGAAGGTCCTAGGGATACAGTAAACCTGAAGTGAAGCATCGGAATCTAAAACTGGATTCACAGGAGAGGTTCAGATTATAGAAAGTTAGAGTGTCAGTCCTCTCGTACTGAAGTCGGCATTGTGATTTTTAATTAAGTTCGGATGCAATTTCTGTGTTTCATCGTCAATAAGAAGGTCCATGGGATACAGTATACCTGAAGTGAAACATCGGAATCTAAAACTGGACTCACAGGAGAGGTTCAAATCATAGAAAGTTAGAGTGTCAGTCCTCTTGTACTTAAGTCGTCATTGTGCCTTTTGAATTTAATTCCGATGCAATTTCTGTGCTTCATCGTCAATAAGAAGGTCCAAGGTATACAGTAAACCTGAAGTGAAGCATCGGAATCTAAAACTGGACTCACAGGAGATGTTCAAGTCATAGAAAGTTAGTGTGTCAGTCCTCTTGTACTTAAGTCGGCATTGTGCCTTTTGTATTTAATTCCGATGCAATATCTGTGTTTCATCGTCAATAAGAGGGTCCAAGGTATACAGTAAATCTGAAGTGAAGCATCGGAATCTAAAACTGGACTCCTAGGAGAGGTTCAAATCATAGAAATTAAGAGTGTCAGTCCTCTTGTACTTAAGTCGGCATTGTGACTTTTGTATTAAATTCCGATGCAATTTCTGTGTTTCATCGTCAATAAGAAGGTCCAAGGGAATCAGTAACCCTGAAGTGAAGCATCGGAATCTGAAACTGAACGCACAGGAGAGGTTCATATCATAGAATGTTAGAGTGTCAGTCATCTTGTATATAAGTTGGCATTGTGCCTTTTGTATTAAATTCGGATGCAATTTCTGTGTTTCATCGTCAATAAGAAGGTCCAAGGAATACAGTAAACCTTAGGTGAACCATCGGAATCTAAAACTGGACTCACAGGAGATGTTCAATCATAGAAAATTGGTGTGTCAGTCCTCTTGTACTTAAGTCGGCATTGTGCCTTTTGAATTTAGTTCCAATGCAATTTCTGTGCTTTATCGTCTATAAGAAAGTCCAGGGTATACAGTAAACCTGAAGTGAAGCATCGGAATCGAAAACCGGACTCACAGGAGAGGTTCAAATCATAGAAAGTTAGAGTGTCAGTCCTGTTGTACTTAAGTCGGCATTGTGACTTTTGTATTTAATTTGGATTCAATTTCTGTGTTTCATCGTCAATAAGAAGGTCCAAGGGTTACAGTATACCTGAAGTGAAACATCGGAATCTAAACCTGGAGTCACAGGAGAAGTTCAAATCATAGAAAGTTAGTGTGTCAGTCCCCTTGTACTTACATCGGCATTGTGCCTTTTGAATTTAATTCCGATGCAATTTCTGTGTTTCATCGTCAATAAGAAGGTCCAAGGGAATCAGTAAACCTGAAGTGAAGCATCGGAATCTAAAGGTGAACTCACAGGAGAGGTTCAAATCATAGAATGTTAGAGTGTCAGTCCTCTCGTACTTAAGTCGGCATTGTGCCTTTTGAATTTAATTCCGACGCAATTTCTGTGCTTCATCGTCAATAATAAGGTCCAAGGTATACAGTAAACCTGAAGTGAAGCATCGGAATCTAAAACTGGACTCACATGAGAGGTTCAAATCGTAGAAAGTTAGAGTGTCAGTCCTCTTGTACTTTAGTCGGCATTTTGCCTTTTTTAATAAATTAGGGTGCAATTTCTGTATTTCATCGTCAATAAGAAGGTCCAAGGGATACAGTAAACCTGAAGTGATGCATCAGAATCTAAAACTGGACTCACAGGAGATGTTCAAATCATAGGAAATTGAAGTGTCAGTCCTCTAGTACTTAAGACTGCATTGTGCATTTTGAATTTAATTTCGATGCAATTTCTGTGTTTCATCGTCAATAAGAAAGTCCAAGGTATACAGTAAACCTGAAGTGAAGCATCGGAATGGAAAACAGGACTCACGGGAGAGGTTCAAATCATAGCGAGTTAGAGTGTCAGTCCTGTTGTACTTAAGTCGGCATTGTGCCTTTTGTATTAAATTCGGATACATTTTCTGTGTTTCATCGTCAATAAGAGGGTCCAAGGGTTACAGTAAACCTGAAGTGAAGCATCGGAATCTAAAACTGGACTCACAGAAGAGGTTCAAATCATAGAAATTTATAGTGTCAGTCCTCTTGTACTTAAGTCGGCATTGTGCCTTTTGAATTTAATTCCGGTGCAATTTCTGTGCTTCATCCTCAATAAGAATGTCCAAGGTATACAGTAAACCTGAAGTGAATAATCGGAATCTAAAACTGGACTCACAGGACAGGTTCAAATCATAGAAAGTTAGTGTGCCAGTCCTCTTGTACTTAAGTCGGCGTTGTGCCTTTTGAATTTAATTCCGATGCAATTTCTGTGTTTCATCGTCAATAAGAAGGTCCAAGGGATGCAGTAAACCTGAAGTGAAGCATCGGAATCTGAAACTGAACTCACAGGAGAGGTTCAAATCATTGAATGTTAGAGTGTCAGTCCTCTCGTACTTAAGTCGGCATTGTGCCTTTTGAATTTAATTCCGACGCAATTTCTGTGCTTCATCGTCAATAATAAGGTCCAAGGTATACAGTAAACCTGAAGTGAAGCATCGGAATCTAAAACTGGACTCACAAGAGAGGTTCAAATCATAGAAAGTTAGTGTGTCAGTGCTCTTGTACTTAAGTCGGGAATGTGCCTTTTGAATTTATTTCTGATGCAATTTCTGTTTTTCATCGTCAATAAGAATTTCCAAGGGATACAGTAAACCTGAAGTGAAGCATCGGAATCTAAGACTGAACTCACAGGAGAGGTTCAAATCATAGAATGTTAGAGTGTCAGTCCTCTCGTACTTAAGTCGGCATTGTGAATTTTGAATTTAATTCCGACGCAATTTCTGTCCTTCATCGTCAATAATAAAGTCCAAGGTATACAGTAAACCTGAAGTGAAGCATCGGAATCTAAAACTGGACTCACAGGAAATGTTCAGATCACAGAAAGTTAGAGTGTCAGTCCTCTCGTACTTAAGTCGGCATTGTGATTTAGGATTAAGTTCGGATGCAATTTATGTGTTTCATCGTCAATAAGAAGGTCCAAGGGATACAGTAGACCTGAAGTGAAGCATCGGAATCTAAAACTGGACTCACAGGAGAGGTTCAAATCATAGAAAGTTAGAGTGTCAGTCCTCTTGTACTTCAGTCGGCATTGTGCCTTTTGTATTAAATTCGGAAGCAATTTCTGTCTGTCATCGTCAATAAGATGGTCGAAGGGATACAGTAAACCTGAAGTGAAGCATCGGAATCCAAAACCGGACTCACAGGAAAGGTTCAAATCATAGAAAGTTAGAGTGTCAGTCCTCTTGCACTTACGTCGACATTGTGCCTTTTTAATTTAATTCCGATGCAATTTCTGTGTTTCATCATCAATAAGAAAGGCCAAGGGATTCAGTAAACCTGAAGTGAAGCATCGGAATCTAAAACTGAACTCACTGGAGAGGTTCAAATCATAGAATCTTAGGGTGCCAGTCCTGTCGTACTTAAGACAGCATTGGGCGTTTTGAATTTAAAGCCGAAGCAATCTCTGTGCTTCATCGTCAATAAGAAGGTCCAAGGTATCCAGTAAACCATAAGTGAAGCATCGGAATCTACAACTGGACTCACAGGAGAGGTTCAAATCATAGAAAGTTAGAGTGTCAGTCCTCTTGTACTTAAGTCTTCATTGTGCCTTTTGCATTAAATTCGGATGCAATTACTATGTTTGATCGTCAATAGGAAGGTCCAAGGTATACAGTAAACCTGAAGTGAAGCATCGGAATCTAAAACCGGCCTTACAGGAGAGGTTCAAATCATAGAAAGTTAGAGTGTCAGTCTTCATGTACTTAAGTCGGCTTTGTGCTTTTTTTATTAAATTTGGATGCAATTTCTGTGTTTCATCGTCAATAAGAAGGTCCATGGGATACAGTAAACCTGAAGTGATGCTTCGGAATCTAAAACTGGACTCACAGGAGAGGTTCAAATCATAGAAAGTTAGTGTGTCAGTCCTCTTGTACTTACGTCGGCATTGTGCCTTTTGAATTTAATTCCGATGCAATTTCTGTGTTTCATCGTCAATAAGAAGGTCCAAGGGAATCAGTAAACCTGAAGTGAAGCATCGTAAACTAAAACTGAACTCACACGAGAGGTTCAAATCATAGAATGTTAGTGTGTCAGTCCTCTCGTACTTAAGTCGGCATTGTGCCTTTTGAATTTAATTCCAACGCAATTTCTGTGCTTCATCGTCAATAATAAGCTCCAAGGTATACAGTAAACCTGAAGTGAAGGATCGGAATCTAAAACTGGACTCACAGGAGATGTTCAAGTCATAGAAAGTTAGAGTGTCAGTCCTCTTGTACTTAAGTCGGCATTGTGCCTTTTGTATTTAATTCCGATGCAATATCTGTGTTTCATCGTCAATAAGAAGGTCCAAGGTATACAGTAAATCTGAAGTGAAGCATCGGAATCTAAAACTGGACTCCTAGGAGAGGTTCTAATCATAGAAATTAAGAGTGTCAGTCCTCTTGTACTTAAGTCGGCATTGTGACTTTTGTATTAAATTCCGATGCAATTTCTGCGTTTCATCGTCAATAAGAAGGTCCAAGGGAATCAGTAACCCTGAAGTGAAGCATAGGAATCTGAAACTGAACTCACAGGAGAGGTTCATATCATAGAATGTTAGAGTGTCAGTCATCTTGTATTTAAGTCGGCATTGTGCCTTTTGTATTAAATTCGGATGCAATTTCTGTGTTTCATCGTCAATAAGAATGTCCAAGGAATACAGTAAACCTGAGGTGAACCATCGGAATCTAAAACTGGACTCACAGGAGATGTTCAATCATAGAAAATTGGTGTGTCAGTCCTCTTGTACTTAAGTCGGCATTGTGCCTTTTGAATTTAATTCCAATGCAATTTCTGTGCTTTATCGTCTATAAGAAAGTCCAGGGTATACAGTAAACCTGAAGTGAAGCATCGGAATCGAAAACGGGACTCACAGGAGAGGTTCAAATCATAGAAAGTTAGAGTGTCAGTCCTGTTGTACTTAAGTCGGCATTGTGACTTTTGTATTTAATTTGGATTCAATTTCTGTGTTTCATCGTCAATAAGAAGGTCCAAGGGTTACAGTATACCTGAAGTGAAACATCAGAATCTAAACCTGGAGTCACAGGAGAAGTTCAAATCATAGAAAGTTAGTGTGTCAGTCCTCTTGTACTTACATCGGCATTGTGCCTTTTGAATTTAATTCCGATGCAATTTCTGTGTTTCATCGTCAATAAGAAGGTCCAAGGGAATCAGTAAACCTGAAGTGAAGCATCGGAATCTAAAAGTGAACTCACAGGAGAGGTTCAAATCATAGAATGTTAGAGTGTCAGTCCTCTCATACTTAAGTCGGCATTGTGCCTTTTGAATTTAATTCCGACGCAATTTCTGTGCTTCATCGTCAATAATAAGGTCCAAGGTATACAGTAAACCTGAAGTGAAGCATCGGAATCTAAAACTGGACTCACATGAGAGGTTCAAATCGTAGAAAGTTAGAGTGTCAGTCCTCTTGTACTTTAGTCGGCATTTTGCCTTTTTTAATAAATTAGGGTGCAATTTCTGTATTTCATCGTCAATAAGAAGGTCCAAGGGATACAGTAAACCTGAAGTGATGCATCAGAATCTAAAACTGGACTCACAGGAGATGTTCTAATCATAGGAAATTGAAGTGTCAGTCCTCTAGTACTTAAGACTGCATTGTGCATTTTGAATTTAATTTCGATGCAATTTCTGTGTTTCATCGTCAATAAGAAAGTCCAAGGTATACAGTAAACCTGAAGTGAAGCATCGGAATGGAAAACAGGACTCACGGGAGAGGTTCAAATCATAGCGAGTTAGAGTGTCAGTCCTGTTGTACTTAAGTCGGCATTGTGCCTTTTGTATTAAATTCGGATACATTCTCTGTGTTTCATCGTCAATAAGAGGGTCCAAGGGTTACAGTAAACCTGAAGTGAAGCATCGGAATCTAAAACTGGACTCACAGAAGAGGTTCAAATCATAGAAATTTATAGTGTCAGTCCTCTTGTACTTAAGTCGGCATTGTGCCTTTTGAATTTAATTCCGGTGCAATTTCTGTGCTTCATCCTCAATAAGAATGTCCAAGGGATGCAGTAAACCTGAAGTGAAGCATCGGAATCTGAAACTGAACTCACAGGAGAGGTTCAAATCATAGAATGTTAGAGTGTCAGTCCTCTCGTACTTAAGTCGGCATTGTGCCTTTTGAATTTAATTCCGACGCAATTTCTGTGCTTCATCGTCAATAATAAGGTCCAAGGTATACAGTAAACCTGAAGTGAAGCATCGGAATCTAAAACTGGACTCACAAGAGAGGTTCAAATCATAGAAAGTTAGTGTGTCAGTGCTCTTGTACTTAAGTCGGGAATGTGCCTTTTGAATTTATTTCTGATGCAATTTCTGTTTTTCATCGTCAATAAGAATTTCCAAGGGATACAGTAAACCTGAAGTGAAGCATCGGAATCTAAGACTGAACTCACAGGAGAGGTTCAAATCGTAGAATGTTAGAGTGTCAGTCCTCTCGTACTTAAGTCGGCATTGTGAATTTTGAATTTAATTCCGACGCAATTTCTGTCCTTCATCGTCAATAATAAAGTCCAAGGTATACAGTAAACCTGAAGTGAAGCATCGGAATCTAAAACTGGACTCACAGGAAATGTTCAGATCACAGAAAGTTAGAGTGTCAGTCCTCTCGTACTTAAGTCGGCATTGTGATTTAGGATTAAGTTCGGATGCAATTTATGTGTTTCATCGTCAATAAGAAGGTCCAAGGGATACAGTAGACCTGAAGTGAAGCATCGGAATCTAAAACTGGACTCACAGGAGAGGTTCAAATCATAGAAAGTTAGAGTGTCAGTCCTCTTGTACTTCAGTCGGCATTGTGCCTTTTGTATTAAATTCGGAAGCAATTTCTGTCTGTCATCGTCAATAAGATGGTCCAAGGGATACAGTAAACCTGAAGTGAAGCATCGGAATCCAAAACCGGACTCACAGGAAAGGTTCAAATCATAGAAAGTTAGAGTGTCAGTCCTCTTGCACTTACGTCGACATTGTGCCTTTTTAATTTAATTCCGATGCAATTTCTGTGTTTCATCATCAATAAGAAAGGCCAAGGGATTCAGTAAACCTGAAGTGAAGCATCGGAATCTAAAACTGAACTCACTGGAGAGGTTCAAATCATAGAATCTTAGGGTGCCAGTCCTGTCGTACTTAAGACAGCATTGGGCGTTTTGAATTTAAAGCCGAAGCAATCTCTGTGCTTCATCGTCAATAAGAAGGTCCAAGGTATCCAGTAAACCTTAAGTGAAGCATCGGAATCTACAACTGGACTCACAGGAGAGGTTCAAATCATAGAAAGTTAGAGTGTCAGTCCTCTTGTACTTAAGTCTTCATTGTGCCTTTTGCATTAAATTCGGATGCAATTACTATGTTTGATCGTCAATAGGAAGGTCCAAGGTATACAGTAAACCTGAAGTGAAGCATCGGAATCTAAAACCGGCCTTACAGGAGAGGTTCAAATCATAGAAAGTTAGAGTGTCAGTCTTCATGTACTTAAGTCGGCTTTGTGCTTTTTTTATTAAATTTGGATGCAATTTCTGTGTTTCATCGTCAATAAGAAGGTCCATGGGATACAGTAAACCTGAAGTGATGCTTCGGAATCTAAAACTGGACTCACAGGAGAGGTTCAAATCATAGAAAGTTAGTGTGTCAGTCCTCTTGTACTTACGTCGGCATTGTGCCTTTTGAATTTAATTCCGATGCAATTTCTGTGTTTCATCGTCAATAAGAAGGTCCAAGGGAATCAGTAAACCTGAAGTGAAGCATCGTAATCTAAAACTGAACTCACACGAGAGGTTCAAATCATAGAATGTTTGTGTGTCAGTCCTCTCGTACTTAAATCGGCATTGTGCCTTTTGAATTTAATTCCAACGCAATTTCTGTGCTTCATCGTCAATAATAAGGTCCAAGGTATACAGTAAACCTGAAGTGAAGGATCGGAATCTAAAACTGGACTCACAGGAGATGTTCAAGTCATAGAAAGTTAGAGTGTCAGTCCTCTTGTACTTAAGTCGGCATTGTGCCTTTTGTATTTAATTCCGATGCAATATCTGTGTTTCATCGTCAATAAGAAGGTCCAAGGTATACAGTAAATCTGAAGTGAAGCATCGGAATCTAAAACTGGACTCCTAGGAGAGGTTCTAATCATAGAAATTAAGAGTGTCAGTCCTCTTGTACTTAAGTCGGCATTGTGACTTTTGTATTAAATTCCGATGCAATTTCTGCGTTTCATCGTCAATAAGAAGGTCCAAGGGAATCAGTAACCCTGAAGTGAAGCATAGGAATCTGAAACTGAACTCACAGGAGAGGTTCATATCATAGAATGTTAGAGTGTCAGTCATCTTGTATTTAAGTCGGCATTGTGCCTTTTGTATTAAATTCGGATGCAATTTCTGTGTTTCATCGTCAATAAGAATGTCCAAGGAATACAGTAAACCTGAGGTGAACCATCGGAATCTAAAACTGGACTCACAGGAGATGTTCAATCATAGAAAATTGGTGTGTCAGTCCTCTTGTACTTAAGTCGGCATTGTGCCTTTTGAATTTAATTCCAATGCAATTTCTGTGCTTTATCGTCTATAAGAAAGTCCAGGGTATACAGTAAACCTGAAGTGAAACATCGGAATCGAAAACCGGACTCACAGGAGAGGTTCAAATCATAGAAAGTTAGAGTGTCAGTCCTGTTGTACTTAAGTCGGCATTGTGACTTTTGTATTTAATTTGGATTCAATTTCTGTGTTTCATCGTCAATAAGAAGGTCCAAGGGTTACAGTAAACCTGAAGTGAAACATCGGAATCTAAACCTGGACTCACAGGTGAAGTTCAAATCATAGAAAGTTAGTGTGTCAGTCCTCTTGTACTTACATCGGCATTGTGCCTTTTGAATTTAATTCCGATGCAATTTCTGTGTTTCATCGTCAATAAGAAGGTCCAAGGGAATCAGTAAACCTGAAGTGAAGCATCGGAATCTAAAACTGAACTCACAGGAGAGGTTCAAATCATAGAATGTTAGAGTGTCAGTCCTCTCGTACTTAAGTCGGCATTGTGCCTTTTGAATTTAATTCCGACGCAATTTCTGTGCTTCATCGTCAATAATAAGGTCCAAGGTATACAGTAAACCTGAAGTGAAGCATCGGAATCTAAAACTGGACTCACAGGAGAGGTTCAAATCATAGAAAGTTAGAGTGGCAGTCCTCTTGTACTTTAGTCCGCATTTTGCCTTTTTTAATAAATTAGGGTGCAATTTCTGTGTTTCATCGTCAATAAGAAGGTCCAAGGGATACAGTAAACCTGAAGTGATGCATCAGAATCTAAAACTGGACACACAGGAGATGTTCATATCATAGGAAATTGAAGTGTCAGTCCTCGAGTACTTAAGTCGGCATTGTGCCTTTTGAATTTAATTCCAATGCAATTTCTGTGTTTCATCGTCAATAAGAAAGTCCAAGGTATACAGTAAACCTGAAGTGAAGCATCGGAATGGAAAACAGGACTCACGGGAGAAGTTCAAATCATAGCAAGTTAGAGTGTCAGTCCTGTTGTACTTAAGTCGGCATTGTGCCTTTTGTATTAAATTCGGATACATTTTCTGTGTTTCATCGTCAATAAGAGGGTCCAAGGGTTACAGTAAACCTGAAGTGAAGCATCGGAATCTAAAACTGGACTCACAGAAGAGGTTCAAATCATAGAAAGTTATAGTGTCAGTCCTCTTGTACTTAAGTCGGCATTGTGCCTTTTGAATTTAATTCCGGTGCAATTTCTGTGCTTCATCCTCAATAAGAATGTCCAAGGTATACAGTAAACCTGAAGTGAATAATCGGAATCTAAAACTGGACTCACAGGACAGGTTCAAATCATAGAAAGTTAGTGTGTCAGTCCTCTTGTACTTACGTCGGCGTTGTGCCTTTTGAATTTAATTCCGATGCAATTTCTGTGTTTCATCGTCAATAAGAAGGTCCAAGGAATGCAGTAAACCTGAAGTGAAGCATCGGAATCTGAAACTGAACTCACAGGAAAGGGTTCAAATCATAGAATGTTAGAGTGTCAGTCCTCTCGTACTTAAGTCGGCATTGTGCCTTTTGAATTTAATTCCGACGCAATTTCTGTGCTTCATCGTCAATAATAAGGTCCAAGGTATACAGTAAACCTGAAGTGAAGCATCGGAATCTAAAACTGGACTCACAAGATAGGTTCAAATCATAGAAAGTTAGTGTGTCAGTGCTCTTGTACTTAAGTCGGGACTGTGCCTTTTGATTTTATTTCTGATGCAATTTCTGTTTTTCATCGTCAATAAGAATTTCCAAGGGATACAGTAAACCTGAAGTGAAGCACCGGAATCTAAGACTGAACTCACAGGAGAGGTTCAAATCATAGAATGTTAGAGTGTCAGTCCTCTCGTACTTAAGTCGGCATTGTGAATTTTGAATTTAATTCCGACGCAATTTCTGTCCTTCATCGTCAATAATAAAGTCCAAGGTATACAGTAAACCTGAAGTGAAGCATCGGAATCTAAAACTGGACTCACAGGAAATGTTCAGATCACAGAAAGTTAGAGTGTCAGTCCTCTCGTACTTAAGTCGGCATTGTGATTTAGGATTAAGTTCGGATGCAATTTATGTGTTTCATCGTCAATAAGAAGGTAAAAGTGATACAGTAGACCTGAAGTGAAGCATCGGAATCTAAAACTGGACTCACAGGAGAGGTTCAAATCATAGAAAGTTAGAGTGTCAGTCCTCTTGTACTTCAGTTGGCATTGTGCCTTTTGTATTAAATTCGGAAGCAATTTCTGTCTGTCATCGTCAATAAGATGGTCCAAGGGATACAGTAAACCTGAAGTGAAGCATCGGAATCGAAAACCGGACTCACAGGAAAGGTTCAAATCATAGAAAGTTAGAGTGTCAGTCCTCTTGCACTTAAGTCGACATTGTGCCTTTTTAATTTAATTCCGATGCAATTTCTGTGTTTCATCATCAATAAGAAAGGCCAAGGGATTCAGTAAACCTGAAGTGAAGCATCGGAATCTAAAACTGAACTCACTGGAGAGGTTCAAATCATAGAATCTTAGGGTGCCAGTCCTGTCGTACTTAAGACAGCATTGTGCGTTTTGAATTTAAAGCCGAAGCAATTTCTGTGCTTCATCGTCAATAAGAAGGTCAAAGGTATAGAGTAAACCTGAAGTGAAGCATCGGAATTTAAAACTGGACTCACAGGAGAGATTCAAATCATAGAAAATTGGTGTGTCAGTCCTCTTGTACTTAAGTCGGCATTGTGCCTTTTGAATTTAATTCCAATGCAATTTCTGTGTTTCATCGTCAATAAGAAAGTCCAAGTATACTGTAAACCTGAAGTGAAGCATCGGAATGGAAAACAGGACTCACATGAGAGGTTCAAATCATAGCAAGTTAGAGTGTCAGTCCTGTTGTACTTAAGTCGGCATTGTGCATTTTGTACTAAATTCGGATGCATTTTCTGTGTTTCATCGTCAATAAGAAGGTCCAAGGGTTACAGTAAACCAGAAGTGAGGCATCGGAATCAAAAACTGGGCTCACAGAAGACGTTCAAATCATAGAAAGTTAGAGTGTCTGTCCTCTTGTACTTAGGTCGGCATTGTGCCTTTTGTATTAAATTCGGATGGAATTTCTGGCTTGCATCGTCAATAAGAAGGTCCAAGGGATACAGTAAACCTGATGTGAAGCATCGGAATCTAAAAGTGGACTCACAGCAGAGGTTCATATCATAGAAAGTTAGAGAGTCAGTCCTCTTGCACTTAAGTCGGAATTGTACCTTTTGTATTAAATTCGGATGCAATTTGTGTGTTTCATCGTCAATAAGAAGGTCCAAGGGATACAGTAAACTTGAAGTGAAGCATCGGAATCTAAAACTGGACTCACAGGAGAGATTCAAATCATAGAATGTTAGAGTGTCAGTCCTCTTGTACTTAAGTCGGTATTGTGCCTTTTGTATTAAAGTCGGATGCAATTACTGTGTTTCATCGTCAATAAGAAGGTCCAAGGGATACAGCAAACCTCAAGTGAAGCATCGGAATCTAAAACTGAACTCACAGGAGAGGTTCAAATCATAGAAAGTTATAGTGTCAGTCCTCTCGTACTTAAGTCGGCATTGTGTCTTTTGAATTTAATTCCGACGCAATTTCTGTGTTTCATCGTCAATAAGAAGGTCCAAGGGATACAGTAAACCTGAAGTGAAGCATCGGAATCTAATACTGAACTCACAGGAGAGGTTCAAATCATAGAATGTTGGAGTGTCAGTCCTCTCGTACTTAAGTCGGCATTGTGCCTTTTGAATTTAATTCCGACGCAATTTCTGTGCTTCATCGACAATAATAAGGTCCAAGGTATACAGTAAACCTGAAGTGAAGCATCGGAATCTAAAACTGGACTCACAAGAGAGGTTCAAATCATAGAACGTTACTGTGTCAGTCCTCATGTACTTAAGTCGGGACTGTGCCTTTTGAATTTAGTTCCGATGCAATTTCTGTTTTTCATCGTCAATAAGAATTTCCAAGGGATACAGTAAACCTGAAGTGAAGCATCGGAATCTAAGACTGAACACACAGGAGAGGTTCAAATCATAGAATGTTAGAGTGTCAGTCCTCTCGTACTTAAATCGGCATTGTGAATTTTGAATTTAATTCCGACGCAATTTCTGTCCTTCATCGTCAATAAGAAACTCCAAGGTGTACAGTAAAACTGAAGTGAAGCATCGGAATCTAAAACTGGACTCACAGGAAATGTTCAGATCATAGAAAGTTAGAGTGTCAGTCCTCTCGTACTTAAGTCGGCATTGTGATTTAGAATTAAGTTCGGATGCAATTTATGTGTTTCAGCGTCAATAAGCAGGTCCAAAAGATATAGTAGACCTGAATTGAATCATCGGAATCTAAAATTGGACTCACAGGAGAGGTTCAAATCATAGAAAGTTAGTGTGTCTGTCCTCTTGTACTTAGGTCGGCATTGTGCCTTTTGAATTTAATTCCGATGCAATTTCTGTGTTTCATCGTTAATAAGAAGGTCCAAGGGATGCAGTAAACCTGAAGTGAAGCATCGGAATCTAAAACTGAACTCACAGGAGAGGTTCAAATCATAGAATGTTAGAGTGTCAGTCCTCTCGTACTTAAGTCGGCATTGTGCCTTTTGAATTTAATTCCGACGCAATTTCTGTGCTTCATCGTCAATAATAAGGTCCAAGGTATACAGTAAACCTGAAGTGAAGCATCGGAATCTAAAACTGGACTCACAAGAGTGGTTCAAATCATAGAAAGTTAGTGTGTCAGTCCTCTTGTACTTAAGTCGGGACTGTGCCTTTTGAATTTAGTTCCGATGCAATTTCTGTTTTTCATCGTCAATAAGAATTTCCAAGGGATACAGTAAACCTGAAGTGAAGCATCGGAATCTAAGACTGAACTCACAGGAGAGGTTCAAATCATAGAATGTTAGTGTGTCAGTCCTCTCGTACTTAAGTCGGCATTGTGAATTTTGAATTTAATTCCGACGCAATTTCTGTCCTTCATCGTCAATAAGAAAGTCCAAGGTGTACAGAAAACCTGAAGTGAAGCATCAAAATCTAAAACAGGACTCACAGGAAATATTCAGATCACAGAAAGTTAGAGTGTCAGTCCTCTCGTATTTAAGTCGGCATTGTGATTTAGAATTAAGTTCGGATGCAATTTATGTGTTTCATCGTCAATAAGAAGGTCCAAGGGATACAGTAGACCTGAAGTGAAGCATCGGAATCTAAAACTGGACTCACAGGAGAGGTTCACATCATAGAAAGTTAGAGTGTCAGTCCTCTTGTACGTCAGTCGGCATTGTGCCTTTTGTATTAAATTCGGATGCAATTTCTGTCTGTCATCGTCAATAAGATGGTCAAAGGGATACAGTAAACCTGAAGTGAAGCATCGGAATCCAAAACCGGACTCACAGGAAAGGTTCAAATCATAGAAAGTTAGAGTGTCAGTCCTCTTGCACTTAAGTCGACATTGTGCCTTTTTAATTTAATTCCGATGCAATTTCTGTGTTTCATCATCAATAAGAAGGGCCAAGGGATACAGTAAACCTGAAGTGAATCATCGGAATCTAAAACTGAACTCACTGGAGAAGTTCAAATCATAGAATCTTAGGGTGCCAGTCCTGTCGTACTTAAGACAGCATTGTGCGTTTTGAATCTAAAGCCGAAGCAATTTCTGTGCTTCATCGTCAATAAGAAGGTCCAAGGTATCCAGTAAACCTTAAGTGAAGCATCGGAATCTAAAACTGGACTCACAGGAGAGGTTCAAATCATAGAAAGTTAGAGTGTCAGTCCTCTTGTACTTAAGTCTTCATTGTGCCTTTTGCATTAAATTCGGATGCAATTACTATGTTTCATCGTCAATAGGAAGGTCCAAGGTATACAGTAAACCTGAAGTGAAGCATCGGAATCTAAAACCGGCCTTACAGGAGAGGTTCAAATCATAGAAATTTAGAGTGTCAGTCTTCATGTACTTAAGTCGGCTTTGTGCTTTTTTTATTAAATTTGGATGCAATTTCTGTGTTTCATCGTCAATAAGAAGGTCCAAGGGATACAGTAAACCTGAAGTGATGCTTGGGAATCTAAAACTGCACTCACAGGAGAGGTTCAAATCATAGAAAGTTAGTGTGTCAGTCCTCTTGTACTTACGTCGGCATTGTGCCTTTTGAATTTAATTCCGATGTAATTTCTGTGTTTCATCGTCAATAAGAAGGTCCAAGGGAATCAGTAAACCTGAATTGAAGCATCGTAATCTAAAACTGAACTCACAGGAGAGGTTCAAATCATAGAATGTTAGTGTGTCAGTCCTCTCGTACTTAAGTCGGCATTGTGCCTTTTGAATTTAATTCCGACGCAATTTCTGTTTTTCATCGTCAATAAGAAGGTCCAAGGGATACAGTAAACCTGAAGTGAAGCATCGGAATCCAAAACCGGACTCACAGGAAAGGTTCAAATCATAGAAAGTTAGTGTGTCAGTCCTCTTGCACTTAAGTCGACATTGTGCCACTTTAATTTAATTCCGATGCAATTTCTGTTATTCATCGTCAATAAGAAGGTCCAAGGTATACAGTAAACCTGAAGTGAGGCATCGGAATCTAAAACTGGAGTCACAGGAGACGTTCAAGTCGTAGAAAGTTAGAGTGTCAGTCCTCTTGCATATTAGTCGGCATTGTGCCTTTTGTATTAAATTCGGATGCAATTTCTGTGTTTTATCGTCAATAAGAAGGTCCAAGGGATACAGTAAACCTGAAGTGAAGCATCGGAATCCAAACTGGACTCACAGGAGAGATTGAAATCGTAGAAAGTTAGAGTGTCAGTCCTCTGGTACGTAAGTCGGCATTATGCCTTTTGTATTAAATTGGGATGCAATTTCTGTGTTTCAGCGCCAATAAGAAGGTCCAAGGGATACAGTAAACCTGATGTGAAGCATCCCAATCTAAAACTGGACTCACAGGAGAGGTTCAAATCATAGAAAGTTAGAGTGTCAGTCCTCTTGTACTTAAGTCGGCATTGTGCCTTTTTTATTCAATTTGGATGCAATTTCTGTGTTTCATCGTCAATAACAAGGTCCAAGGGATACAGTAAACCTGAAGTGAAGCATCGGAATCTAAAACTGGACTCACAGGAGAGATTCAAATCATAGGAAACTGAAGTGTCAGTCCTCTTGTACTTAAGACTGCATTGTGCATTTTGAGTTTAATTTCGATGCAATTTCTGTGCTTCATCGTCAATAAGAAGGTCCAAGGTATAGAGTAAACCTGAAGTGAAGCATCGGAAATTGAAACTGGACTCACAGGAGAGATTCAAATCATAGAAAATTGGTGTGTCAGTCCTCTTGTACTTAAGTCGGCATTGTGCCTTTTGAATTTAATTCCAACGCAATTTCTGTGTTTCATCGTCAATAAGAAAGTCCAAGGTATACAGTAAACCTGAAGTGAAGCATCGGAATGGAAAACAGGACACACAGGAGAGGTTCAAATCATAGCAAGTTAGAGTGTCAGTCCTGTTGTACTTAAGTCGGCATTGTGCCTTTTGTATTGAATTCGGATGCATTTTCTGTGTTTCATCGTCAATAAGAAGGTCCAAGGGTTACAGTAAACCAGAAGTGAAGCATCGGAATCTACAACTGGACTCACAGAAGAGGTTCAAATCATAGAAAGTTAGAGTGTCAGTCCTCTTGTACTTAAGTCGGCATTGTGCCTTTTCTATTAATTTCGGATGCAATTTCTGTCTTTCATCGTCAATAAGAAGGTCCAAGGGATACAGTAAACCTGAAATGAAGCTTCAGAATCTAAAAGTGGACTCACAGGAGAGGTTCAAATCATAGAAAGTTAGATAGTCAGTCCTCTTGCACTTAAGTCGGAATTGTGCCTATTGTATTAAATTGGAATGCAATTTCTGTGTCTAATCGTCAGTAAGAAGGTCCAAGGGATACAGTAAACTTTAAGTGAAGCATCGGAATCTAAAACTGTACTCACAGGAGAGGTTCAAATCATAGAAACTTAGAGTGTCAGTCCTCTTGTACATAATTCGGCATTGCTCTTTTGTATTAAATTCGAATGCAATTACTGTGTTTCATCGTCAATAAGAAGGTCCAAGGTATACAGTAAACCTGAAGTGAAGCAACGGAAATTAAAACTGGACTCACTGGAGACGTTCAAATCATAGAAAGTAAGAGTGTCAGTCCTCTTGTACTTAAGTCGGCATTGTGCCTTTTGTATTTAATTCCGATGCAATTTCTGTGTTTCATCGTCAATAAGAAGGTCGAAGGTATACAGTAAACCTCAAGTGAAGCTTCGGAATCTAAAACTGGACTCCTAGGAGAGGTTCAAATCATAGAAAGTTAAAGAGTCAGTCCTCTTGCACTTAAGTCGGAATTGTGCCTTTTGTATTAAATTCGGATGCAATTTCTGTGTTTCATCGTCAATAAGAAGGTCCAAGGCATACAGTAAACTTGATGTGAAGCATCGGAATCTAAAACTGGACTCACAGGAGAGATTAATATCATAGAATGTTAGAGTGTCAGTCCTCTTGTACTTAAGTCGGTATTGTGCCTTTTGTATTATAGTCGGATGCAATTACTGTGTTTCATCGTCAATAAGAATTTCCAAGGGATACAGCAAACCTCAAGTGAAGCATCGGAATCTAAAACTGGACTCACAGGAGAGGTTCAAATCCTAGAAAGTTAGAGTGTCAGTCCTCTTGTACCTTAGTCGGATTTGTGCCTTTTTTAATAAATTAGGAAGCCATTTCTGTGTTTCATCGTCAATAAGAAAGTCCAAGGGATACAGTAAACCTGAAGTAATACATCGGAATCTAAAACTGGACTCACTGGAGATGTTCAAATCATAGGAAATTGAAGTGTCAGTCCTCTTGTACTTAAGACTGCATTGTGCATTTTGAATTTAATTTCGATGCATTTTCTGTGCTTCATCGTCAATAAGAAGGTCGAAGGTATAGAGTAAACCTGAAGTGAAGCATCGGAATTTAAAACTGGACTCACAGGAGAGATTCAAATCATAGAAAATTGGTGTGTCAGTCCTCTTGTACTTAAGTCGGCATTGTGCCTTTTGAATTTAATTCCAATGCAATTTCTGTGTTTCATCGTCAATAAGAAAGTCCAAGGTACACTGTAAACCTGAAGTGAAGTATCGGAATGGAAAACAGGACTCACATGAGAGGTTCAAATCATAGCAAGTTAGAGTGTCAGTCCTGTTGTACTTAAGTCGGCATTGTGCCTTTTGTATTAAATTCGGATGCATTTTCTGTGTTTCATCGTCAATAAGAAGGTCCAAGGGTTACAGTAAACCAGAAGTGAAGCATCGGAATCTAAAACTGGGCTCACAGAAGAGGTTCAAATCATAGAAAGTTAGAGTGTCTGTCCTCTTGTACTTAAGTCGGCATTGTCTCTTTTGTATTAAATTCGGATGCAATTTCTGTCTTTCATCGTCAATAAGAAGGTCCAAGGGATACAGTAAACCTGATGTGAAGCATCGGAATCTAAAAGTGGACTCACAGGAGAGGTTCAAATCATAGAAAGTTAGAGAGTCAGTCCTCTTGCACTTAAGTCGGAATTGTGCCTTTTGTATTAAATTCGGATGCAATTTGTGTGTTCATCGTCAATAAGAAGGTCCAAGGGGTACAGTAAACTTGAAGTGAAGCATCGGAATCTAAAACTGGACTCACAGGAGAGATTCAAATCATAGAATGTTAGAGTGTTAGTCCTCTTGTAATTAAGTCGGTATTGTGCCTTTTGTATTAAAGTCGGATGCAATTACTGTGTTTCATCGTCAATAAGAAGGTCCAAGGGATGCAGCAAACCTCAAGTGAAGCATCGGAATCTAAAACTGGACCCACAGGAGAGGTTCAAATCATAGAAAGTTATAGTGTCAGTCCTATTGTACTTAAGTCGGCATTGTGCCTTTTGAATTTAATTCCGATGCAATTTCTGTGCTTCATCCTCAATAAGAAAGTCGAAGGTATACAGGAAACCTGAAGTGAATCATCGGAATCTAAAACTGGACTCACAGGAGAGGTTCAAATCATAGAAAGTTAGTGTGTCAGTCCTCTTGTATTTAAGTCGGCATTGTGCCTTTTGAATTTAATTTCGATGCAATTTCTGTTTTTCATCGTCAATAAGAAGGTCCAAGGGATACAGTAAACCTGAAGTGAAGCATCGGAATCTAAAACTGAACTGACAGGAGAGGTTCAAATCATAGAATGTTGGAGTGTCAGTCCTCTCGTACTTAAGTCGGCATTGTGCCATTTGAATTTAATTCCGACGCAATTTCTGTGCTTCATCGTCAATAATAAAGTCCAAGGTATACAGTAAACCTGAAGTGAAGCATCGGAATCTAAAACTGGACTCACAAGAGAGGTTCAAATCATAGAACGTTAGTGTGTCAGTCTTCTTGCACTTAAGTCGGGACTGTGCCTTTTGAATTTAGTTCCGATGCAATTTCTGTTTTTCATCGTCAGTAAGAATTTCCAAGGGATACAGTAAACCTGAAGTGAAGCATCGGAATCTAAGACTGAACAGACAGGACAAGTTCAAATCATAGAATGTTAGAGTTTCAGTCCTCTCGTACTTAAATCGACATTGCGAATTTTGAATTTAATTCCGACGCAATTTCTGTCCTTCATCGTCAATAAGAAACTCCAAGGTGTACAGTAAAACTGAAGTGAATCATCGGAATCTAAAACTGGACTCACAGGAGAGGTTCAAATCATAGAAAGTTAGTGTGTCAGTCCTCTTGTACTTAAGTCGGCATTGTGCCTTTTGAATTTAATTCCGATGCAATTTCTGTCTGTCATCGTCAATAAGATGGTCCAAGGGATACAGTAAACCTGAAGTGAAGCATCGGAATCCAAAACCGGACTCACAGGAAAGGTTCAAATCATAGAAAGTTAGTGTGTCAGTCCTCTTGCACTTAAGTCGACATTGTGCCACTTTAATTTAATTCCTATGCAATTTCTGTTATTCATCGTCAATAAGAAGGTCCAAGGTATACACTAAACCTGAAGTGAGGCATCGGAATCTAAAACTGGAGTCACAGGAGACGTTCAAGTCGTAGAAAGTTAGAGTGTCAGTCCTCTCGCATATTAGTCGGCATTGTGCCTTTTGTATTAAATTCGGATGCAATTTCTGTGTTTTATCGTCAATAAGAAGGTCCAAGGGATACAGTAAACCTGAAGTGAAGCATCGGAATCCAAACTGGACTCACAGGAGAGATTGAAATCGTAGAAAGTTAGAGTGTCAGTCCTCTGGTACGTAAGTCGGCATTATGCCTTTTGTATTAAATTGGGATGCAATTTCTGTGTTTCATCGCCAATAAGAAGGTCCAAGGGATACAGTAAACCTGATGTGAAGCATCCCAATCTAAAACTGGACTCACAGGAGAGGTTCAAATCATAGAAAGTTAGAGTGTCAGTCCTCTTGTACTTAAGTCGGCATTGTGCCTTTTTTATTCAATTTGGATGCAATTTCTGTGTTTCATCGTCAATAACAAGGTCCAAGGGATACAGTAAACCTGAAGTGAAGCATCGGAATCTAAAACTGGACTCACAGGAGAGATTCAAATCATAGGAAACTGAAGTGTCAGTCCTCTTGTACTTAAGACTGCATTGTGCATTTTGAATTTAATTTCGATGCAATTTCTGTGCTTCATCGTCAATAAGAAGGTCCAAGGTATAGAGTAAACCTGAAGTGAAGCATCGGAATTTGAAACTGGACTCACAGGAGAGATTCAAATCATAGAAAATTGGTGTGTCAGTCCTCTTGTACTTAAGTCGGCATTGTGCCTTTTGAATTTAATTCCAACGCAATTTCTGTGTTTCATCGTCAATAAGAAAGTCCAAGGTATACAGTAAACCTGAAGTGAAGCATCGGAATGGAAAACAGGACACACAGAAGAGGTTCAAATCATAGCAAGTTAGAGTGTCAGTCCTGTTGTACTTAAGTCGGCATTGTGCCTTTTGTATTGAATTCGGATGCATTTTCTGTGTTTCATCGTCAATAGGAAGGTCCAAGAGTTACAGTAAACCAGAAGTGAAGCATCGGAATCTACAACTGGACTCACAGAAGAGGTTCAAATCATAGAAAGTTAGAGTGTCAGTCCTCTTGTACTTAAGTCGGCATTGTGCCTTTTCTATTAATTTCGGATGCAATTTCTGTCTTTCATCGTCAATAAGAAGGTCCAAGGGATACAGTAAACCTGAAGTGAAGCTTCAGAATCTAAAAGTGGACTCACAGGAGAGGTTCAAATCATAGAAAGATAGTCAGTCCTCTTGCACTTAAGTCGGAATTGTGCCTATTGTATTAAATTGGAATGCAATTTCTGTGTCTAATCGTCAGTAAGAAGGTCCAAGGGATACAGTAAACTTTAAGTGAAGCATCGGAATCTAAAACTGGACTCACAGGAGAGATTAAAATCATAGAATGTTAGAGTGTCAGTACTCTTGTACTTAAGTCGGTATTGTGCCTTTTGTATTAAAGTCGGATGCAATTACTGTGTACCATCGTCAATAAGAAGGTCCAAGGGATACAGCAAACCTCAAGTGAAGCATCGGAATCTAAAACTGGACTCACAGGAGAGGTTCAAATCATAGAAACTTAGAGTGTCAGTCCTCTTGTACATAATTCGGCATTGCTCTTTTGTATTACATTCGAATGCAATTACTGTGTTTCATCGTCAATAAGAAGGTCCAAGGTATACAGTAAACCTGAAGTGAAGCAACGGAAATTAAAACTGGACTCACTGGAGACGTTCAAATCATAGAAAGTAAGAGTGTCAGTCCTCTTGTACGTAAGTCGGCATTGTGCCTTTTGTATTTAATTCCGATGCAATTTCTGTGTTTCATCGTCAATAAGAAGGTCGAAGGTATACAGTAAACCTCAAGTGAAGCTTCGGAATCTAAAACTGGACTCCTAGGAGAGGTTCAAATCATAGAAAGTTAAAGAGTCAGTCCTCTTGCACTTAAGTCGGAATTGTGCCTTTTGTATTAAATTCAGATGCAATTTCTGTGTTTCATCGTCAATAAGAAGGTCCAAGGCATACAGTAAACTTGAAGTGAAGCATCGGAATCTAAAACTGGACTCACAGGAGAGATTAATATCATAGAATGTTAGAGTGTCAGTCCTCTTGTACTTAAGTCGGTATTGTGCCTTTTGTATTAAAGTCGGATGCAATTACTGTGTTTCATCGTCAATAAGAAGGTCCAAGGGATACAGCAAACCTCAAGTGAAGCATCGGAATCTAAAACTGGACTCACAGGAGAGGTTCAAATCATAGAAAGTTAGAGCGTCAGTCCTCTTGTACTTATGTCGGCATTGTGCTTTTTGAATTTAATTCCGATGAAATTTCTGTGCTTCATCCTCAATAAGAATGTCCAAGGTATACAGTAAACCTGAAGTGAATCATCGGAATCTAAAACTGGACTCACAGGAGAGTTTCAAATCATAGAATGTTAGTGTGTCAGTGTTCTTGTACTTAAGTCGGCATTGTGCCTTTTGAATTTAATTCCGATGCAATTTCTGTGTTTCATCGTCATTAAGAAGGTCCAAGGGATACAGTAAACCTGAAGTGAAGCATCGGAATCTAAAACTGAACTCACAGGAGAGGTTCAAATCATAGAATGTTAGAGTGTCAGGCCTCTCGTACTTAAGTCGGCATTGTGCCTTTTGAATTTAATTCCGACGCAATTTCTGTGCTTCATCGTCAATAATAAGGTCCAAGGTATACAGTAAAACTGAAGTGAAGCATCGGAATCTAAAACTGGACTCACAAGAGAGGTTCAAATCACAGAAAGTTAGTGTGTCAGTCCTCTTGTACCTAAGTCGGGACTGTGCCTTTTGAATTTAGTTCCGATGCAATTTCTGTTTTTCATCCTCATTAAGAATTTCCAAGGGATACAGTAAACTTGAAGTGAAGCATCGGAATCTAAGACTGAACTCACAGGAGAGGTTCAAATCATAGAATGTTAGAGTGTCAGTCCTCTCGTACTTAAATCGGCATTGTGAATTTTGAATTTAATTCCGACGCAATTTCTGTCCTTCATCGTCAATAAGAAAGTCCAAGGTATACAGTAAACCTGAAGTGAAGCATCCTTAATCTAAAACTGGACTCACAGGAAATGTTCAGATCATAGAAAGTTAGAGTGTCAGTCCTCTCGTACTTAAGTCGGCATTGTGCCTTTTGTATTAAAGTCGGATGCAATTACTGTGTTTCATCGTCAATAAGAAGGTCCAAGGGATACAGCAAACCTCAAGTGAAGCATCGGAATCTAAAACTGGACTCACAGGAGAGGTTCAAATCATAGAAAGTTAGAGCGTCAGTCCTCTTGTACTTATGTCGGCATTGTGCTTTTTGAATTTAATTCCGATGCAATTTCTGTGCTTCATCCTCAATAAGAATGTCCAAGGTATACAGTAAACCTGAAGTGAATCATCGGAATCTAAAACTGGACTCACAGGAGAGTTTCAAATCATAGAAAGTTAGTGTGTCAGTGTTCTTGTACTTAAGTCGGCATTGTGCCTTTTGAATTTAATTCCGATGCAATATCTGTGCTTCATCGTCAATAAGAAGGTCCAAGGGATACAGTAAACCTAAAGTGAAGCATCGGAATCTAAAACTGGACTCACAGGAGAGGTTCAAATAATAGAAAGTTAGAGTGTCAGTCCTGTTGTACTTCAGTCGGCATTGTGCCTTTTGTATTAAATTCGGATGCAATTTCTGTCTATCATCGTCAATAAGATGGTCGAAGTGATACAGTAAACCTGCAGTGCAGCATCGGAATCCAAAACCGGACTCACAGGAAAGGCTCAAATCATAGAAAGTTAGAGTGTCAGTCCTCTTGCACTTAAGTCGACATTGTGCCTTTTTAATTTAATTCCGATGCAATTTCAGTGCTTCATCGTCAATAAGAAGGTCCAAGGTATACAGTAAACCTGAAGTGAAGCATCGGAATCTAAAACTGGACTCACAGGAGAGGTTCAGATTATAGAAAGTTAGAGTGTCAGTCCTCTCGTACTGAAGTCGACATTGTGATTTTGAATTAAGTTTGGATGCAATTTCTGTGTTTCATCGTCAATAAGAAGGTCCAAGGGATACAGTAAACCTGAAGTGAAGCATCGGAATCTAAAGATGGACTCACAGGAGAGGTTCAGATTATAGAAAGTTAGAGTGTCAGTCCTCTCGTACTGAAGTCGGCATTGTGATTTTGAATTAAGTTCGGATGCAATTTCTGTGTTTCATCGTCAATAAGAAGGTCCAAGGGATACAGTAAACCTGAAGTGAAGCATCGGAATCTAAAACTGGACTCACAGGAGAGGTTCAAATCATAGAAAGTTAGAGTGTCAGTCCTCTTGTACTTAAGTCCAAATTGTGCCTTTTGAATTTAATTCCGATGCAATTTCTGTGCTTCATCGTCAATACGAAGGTCCAAGGTATACAGTAAGCCTGAAGTGAAGCATCGGAATCTAATACTGGACTCACAGGAGACGTTCAAGTCATAGAAAGTGAGAGTGTCAGTCCTCTTGTACTTAAGTCGGCATTGTGCCTTTTGTATTTAATTCCGATGCAATTTCTGTGTTTCATCGTCAATAAGGAGGTCCAAGGTATACAGTAAATCTGAAGTGAAGCATCGGAATCTAAAACTGGACTCCTAGGAGAGGTTCAAATCATAGAAATTAAGAGTGCCAGTCCTCTTGTACTTAAATCGGCATTGTGTCTTTTGTATAAAATTCGGATGCAATTTCTGTGTTTCATCGTCAATAAGAAGGTCCAAGGGATACAGTAAACCTGAAGTGAAGCATCGGAATCTAAAACTGGACTCACAGGAGAGGTTCAAATCATAGAAAGTTAGTGTGTCAGTCCACATGTACTTAAGTCGGCATTGTGCTTTTTGAATTTCATTCCGATGCAATTTCTGTGTTTCATCGTCAATAAGACGGTCCAAGGGAATCAGTAAACCTGAAGTGAAGCATCCAAATCTAAAACTGGACTCACAGGAGAGGTTCAAATAATAGAATGTTAGAGTGTCAGTCCTCTCGTACTTAAGTCGGCATTGTGCCTTTAGAATTTAATTCCGACGCAATTTCTGTGCTTCTTCGTCAATAAGAAGGTCCAAGGTATACAGTAAACCTGAAGTAAAGCATCGGATATATAAAACTGGACTTACAGGAGAGGTTCAAATCATAGAAAGTTAGAGTGTCAGTCCTCTTGTACTTAAGTCGGCATTGTGTCTTTTGTATTAAATTCGGATGCAATTTCTGTGTTTCATCGTCAATAAGAAGGTCCAAGGGATACAGTAAACCTGAAGTGAAGCATCGGAATCTAAAACTGGACTCACAGGAGATGTTCAAATCATAGAAAATTGGTGTGTCAGTCCTCTTGTACTTAAGTCGGCATTGTGCCTTTTGAATTTAATTCCAATGCAATTTCTGTGCTTTATCGTCAATAAGTAAGTCCAAGGTATACAGTAAACCTCAAGTGAAGCATTGGAAACGAAAACCGGACTCACAGGAGAGGTTCAAATCATAGAATGTTAGTGAGTCAGTCCTCTTGTACTTAAGTCGGCATTGTGCCTTTTGAATTTAATTCCGATGCAATTTCTGTCTTTCATCGTCAATAATAAGGTACAAGGTATACAGTAAACCTGAAGTGAAGCATCGGAATCTAAAACTGGACTCACAGGAGAGGTTCAAATCGTAGAAAGTTAGAGTGTCAGTCCTCTTGTACTTTAGTCGGCATTGTGCTTTTTTATTAAATTAGGATGCAATTTCTGTGTTTCATCGTCAATAAGAAGGTCCAAGGGATACAGGAAACCTGAAGTGATGCATCGGAATCTAAAACTGTACTCACAGAAGATGTTCAAATCATACGAAATTGAAGTGTCAGTCCTCTTGCACTTAAGACTGCATTGTGCATTTTGAATTTAATTTCGATGCAATTTTTGTGCTTCATCGTCAATAAGAAGGTCCAAGGTATACAGTAAACCTGAAGTAAAGCATCGGAATTTAAAAATTGACTCACAGGAGAGATTCAAATCATAGAAAATTGTTGTGTCAGTCCTCGTGTACTTAAGTCGGCATTGTGTCTTTTAAATATAATTCCAATGCAATTTCCGTGTTTCATCGTCAATAAGAAAGTCCAAGGTATACAGTAAACCTGAAGTGAAGCATCGGAATCGAAAACAGGACTCACAGGAGAGGTTCAAATCATAGAATGTCAGACTGTCAGTCCTCTTGTACTTAAGTCGGCATTGTGCCTTTTCTATTTAATTCGGATGCAATTTCTGTGTTTCATCGTCAATAAGAAGGTCCAAGGGATACAGTAAACTTGAAGTGAAGCATCGGAATCTAAAACTGGACTCACAGGAGAGATTCAAATCATAGAATGTTAGAGTGTCAGTCCTCTTGTACTTCAGTCGGCATTGTGCCTTTTGTATTAAATTGGGATGCAATTACTGTGTTTCATCGTCAATAAGAAGGTCCAAGGGATACAGTAAACCTGAAGTGAAGCATCGGAATCTAAAACTGGACTCACAGAAGAGGTTCAAATCATAGAAAGTCAGAGTGTCAGTCCTCTTGTACTTAAGTCGGCATTGTGACTTTTCTATTTAATTCGGATGCAATTTCTGTGTTTCATCGTTAATGAGAAGGTCCAAGGGTTACAGTAAACCAGAAGTGAAGCATCGGAATCTAAAACTGGGCCCACAGAAGAGGTTCAAATCATAGAAAGTTAGAGTGTCTGTCCTCTTGTACTTAGGTCGGCATTGTCTCTTTTGAATTAAATTCGGATGCAATTTCTGTCTTTCATCGTCAATAAGAAGGTCCAAGGGATACAGTAAACCTGAAGTGAAGCAACGGAAATTAAAACTGGACTCACTGGAGACGTTCAAATCATAGAAAGTAAGAGTGTCAGTCCTCTTGTACTTAAGTCGGCATTGTGCCTTTTGTATTTAATTCCGATGCAATTTCTGTGTTTCAACGTCAGTAAGGAGGTCGAAGGTATACAGTAAACCTCAAGTGAAGCTTCGGAATCTAAAACTGGACTCCTAGGAGAGGTTCAAATCATAGAAAGTTAAAGAGTCAGTCCTCTTGCACTTAAGTCGGAATTGTGCCTTTTGTATTAAATTCGGATGCAATTTCTGTGTTTCATCGTCAATAAGAAGGTCCAAGGCACGAAGTAAACTTGAAGTGAAGCATCGGAATCTAAAACTGGACTCACAGGAGAGATTAATATCATAGAATGTTAGAGTGTCAGTCCTCTTGTACTTAAGTCGGTATTGTGCCTTTTGTATTAAAGTCGGATGCAATTACTGTGTTTCATCGTCAATAATAAGGTCCAAGGGATACAGCAAACCTCAAGTGAAGCATCGGAATCTAAAACTGGACTCACAGGAGAGGTTCAAATCATAGAAAGTTAGAGCGTCAGTCCTGTTGTACTTATGTCGGCATTGTGCTTTTTGAATTTAATTCCGATGAAATTTCTGTGCTTCATCCTCAATAAGAATGTCCAAGGTATACAGTAAACCTGAAGTGAATCATCGGAATCTAAAACTGGACTCACAGGAGAGTTTCAATTCATAGAAAGTTAGTGTGTCAGTGTTCTTGTACTTAAGTCGGCATTGTGCCTTTTGAATTTAATTCCGATGCAATTTCTGTGCTTCATCGTCAATAAGAAGGTCCAAGGGATACAGTAAACCTGAAGTGAAGCATCGGAATCTAAAACTGGACTCACAGGAGGGGTTCAAATAATAGAAAGTTAGAGTGTCAGTCCTGTTGTACTTCAGTCGGCATTGTGCCTTTTGTATTAAATTCGGATGCAATTTCTGTCTATCATCGTCAATAAGATGGTCGAAGTGATACAGTAAACCTGCAGTGCAGCATCGGAATCCAAAACCGGACTCACAGGGAAGGCTCAAATCATAGAAAGTTAGAGTGTCAGTCCTCTTGCACTTAAGTCGACATTGTGCCTTTTTAATTTAATTCCGATGCAATTTCTGTGCTTCATCGTCAATAAGAAGGTCCAAGGTATACAGTAAACCTGAAGTGAAGCATCGGAATCTAAATCTGGACTCACAGGAGAAGTTCAGATTATAGAAAGTTAGAGTGTCAGTCCTCTCGTACTGAAGTCGACATTGTGATTTTGAATTAAGTTCGGATGCAATTTCTGTGTTTCATCGTCAATAAGAAGGTCCAAGGGATACAGTAAACCTGAAGTGAAGCATCGGAATCTAAAACTGGACTCACAGGAGAGGTTCAGATTATAGAAAGTTAGAGTGTCAGTCCTCTCGTACTGAAGTCGACATTGTGATTTTGAATTAAGTTCGGATGCAATTTCTGTGTTTCATCGTCAATAAGAAGGTCCAAGGGATACAGTAAACCTGAAGTGAAGCATCGGAATCTAAAACTGGACTCACAGGAGAGGTTCAAATCATAGAAAGTTAGAGTGTCAGTCCTCTTGTACTTAAGTCCAAATTGTGCCTTTTGAATTTAATTCCGATGCAATTTCTGTGCTTCATCGTCAATACGAAGGTCCAAGGTATACAGTAAACCTGAAGTGAAGCATCGGAATCTAATACTGGACTCACAGGAGACGTTCAAGTCATATAAAGTGAGAGTGTCAGTCCTCTTGTACTTAAGTCGGCATTGTGCCTTTTGTATTTAATTCCGATGCAATTTCTGTGTTTCATCGTCAATAAGGAGGTCCAAGGTATACAGTAAATCTGAAGTGAAGCATCGGAATCTAAAACTGGACTCCTAGGAGAGGTTCAAATCATAGAAATTAAGAGTGCCAGTCCTCTTGTACTTAAATCGGCATTGTGACTTTTGTATAAAATTCGGATGCAATTTCTGTGTTTCATCGTCAATAAGAAGGTCCAAGGGATACAGTAAACCTGAAGTGAAGCATCGGAATCTAAAACTGGACTCACAGGAGAGGTTCAAATCATAGAAAGTTAGTGTGTCAGTCCTCATGTACTTAAGTCGGCATTGTGCTTTTTGAAATTCATTCCGATGCAATTTCTGTGTTTCATCGTCAATAAGACGGTCCAAGGGAATCAGTAAACCTGAAGTGAAGCATCCAAATCTAAAACTGGACTCACAGGAGAGGTTCAAATAATAGAATGTTAGAGTGTCAGTCCTCTCGTACTTAAGTCGGCATTGTGCCTTTAGAATTTAATTCCGACGCAATTTCTGTGCTTCATCGTCAATAAGAAGGTCCAAGGTATACAGTAAACCTGAAGTAAAGCATCGGATATATAAAACTGGACTTACAGGAGAGGTTCAAATCATAGAAAGTTAGAGTGTCAGTCCTCTTGTACTTAAGTCGGCATTGTGTCTTTTGTATTAAATTCGGATGCAATATCTGTGCTTTATCGTCAATAAGAAAGTCCAAGGTATACAGTAAACCTCAAGTGAAGCATTGGAAACGAAAACCGGACTCACAGGAGAGGTTCAAATCATAGAATGTTACTGAGTCAGTCCTCTTGTACTTAAGTCGGCATTGTGCCTTTTGAATTTAATTCCGATGCAATTTCTGTCTTTCATCGTCAATAATAAGGTCCAAGGTATACAGTAAACCTGAAGTGAAGCATCGGAATCTAAAACTGGACTCACAGGAGAGGTTCAAATCGTAGAAAGTTAGAGTGTCAGTCCTCTTGTACTTTAGTCGGCATTGTGCTTTTTTATTAAATTAGGATGCAATTTCTGTGTTTCATCGTCAATAAGAAGGTCCAAGGGATACAGGAAACCTGAAGTGATGCATCGGAATCTAAAACTGTACTCACAGGAGATGTTCAAATCATACGAAATTGAAGTGTCAGTCCTCTTGCACTTAAGACTGCATTGTGCATTTTGAATTTAATTTCGATGCAATTTTTGTGCTTCATCGTCAATAAGAAGGTCCAAGGTATACAGTAAACCTGAAGTAAAGCATCGGAATTTAAAAATTGACTCACAGGAGAGATTCAAATCATAAAAAAATTGTTGTGTCAGTCCTCGTGTACTTAAGTCGGCATTGTGTCTTTTAAATATAATTCCAATGCAATTTCCGTGTTTCATCGTCAATAAGAAAGTCCAAGGTATACAGTAAACCTGAAGTGAAGCATCGGAATCGAAAACAGGACTCACAGGAGAGGTTCAAATCATAGAATGTCAGAGTGTCAGTCCTCTTGTACTTAAGTCGGCATTGTGCCTTTTCTATTTAATTCGGATGCAATTTCTGTGTTTCATCGTCAATAAGAAGGTCCAAGGGATACAGTAAACTTGAAGTGAAGCATCGGAATCTAAAACTGGACTCACAGGAGAGATTCAAATCATAGAATGTTAGAGTGTCAGTCCTCTTGTACTTCAGTCGGCATTGTGCCTTTTGTATTAAATTGGGATGCAATTACTGTGTTTCATCGTCAATAAGAAGGTCCAAGGGATACAGTAAACCTGAAGTGAAGCATCGGAATCTAAAACTGGACTCACAGAAGAGGTTCAAAACATAGAAAGTCAGAGTGTCAGTCCTCTTGTACTTAAGTCGGCATTGTGACTTTTCTATTTAATTCGGATGCAATTTCTGTGTTTCATCGTCAATAAGAAGGTCCAAGGGTTACAGTAAACCAGAAGTGAAGCATCGGAATCTAAAACTGGGCCCACAGAAGAGGTTCAAATCATAGAAAGTTAGAGTGTCTGTCCTCTTGTACTTAGGTCGGCATTGTCTCTTTTGAATTAAATTCGGATGCAATTTCTGTCTTTCATCGTCAATAAGAAGGTCCAAGGGATACAGTAAACCTGATGTGAAGCATCGGAATCTAAAAGTGGACTCACAGGAGAGGTTCAAATCATAGAAAGTTAGAGAGTCAGTCCTCTTGCACTTAAGTCGGAATTGTGCCTTTTGTATTAAATTCGGATGCAATTTGTGTGTTTCATCGTCAATAAGAAGGTCCAAGGGATACAGTAAACTTGAAGTGAAGCATCGGAATCTAAAACTGGACTCACAGGAGAGATTCAAATCATAGAATGTTAGAGTGTCAGTCCTCTTGTAATTAAGTCGGTATTGTGCCTTTTGTATTAAAGTCGGATGCAATTACTGTGTTTCATCGTCAATAAGAAGGTCCAAGGGATACAGCAAACCTCAAGTGAAGCATCGGAATCTAAAACTGGACTCACAGGAGAGGTTCTAATCATAGAAAGTTATAGTGTCAGTCCTCTTGTACTTAAGTCGGCATTGTGCCTTTTGAATTTAATTCCGATGCAATTTCTGTTCTTCATCCTCAATAAGAGAGTCCAAGGTATACAGTAAACCTGAAGTGAATCATCGGAATCTAAAACTGGACTCACAGGAGAGGTTCAAATCATAGAAAGTTAGAGTGTCAGTCCTCTTGTATTTAGGTCGGCATTGTGCCTTTTGAATTTAATTTCGATGCAATTTCGGTTTTTCATCGTCAATAAGAAGGTCCAAGGGATACAGTAAACCTAAAGTGAAGCGTCGGAATCTAAAATTGAACTCACAGGAGAGGTTCAAATCATAGAATGTTGGAGTGTCAGTCCTCTCGTACTTAAGTTGACATTGTGCCTTTTGAATTTAATTCTGACGCAATTTCTGTGCTTCATCGTCAATAATAAAGTCCAAGGTATACAGTAAACCTGAAGTGAAGCATCGGAATCTAAGACTGAACAGACAGGACAAGTTCAAATCATAGAATGTTAGAGTTTCAGTCCTCTCGTACTTAAATCGGCATTGTGAATTTTGAATTTAATTCCGACGCAATTTCTGTCCTTCATCGTCAATAAGAAACTCCAGTGTGTACAGTAAAACTGAAGTGAATCATCGGAATCTAAAACTGGACTCACAGGAGAGGTTCAAATCATAGAAAGTTAGTGTGTCAGTCCTCTTGTACTTAAGTCGGCATTGTGCCTTTTGAATTTAATTCCGATGCAATTTCTGTCTGTCATCGTCAATAAGATGGTCCAAGGGATACAGTAAACCTGAGGTGAAGCATCGGAATCCAAAACCGGACTCACAGGAAAGGTTCAAATCATAGAAAGTTAGAGTGTCAGACCTCTTGTACTTAAGTCGGCATTGTGATTTTTGTATTAAATTGGGATGCAATTTCTGTGTTTCATCGTCAATAAGAAGATCCAAAGGATACAGTAAACCTGAAGTGAAGCATCGGAATCTAAAACTGGACTCAAAGGAGAGATTCAAATCATAGAAATTTAGAGTGTCAGTCCTCTTGTACTTAAGTCGGCATTGTGCCTTTTGTATTAAATTGGGATGCAATGTCTGTGTTTCATCGTCAATACGAAGGTCCAAGGGATTCAGTAAACCTGAAGTGAAGCATCGGAATCTAAAACTGGACTCACAGGAGTGGTTCAAATCATAGAAAGTAAGAGTGTCAGTCCTCTTGTACTTAAGTCGGCATTGTGACTTTTGTATTAAATTCGGATGCAATTACTGTGTTTCATCGTCAATAAGAAGGTCCAAGGGATACAGTAAACCTCAAGTGAAGCATCAGAATCTAAAACTGGACTCACAGGAGAGGTTCAAATCATAGAAACTTAGAGTGTCAGTCCTCTTGTGCTTAATTCGGCATTGTGCTTTTGTATTAAATTCGGATGCAATTACTGTGTTTCATCGTCAATAGGAAAGTACAAGGTATACAGTAAACCTGAAGTGAAGCATCGGAAACTAAAACTGGACTCACTGGAGACGTTCAAATCATAGAAAGTTAGAGTGTCAGTGCTCTTGTACTTAAGTCGGAATTGTGCCTTTTGTATTTAATTCCGATGCAATTTCTGTGTTTCCTCGTCAATAAGAAGGTCCAAGGAATACAGTAAACTTGAAGTGAAGCATCGGAATCTAAAACTGGACTCAAAGGAGAGATTCAAATCATAGAAATTTAGAGTGTCAGTCCTCTTGTACTTATGTCGGCATTGTGCCTTTTGTATTAAATTGGGATGCAATGTCTGTGTTTCATCGTCAATACGAAGGTCCAAGGGATTCAGTAAACCTGAAGTGAAGCATCGGAATCTAAAACTGGACTCACAGGAGTGGTTCAAATCATAGAAAGTTAGAGTGTCAGTCCTCTTGTACTTAAGTCGGCTTTGTGATTTTTGTATTAAATTGGGATGCAATATCTGTGTTTCATCGTCAATAAGAAGATCCAAAGGATACAGTAAACCTGAAGTGAAGCATCGGAATCTGAAAGTGGACTCACAGGAGTGGTTCATATCATAGAAAGTTAGAGTGTCAGTCCTCTTGTACTTAAGTCGGCATTGTGCCTTTTGTATTAAATTCGGATGCAATTTCTGTGTTTCGTCGTCAATAAGAAGGTCCAAGGCATACAGTAAACCTGAAGTGAAGCATCCGAATCTAAAACTGGACACACAGGAGACGTTCAAATCATAGAAAGTTAGTGTGTCAGTCCTCTTGTACTTAAGTCGGCATTGTGCCTTTTGTATTTAATTACGATGCAATTTCTGTGTTTCATCGTCAATAAGGACGTCCAATGTCTACAGTATACCTGAAGTGAAGCATCGGAATCTAAAACTGGACTCCTAGGAGAGGTTCAAATCATAGAAAGTAAGAGTGTCAGTCCTCTTGTACTTAAGTAGGCATTGTGCCTTTTGAATTTAATTCCGATTCAATTTCTGTGTTTCATCGTCAATACGAAGGTCCAAGGGATACAGTAAACCTGAAGTTAAGCACGGAATCTAAAACGGGACTCACAGGAGAGGTTCAAATCATAGACTGCTAGAGTGTCAGTCCTCTCGTACTTAAGTCGGCATTGTGCGTTTGAAGTTTAATTCCGACGCAATTTCTGTGCTTCATCGTCAATAAGAATGTCCAAGGTATACAGTAAACCTGAAGTGAAGCACCGGATTTTAAAACTGGATTCACAGGAGAGGTTCAAATCAAGAAAGTTAGAGTGTCAGTCCTCTTGTACTTAAGTCGGCATTGTGCCTTTTGTATTAAATTTGGATGCAATTTCTATGTTTTATCGTCAATATGATGGTCCAAGGGAACAGTAAACCTCAAGTGAAGCATCGGAATCTAAATCTGGACCCACAGGAGAGGTTCTAATCGTAGAAAGTTGTAGTGTCAGTCCTCTTGTACTTAAGCCGGCATTGTGCCTTTTGTATTAAATTCGGATGCAATTTCTGTCTTTCATCTTCAATAAGAAGGTCCAAGGGATACAGTTAACCTGAGGTGAAGCATCGGAATCTAAAACTGGACTCACAGGAGAGGTTCAAATCATAGAAAGTTAGTGTGTCAGTCCTCTTGCACTTAAATCGGCATTGTGCCTTTTGTATTAAATTCGGATGCAATTTCTGTGTTTCATCGTCAATAAGAAGGTCCAAGGGATACAGTAAACCTGAAGTGAAGCATCGGAATCTAAAACTGGACTCACAGGAGAGATTCAAATCATAGAAAGTTAGAGTGTCAGTCCTCTTGTACTTAAGTCGGCATTGTGCATTTTGTATTAAATTGGGATGCAATTTCTGTGTTACATCGTCAATAAGAACGTCCAAGGGATACAGTAAACCTGAAGTGAAGCATCGGAATCTAAAACTGGACTCACAGGAGATATTCAAATCATAGGAAATTGGAGTGTCAGTCCTCTTGTACTTGAGACGGCATTGTGCATTTTGAATTTAATTCCGATGCAATTTCTGTGCTTCATCGTCAATAAGAATGTCCAAGGTATACAGTAAACCTTAAGTGAAGCACCGGATTTTAAAACTGGACTCACAGGAGAGGTTCAAATCATAGAAAGTTAGAGTGTCAGTCCTCATGTACTTAAGTCGGCATTGTGCCTTTTGTATTAAATTTGGATGAAATTTCTATGTTTTATCGTCAATATGATGGTCCAAGGGATACAGTAAACCTCAAGTGAAGCATCGGAATCTAAAACTGGACTCACAGGAGAGGTTCAAATCATAGAAAGTTACAGTGTCAGTCCTCTTGTACTTAAGTCGGCATTGTGCCTTTTGTATTAAATTCGGATGCAAATTTCTGTCTTTCATCGTCATTAAGAAGGCCCAAGGGATACAGTAATTCTGAAGTGAAGAATCGGAATCTAAAACTGGACTCACAGGAGAGGTTCAAATCATAGATCGTTAGAGTGTCAGTCCTCTTGCACTTACGTCGGCATTGTGCCTTTTGTATTAAATTCGGATGCAATTTCTGTGTTTCATCGTCAATAAGAAGGTCCAAGTAATACAGTAAACCTGAAGTGAAGCATCGGAATCTAAAACTGGACTCACAGTAGAGATTCAAATCATAGAAAGTTAGAGTGTCAGTCCTCTTGTACTTAAGTCGGCATTGTGCCTTTTGTATTAAATTGGGATGCAATTTCTGTGTTTCATCGTCAATAAGAAGGTCCAAGAGATACAGTAAACTTGAAGTGAAGCATCGGAATCTAAAACTAGACGCACAGGAGAGGTTCAAATCGTAGAAAGTTAGAGTGTCAGTCCTCTTGTACTTAAGTAGGCATTGTGCCTTTTGTATTAAATTCGGATGCAATTTCTGTGTTTCATCGTCAATAAGAAGGTCCAAGGGATACAGTAAACCTGAAGTGAAGCATCGGAATCTAAAACTGATCTCACAGGAGAGGTTCAAATCATAGAATGTTAGAGTGTTAGTCCTCTCATACTTAAGTCGGCATTGTGCCTTTTGAATTTAATACCGACGCAAATACTGTGCTTCATCGTCAATAAGAAGGTCCAAGGTATACAGTAAACCTGAAGTGAATCATCGGAATCTAAAACTGGACTCACAGGAGAGGTTCAAATCATAGAAAGTTAGAGTGTCATTCCTCATGTACTTAAGTCGGCATTGTGCCTTTTGTATTAAATTCGGATGCAATTTCAGTGTTTCATCGTCTATAAGAAGCCCCAAGGGATACAGTAAACCTGAAGTGAAGCATTTTGTACTTTTGTATTAAATTGGGAGGCAATTTCTGTGTTTCATCGGCAATAAGAAGGTGCAAGGGGTACAGTAAACCTGAAGTGAAGCATCGGAATCTAAAATTGGACTCACCGGAGAGGCTCAAATCATGGAAAGTTAGAGTGTCAGTCGTCTTGTACTTAAGTCGGCATTGTGCCTTTGTATTAAATTCAGATGCAATTTCTCAGTTTCATCGTCAATAAGAAGGTCCAAAGGATACTCTAAACCTGAAGTGAAGCATCGGAATCTAAAACTGGACTCACAGGAGTGGTTCAAATCATAGAAAGTTAGAGTGTCAATCCTCTTGTACTTAAGTCGGCATTGTGCCTCTTGTATTACATTCGGATGCAATTTCTGTGTTTTATCGTCAACAAGAAGGTCCAAGGGATACAGTAAACCTGATGTGAGGCATCGGAATCTAAATCTGGACTCACAGGAGAGGTTCAAATCATAGAAGGTTAGAGTGTCTGTCCTCTTGTACTTTAGTGTGCATTGTGCCTTTTGTATTAAATTCGGATGCAATATCTGTCTTCCATCGTCAATAAGAAGGTTCAAGGGATACAGTAAACCTGAAGTGAAGCATCGGATTCTAAAACTGGACTCACAGGAGAGGTTCAAATCATAGAAAGTTAGAGTGTCAGTCCTCTTGTAATTAAGCCGGCATTGTGCCTTTGGATTTTATTCCGATGCAATTTCTGTGATTCATTGTCAATAAGGATGTCCAAGGTATACAGTAAACCTGAAGTGAAGCGTCGGAATCTAAAACTGGACTCCTAGGAGAGGTTCAAATCATAGAAAGTAAGAGTGTCAGTCCTCTTGTACTTAAGTCGGCATTGTGACTTTTGTATTAAATTCGGATGCAATTACTGTGTTTCATCGTCAATAAGAAGGTCCAAGGGATACAGTAAACCTCAAGTGAAGCATCAGAATCTAAAACTGGACTCACAGGAGAGGTTCAAATCATAGAAACTTAGAGTGTCAGTCCTCTTGTGCTTAATTCGGCATTGTGCTTTTGTATTAAATTCGGATGCAATTACTGTGTTTCATCGTCAATAGGAATGTCCAAGGTATACAGTAAACCTGAAGTGAAGCATCGGAAACTAAAACTGGACTCACTGGAGACGTTCAAATCATAGAAAGTTAGAGTGTCAGTGCTCTTGTACTTAAGTCGGAAGTGTGCCTTTTGTATTTAATTCCGATGCAATTTCTTTGTTTCCTCGTCAATAAGGAGGTCCAAGGTATACAGTAAACGTGAAGTGAAGCATCGGAATCTAAAACTGGACTCATAGGAGAGGTTCAAATCATAGAAAGTAAGAGTGTCAGTCCTCTTGTACTTAAGTCGGCATTGTGACTTTTGTATTAAATTCGGATGCAATTACAGTGTTTTATCGTCAATAAGAAGGTCCAAGGGATACAGTAAACCTGAAGTGAAGCATCGGAATCTAAAACTGGACTAACAGGAGAGGTTCAAATCATAGAATGTTAGAGTGTCAGTCCTCTTGCACTTAAAACGGAACTGTTCCTTTTGTATTAAATTCGGATGCAATTTCTTTGTTTCATCGTCAATAAGAAGGTCCAAGGGATACAGTAAACTTGAAGTGAAGCATCGGAATCTAAAACTGGACTCAAAGGAGAGATTCAAATCATAGAAAGTTAGAGTGTCAGTCCTCTTGTACCTAAGTCGGCATTTTGCCTTTTGTATTAAATTGGGATGCAATGTCTGTGTTTCATCGTCAATACGAAGGTCCAAGGGATTCAGTAAACCTGAAGTGAAGCATCGGAATCTAAAACTGGACTCACAGGAGAGGTTCAAATCGTAGAAAGTTAGAGTGTCAGTCCTCTTGTACTTAAGTCGGCATTGTGATTTTTGTATTAAATTGGGATGCAATTTCTGTGTTTCATCGTCAATAAGAAGATCCAAAGGATACAGTAAACCTGAAGTGAAGCATCGGAATCTGAAAGTGGACTCACAGCAGTGGTTCATATCATAGAAAGTTAGAGTGTCAGTCCTCTTGTACTTCAGTCGGCATTGTGCCTTTTGTATTAAATTCGGATGCAATTTCTGTGTTTCATCGTCAATAAGAAGGTCCAAGGGATACAGTAAACCTGAAGTGAAGCATCGGAATCTAAAACTGGACTCACAGGAGAGATTCAAATCATAGAAAGTTAGAGTGTCAGTCCTCTTGTACTTAAGTCGGCATTGTGCATTTTGTATTAAATTGGGATGCAATTTCTGTGTTTCATCGTCAATAAGAAGATCCAAAGGATACAGTAAACCTGAAGTGAAGCATCGGAATCTGAAAGTGGACTCACAGGAGTGGTTCATATCATAGAAAGTTGGAGTGTCAGTCCTCTTGTACTTAAGTCGGCATTGTGCCTTTTGTATTAAATTCGGATGCAATTTCTGTGTTTCATCGTCAATAAGAAGGTCCAAGGGATACAGTAAACCTGAAGTGAAGCATCGGAAACTAAAACTGGACTCACAGGAGAGGTTCAAATCATAGAAAGTTAGTGTGTCAGTCCTCTTGTATTTAAGTCGGCATTGTGCCTTTTGAATTTAATTTCGATGCAATTTCTGTTTTTCATCGTCAATAAGAAGGTCCAAGGGATACAGTAAACCTGAAGTGAAGCATCGGAATCTAAAACTGAACTCACAGGAGAGGTTCAAATCATAGAATGTTGGAGTGTCAGTCCTCTCGTATATAAGTCGGCATTGTGCCATTTGAATTTAATTCCGACGCAATTTCTGTGCTTCATCGTCAATAATAAAGTCCAAGGTATACAGTAAACCTGAAGTGAAGCATCGGAATCTAAAACTGGACTTACAAGAGAGGTTCAAATCATAGAACGTTAGTGCGTCAGACTTCTTGTACTTTAGTCGGGACTGTGCTTTTTGAATTTAGTTCCGATGCAATTTCTGTTTTTCATCGTCAATAAGAATTTCCAAGGGATACAGTAAACCTGAAGTGAAGCATCGGAATCTAAGACTGAACAGACAGGACAAGTTCAAATCATAGAATGTTAGAGTTTCAGTCCTCTCGTACTTAAATCGGCATTGTGAATTTTGAATTTAATTCCGACGCAATTTCTGTCATTCATCGTCAATAAGAAACTCCAAGGTGTACAGTAAAACTGAAGTGAATCATCGGAATCTAAAACTGGACTCACAGGAGAGGTTCAAATCATAGAAAGTTAGTGTGTCAGTCCTCTTGTACTTAAGTCGGCATTGTGCCTTTTGAATTTAATTCCGATGCAATTTCTGTCTGTCATCGTCAATAAGATGGTCCAAGGGATACAGTAAACCTGAAGTGAAGCATCGGAATCCAAATCCGGACTCACAGGAGAGGTTCAAATCATAGAAAGTTAGTGTGTCAGTCCTCTTGCACTTAAGTCGACATTGTGCCACTTTAATTTAATTCCGATGCAATTTCTGTTATTCATCGTCAATAAGAAGGTCCAAGGTATACAGTAAACCTGAAGTGAGGCATCGGAATCTAAAACTGGAGTCACAGGAGACGTTCAAGTCGTAGAAAGTTAGAGTGTCAGTCCTCTTGCATATTAGTCGGCATTGTGCCTTTTGTATTAAATTCGGATGCAATTTCTGTGTTTTATCGTCAATAAGAAGGTCCAAGGGATACAGTAAACCTGAAGTGAAGCATCGGAATCCAAACTGGACTCACAGGAGAGATTGAAATCGTAGAAAGTTAGAGTGTCAGTCCTCTGGTACGTAAGTCGGCAATATGCCTTTTGTATTAACTTGGGATGCAATTTCTGTGTTTCATCGTCAATAAGAAGGTCCAAGGGATACAGTAAACCTGATGTGAAGCATCCCAATCTAAAACTGGACTCACAGGAGAGGTTCAAATCATAGAAAGTTAGAGTGTCAGTCCTCTTGTACTTAAGTCGGCATTGTGCCTTTTTTACTAAATTTGGATGCAATTTCTGTGTTTCATCGTCAATAACAAGGTCCAAGGGATACAGTAAACCTGAAGTGAAGCATCGGAATCTAAAACTGGACTCACAGGAGAGATTCAAATCATAGGAAATTGAAGTGTCGGTCCTCTTGTACTTAAGACTGCATTGTGCATTTTGAATTTAATTTCGATGCAATTTCTGTGCTTCATCGTCAATAAGAAGGTCCAAGGTATAGAGTAAACCTGAAGTGAAGCATCGGAATTTGAAACTGGACTCACAGGAGAGATTCAAATCATAGAAAATTGGTGTGTCAGTCCTCTTGTACTTAAGTCGGCATTGTGCCTTTTGAATTTAATTCCAACGCAATTTCTGTGTTTCATCGTCAATAAGAAAGTCCAAGGTATACAGTAAACCTGAAGTGAAGCATCGGAATGGAAATCAGGACACACAGGAGAGGTTCAAATCATAGCAAGTTAGAGTGTCAGTCCTGGTGTACTTAAGTCGGCATTGTGCCTTTTGTATTGAATTCAGATGCATTTTCTGTGTTTCATCGTCAATAAGAAGGTCCAAGGGTTACAGTAAACCAGAAGTGAAGCATCGGAATCTACAACTGGACTCACAGAAGAGGTTCAAATCATAGAAAGTTAGAGTGTCAGTCCTCTTGTACTTAAGTCGGCATTGTGCCTTTTCTATTAATTTCGGATGCAATTTCTGTCTTTCATCGTCAATAAGAAGGTCCAAGGGATACAGTAAACCTGAAGTGAAGCTTCAGAATCTAAAAGTGGACTCACAGGAGAGGTTCAAATCATAGAAAGTTAGATAGTCAGTCCTCTTGCACTTAAGTCGGAATTGTGCCTATTGTATTAAATTGGAATGCAATTTCTGTGTCTAATCGTCAATAAGAAGGTCCAAGGGATACAGTAAACTTTAAGTGAAGCATCGGAATTTAAAACTGGACTCACAGGAGAGATTAAAATCATAGAATGTTAGAGTGTCAGTACTCTTGTACTTAAGTCGGTATTGTGCCTTTTGTATTAAAGTCGGATGCAATTACTGTGTATCATCGTCAATAAGAAGGTACAAGGGATACAGCAAACCTCAAGTGAAGCATCGGAATCTAAAACTGGACTCACAGGAGAGGTTCAAATCATAGAAACTTAGAGTGTCAGTCCTCTTGTACATAATTCGGCATTGCTCTTTTGTATTAAATTCGAATGCAATTACTGTGTTTCATCGTCAATAAGAAGGTCCAAGGTATACAGTAAACCTCAAGTGAAGCATCGGAATCTAAAACTGGACTCCTAGGAGAGGTTCAAATCATAGAAAGTTAAAGAGTCAGTCCTCTTGCACTTAAGTCGGCATTGTGCCTTTTGAATTTAATTCCGATGCAATTTCTGTGTTTCATCGTCAAAAAGAAGGTCCAAGGGATACAGTAAACCTGAAGTGAAGCATCGGAATCTAAAACTGAACTCACAGGAGAGGTTCAAATCATAGAATGTTAGAGTGTCAGTCCTCTCGTACTTAAGTCGGCATTGTGCCTTTTGAATTTAATTCCGACGCAATTTCTGTGCTTCATCGTCAATAATAAGGTCCAAGGTATACAGTCAAACTGAAGTGAAGCATCGGAATCCAAAACTGGACTCACAAGAGAGGTTCAAATCATAGAAAGTTAGTGTGTCAGTCCTCTTGTACTTAAGTCGGGACTGTGCCTTTTGAATTTAGTTCCGATGCAATTTCTGTTTTTCATCCTCATTAAGAATTTCCAAGGGATACAGTAAACTTGAAGTGAAGCATCGGAATCTAAGACTGAACTCACAGGAGAGGTTCAAATCATAGAATGTTAGAGTGTCAGTCCCCTCGTACGTAAATCGGCATTGTGAATTTTGAATTTAATTCCGACGCAATTTCTGTCCTTCATCGTCAATAAGAAAGTCCAAGGTATACAGTAAACCTGAAGTGAAGCATCCTTAATCTAAAACTGGACTCACAGGAAATGTTCAGATCATAGAAAGTTAGAGTGTCAGTCCTCTCGTACTTAAGTCGGCATTGTGCCTTTTTAATTTAATTCCGATGCAATTTCTGTGCTTCATCGTCAATAAGAAGGTCCAAGGGATACAGTAAACCTGAAGTGAAGCATCGGAATCTAAAACTGGTTTCACAGGAGAGGTTCAAATAATACAAAGTTAGAGTGTCAGTCCTGTTGTACTTCAGTCGGCATTGTGCCTTTTGTATTAAATTCGGATGCAATATCTGTCTATCATCGTCAATATGATGGTCGAAGTGATACAGTAAACCTGCAGTGCAGCATCGGAATCCAAAACCGGACTCACAGGAAAGGCTCAAATCATAGAAAGTTAGAGTGTCAGTCCTCTTGCACTTAAGTCGACATTGTGCTTTTTGAATTTCATTCCGATGCAATTTCTGTGTTTCATCGTCAATAAGACGGTCCAAGGGAATCAGTAAACCTGAAGTGAAGCATCCAAATCTAAAACTGGACTCACAGGAGAGGTTCAAATTATAGAAAGTTAGTGTGTCAGTCCTCATGTACTTAAGTCGGCATTGTGCTTTTTGAATTTCATTCCGATGCAATTTCTGTGTTTCATCGTCAATAAGACGGTCCAAGGGAATCAGTAAACCTGAAGTGAAGCATCCAAATCTAAAACTGGACTCACAGGAGAGGTTCAAATAATAGAATGTTAGAGTGTCAGTCCTCTCGTACTTAAGTCGGCATTGTGCCTTTAGAATTTAATTCCGACGCAATTTCTGTGCTTCATCGTCAATAAGAAGGTCCAAGGTATACAGTAAACCTGAAGTAAAGCATCGGAATTTAAAACTGGACTTACAGGAGAGGTTCAAATCATAGAAAGTTAGAGTGTCAGTCCTCTTGTACTTAAGTCGGCATTGTGTCTTTTGTATTAAATTCGGATGCAATTTCTGTGTTTCATCGTCAATAAGAAGGTCCAAGGGATACAGTAAACCTGAAGCGAAGCATCGGAATCTAAAACTGGACTCACAGGAGATGTTCAAATCATAGAAAATTGGTGTGTCAGTCCTCTTGTACTTAAGTCGGCATTGTGCCTTTTGAATTTAATTCCAATGCAATTTCTGTGCTTTATCGTCAATAAGAAAGTCCAAGGTATACAGTAAACCTCAAGTGAAGCATTGGAAACGAAAACCGGACTCACAGGAGAGGTTCAAATCATAGAATGTTAGTGAGTCAGTCCTCTTGTACTTAAGTCGGCATTGTGCCTTTTGAATTTAATTCCGATGCAATTTCTGTCTTTCATCGTCAATAATAAGGTCCAAGGTATACAGTAAACCTGAAGTGAAGCATCGGAATCTAAAACTGGACTCAAAGGAGAGGTTCAATTCGTAGAAAGTTAGAGTGTCAGTCCTCTTGTACTTTAGTCGGCATTGTGCTTTTTTATTAAATTAGGATGCAATTTCTGTGTTTCATCGTCAATAAGAAGGTCCAAGGGATACAGGAAACCTGAAGTGATGCATCGGAATCTAAAACTGTACTCACAGGAGATGTTCAAATCATACGAAATTGAAGTGTCAGTCCTCTTGCACTTAAGACTGCATTGTGCATTTATGGATTTAATTTCGATGCAATTTTTGTGCTTCATCGTCAATAAGAAGGTCCAAGGTATACAGTAAACCTGAAGTAAAGCATCGGAATTTAAAAATTGACTCACAGGAGAGATTCAAATCATAGAAAATTGTTGTGTCAGTCCTCGTGTACTTAAGTCGGCATTGTGTCTTTTAAATATAATTCCAATGCAATTTCCGTGTTTCATCGTCAATAAGAAAGTCCAAGGTATACAGTAAACCTGAAGTGAAGCATCGGAATCGAAAACAGGACTCACAGGAGAGGTTCAAATCATAGAATGTCAGAGTGTCAGTCCTCTTGTACTTAAGTCGGCATTGTGCCTTTTCTATTTAATTCGGATGCAATTTCTGTGTTTCATCGTCAATAAGAAGGTCCAAGGGATACAGTAAACTTGAAGTGAAGCATCGGAATCTAAAACTGGACTCACAGAAGAGGTTCAAATCATAGAAAGTCAGAGTGTCAGTCCTCTTGTACTTAAGTCGGCATTGTGACTTTTCTATTTAATTCGGATGCAATTTCTGTGTTTCATCGTCAATAAGAAGGTCCAAGGGTTACAGTAAACCAGAAGTGAAGCATCGGAATCTAAAACTGGGCCCACAGAAGAGGTTCAAATCATAGAAAGTTAGAGTGTCTGTCCTCTTGTACTTAGGTCGGCATTGTCTCTTTTGAATTAAATTCGGATGCAATTTCTGTCTTTCATCGTCAATAAGAAGGTTCAAGGGATACAGTAAACCTGATGTGAAGCATCGGAATCTAAAAGTGGACTCACAGGAGAGGTTCAAATCATAGAAAGTTAGAGAGTCAGTCCTCTTGCACTTAAGTCGGAATTGTGCCTTTTGTATTAAATTCGGATGCAATTTGTGTGTTTCATCGTCAATAAGAAGGTCCAAGGGATACAGTAAACTTGAAGTGAAGCATCGGAATCTAAAACTGGACTCACAGGAGAGATTCAAATCATAGAATATTAGAGTGTCAGTCCTCTTGTAATTAAGTCGGTATTGTGCCTTTTGTATTAAAGTCGGATGCAATTACTGTGTTTCATCGTCAATAAGAAGGTCCAAGGGATACAGCAAACCTCAAGTGAAGCATCGGAATCTAAAACTGGACTCACAGGAGAGGTTCAAATCATAGAAAGTTATAGTGTCAGTCCTCTTGTACTTAAGTCGGCATTGTGCCTTTTGAATTTAATTCCGATGCAATTTCTGTGCTTCATCCTCAATAAGAGAGTCCAAGGTATACAGTAAACCTGAAGTGAATCATCGGAATCTAAAACTGGACTCACAGGAGAGGTTCAAATCAGAGAAAGTTAGTGTGTCAGTCCTCTTGTATTTAAGTCGGCATTGTGCCTTTTGAATTTAATTTCGATGCAATTTCTGTTTTTCATCGTCAATAAGAAGGTCCAAGGGATACAGTAAACCTAAAGTGAAGCGTCGGAATCTAAAACAGAACTCACAGGAGAGGTTCAAATCATAGAATGTTGGAGTGTCAGTCCTCTCGTACTTAAGTCGACATTGTGCCTTTTGAATTTAATTCCGACGCAATTTCTGTGCTTCATCGTCAATAATAAAGTCCAAGGTATACAGTAAACCTGAAGTGAAGCATCGGAATCTAAAACTGGACTCACAAGAGAGGTTCAAATCATAGAACGTTAGTGTGTCAGTCTTCTTGTACTTAAGACGGGACTGTGCCTTTTGAATTTAGTTCCGATGCAATTTCTGTTTTTCATCGTCAATAAGAATTTCCAAGGGATACAGTAAACCTGAAGTGAAGCATCGGAATCTAAGACTGAACAGACAGGACAAGTTCAAATCATAGAATGTTAGAGTTTCAGTCCTCCCGTACTTAAATCGGCATTGTGAATTTTGAATTTAATTCCGACGCAATTTCTGTCCTTCATCGTCAATAAGAAACTCCAAGGTGTACAGTAAAACTGAAGTGAATCATCGGAATCTAAAACTGGACTCACAGGAGAGGTTCAAATCATAGAAAGTTAGTGTGTCAGTCCTCTTGTACTTAAGTCGGCATTGTGCCTTTTGAATTTAATTCCGATGCAATTTCTGTCTGTCATCGTCAATAAGATGGTCCAAGGGATACAGTAAACCTGAAGTGAAGCATCGGAATCCAAAACCGGACTCACAGGAAAGGTTCAAATCATAGAAAGTTAGTGTGTCAGTCCTCTTGCACTTAAGTCGACATTGTGCCACTTTAATTTAATTCCGATGCAATTTCTGTTATTCATCGTCAATAAGAAGGTCCAAGGTATACAGTAAACCTGAAGTGAAGCATCGGAATCTAAAACTGGAGTCACAGGAGACGTTCAAGTCGTAGAAAGTTAGAGTGTCAGTCCTCTTGCATATTAGTCGGCATTGTGCCTTTTGTATTAAATTCGGATGCAATTTCTGTGTTTTATCGTCAATAAGAAGGTCCAAGGGATACAGTAAACCTGAAGTGAAGCATCGGAATCCAAACTGGACTCACAGGAGAGATTGAAATCGTAGAAAGTTAGACTGTCAGTCCTCTGGTACTTAAGTCGGCATTATGCCTTTTGTATTAAATTGGGATGCAATTTCTGTGTTTCATCGTCAATAAGAAGGTCCAAGGGATACAGTAAACCTGATGTGAAGCATCCCAATCTAAAACAGGACTCACAGGAGAGGTTCAAATCATAGAAAGTTAGAGTGTCAGTCCTCTTGTACTTAAGTCGGCATTGTGCCTTTTTTATTAAATTTGGATGCAATTTCTGTGTTTCATCGTCAATAACAAGGTCCAAGGGATACAGTAAACCTGAAGTGAAGCATCGGAATCTAAAACTGGACTCACAGGAGAGATTCAAATCATAGGAAATTGAAGTGTCAGTCCTCTTGTACTTAAGACTGCATTGTGCATTTTGAATTTAATTTCGATGCAATTTCTGTGCTTCATCGTCAATGAGAAGGTCCAAGGTATAGAGTAAACCTGAAGTGAAGCATCGGAATTTGAAACTGGACTCACAGGAGAGATTCAAATCATAGAAAATTGGTGTGTCAGTCCTCTTGTACTTAAGTCGGCATTGTGCCTTTTGAATTTAATTCCAACGCAATTTCTGTGTTTCATCGTCAATAAGAAAGTCCAAGGTATACGGTAAACCTGAAGTGAAGCATCGGAATGGAAAACAGGACACACAGGAGAGGTTCAAATCATAGCAAGTTAGAGTGTCAGTCCTGTTGTACTTAAGTCGGCATTGTGCCTTTTGTATTGAATTCTGATGCATTTTCTGTGTTTCATCGTCAATAAGAAGGTCCAAGGGATACAGTAAACCTGAAGTGAAGCTTCAGAATCTAAAAGTGGACTCACAGGAGAGGTTCAAATCATAGAAAGTTAGATAGTCAGTCCTCTTGCACTTAAGTCGGAATTGTGCCTATTGTATTAAATTGGAATGCAATTTCTGTGTCTAATCGTCAATAAGAAGGTCCAAGGGATACAGTGAACTTTAAGTGGATCATCGGAATCTAAAACTGAACTCACAGGAGAGATTAAAATCATAGAATGTTAGAGTTTCAGTACTCTTGTACTTAAGTCGGTATTGTGCCTTTTGTATTAAAGTCGGATGCAATTACTGTGTATCATCGTCAATAAGAAGGTCCAAGGGATACAGCAAACCTCAAGTGATGCATCGGAATCTAAAACTGGACTCACAGGAGAGGTTCAAATCATAGAAACTTAGAGTGTCAGTCCTCTTGTACTTAATTCGGCATTGCTCTTTTGTATTAAATTCGAATGCAATTACTGTGTTTCATCGTCAATAAGAAGGTCCAAGGTATACAGTAAACCTGAAGTGAAGCAACGGAAATTAAAACTGGACTCACTGGAGACGTTCAAATCATAGAAAGTAAGAGTGTCAGTCCTCTTGTACTTAAGTCGGCATTGTGCCTTTTGTATTTAATTCCGATGCAATTTCTGTGTTTCATCGTCAATAAGGAGGTCGAAGGTATACAGTAAACCTCAAGTGAAGCATCGGAATCTAAAACTGGACTCCTAGGAGAGGTTCAAATCATAGAAAGTTAAAGAGTCAGTCCTCTTGCACGTAAGTCAGAATTGTGCCTTTTGTATTAAATTCGGATGCAATTTCTGTGTTTCATCGTCAATAAGAAGGTCCAAGGCATACAGTAAACTTGAAGTGAAGCATCGGAATCTAAAACTGGACTCACAGGAGAGATTAATATCATAGAATGTTAGAGTGTCAGTCCTCTTGTACTTAAGTCGGTATTGTGCCTTTTGTATTAAAGTCGGATGCAATTACTGTGTTTCATCGTCAATAAGAAGGTCCAAGGGATACAGCAAACCTCAAGTGAAGCATCGGAATCTAAAACTGGACTCACAGGAGAGGTTCAAATCATAGAAAGTTAGAGCGTCAGTCCTCTTGTACTTATGTCGGCATTGTGCTTTTTGAATTTAATTCCGATGAAATTTCTGTGCTTCATCCTCAATAAGAATGTCCAAGGTATACAGTAAACCTGTAGTGAATCATCGGAATCTAAAACTGGACTCACAGGAGAGTTTCAAATCATAGAAAGTTAGTGTGTCAGTGTTCTTGTACTTAAGTCGGCATTGTGCCTTTTGAATTAAATTCCGATGCAATTTCTGTGTTTCATCGTCAATAAGAAGGTCCAAGGGATACAGTAAACCTGAAGTGAAGCATCGGAATCTAAAACTGAACTCACAGGAGAGGTTCAAATCATAGAATGTTAGATTGTCAGTCCTCTCGTACTTAAGTCGGCATTGTGCCTTTTGAAGTTAATTCCGACGCAATTTCTGTGCTTCATCGTCAATAATAAGGTCCAAGGTATACAGTAAAACTGAAGTGAAGCATCGGAATCTAAAACTGGACTCACAAGAGAGGTTCAAATCATAGAAAGTTAGTGTGTCAGTCCTCTTGTACTTAAGTCGGGACTGTGCCTTTTGAATTTAGTTCCGATGCAATTTCTGTTTTTCATCCTCATTAAGAATTTCCAAGGGATACAGTAAACTTGAAGTGAAGCATCGGAATCTAAGACTGAACTCACAGGAGAGGTTCAAATCATAGAATGTTAGAGTGTCAGTCCTCTCGTACTTAAATCGGCATTGTGAATTTTGAATTTAATTCCGACGCAATTTCTGTCCTTCATCGTCAATAAGAAAGTCCAAGGTATACAGTAAACCTGAAGTGAAGCATCCTTAATCTAAATCTGGACTCACAGGAAATGTTCAGTTCATAGAAAGTTAGAGTGTCAGTCCTCTCGTACTTAAGTCGGCATTGTGCCTTTTTAATTTAATTCCGATGCAATTTCTGTGCTTCATCGTCAATAAGAAGGTCCAAGGGATACAGTAAACCTGAAGTGAAGCATCGGAATCTAAAACTGGACTCACAGGAGAGGTTCAAATAATAGAAAGTTAGAGTGTCAGTCCTGTTGTACTTCAGTCGGCATTGTGCCTTTTGTATTAAATTCGGATGCAATTTCTGTCTATCATCGTCAATAAGATGGTCGAAGTGATACAGTAAACCTGCAGTGCAGCATCGGAATCCAAAACCGGACTCACAGGAAAGGCTCAAATCATAGAAAGTTAGAGTGTCAGTCCTCTTGCACTTAAGTCGACATTGTGCCTTTTTAATTTAATTCCGATGCAATTTCTGTGCTTCATCGTCAATAAGAAGGTCCAAGGTATACAGTAAACCTGACGTGAAGCATCGGAATCTAAAACTGGACTCACAGGAGAGGTTCAGATTATAGAAAGTTAGAGTGTCAGTCCTCTCGTACTGAAGTCGACATTGTGATTTTGAATTAAGTTCGGATGCAATTTCTGTGTTTCATCGTCAATAAGAAGGTCCAAGGGATACAGTAAACCTGAAGTGAAGCATCGGAATCTAAAACTGGACTCACAGGAGCGGTTCAGATTATAGAAAGTTAGAGTGTCAGTCCTCTCGTACTGAAGTCGACATTGTGATTTTGAATTAAGTTCCGATGCAATTTCTGTGTTTCATCGTCAATAAGAAGGTCCAAGGGATACAGTAAACCTGAAGTGAAGCATCGGAATCTAAAACTGGACTCACAGGAGAGGTTCAAATCATAGAAAGTTAGAGTGTCAGTCCTCTTGTACTTAAGTCCAAATTGTGCCTTTTGAATTTAATTCCGTTGCAATTTCTGTGCTTCATCGTCAATACGAAGGTCCAAGGTATACAGTAAACCTGAAGTGAAGCATCGGAATCTAATACTGGACTCACAGGAGACGTTCAAGTCATAGAAAGTGAGAGTGTCAGTCCTCTTGTACTTAAGTCGGCATTGTGCCTTTTGTATTTAATTCCGATGCAATTTCTGTGTTTCATCGTCAATAAGGAGGTCCAAGGTATACAGTAAATCTGAAGTGAAGCATCGGAATCTAAAACTGGACTCCTAGGAGAGGTTCAAATCATAGAAATTAAGAGTGCCGGTCCTCTTGTACTTAAATCGGCATTGTGACTTTTGTATAAAATTCGGATGCAATTTCTGTGTTTCATCGTCAATAAGAAGGTCCAAGGGATACAGTAAACCTGAAGTGAAGCATCCAAATGTAAAACTGGACTCACAGGGGAGGTTCAAATAATAGAATGTTAGAGTGTCAGTCCTCTCGTACTTAAGTCGGCATTGTGCCTTTAGAATTTAATTCCGACGTAATTTCTGTGCTTCATCGTCAATAAGAAGGTCCAAGGTATACAGTAAACCTGAAGTAAAGCATCGGAATATAAAACTGGACTTACAGGAGAGGTTCAAATCATAGAAAGTTAGAGTGTCAGTCCTCTTGTACTTAAGTCGGCATTGTGTCTTTTGTATTAAATTCGGATGCAATTTCTGTGTTTCATCGTCAATAAGAAGGTCCAAGGGATACAGTAAACCTGAAGTGAAGCATCGGAATCTAAAACTGGACTCACAGGAGATGTTCAAATCATAGAAAATTGGTGTGTCAGTCCTCTTGTACTTAAGTCGGCATTGTGCCTTTTGAATTTAATTCCAATGCAATTTCTGTGCTTTATCGTCAATAAGAAAGTCCAAGGTATACAGTAAACCTCAAGTGAAGCATTGGAAACGAAAACCGGACTCACAGGAGAGGTTCAAATCATAGAATGTTAGTGAGTCAGTCCTCTTGTACTTAAGTCGGCATTGTGCCTTTTGAATTTAATTCCGATGCAATTTCTGTCTTTCATCGTCAATAACAAGGTCCAAGGTATACAGTAAACCTGAAGTGAAGCATCGGAATCTAAAACTGGACTCACAGGAGAGGTTCAAATCGTAGAAAGTTAGAGTGTCAGTCCTCTTGTACTTTAGTCGGCATTGTGCTTTTTTATTAAATTAGGATGCAATTTCTGTGTTTCATCGTCAATAAGAAGATCCAAGGGATACAGGAAACCTGAAGTGATGCATCGGAATCTAAAACTGTACTCACAGGAGATGTTCAAATCATACGAAATTGAAGTGTCAGTCCTCTTGCACTTAAGACTGCATTGTGCATTTTGAATTTAATTTCGATGCAATTTTTGTGCTTCATCGTCAATAAGAAGGTCCAAGGTATACAGTAAACCTGAAGTAAAGCATCGGAATTTAAAAATTGACTCACAGGAGAGATTCAAATCATAGAAAATTGTTGTGTCAGTCCTCGTGTACTTAAGTCGGCATTGTGTCTTTTAAATATAATTCCAATGCAATTTCAGTGTTTCATCGTCAATAAGAAGGTCCAAGGGATACAGTAAAACTGAAGTGAAGCATCGGAATCTAAAACTGGACTCACAGGAGATGTTCAAATCATAGAAAATTGGTGTGTCAGTCCTCTTGTACTTAAGTCGGCATTGTGCCTTTTGAATTTAATTCCAATGCAATTTCTGTGCTTTATCGTCAATAAGAAAGTCCAAGGTATACAGTAAACCTCAAGTGAAGCATTGGAAACGAAAACCGGACTCACAGGAGAGGTTCAAATCATAGAATGTTAGTGAGTCAGTCCTCTTGTACTTAAGTCGGCATTGTGCCTTTTCTACTTAATTCGGATGCAATTTCTGTGTTTCATCGTCAATAAGAAGGTCCAAGGGATACAGTAAACTTGAAGTGAAGCATCGGAATCTAAAACTGGACTCACAGGAGAGATTCAAATCATAGAATGTTAGAGTGTCAGTCCTCTTGTACTTCAGTCGGCATTGTGCCTTTTGTATTAAATTGGGATGCAATTTCTGTGTTTCATCGTCAATAAGAAGGTCCAAGGGATACAGTAAACCTGAAGTGAAGCATCGGAATCTAAAACTGGACTCACAGGAGAGGTTCAAATCGTGGAAAGTTAGAGTGTCAGTCCTCTTGTACTTAAGTCGGTATTGTGCCTTTTGTACTTAATTCCGATGCAATTTCTGTGTTCCATTGTCAATAAGGACGTCCAAGGTATACAGTAAACCTGAAGTGAAGCGTCGGAATCTAAAAGTGGACTCCTAGGAGAGGTTCAAATCATTGAAAGTAAGAGTGTCAGTCCTCTTGTACTTAAGTCGGTGTTGTGACTTTTGTATTAATGTCGGTTGCAATTATTGTGTTCCATCGTCAATAAGAAGGTCCAAGGGATACAGTAAACCTCAAGTGAAGCATCGGAATCTAAAACTGGACTCACAGGAGAGGTTCAAATCATAGAAACTTAGACTGTCAATCCTATTTACTTAATTCGGCATTGTGCCTTTTGTATTTAATTCGGATGCAATTTCTGTGTTTCATCGTCAATAAGGAGGTCCAAGGTATACAGTAAACCTGAAGTGAAGCATCGGAATCTAAAACTGGACTCCTAGGAGAGGTTCAAATCATAGATAGTAAGAGTGTCAGACCTCTTGTACTTAAGTTGGCATTGTGACTTTTGTATTAATTCGGATGCAATTACTGTGTTTCATCGTCAATAAGAAGGTCCAAGGGATACAGTAAACCTGAAGTGAAGCATCGGAATCTAAAACTGGACTCACAGGAGAGGATCAAATCATAGAAAGTTAGAGTGTCAGTCCTCTTGTACTTAAGTCGGCATTGTGCCTTTAGAATTTAATTCCGACGCAATTTCTGTGCTTCATCGTCAATAAGAAGGTCCAAGGTATACAGTAAACCTGAAGTAAAGCATCCTTAATCTAAATCTGGACTCACAGGAAATGTTCAGATCATAGAAAGTTAGAGTGTCAGTCCTCTCGTACTTAAGTCGGCATTGTGCCTTTTTAATTTAATTCCGATGCAATTTCTGTGCTTCATCGTCAATAAGAAGGTCCAAGGGATACAGTAAACCTGAAGTGAAGCATCGGAATCTAAAACTGGACTCACAGGAGAGGTTCAAATAATAGAAAGTTAGAGTGTCAGTCCTGTTGTACTTCAGTCGGCATTGTGCCTTTTGTATTAAATTCGGATGCAATTTCTGTCTATCATCGTCAATAAGATGGTTGAAGTGATACAGTAAACCTGCAGTGCAGCATCGGAATCCAAAACCGGACTCACAGGAAAGGCTCAAATCATAGAAAGTTAGAGTGTCAGTCCTCTTGCACTTAAGTCGACATTGTGCCTTTTTAATTTAATTCCGATGCAATTTCTGTGCTTCATCGTCAATAAGAAGGTCCAAGGTATACAGTAAACCTGACGTGAAGCATCGGAATCTAAAACTGGACTCACAGGAGAGGTTCACATTATAGAAAGTTAGAGTGTCAGTCCTCTCGTACTGAAGTCGACATTGTGATTTTGAATTAAGTTCGGATGCAATTTCTGTGTTTCATCGTCAATAAGAAGGTCCAAGAGATACAGTAAACCTGAAGTGAAGCATCGGAATCTAAAACTGGACTCACAGGAGCGGTTCAGATTATAGAAAGTTAGAGTGTCAGTCCTCTCCTACTGAAGTCGACATTGTGATTTTGAATTAAGTTCCGATGCAATTTCTGTGTTTCATCGTCAATAAGAAGGTCCAAGGGATACAGTAAACTTGAAGTGAAGCATCGGAATCTAAAACTGGACTCACAGGAGAGGTTCAAATCATAGAAAGTTAGAGTGTCAGTCCTCTTGTACTTAAGTCCAAATTGTGCCTTTTGAATTTAATTCCGTTGCAATTTCTGTGCTTCATCGTCAATACGAAGGTCCAAGGTATACAGTAAACCTGAAGTGAAGCATCGGAATCTAATACTGGACTCACAGGAGACGTTCAAGTCATAGAAAGTGAGAGTGTCAGTCCTCTTGTACTTAAGTCGGCATTGTGCCTTTTGTATTTAATTCCGATGCAATTTCTGTGTTTCATCGTCAATAAGGAGGTCCAAGGTATACAGTAAATCTGAAGTGAAGCATCGGAATCTAAAACTGGACTCCTAGGAGAGGTTCAAATCATAGAAATTAAGAGTGCCGGTCCTCTTGTACTTAAATCGGCATTGTGACTTTTGTATAAAATTCGGATGCAATTTCTGTGTTTCATCGTCAATAAGAAGGTCCAAGGGATACAGTAAACCTGAAGTGAAGCATCCAAATGTAAAACTGGACTCACAGGGGAGGTTCAAATAATAGAATGTTAGAGTGTCAGTCCTCTCGTACTTAAGTCGGCATTGTGCCTTTAGAATTTAATTCCGACGTAATTTCTGTGCTTCATCGTCAATAAGAAGGTCCAAGGTATACAGTAAACCTGAAGTAAAGCATCGGAATATAAAACTGGACTTACAGGAGAGGTTCAAATCATAGAAAGTTAGAGTGTCAGTCCTCTTGTACTTAAGTCGGCATTGTGTCTTTTGTATTAAATTCGGATGCAATTTCTGTGTTTCATCGTCAATAAGAAGGTCCAAGGGATACAGTAAACCTGAAGTGAAGCATCGGAATCTAAAACTGGACTCACAGGAGATGTTCAAATCATAGAAAATTGGTGTGTCAGTCCTCTTGTACTTAAGTCGGCATTGTGCCTTTTGAATTTAATTCCAATGCAATTTCTGTGCTTTATCGTCAATAAGAAAGTCCAAGGTATACAGTAAACCTCAAGTGAAGCATTGGAAACGAAAACCGGACTCACAGGAGAGGTTCAAATCATAGAATGTTAGTGAGTCAGTCCTCTTGTACTTAAGTCGGCATTGTGCCTTTTGAATTTAATTCCGATGCAATTTCTGTCTTTCATCGTCAATAACAAGGTCCAAGGTATACAGTAAACCTGAAGTGAAGCATCGGAATCTAAAACTGGACTCACAGGAGAGGTTCAAATCGTAGAAAGTTAGAGTGTCAGTCCTCTTGTACTTTAGTCGGCATTGTGCTTTTTTATTAAATTAGGATGCAATTTCTGTGTTTCATCGTCAATAAGAAGGTCCAAGGGATACAGGAAACCTGAAGTGATGCATCGGAATCTAAAACTGTACTCACAGGAGATGTTCAAATCATACGAAATTGAAGTGTCAGTCCTCTTGCACTTAAGACTGCATTGTGCATTTTGAATTTAATTTCGATGCAATTTTCGTGCTTCATCGTCAATAAGAAGGTCCAAGGTATACAGTAAACCTGAAGTAAAGCATCGGAATTTAAAAATTGACTCACAGGAGAGATTCAAATCATAGAAAATTGTTGTGTCAGTCCTCGTGTACTTAAGTCGGCATTGTGTCTTTTAAATATAATTCCAATGCAATTTCAGTGTTTCATCGTCAATAAGAAGGTCCAAGGGATACAGTAAAACTGAAGTGAAGCATCGGAATCTAAAACTGGACTCACAGGAGATGTTCAAATCATAGAAAATTGGTGTGTCAGTCCTCTTGTACTTAAGTCGGCATTGTGCCTTTTGAATTTAATTCCAATGCAATTTCTGTGCTTTATCGTCAATAAGAAAGTCCAAGGTATACAGTAAACCTCAAGTGAAGCATTGGAAACGAAAACCGGACTCACAGGAGAGGTTCAAATCATAGAATGTTAGTGAGTCAGTCCTCTTGTACTTAAGTCGGCATTGTGCCTTTTCTACTTAATTCGGATGCAATTTCTGTGTTTCATCGTCAATAAGAAGGTCCAAGGGATACAGTAAACTTGAAGTGAAGCATCGGAATCTAAAACTGGACTCACAGGAGAGATTCAAATCATAGAATGTTAGAGTGTCAGTCCTCTTGTACTTCAGTCGGCATTGTGCCTTTTGTATTAAATTGGGATGCAATTTCTGTGTTTCATCGTCAATATGAAGGTCCAAGGGATACAGTAAACCTGAAGTGAAGCATCGGAATCTAAAACTGGACTCACAGGAGAGGTTCAAATCGTGGAAAGTTAGAGTGTCAGTCCTCTTGTACTTAAGTCGGTATTGTGCCTTTTGTACTTAATTCCGATGCAATTTCTGTGTTCCATTGTCAATAAGGACGTCCAAGGTATACAGTAAACCTGAAGTGAAGCGTCGGAATCTAAAAGTGGACTCCTAGGAGAGGTTCAAATCATTGAAAGTAAGAGTGTCAGTCCTCTTGTACTTAAGTCGGTGTTGTGACTTTTGTATTAATGTCGGTTGCAATTATTGTGTTCCATCGTCAATAAGAAGGTCCAAGGGATACAGTAAACCTCAAGTGAAGCATCGGAATCTAAAACTGGACTCACAGGAGAGGTTCAAATCATAGAAACTTAGACTGTCAATCCTATTTACTTAATTCGGCATTGTGCCTTTTGTATTTAATTCGGATGCAATTTCTGTGTTTCATCGTCAATAAGGAGGTCCAAGGTATACAGTAAACCTGAAGTGAAGCATCGGAATCTAAAACTGGACTCCTAGGAGAGGTTCAAATCATAGATAGTAAGAGTGTCAGACCTCTTGTACTTAAGTTGGCATTGTGACTTTTGTATTAATTCGGATGCAATTACTGTGTTTCATCGTCAATAAGAAGGTCCAAGGGATACAGTAAACCTGAAGTGAAGCATCGGAATCTAAAACTGGACTCACAGGAGAGGATCAAATCATAGAAAGTTAGAGTGTCAGTCCTCTTGTACTTAAGTCGGCATTGTGCCTTTAGAATTTAATTCCGACGCAATTTCTGTGCTTCATCGTCAATAAGAAGGTCCAAGGTATACAGTAAACCTGAAGTAAAGCATCCTTAATCTAAATCTGGACTCACAGGAAATGTTCAGATCATAGAAAGTTAGAGTGTCAGTCCTCTCGTACTTAAGTCGGCATTGTGCCTTTTTAATTTAATTCCGATGCAATTTCTGTGCTTCATCGTCAATAAGAAGGTCCAAGGGATACAGTAAACCTGAAGTGAAGCATCGGAATCTAAAACTGGACTCACAGGAGAGGTTCAAATAATAGAAAGTTAGAGTGTCAGTCCTGTTGTACTTCAGTCGGCATTGTGCCTTTTGTATTAAATTCGGATGCAATTTCTGTCTATCATCGTCAATAAGATGGTTGAAGTGATACAGTAAACCTGCAGTGCAGCATCGGAATCCAAAACCGGACTCACAGGAAAGGCTCAAATCATAGAAAGTTAGAGTGTCAGTCCTCTTGCACTTAAGTCGACATTGTGCCTTTTTAATTTAATTCCGATGCAATTTCTGTGCTTCATCGTCAATAAGAAGGTCCAAGGTATACAGTAAACCTGACGTGAAGCATCGGAATCTAAAACTGGACTCACAGGAGAGGTTCAGATTATAGAAAGTTAGAGTGTCAGTCCTCTCGTACTGAAGTCGACATTGTGATTTTGAATTAAGTTCGGATGCAATTTCTGTGTTTCATCGTCAATAAGAAGGTCCAAGAGATACAGTAAACCTGAAGTGAAGCATCGGAATCTAAAACTGGACTCACAGGAGCGGTTCAGATTATAGAAAGTTAGAGTGTCAGTCCTCTCCTACTGAAGTCGACATTGTGATTTTGAATTAAGTTCCGATGCAATTTCTGTGTTTCATCGTCAATAAGAAGGTCCAAGGGATACAGTAAACCTGAAGTGAAGCATCGGAATCTAAAACTGGACTCACAGGAGAGGTTCAAATCATAGAAAGTTAGAGTGTCAGTCCTCTTGTACTTAAGTCCAAATTGTGCCTTTTGAATTTAATTCCGTTGCAATTTCTGTGCTTCATCGTCAATACGAAGGTCCAAGGTATACAGTAAACCTGAAGTGAAGCATCGGAATCTAATACTGGACTCACAGGAGACGTTCAAGTCATAGAAAGTGAGAGTGTCAGTCCTCTTGTACTTAAGTCGGCATTGTGCCTTTTGTATTTAATTCCGATGCAATTTCTGTGTTTCATCGTCAATAAGGAGGTCCAAGGTATACAGTAAATCTGAAGTGAAGCATCGGAATCTAAAACTGGACTCCTAGGAGAGGTTCAAATCATAGAAATTAAGAGTGCCGGTCCTCTTGTACTTAAATCGGCATTGTGACTTTTGTATAAAATTCGGATGCAATTTCTGTGTTTCATCGTCAATAAGAAGGTCCAAGGGATACAGTAAACCTGAAGTGAAGCATCCAAATGTAAAACTGGACTCACAGGGGAGGTTCAAATAATAGAATGTTAGAGTGTCAGTCCTCTCGTACTTAAGTCGGCATTGTGCCTTTAGAATTTAATTCCGACGTAATTTCTGTGCTTCATCGTCAATAAGAAGGTCCAAGGTATACAGTAAACCTGAAGTAAAGCATCGGAATATAAAACTGGACTTACAGGAGAGGTTCAAATCATAGAAAGTTAGAGTGTCAGTCCTCTTGTACTTAAGTCGGCATTGTGTCTTTTGTATTAAATTCGGATGCAATTTCTGTGTTTCATCGTCAATAAGAAGGTCCAAGGGATACAGTAAACCTGAAGTGAAGCATCGGAATCTAAAACTGGACTCACAGGAGATGTTCAAATCATAGAAAATTGGTGTGTCAGTCCTCTTGTACTTAAGTCGGCATTGTGCCTTTTGAATTTAATTCCAATGCAATTTCTGTGCTTTATCGTCAATAAGAAAGTCCAAGGTATACAGTAAACCTCAAGTGAAGCATTGGAAACGAAAACCGGACTCACAGGAGAGGTTCAAATCATAGAATGTTAGTGAGTCAGTCCTCTTGTACTTAAGTCGGCATTGTGCCTTTTGAATTTAATTCCGATGCAATTTCTGTCTTTCATCGTCAATAACAAGGTCCAAGGTATACAGTAAACCTGAAGTGAAGCATCGGAATCTAAAACTGGACTCACAGGAGAGGTTCAAATCGTAGAAAGTTAGAGTGTCAGTCCTCTTGTACTTTAGTCGGCATTGTGCTTTTTTATTAAATTAGGATGCAATTTCTGTGTTTCATCGTCAATAAGAAGGTCCAAGGGATACAGGAAACCTGAAGTGATGCATCGGAATCTAAAACTGTACTCACAGGAGATGTTCAAATCATACGAAATTGAAGTGTCAGTCCTCTTGCACTTAAGACTGCATTGTGCATTTTGAATTTAATTTCGATGCAATTTTCGTGCTTCATCGTCAATAAGAAGGTCCAAGGTATACAGTAAACCTGAAGTAAAGCATCGGAATTTAAAAATTGACTCACAGGAGAGATTCAAATCATAGAAAATTGTTGTGTCAGTCCTCGTGTACTTAAGTCGGCATTGTGTCTTTTAAATATAATTCCAATGCAATTTCAGTGTTTCATCGTCAATAAGAAGGTCCAAGGGATACAGTAAAACTGAAGTGAAGCATCGGAATCTAAAACTGGACTCACAGGAGATGTTCAAATCATAGAAAATTGGTGTGTCAGTCCTCTTGTACTTAAGTCGGCATTGTGCCTTTTGAATTTAATTCCAATGCAATTTCTGTGCTTTATCGTCAATAAGAAAGTCCAAGGTATACAGTAAACCTCAAGTGAAGCATTGGAAACGAAAACCGGACTCACAGGAGAGGTTCAAATCATAGAATGTTAGTGAGTCAGTCCTCTTGTACTTAAGTCGGCATTGTGCCTTTTCTACTTAATTCGGATGCAATTTCTGTGTTTCATCGTCAATAAGAAGGTCCAAGGGATACAGTAAACTTGAAGTGAAGCATCGGAATCTAAAACTGGACTCACAGGAGAGATTCAAATCATAGAATGTTAGAGTGTCAGTCCTCTTGTACTTCAGTCGGCATTGTGCCTTTTGTATTAAATTGGGATGCAATTTCTGTGTTTCATCGTCAATAAGAAGGTCCAAGGGATACAGTAAACCTGAAGTGAAGCATCGGAATCTAAAACTGGACTCACAGGAGAGGTTCAAATCGTGGAAAGTTAGAGTGTCAGTCCTCTTGTACTTAAGTCGGTATTGTGCCTTTTGTACTTAATTCCGATGCAATTTCTGTGTTCCATTGTCAATAAGGACGTCCAAGGTATACAGTAAACCTGAAGTGAAGCGTCGGAATCTAAAAGTGGACTCCTAGGAGAGGTTCAAATCATTGAAAGTAAGAGTGTCAGTCCTCTTGTACTTAAGTCGGTGTTGTGACTTTTGTATTAATGTCGGTTGCAATTATTGTGTTCCATCGTCAATAAGAAGGTCCAAGGGATACAGTAAACCTCAAGTGAAGCATCGGAATCTAAAACTGGACTCACAGGAGAGGTTCAAATCATAGAAACTTAGACTGTCAATCCTATTTACTTAATTCGGCATTGTGCCTTTTGTATTTAATTCGGATGCAATTTCTGTGTTTCATCGTCAATAAGGAGGTCCAAGGTATACAGTAAACCTGAAGTGAAGCATCGGAATCTAAAACTGGACTCCTAGGAGAGGTTCAAATCATAGATAGTAAGAGTGTCAGACCTCTTGTACTTAAGTTGGCATTGTGACTTTTGTATTAATTCGGATGCAATTACTGTGTTTCATCGTCAATAAGAAGGTCCAAGGGATACAGTAAACCTGAAGTGAAGCATCGGAATCTAAAACTGGACTCACAGGAGAGGATCAAATCATAGAAAGTTAGAGTGTCAGTCCTCTTGTACTTAAGTCGGCATTGTGCCTTTAGAATTTAATTCCGACGCAATTTCTGTGCTTCATCGTCAATAAGAAGGTCCAAGGTATACAGTAAACCTGAAGTAAAGCATCGGAATCTAAAACTGGACTTACAGGAGAGGTTCAAATCATAGAAAGTTAGAGTGTCAGTCCTCTTGTACTTAAGTCGGCATTGTGCCTTTTGAATTAAATTCGGATGCAATTTCTGTGTTTCATCGTCAATAAGAAGGTTCAAGGGATACAGTAAACCTGAAGTGAAGCATCGGAATCTAAAACTGGACTCACAGGAGAGATTCAAATCATAGAATGTTAGAGTGTCAGTCCTCTTGTACTTCAGTCGGCATTGTGCCTTTTGTATTAAATTGGGATGCAATTTCTGTGTTTCATCGTCAATAAGAAGAGCCAAGGGATACAGTAAACCTGAAGTGAAGCATCGGAATCTAAAACAGGACTCACAGAATAGGTTCAAATCATAGAAAGTCAGAGTGTCAGTCCTCTTGTACTTAAGTCGGCATTGTGCCTTTTCTATTTATTTCGGATGCAATTTCTGTGTTTCATCGTCAATAAGAAAGTCCAAGGGATACAGTAAACTTGAAGTGAAGCATCGGATTCTAAAACTGGACTCACAGGAGAGATTCAAATCATAGAATGTTAGAGTGTCAGTCCTCTTGTACTTCAGTCATCATTGTGCCTTTTGTATTAAATTGTGATGCAATTTCTGTGTTTCATCGTCAATAAGAAGGTCCCAGGGATACAGTAAACCTGAAGTGAAGCATCGGAATCTAAAACTGGACTCACAGGAGATGTTCAAATCATAGAAAACTGGTGTGTCCGTCCTCTTGTACTTAAGTCCGCATTGTGCCTTTTGAATTTAATTCCAATGCAATTTCTGTGCTTTATCGTCAATAAGAAAGTCCAAGGTATACAGTAAACCTCAAGTGAAACATTGGAAACGAAAACCGGACTCACAGGAGAGGTTCAAATCATAGAATGTTAGTGTGTCAGTCCTCTCGTACTTAAGTCGGCATTGTGCCTTTTGAATTTAATTCCGATGCAATTTCTGTCTTTCATCGTCAATAAGAAGGTCCAAGGGAATCAGTAAACCTGATGTAAAAAATCGGAATCTAAAACTGAACTCACAGGAGAGGTTCAAATCATAGAATGTTAGAGTCTCAGCCCTCTTGTACTTTAGTCGGCATTGTGCCTTTTTTATTAAATTAGGATGCAATTTCTGTGTTTCATCGTCAATAAGAGGGTCCAAGGGATACAGTAAACCTGAAGTGATGCATCGGAATCTAAAACTGGACTCACAGGAGATGTTCAAATCATAGGAAATTGAAGTGTCAGTCCTCTTGTACTTAAGACTGCATTGTGCATTTTGAATTTAATTTCGATGCGATTTCTGTGCTTCATCGTCAATAAGAAGGTCCAGGGTATACAGTAAACCTGAAGTGAAGCATAGGAATTTAAAAATTGACTCACAGGAGAGATGCAAATCATAGAAATTTGGTGTGTCAGTCCTCTTGTACTTAAGTCGGCATTGTGTCTTTTAAATTCCAATGCAATTTCAGTGTTTCATCGTCAATAAGAAAGTCCAAGGTATACAGTAAACCTGAAGTGAAGCATCGGAATCGAAAACAGGACTCACAGGAGAGGTTCAAATCATAGAAAGTCAGAGTGTCAGTCCTCTTGTACTTAAGTCGGCATTGTGCCTTTTCTATTTAATTCGGATGCAATTTCTGTTTCATCGTCAATAAGAAGGTCCAAGGGATACAGTAAACTTGAAGTGAAGCATCGGAATCTAAAACTGGACTCACAGGAGAGATTCAAATCATAGAATGTTAGAGTGTCAGTCCTCTTGTACTTCAGTCGGCATTGTGCCTTTTGTATTAAATTGGGATGCAATTTCTGTGTTTCATCGTCAATAAGAAGAGCCAAGGGATACAGTAAACCTGAAGTGAAGCATCGGAATCTAAAACAGGACTCACAGAATAGGTTCAAATCATAGAAAGTCAGAGTGTCAGTCCTCTTGTACTTAAGTCGGCATTGTGCCTTTTCTATTTATTTCGGATGCAATTTCTGTGTTTCATCGTCAATAAGAAAGTCCAAGGGATACAGTAAACTTGAAGTGAAGCATCGGATTCTAAAACTGGACTCACAGGAGAGATTCAAATCATAGAATGTTAGAGTGTCAGTCCTCTTGTACTTCAGTCATCATTGTGCCTTTTGTATTAAATTGTGATGCAATTTCTGTGTTTCATCGTCAATAAGAAGGTCCCAGGGATACAGTAAACCTGAAGTGAAGCATCGGAATCTAAAACTGGACTCACAGGAGAGGTTCAAATCGTAGAAAGTTAGAGTGTCAGTCCTCTTGTACTTAAGTCGGTATTGTGCCTTTTGTACTTAATTCCGATGCAATTTCTGTGTTTCAATGTCAATAAGGACGTCCAAGGTATACAGTAAACCTGAAGTGAAGCGTCGGAATCGAATACTAGACTCCTAGGAGAGGTTCAAATCATAGAAAGTAAGAGTGTCAGTCCTCTTGTACTTAAGTCGGCATTGTGACTTTTGTATTAATGTCGGTTGCAATTACTGTGTTCCATCGTCAATAAGAAGGTCCAAGGGATACAGTAAACCTCAAGTGAAGCATCGGAATCTAAAACCGGACTCATAGGAGAGGTTTAAATCATAGAAACTTAGAGTGTCAGTCCTCTTTACTTAATTCGGCATTGTGCTTTTGTATTAAATTCGGATGCAATTTCTGTTTTTCATCGTCAATAAGAAGGTCCAAGGTATACAGTAAACCTGAAGTAAAGCATCATAAACTAAAACTGGACTCACTGGAGACGTTCAAATCATAGAAAGAAAGAGTGTCAGTCCTCTTGTACTTAAGTCGGCATTGTGACTTTTGTATTAATTCGGATGCAATTACTGTGTTTCATCGTCAATAAGAAGGTCCAAGGGATACAGTAAACCTGAAGTGAAGCATCGGAATTTAAAACTGGACTCACAGGAGAGGATCAAATCATAGAAATTTAGAGTGTCAGTCCTCTTGTACTTAAGTCGGCATTGTGACTTTTGTATTAATTCGGATGCAATTACTGTGTTTCATCGTCAATAAGAAGGTCCAAGGGATACAGTAAACCTGAAGTGAAGCATCGGAATCTAAAACTTGACTAACAGGAGAGGTTCAAATCGTAGAAAGTTAGAGTGTCAGTCCTCTTGTACTTAAGTCGGCACTGTGACTGTTTTATTAAATTCGGATGCAATTTCTGTGTTTCATCGTCAATAAGATGGTCCAAGGGATACAGTAAACCTGAAGTGAAGCATCGGAATCTAAAACTGGACTCACAGGAAATGTTCAAATTATAGGAAATTGGAGTGTCAGTCCTCTTGTACTTAAGAGGGCATTGTGCATTTTGAATTTAATTCCGATGCAATTTCTGTGCTTCATCGTCAATACGAATGTCCAAGGTATACAGCAAACCTGAAGTGAAGCATCGGAATCTAAAATTGCACTCACAGGAGAGATTCAAATCATAGAAAGTTAGAGTGTCAGTCCTGTTGTACTAAAGTCGGCATTGTGCCTTTTGTATTAAATTCCGATGCAATTCCTGTGTTTCATCGTCAATAAGAAGGTCCAAGGGAATCAGTAAACCTGAAGTGTAGCATCGGAATCTATAACTGAACTCACAGGAGAGGTTTACACCATAGAAACTTAGAGTGTCAGTCCTCTTGTACTTAAGTCGCCATTGTGCCTTTTGTATTAAATTCGGATGCAATTACTGTGTTTCATCGTCAATAAGAAGGACCAAGGTATACAGTAAACCTGAAGTGAAGCATCGGGATCTAAAACTGGACTCACTGGAGACGTTCAAATCATAGAAAGTTAGAGTGTCAGTCCTCTTGTACTTAAGTCGGCATTGTGCCTTTTGTATTTAATTCCGATGCAATTTCTGTGTTTCATCGTCAATAAGAAGGTCCAAGGGATACAGTAAACTTGAAGTGAAGCATCGGAATCTAAAACTGGACTCACAGGAGAGATTCAAATCATAGAACGTTAGAGTGTCAGTCGTCGGCATTGTGCCTTTTGCATTACATTGGGATGCAATTTCTGTGTTTCATCGTCAATAAGAAGGGCCAAGGGATACAGTAAACCTGAAGTGAAGCATCGGAATCTAAAACAGGACTCACAGAATAGGTTCAAATCATAGAAAGTCAGAGTGTCAGTCCTCTTGTACTTAAGTCGGCATTGTGACTTTTGTATTAATTCGGATGCAATTACTGTGTTTCATCGTCAATAAGAAGGTCCAAGGGATACAGTAAACCTGAAGTGAAGCATCGGAATCTAAAACTGGACTCACAGGAGAGGATCAAATCATAGAAAGTTAGAGTGTCAGTCCTCTTGTACTTAAGTCGGCATTGTGACTTTTGTATTAATTCGGATGCAATTACTGTGTTTCATCGTCAATAAGAAGGTCCAAGGGATACAGTAAACCTGAAGTGAAGCATCGGAATCTAAAACTGGACTAACAGGAGAGGTTCAAATCGTAGAAAGTTAGAGTGTCAGTCCTCTTGTACTTAAGTCGGCACTGAGACTGTTTTATTAAATTCGGATGCAATTTCTGTGTTTCATCGTCAATAAGAAGGTCCAAGGGATACAGTAAACCTGATGTGAAGCATCGGAATCTAAAACTGGACTCACAGGAAATGTTCAAATTATAGGAAATTGGAGTGTCAGTCCTCTTGTACTTAAGAGGGCATTGTGCATTTTAATTTAATTCCGATGCAATTTCTGTGTTTCATCGTCAATACGAATGTCCATGGTATACAGTAAACCTGAAGTGAAGCATCGGAATCTACAATTGCACTCACAGGAGAGATTCAAATCATAGAAAGTTAGAGTGTCAGTCCTGTTGTACTAAAGTCGGCATTGTGCCTTTTGTATTACATTCCGATGCAATTCCTGTGTTTCATCGTCAAAAAGAAGGTCCAAGGGAATCAGTAAACCTGAAGTGTAGCATCCGAATATAAAACTGAACTCACAGGAGAGGTTTAAATCATAGAAACTTAGAGTGTCAGTCCTCTTGTACTTAAGTCGGCATTGTGCCTTTTGTATTAAATTCGGATGCAATTACTGTGTTTCATCGTCAATAAGAAGGTCCAAGGTATACAGTAAACCTGAAGTGAAGCATCGGGATCTAAAACTGGACTCACTGGAGACGTTCAAATCATAGAAAGTTAGAGTGTCAGTCCTCATGTACTTAAGTCGGCATTGTGCCTTTTGTATTTAATTCCGATGCAATTTCTGTGTTTCATCGTCAATAAGAAGGTCCAAGGGATACAGTAAACTTGAAGTGAAGCATCGGAATCTAAAACTGGACTCACAGGAGAGATTCAAATCATAGAATGTTAGAGTGTCAGTCCTCTTGTACTTCAGTCGGCATTGTGCCTTTTTTATGAAATTGGGATGCAATTTCTGTGTTTCATCGTCAATAAGAAGGGCCAAGGGATACAGTAAACCTGAAGTGAAGCATCGGAATCTAAAACAGGACTCACAGAATAGGTTCAAATCATAGAAAGTCAGAGTGTCAGTCCTTTTGTACTTAAGTTGGCATTGTGCCTTTTCTATTTAATTCGGATGCAATTTCTGTGTTTCATCGTCAATAAGAAGGTCCAAGGAATACAGTAAACTTGAAGTGAAGCATCGGAATCTAAAACTGGACTCACAGGAGAGATTCAAATCATAGAATGTTAGAGTGTCAGTCCTCTTGTACTTCAGTCATCATTGTGCCTTTTGTATTAAATTGTGATGCAATTTCTGTGTTTCATCGTCAATAAGAAGGTCCCAGGGAACAGTAAACCTGAAGTAAAGCATCGGAATCGAAAACTGGACTCACAGGAGAGGTTCAAATCGTAGAAAGTTAGAGTGTCAGTCCTCTTGTACTTAAGTCGGTATTGTGCCTTTTGTACTTAATTCCGATGCAATTTCTGTGTTTCAATGTCAATAAGGACGTCCAAGGTATACAGTAAACCTGAAGTGAAGCGTCGGAATCGAATACTGGACTCCTAGGAGAGGTTCAAATCATAGAAAGTAAGAGTGTCAGTCCTCTTGTACTTAAGTCGGCATTGTGACTTTTGTATTAATGTCGGTTGCAATTACTGTGTTCCGACGTCAATAAGAAGGGCCAAGGGATACAGTAAACCTCAAGTGAAGCATCGGAATCTAAAACTGGACTCATAGGAGAGGTTCAAATCATAGAAACTTAGAGTGTCAGTCCTCTTTACTTAATTCGGCATTGTGCTTTTGTATTAAATTCGGATGCAATTTCTGTTTTTCATCGTCAATAAGAAGGTCCAAGGTATACAGTAAACCTGAAGTAAAGCATCGGAAAATAAAACTGGACTCACTGGAGACGTTCAAATCATAGAAAGAAAGAGTGTCAGTCCTCTTGTACTTAAGTCGGCATTGTGACTTTTGTATTAATTCGGATGCAATTAGCGTGTTTCATCGTCAATAAGAAGGTCCAAGGGATACAGTAAACCTAAAGTGAAGCATTGGAATCTAAAACTGGACTCACAGGAGAGGATCAAATCATAGAAAGTTAGAGTGTCAGTCCTCTTGTACTTAAGTCCGCATTGTGACTTTTGTATTAATTCGGATGCAATTACTGTGTTTCGTCGTCAATAAGAAGGTCCAAGGGATACAGTAAACCTGAAGTGAAGCATCGGAATCTAAAACTGGACTAACAGGAGAGGTTCAAATCGTAGAAAGTTAGAGTGTCAGTCCTCTTGTACTTAAGTCGGCACTGTGATTGTTTTATTAAATTCGGATGAAATTTCTGTGTTTCATCGTCAATAAGAAGGTCCAAGGGATACAGTAAACCTGAAGTGAAGCATCGGAATCTAAAACTGGATTCACAGGAAATGTTCAAATTATAGGAAATTCGAGTGTCAGTCCTCTTGTACTTAAGAGGGCATTGTGCATTTTGAATTTAATTCCGATGCAATTTCTGTGCTTCATCGTCAATACGAATGTCCAAGGTATACAGTAAACCTGAAGTGAAGCATCGGAATCTAAAATTGCACTCACAGGAGAGATTCAAATCATAGACAGTTAGAGTGTCAGTCCTGTTGTACTAAAGTCGGCATTGTGCCTTTTGTATTAAATTCCGATGCGATTCCTGTGTTTCATCGTCAATAAGAAGGTCCAAGGTATACAGTAAACCAGAAGTAAAGCATCGGAATCTAAAACTGGACTTACAGGAGAGGTTCAAATCATAGAAAGTTAGAGTGTCAGTCCTCTTGTACTTAAGTCGGCATTGTGCCTTTTGTATTAAATTCCGATGCGATTCCTGTGTTTCATCGTCAATAAGAAGGTCCAAGGTATACAGTAAACCTGAAGTAAAGCATCGGAATCTAAAACTGGACTTACAGGAGAGGTTCAAATCATAGAATGTTAGAGTGTCAGTCCTCTTGTACTTTAGTCGGCATTGTGCCTTTTTTATTAAATTAGGATGCAATTTCTGTGTTTCATCGTCAATAAGAGGGTCCAAGTTATACAGTAAACCTGAAGTGATGCATCGGAATCTAAAACTGGACTCACAGGAGATGTTCAAATCATAGGAAATTGAAGTGTCAGTCCTCTTGTACTTAAGACTGCATTGTGCATTTTGAATTTAATTTCGATGCGATTTCTGTTCTTCATCGTTAATAAGAAGGTCCAGGGTATACAGTAAACCTGAGGTGAAGCATCGGAATTTAAAAATTGACTCACAGGAGAGATTCAAATCATAGAAATTTGGTGTGTCAGTCCTCTTGTACTTAAGTCGGCATTGTGTCTTTTAAATATAATTCCAATGCAATTTCTGTGTTTCATCGTCAATAAGAAAGTCCAAGGTATACAGTAAACCTGAAGTGAAGCATCGGAATCGAAAACAGCACTCACAGGAGAGGTTCAAATCATAGAAAGTAAGAGTGTCAGTCCTCTTGTACTTAAGTCGGCATTGTGCCTTTTCTATTTAATTCGGATGCAATTTCTGTTTCATCGTCAATATGAAGGTCCAAGGGATACAGTAAACTTGAAGTGAAGCATCGGAATCTAAAACTGGACTCACAGGAGAGATTCAAATCATAGAATGGTAGAGTGTCAGTCCTCTTGTACTTCAGTCGGCATTGTGCCTTTTGTATTAAATTGGGATGCAATTTCTGTGTTTCATCGTCAATAAGAAGGGCCAAGGGATACAGTAAACCTGAAGTGAAGCATCGGAATCTAAAACAGGACTCACAGAATAGGTTCAAATCATAGAAAGTCAGAGTGTCAGTCTTCTTGTACTTAAGTCGGCATTGTGCCTTTTCTATTTAATTCGGATGCAATTTCTGTGTTTCATCGTCAATAAGAAGGTCCAAGGGATACAGTAAACTTGAAGTGAAGCATCGGAATCTAAAACTGGACTCACAGGAGAGATTCAAATCATAGAATGTTAGAGTGTCAGTCCTCTTGTACTTCAGTCATCATTGTGCCTTTTGTATTAAATTGTGATGCAATTTCTGTGTTTCATCGTCAATAAGAAGGTCCCAGGGATACAGTAAACCTGAAGTGAAGCATCGGAATCTAAAACTGGACTCACAGGAGAGGATCAAATCATAGAAAGTTAGAGTGTCAGTCCTCTTGTACTTAAGTCGGCATTGTGACTTTTGTATTAATTCGGATGCAATTACTGTGTTTCATCGTCAATAAGAAGGTCCAAGGGATACAGTAAACCTGAAGTGAAGCATCGGAATCTGAAACTGGACTAACAGGAGAGGTTCAAATCGTAGAAAGTTAGAGTGTCAGTCCTCTTGTACTTAAGTCGGCACTGAGACTGTTTTATTAAATTCGGATGCAATTTCTGTGTTTCATCGTCAATAAGAAGGTCCAAGGGATACAGTAAACCTGATGTGAAGCATCGGAATCTAAAACTGGACTCACAGGAAATGTTCAAATTATAGGAAATTGGAGTGTCAGTCCTCTTGTACTTAAGAGGGCATTGTGCATTTTAATTTAATTCCGATGCAATTTCTGTGTTTCATCGTCAATACGAATGTCCATGGTATACAGTAAACCTGAAGTGAAGCATCGGAATCTACAATTGCACTCACAGGAGAGATTCAAATCATAGAAAGTTAGAGTGTCAGTCCTGTTGTACTAAAGTCGGCATTGTGCCTTTTGTATTACATTCCGATGCAATTCCTGTGTTTCATCGTCAAAAAGAAGGTCCAAGGGAATCAGTAAACCTGAAGTGTAGCATCGGAATTTAAAACTGAACTCACAGGAGAGGTTTAAATCATAGAAACTTAGAGTGTCAGTCCTCTTGTACTTAAGTCGGCATTGTGCCTTTTGTATTAAATTCGGATGCAATTACTGTGTTTCATCGTCAATAAGAAGGTCCAAGGTATACAGTAAACCTGAAGTGAAGCATCGGGATCTAAAACTGGACTCACTGGAGACGTTCAAATCATAGAAAGTTAGAGTGTCAGTCCTCATGTACTTAAGTCGGCATTGTGCCTTTTGTATTTAATTCCGATGCAATTTCTGTGTTTCATCGTCAATAAGAAGGTCCAAGGGATACAGTAAACTTGAAGTGAAGCATCGGAATCTAAAACTGGACTCACAGGAGAGATTCAAATCATAGAATGTTAGAGTGTCAGTCCTCTTGTACTTCAGTCGGCATTGTGCCTTTTTTATGAAATTGGGATGCAATTTCTGTGTTTCATCGTCAATAAGAAGGGCCAAGGGATACAGTAAACCTGAAGTGAAGCATCGGAATCTAAAACAGGACTCACAGAATAGGTTCAAATCATAGAAAGTCAGAGTGTCAGTCCTTTTGTACTTAAGTTGGCATTGTGCCTTTTCTATTTAATTCGGATGCAATTTCTGTGTTTCATCGTCAATAAGAAGGTCCAAGGAATACAGTAAACTTGAAGTGAAGCATCGGAATCTAAAACTGGACTCACAGGAGAGATTCAAATCATAGAATGTTAGAGTGTCAGTCCTCTTGTACTTCAGTCATCATTGTGCCTTTTGTATTAAATTGTGATGCAATTTCTGTGTTTCATCGTCAATAAGAAGGTCCCAGGGAACAGTAAACCTGAAGTAAAGCATCGGAATCGAAAACTGGACTCACAGGAGAGGTTCAAATCGTAGAAAGTTAGAGTGTCAGTCCTCTTGTACTTAAGTCGGTATTGTGCCTTTTGTACTTAATTCCGATGCAATTTCTGTGTTTCAATGTCAATAAGGACGTCCAAGGTATACAGTAAACCTGAAGTGAAGCGTCGGAATCGAATACTGGACTCCTAGGAGAGGTTCAAATCATAGAAAGTAAGAGTGTCAGTCCTCTTGTACTTAAGTCGGCATTGTGACTTTTGTATTAATGTCGGTTGCAATTACTGTGTTCCATCGTCAATAAGAAGGGCCAAGGGATACAGTAAACCTCAAGTGAAGCATCGGAATCTAAAACTGGACTCATAGGAGAGGTTCAAATCATAGAAACTTAGAGTGTCAGTCCTCTTTACTTAATTCGGCATTGTGCTTTTGTATTAAATTCGGATGCAATTTCTGTTTTTCATCGTCAAAAAGAAGGTCCAAGGTATACAGTAAACCTGAAGTAAAGCATCGGAAAATAAAACTGGACTCACTGGAGACGTTCAAATCATAGAAAGAAAGAGTGTCAGTCCTCTTGTACTTAAGTCGGCATTGTGACTTTTGTATTAATTCGGATGCAATTAGCGTGTTTCATCGTCAATAAGAAGGTCCAAGGGATACAGTAAACCTAAAGTGAAGCATTGGAATCTAAAACTGGACTCACAGGAGAGGATCAAATCATAGAAAGTTAGAGTGTCAGTCCTCTTGTACTTAAGTCCGCATTGTGACTTTTGTATTAATTCGGATGCAATTACTGTGTTTCGTCGTCAATAAGAAGGTCCAAGGGATACAGTAAACCTGAAGTGAAGCATCGGAATCTAAAACTGGACTAACAGGAGAGGTTCAAATCGTAGAAAGTTAGAGTGTCAGTCCTCTTGTACTTAAGTCGGCACTGTGATTGTTTTATTAAATTCGGATGAAATTTCTGTGTTTCATCGTCAATAAGAAGGTCCAAGGGATACAGTAAACCTGAAGTGAAGCATCGGAATCTAAAACTGGATTCACAGGAAATGTTCAAATTATAGGAAATTCGAGTGTCAGTCCTCTTGTACTTAAGAGGGCATTGTGCATTTTGAATTTAATTCCGATGCAATTTCTGTGCTTCATCGTCAATACGAATGTCCAAGGTATACAGTAAACCTGAAGTGAAGCATCGGAATCTAAAATTGCACTCACAGGAGAGATTCAAATCATAGACAGTTAGAGTGTCAGTCCTGTTGTACTAAAGTCGGCATTGTGCCTTTTGTATTAAATTCCGATGCGATTCCTGTGTTTCATCGTCAATAAGAAGGTCCAAGGTATACAGTAAACCAGAAGTAAAGCATCGGAATCTAAAACTGGACTTACAGGAGAGGTTCAAATCATAGAAAGTTAGAGTGTCAGTCCTCTTGTACTTAAGTCGGCATTGTGCCTTTTGTATTAAATTCCGATGCGATTCCTGTGTTTCATCGTCAATAAGAAGGTCCAAGGTATACAGTAAACCTGAAGTAAAGCATCGGAATCTAAAACTGGACTTACAGGAGAGGTTCAAATCATAGAATGTTAGAGTGTCAGTCCTCTTGTACTTTAGTCGGCATTGTGCCTTTTTTATTAAATTAGGATGCAATTTCTGTGTTTCATCGTCAATAAGAGGGTCCAAGTTATACAGTAAACCTGAAGTGATGCATCGGAATCTAAAACTGGACTCACAGGAGATGTTCAAATCATAGGAAATTGAAGTGTCAGTCCTCTTGTACTTAAGACTGCATTGTGCATTTTGAATTTAATTTCGATGCGATTTCTGTTCTTCATCGTTAATAAGAAGGTCCAGGGTATACAGTAAACCTGAGGTGAAGCATCGGAATTTAAAAATTGACTCACAGGAGAGATTCAAATCATAGAAATTTGGTGTGTCAGTCCTCTTGTACTTAAGTCGGCATTGTGTCTTTTAAATATAATTCCAATGCAATTTCTGTGTTTCATCGTCAATAAGAAAGTCCAAGGTATACAGTAAACCTGAAGTGAAGCATCGGAATCGAAAACAGGACTCACAGGAGAGGTTCAAATCATAGAAAGTAAGAGTGTCAGTCCTCTTGTACTTAAGTCGGCATTGTGCCTTTTCTATTTAATTCGGATGCAATTTCTGTTTCATCGTCAATATGAAGGTCCAAGGGATACAGTAAACTTGAAGTGAAGCATCGGAATCTAAAACTGGACTCACAGGAGAGATTCAAATCATAGAATGTTAGAGTGTCAGTCCTCTTGTACTTCAGTCGGCATTGTGCCTTTTGTATTAAATTGGGATGCAATTTCTGTGTTTCATCGTCAATAAGAAGGGCCAAGGGATACAGTAAACCTGAAGTGAAGCATCGGAATCTAAAACAGGACTCACAGAATAGGTTCAAATCATAGAAAGTCAGAGTGTCAGTCCTCTTGTACTTAAGTCGGCATTGTGCCTTTTCTATTTAATTCGGATGCAATTTCTGTGTTTCATCGTCAATAAGAAGGTCCAAGGGATACAGTAAACTTGAAGTGAAGCATCGGAATCTAAAACTGGACTCACAGGAGAGATTCAAATCATAGAATGTTAGAGTGTCAGTCCTCTTGTACTTCAGTCATCATTGTGCCTTTTGTATTAAATTGTGATGCAATTTCTGTGTTTCATCGTCAATAAGAAGGTCCCAGGGATACAGTAAACCTGAAGTGAAGCATCGGAATCTAAAACTGGACTCACAGGAGAGGTTCAAATCGTAGAAAGTTAGAGTGTCAGTATTCTTGTACTTAAGTCGGTATTGTGCCTTTTGTACTTAATTCCGATGCAATTTCTGTGTTTCAATGTCAATAAGGACGTCCAAGGTATACAGTATACCTGAAGTGAAGCGTCGGAATCGAATACTGGACTCCTAGGAGAGGTTCAAATCATAGAAAGTAAGAGCGTCAGTCCTCTTGTACTTAAGTCGGCATTGTGACTTTTGTATTAATGTCGGTTGCAATTACTGTGTTCCATCGTCAATAAGAAGGTCCAAGGGATACAGTAAACCTCAAGTGAAACATAGGAATCTAAAACTGGACTCATAGGAGAGGTTCAAATCATAGAAACTTAGAGTGTCAGTCCTCTTTACTTAATTCGGCATTGTGCTTTTGTATTAAATTCGGATGCAATTTCTGTTTTTCATCGTCAATAAGAAGGTCCAAGGTATACAGTAAACCTGAAGTAAAGCATCGGAAACTAAAACTGGACTCACTGGAGACGTTCAAATCATAGAAAGAAAGAGTGTCAGTCCTCTTGTACTTAAGTCGGCATTGTGACTTTTGTATTAATTCGGATGCAATTACTGTGTTTCATCGTCAATAAGAAGGTCCAAGGGATACAGTAAACCTGAAGTGAAGCATCGGAATCTAAAACTGGACTCACAGGAGAGGATCAAATGATAGACAGAGTGTCAGTCCTCTTGTACTTAAGTCGGCATTGTGACTTTTCTATTAATTCGGATGCAATTACTGTGTTTCATCGTCAATAAGAAGGTCCAAGGGATACAGTAAACCTGAAGTGAAGCATCGGAATCTAAAACTGGACTAACAGGAGAGGTTCAAATCGTAGAAAGTTAGAGTGTCAGTCCTCTTGTACTTAAGTCGGCACTGTGACTGTTTTATTAAATTCGGATGCAATTTCTGTGTTTCATCGTCAATAAGAAGGTCCAAGGGATACAGTAAACCTGAAGTGAAGCATCGGAATCTAAAACTGGACTCTCAGGAAATGTTCAAATTATAGGAAATTGGAGTGTCAGTCCTCTTGTACTTAAGAGGGCATTGTGCACTCTGAATTTAATTCCGATGCAATTTCTGTGCTTCATCGTCAATACGAAAGGTATACAGTAAACCTGAAGTGAAGCATCGGAATCTAAAATTGCACTCACAGGAGAGATTCAAATCATAGAAAGTTAGAGTGTCAGTCCTGTTGTACTAAAGTCGGCATTGTGCCTTTTGTATTAAATTCCGATGCAATTCCTGTGTTTCATCGTCAAAAAGAAGGTCCAAGGGAATTAATAAACCTGAAGTGTAGCATCGGAATCTAAAACTGAACTCACAGGAGAGGTTTAAATCATAGAAACTTAGAGTGTCAGTCCTCTTGTACTTAAGTCGGCATTGTGCCTTTTGTATTAAATTCGGATGCAATTACTATGTTTCATGGTCAATAAGAAGGTCCAAGGTATACAGTAAACCTGAAGTGTAGCATCGGGATCTAAAACTGGACTCACAGGAGAGGATCAAATCATAGAAAGTTAGAGTGCCAGTCCTCTTGTACTTAAGTCGGCATTGTGCCTTTTGAATTTAATTCCGATGCAATTACTGTGTTTCATCGTCAATAAGAAGGTCGAAGGTATATAGTAAACCTGAAGTGAAGCATCGGGATCTAAAACTGGACTCACTGGAGACGTTCAAATCATAGAAAGTTAGAGTGTCAGTCCTCTTGTACTTAAGTCGGCATTGTGCCTTTTGTATTTAATTCCGATGCAATTTCTGTGTTTCATCACCAATAAGAAGGTCCAAGGGATACAGTAAACCTGAAGTGAAGCATCGGAATCTAAAACTGGACTCACAGGAGAGGATCAAATCATAGAAAGTTAGAGTGCCAGTCCTCTTGTACTTAAGTCGGCATTGTGCCTTTTGAATTTAATTCCGATGCAATTACTGTGTTTCATCGTCAATAAGAAGGTCGAAGGTATATAGTAAACCTGAAGTGAAGCATCGGGATCTAAAACTGGACTCACTGGAGACGTTCAAATCATAGAAAGTTAGAGTGTCAGTCCTCTTGTACTTAAGTCGGCATTGTGCCTTTTGTATTTAATTCCGATGCAATTTCTGTGTTTCATCGTCAATAAGGATGTCCAAGGTATACAGTAAACCTGAAGTGAAGCATCGGAATCTAAAACTCTACTCCTAGTAGAGGTTCAAATCATAGAAAGTAAGAGTGTCAGTCCTCTTATACTTAAGTCGGCATTGTGACTTTTAAATTATATTTGGATGCAATTGCTGTGTTTCATCGTCAATTAGAAGGTCCAAGGGATACAGTAAACCTGAAGTGAAGCAACGGAATCTAAAACTGGACTCACAGGAGAGGATCAAATCATAGAAAGTTAGAGTGTCAGTCCTCTTGTACTTAAGTCGGCATTGTGCCTTTAGAATTTAATTCCGACGCAATTTCTGTGCTTCATCGTCAATAAGAAGGTCCAAGGTATACAGTAAACCTGAAGTAAAGCATCGGAATCTAAAACTGGACTTGCAGGAGAGGTTCAAATCTAGAACGTTAGAGTGTCAGTCCTCTTGTACTTAAGTCGGCATTGTGCCTTTTGTATTAAATTCGGATGCAATTTCTGTGTTTCATCGTCAATAAGAAGGTTCAAGGGATACAGTAAACCTGAAGTGAAGCATCGGAATCTAAAACTGGACTCACAGGAGATGTTCAAATCATAGAAAATTGGTGTGTCCGTCCTCTTGTACTTAAGTCGGCATTGTGACTTTTGAATTTACTTCCAATGCAATTTCTGTGCTTTATCGTCAATAAGAAAGTCCAAGGTATACAGTAAACCTCAAGTGAAGCATTGGAAAGGAAAACCGGACTCACAGGAAGGTTCAAATCATAGAATGTTAGAGTTTCAGTCCTCTCGTACTTAAATCGGCATTGTGCCGTTTGAATTTAATTCTGACGCAATTTCTGTGCTTCATCGTCAATAATAAGGTCCAAGGTATACAGTAAACCTGAAGTGAAGCATCGGAAACTAAAACTGGACTCACAGGAGAGGTTCAAATCGTAGAAAGTTAGAGTGTCAGTCCTCTTGTACTTTACTCGGCATTGTGCCTTTTTTATTAAATTAGGATGCAATTTCTGTGTTTTTTCGTCAATAAGAAGGTCCAAGGGATACAGTAAACCTGAAGTGAAGCATCGGAATTTAAAAATTGACTCACAGGAGAGATTCAAATCATAGAAAATTGGTGTGTCAGTCCTCTTGTACTTAAGTCGGCATTGTGTCTTTTAAATATAATTCCAATGCAATTTCAGTGTTTCATCGTCAATAAGAAAGTCCAAGGTATACAGTAAACCTGAAGTGAATCATCGGAATCGAAAACAGGACTCACAGGAGAGGTTCAAATCATAGTAATTCAGAGTGTCAGTCCTGTTGTACTTAAGTCGGCATTGTGCCTTTTGTATTAAATTCGGATACAATTACTGTGTTTCATCGTCAATAAGAAGGTCCAAGGTATACAGTAAACCTGAAGTGAAGCATCGGGATCTAAAACTGGACTCACTGGAGACGTTCAAATCATAGAAAGTTAAAGTGTCAGTCCTCTTGTACTTAAGTCGGCATTGTGCCTTTTGTATTTAATTCCGATGCAATTTCTGTGTTTAATCGTCAATAAGGAGGTCCAAGGTATACAGTAAACCTGAAGTGAAGCATCGGAATCTAAAACTCTACTCCTAGTAGAGGTTCAAATCATAGAAAGTAAGAGTGTCAGTCCTCTTATACTTAAGTCGGCATTGTGACTTTTATATTAAATTTGGATGCAATTACTGTGTTTCATCGTCAATTAGAAGGTCCAAGGGATACAGTAAACCTGAAGTGAAGCATCGGATTCTAAAACTGGACTCACAAGAGAGGATCAAATCATAGAAAGTTAGAGTGTCAGACCTCTTGTACTTAAGTCGGCATTGTGCCTTTTGATTTTAATTCCGATGCAAATTCTGTGCTTCATCGTCAATAAGAAGGTCCAACGTATACAGTAAACCTGAAGTGAATCATCGGAATCTTAAACTGGACTCACAGGAGATGTTCAAATCATAGAAAGTTAGTGTGTCAGTCCTCTTGTACTTAAGTCGGAATTGTGATTTTTGAATTTAATTCCGATGCAATATCTGTGTTTCATCGTCAATAAGAAGGTCCAAGGGATACAGTAAACCTGATTTGAAGCATCGGAATCTAAAAGTGAACTCACAGGAGAGGTTCAAATAGTAGAATGTTAGAGTGTCAGTCCTCTCGTACTTAAGTCGGCATTGTGCCTTTTGAATTTAATTCCGACGCAATTTCTGTGCTTCATCGTCAATAATAAGGTCCAAGGTATACAGTAAACCTGAAGTGAAGCATCGGAATCTAAAACTGGACTCACAGGAGAGGTTCAAATCGTAGAAAGTTAGAGTGTCAGTCCTCTTGTACTTAAGTCGGCATTGTGATTGTTTTATTAAATTCGGATGCAATTTCTATGTTTCATCGTCAATAAGAAGGTCCAAGGGATACAGTAAACCTGAAGTGAAGCATCGGAATCTAAAACTGGACTCACAGGAAATGTTCAAATTACAGGAAATTGGAGTGTCAGTCCTCATGTACTTAAGATGGCATTGTGCATTTTGAATTTAATTCCGATGTAATTTCTGTGCTTCATCGTCAATACGAATGACCAAGGTATACAGTAAACCTGAAGTGAAGCATCGGAATCTAAAATTGCACTCACAGGAGAGATTCAAATCACAGAAAGTTAGTGTGTCAGTCCTCTTGTACTTAAGTCGGCATTGTGCCTTTTCTATTAAATTCCGATGCAATTCCTGTGTTTCATCGTCAATAAGAAGGTCCAAGGGAATCAGTAAACCTGAAGTGTAGCATCAGAATCTAAAACTGAACTCACAGGAGAGGTTTAAATCATATAAACTTAGAGTGTCAGTCCTCTTGTACTTAAGTCGGCATTGTGCCTTTTGTATTAAATTCGGATGCAATTACTGTGTTTCATCGTCAATAAGAAGGTCCAAGGTATACAGTAAACCTGAAGTGAAGCATCGGGATCTAAAACTGGACTCACTGGAGACGTTCAAATCATAGAAAGTTAGAGTGTCAGTCCTCTTGTACTTAAGTCGGCATTGTGCCTTTTGTATTTAATTCCTATGCAATTTCTGTGTTTCATCGTCAATAAGGAGGTCCAAGGTATACAGTAAACCTGAAGTGAAGCATCGGAATCTAAAACTCTACTCCTAGTAGAGGTTCAAATCATAGACAGTAAGAGTGTCAGTCCTCTTATACTTAAGTCGGCATTGTGACTTTTATATTAAATTTGGATGCAATTACTGTGTTTCATCGTCAATTAGAAGGTCCAAGCGATACAGTAAACCTGAAGTGAAGCATCGGATTCTAAAACTGGACTCACAGGAAATGTTTAAATTATAGGAAATTGGAGTGTCAGTCCTCATGTACTTAAGAGGGCATTGTGCCTTTTGAATTAATTCCGACGCAATTTCTGTGCTTCATCGTCAATAAAAAGGTCCAAGGTTTACAGTAAACCTGAAGTGAAGCATCGGAATCTAAAACGGGACTCACAGGAGAGGTTCAAATCGTAGAAAGTTAGAGTGTCAGTCCTCTTGTACTTTAGTCGGAATTGTGACTTTTTTATTAAATTCGGATGCAATTTTTGTGTTTCAACGTCAATAAGAAGATCCGAGGGATACAGTAAACCTGAAGTGAAGCATCGGAATCTAAAACTGGACTCACAGGAGATATTCAAATCATAGAAAATTGGTGTGTCAGTCCCCTTGTACTTAAGTCGGCATTGTACCTTTTGAATTTAATTCCAATACAATTTCTGTGCTTCATTGTCAATAAGAAAGTCCAAGGTATACAGTAAACCTGAAGTGAAGCATCGGAATCGAATACAGGACTCACTGGAGAGGTTCAAATCATAGCAAGTTAGAGTGTCAGTCCGGTTGTACTTAAGTCGGCATTGTGCATTTTGTATTAAATTCGGAGGCATTTTCTGTGTTTCATCGTCAATAAGAGTGTCCAAGGGTTACAGTAAACCTGAAGTGAAGCATTGGAATCTAAAACTGGACTCACAGGAGAGGTTCAAATCATAGAAAATAAGAGTGTCAGTCCTCTTGTACTTATGTCGGAATTGTGCCTTTTGTATTAAATTCGGATGCAACTTCTGTGTTTCATCGTCAATAAGAAGGTCCAAGGGATACAGTAAACTTGAAGTGAAGCATCGGAATCTAAAACTGTACTCATAGGAGAGATTCAAATCATCGAAAGTTAGAGTGTCAGTCCTCTTGTACTTAAGTCGGCATTGTGCCTTTTGTATTTAATTCCGATGCAATTCCTGTGTTTCATCGTCAATAATAAGGTCCAAGGGAATCAGCTAACCTGAAGTGAAGCATCGGATTCTAAAACGGGACTCACAGGAGAGGTTCAAATCGTAGAAAGTTAGAGTGTCAGTCCTCTTGTACTTTAGTCGGAATTGTGATTTTTTATTAAATTCGGATGCAATTTTTGTGTTTCAACGTCAATAAGAAGATCCGAGGGATACAGTAAACCTGAAGTGAAGCATCGGAATCTAAAACTGGACTCACAGGAGAGATTCAAATCATAGAATATTGGTGTGTCAGTCCTCTTGTACTTAAGTCGGCATTGTACCTTTTGAATTTAATTCCAATACAATTTCTGTGCTTCATTGTCAATAAGAAAGTCCAAGGTATACAGTAAACCTGAAGTGAAGCATCGGAATCGAATACAGGACTCACATGAGAGGTTGAAATCATAGCAAGTTAGAGTGTCAGTCCGGTTGTACTTAAGTCGGCATTGTGCATTTTGTATTAAATTCGGAGGCATTTTCTGTGTTTCATCGTCAATAAGATGGTCCAAGGGTTACAGTAAACCTGAAGTGAAGCATCGGAATCTGAAACTGGACTCACAGGAGAGGTTTAAATCATAGAAAATAAGAGTGTCAGTCCTCTTGTACTTATGTCGGAATTGTGCCTTTTGTATTAAATTCGGATGCAACTTCTGTGTTTCATCGTCAATAAGAAGGTCCAAGGGATACAGTAAACTTGAAGTGAAGCATCGGAATCTAAAACTGTACTCATAGGAGAGATTCAAATCATCGAAAGTTAGAGTGTCAGTCCTCTTGTACTTAAGTCGGCATTGTGCCTTTTGTATTTAATTCCGATGCAATTCCTGTGTTTCATCGTCAATAAGAAGGTCCAAGGGAATCAGCTAACCTGAAGTGAAGCATCGGAATCTAAAACGGGACTCACAGGAGAGGTTCAAATCGTAGAAAGTTAGAGTGTCAGTCCTCTTGTACTTTAGTCGGAATTGTGACTTTTTTATTAAATTCGGATGCAATTTTTGTGTTTCAACGTCAATAAGAAGATCCAAGGGATACAGTAAACCTGAAGTGAAGCATCGGAATCTAAAACTGGACTAACAGGAGAGGTTCAAATCGTAGAAAGTTAGAGTGTCAGTCCTCTTGTACTTAAGTCGGCATTGTGACTGTTTTATTAAATTTCGATGCGTTTTCGGTGTTTCATTGTTAATAAGAAGTCCCAAGGGATACAGTAAACCTGAAGAGAAGCTTCGGAATCTAAAACTGGACTCACAGGAAATGTTCAAATTATAGGAAATTGGAGTGTCAGTCCTCTTGTACTTAAGAGGGCATTGTGCATTTTGAATTTAATTCCGATGCAATTTCAGTGCTACATCGTCAATACGAATGTCCAAGGTATACAGTAAACCTGAAGTGAAGCATCGGAATCTAAAATTGCACTCACAGGAGAGATTCAAATCATAGAAAGTTAGTGTGTCAGTCCTGTTGTACTTAAGTCGGCATTGTGCCTTTTGTATTAAATTCCGATGCAATTCCTGTGTTTCATCGTCAATAAGAAGGTCCAAGGGAATCAGTAAACCTGAAGTGTAGCATCGGAATCTAAAACTGAACTCACAGGAGAGGTTTAAATCATAGAAACATAGAGTGTCAGTCCTCTTTTACTTAAGTCGGCATTGTGCCTTTTGTATTAAATTCGGATGCATTTACTGTGATTCATCGTCAATAAGAAGGTCGAAGGTATACAGTATACCTGAAGTGAAGCATCGGGATCTAAAACTGGACTCACTGGAGAAGTTCAAATCATAGAAAGTTAGAGTGTCAGTCCTCTTGTACTTAAGTCGGCATTGTGCCCTTTGTATTTAATTCCGATGCAATTTCTGTGTTTCATCGTCAATAAGGAGGTCCAAGGTATACAGTAAACCTGAAGTGAAGCATCGGAATCTAAAACTCTACTCCTAGTAGAGGTTCAAATCATAGAAAGTAAGAGTGTCAGTCCTCTTATACTTAAATCGGCATTGTGACTTTTATATTAAATTTGGATGCAATTACTGTGTTTCATCGTCAATTAGAAGGTCCAAGGGATACAGTAAACCTGAAGTGAAGCATCGGATTCTAAAACTGGACTCACAGGAGAGGAGCAAATCATAGAAAGTTAGTGTGTCAGTCCTCTTGTATTTAAGTCGGCATTGTGACTTTTGAATTTAATTCCGATGCAAATTCTGTGCTTCATCGTCAATAAGAAGGTCCAACGTATACAGTAAACCTGAAGTGAATCATCGGAATCTAAAACTGGACTCACAGGAGAGGTTCAAATCATAGAAAGTTAGTGTGTCAGTCCTCTTGTACTAAAGTCGGAATTGTGCCTTTTGAATTTAATTCCGATGCAATATTTGTGTTTCATCGACAATAAGAAGGTACAAGGGATACAGTAAACCTGATTTGAAGCATCGGAATCTTAAACTGAACTCACAGGAGAGGTTCAAATCATAGAATGTTAGAGTGTCAGTCCTCTCGTACTTAAGTCGGCATTGTGCCTTTTGAATTTAATTCCGACGCAATTTCTGTGCTTCATCGTCAATAATAAGGTCCAAGGTATACAGTAAACCTGAAGTGAAGCATCGGAATCTAAAACTGGACTCACAGGAGAGGTTCAAATCGTAGAAAGTTAGAGTGTCAGTCCTCTTGTACTTAAGTCGGCATTGTGACTTTTATTAAATTCGGATGCAATTTCTGTGTTTCATCGTCAGTAAGAAGGTCCAAGGGATACAGTAAACCTGACGTGAAGCATCGGAATCTAAAACTGGACTCACAGGAAATGTTCAAATTATAGGAAATTCTAGTGTCAGTCTTCATGTACTTAAGAGGGCATTGTGCATTTTGAATTTAATTCCGATGCAATTTCTGTGCTTCATCGTCAATACGAATGTCCAAGGTATACAGTAAACCTGAAGTGAAGCATCGGAATCTAAAATTGCACTCACAGGAGAGATTCAAATCTCAGAAAGTTAGTGTGTCAGTCCTCTTGTACTTAAGTCGGCATTGTGCCTTTTGTATTAAATTCCGATGCAATTCCTGTGTTTCATCGTCAATAAGAAGGTCCAAGGGAATCAGTAAACCTGATTTGAAGCATCGGAATCTTAAACTGAACTCACAGGAGAGGTTCAAATCATAGAATGTTAGAGTGTCAGTCCTCTCGTACTTAAGTCGGCATTGTGCCTTTTGAATTTAATTCCGACGCAATTTCTGTGCTTCATCGTCAATAAGAAAGTCCAAGGTATACAGTAAACCTGAAGTGAAGCATCGGAATCGAATACAGGACTCACAGGAGAGGTTCAAATCATAGCAAGTTAGAGTGTCAGTCCTGTTGTACTTAAGTCGGCATTGTGCATTTTGTATTAAATTCGGAAGCATTTTCTGTGTTTCATCGTCAATAAGATGGTCCAAGGGTTACAGTAAACCTGAAGTGAAGCATCGGAATCTAAAACTGGACTCACAGGAGATGTTCAAATCATAGAAAATTAGAGAGTCAGTCCTCTTGTACTTATGTCGGAATTGTGCCTTTTGTATTAAATTCGGATGAAATTTCTGTGTTTCATCGTCAATAAGAACGTCCATGGGATTCAGTAAACTTGAAGTGAAGCATCGGAATTTAAAACTGTACTCATAGGAGAGATTCAAATCATAGAAAGTTAGAGTGTCAGTCCCCTTGTACTTAAGTCGGCATTGTGCCTTTTGTATTAAATTCGGATGCAATTTCTGTGTTTCATCGTCAATAAGAAGGTCCACGGGATACAGTAAACCTGAAGTGAAGCATCGGAATCTAAAACTGGACTCACAGGAGAGGTTCAAATCATAGAAAATTAGAGTGTCAGTCCTCTTGTACTTAAGTCGGCATTGTGCCTTTTGTATTTAATTCCGATGCAATTTCTGTGATTCATAGTCAATAAGGACGTCCAAGGTATACAGTAAACCTGAAGTGAAGCGTCGGAATCTAAAACTAGACTCCTAGGAGAGGTTCAAATCATAGAAAGTAAGAGTGTCAGTCCTCTTGTACTTAAGTCGGCATTGTGACTTTTGTATTAAATTCGGATGCCATTACTGTGTTTCATCGTCAATAAGAAGGTCCAAAGGATACAGTATACCTCAAGTGAAGCATCAGAATCTAAAACTGGACTCACAGGAGAGGTTCAAATCATAGAAACTTAGAGCGTCAGTCCTCTCGTACTTAAGTCGGCAATGTGCCATTTGAATTTAATTCCGACGCAATTTCTGTGCTTCATCGTCAATAATAAGGTCCAAGGTATACAGTAAACCTGAAGTGAAGCATCGGAATCTAAAACTGGACTCACAGGAGAGGTTCAAATCGTAGAAAGTTAGAGTGTCAGTCCTCTTGTACTTTAGTCGGCATTGTGCCTTTTTTATAAAATTCGGATGCAATTTTTGTGTTTCATCGTCAATAAGAAGATCCAAGGGATACAGTTAACCTGAAGTGAAGCATCGGAATCTAAAACTGGACTCACAGGAGATGTTCAAATCATAGGAAATTGGAGTGTCAGTCCTCTTGTACTTAAGACGGCATTGTGCATTTTGAATTTAATTCCGATGCAATTTCTGTGCTTCATCGTCAATAAGAATGTCCAAGGTATACAGTAAACCTGAAGTGAAGCATCGGAAACTAAAACTGGACTCACTTGAGAGATTCAAATCATAGAAAATTAGAGTGTCAGTCCTCTTGTACTTAAGTCGGCATTGTGCCTTTTGTATTTAATTCCGATGCAAATTCTGTGATTCATCGTCAATAAGGACGTCCAAGGTATACAGTAAACCTGAAGTGAAGCGTCGGAATCTAAAACTGGACTCCTAGGAGAGGTTCAAATCATAGAAAGTAAGAGTGTCAGTCCTCTTGTACTTATGTCGGCATTGTGACTTTTGTATTAAATTCGGATGCAATTACTGTGTTTCATCGTCAATAAGAAGGTCCAAGGGATACAGTAAACCTCAAGTGAAGCATCAGAATCTAAAACTGGACTCACAGGAGAGGTTCAAATCATAGAAACTTAGAGTGTCAGTCCTCTTGTGCTTAATTCGGCATTGTGCTTTTGTATTAAATTCGGATGCAATTACTGTGTTTCATCGTCAATAGGAAAGTACAAGGTATACAGTAAACCTGAAGTGAAGCATCGGAAACTAAAACTGGACTCACTGGAGACGTTCAAATCATAGAAAGTTAGAGCGTCAGTGCTCTTGTACTTAAGTCGGAATTGTGCCTTTTGTATTTAATTCCGATGCAATTTCTGTGTTTCCTCGTCAATAAGGAGGTCCAAGGTATACAGTAAACGTGAAGTGAAGCATCGGAATCTAAAACTGGACTCATAGGAGAGGTTCAAATCACAGAAAGTAAGAGTGTCAGTCCTCTTGTACTTAAGTCGGCATTGTGACTTTTGTATTAAATTCGGATGCAATTACAGTGTTTTATCGTCAATAGGATGGTCCAAGGGATACAGTAAACCTGAAGTGAAGCATCGGAATCTAAAACTGGACTCACAGGAGAGGTTCAAATCATAGAATGTTAGAGTGTCAGTCCTCTTGCACTTAAAACGGAACTGTGCCTTTTGTATTAAATTCGGATGCAATTTCTGTGTTTCATCGTCAATAAGAAGGTCCAAGGGATACAGAAAACTTGAAGTGAAGCATCGGAATCTAAAACTGGACTCAAAGGAGAGATTCAAATCATAGAAATTTAGAGTGTCAGTCCTCTTGTACTTAAGTCGGCATTGTGCCTTTTGTATTAAATTGGGATGCAATGTCTGTGTTTCATCGTCAATACGAAGGTCCAAGGGATTCAGTAAACCTGAAGTGAAGCATCGGAATCTAAAACTGGACTCACAGGAGTGGTTCAAATCATAGAAAGTTAGAGTGTCAGTCCTCTTGTACTTAAGTCGGCATTGTGATTTTTGTATTAAATTGGGATGCAATTTCTGTGTTTCATCGTCAATAAGAAGATCCAAAGGATACAGTAAACCTGAAGTGAAGCATCGGAATCTGAAAGTGGACTCACAGGAGTGGTTCATATCATAGAAAGTTAGAGTGTCAGTCCTCTTGTACTTAAGTCGGCATTGTGCCTTTTGTATTAAATTAGGATGCAATTTCTGTGTTTCGTCGTCAATAAGAAGGTCCAAGGCATACAGTAAACCTGAAGTGAAGCATCCGAATCTAAAACTGGACACACAGGAGACGTTCAAATCATAGAAAGTTAGTGTGTCAGTCCTCTTGTACTTAAGTCGGCATTGTGCCTTTTGTATTTAATTACGATGCAATTTCTGTGTTTCATCGTCAATAAGGACGTCCAAGGTCTACAGTATACCTGAAGTGAAGCATCGGAATCTAAAACTGGACTCCTAGGAGAGGTTCAAATCATAGAAAGTAAGAGTGTCAGTCCTCTTGTACTTAAGTCGGCATTGTGCCTTTTGAATATAATTCCGATTCAATTTCTGTGTTTCATCGTCAATACGAAGGGCCAAGGGATACAGTAAACCTGAAGTTAAGCACGGAATCTAAAACGGAACTCACAGGAGAGGTTCAAATCATAGACTGCTAGAGTGTCAGTCCTCTCGTACTTAAGTCGGCATTGTGCGTTTGAAGTTTAATTCCGACGCAATTTCTGTGCTTCATCGTCAATAAGAATGTCCAAGGTATACAGTAAACCTGAAGTGAAGCACCGGATTTTAAAACTGGATTCACAGGAGAGGTTCAAATCAAGAAAGTTAGAGTGTCAGTCCTCTTGTACTTAAGTCGGCATTGTGCCTTTTGTATTAAATTTGGATGCAATTTCTATGTTTTATCGTCAATATGATGGTCCAAGGGAACAGTAAACCTCAAGTGAAGCATCGGAATCTAAATCTGGACCCACAGGAGAGGTTCTAATCGTAGAAAGTTGGAGTGTCAGTCCTCTTGTACTTAAGCCGGCATTGTGCCTTTTGTATTAAATTCGGATGCAATTTCTGTCTTTCATCTTCAATAAGAAGGTCCATGGGATACAGTAAAGCTGAGGTGAAGCATCGGAATCTAAAACTGGACTCACAGGAGAGGTTCAAATTATAGAAAGTTAGTGTGTCAGTCCTCTTGCACTTAAATCGGCATTGTGCCTTTTGTATTAAATTCGGATGCAATTTCTGTGTTTCATCGTCAATAAGAAGGTCCAAGGGATACAGTAAACCTGAAGTGAAGCATCGGAATCTAAAACTGGACTCACAGGAGAGATTCAAATCATAGAAAGTTAGAGTGTCAGTCCTCTTGTACTTAAGTCGGCATTGTGCATTTTGTATTAAATTGGGATGCAATTTCTGTGTTTCATCGTCAATAAGAACGTCCAAGGGATACAGTAAACCTGAAGTGAAGCATCGGAATCTAAAACTGGACTCACAGGAGATATTCAAATCATAGGAAATTGGAGTGTCAGTCCTCTTGTACTTGAGACGGCATTGTGCATTTTGAATTTAATTCCGATGCAATTTCTGTGCTTCATCGTCAATAAGAATGTCCAAGGTATAGAGTAAACCTGAAGTGAAGCACCGGATTTTAAAACTTGACTCACAGGAGAGGTTCAAATCATAGAAAGTTAGAGTGTCAGTCCTCTTGTACTTAAGTCGGCATTGTGCCTTTTGTATTAAATTTGGATGCAATTTCTATGTTTTATCGTCAATATGATGGTCCAAGGGATACATTAAACCTCAAGTGAAGCATCGGAATCTAAAACTGGACTCACAGGAGAGGTTCAAATCATAGAAAGTTACAGTGTCAGTCCTCTTGTACTTAAGTCGGCATTGTGCCTTTTGTATTAAATTCGGATGCAAATTTCTGTCTTTCATCGTCATTAAGAAGGCCCAAGGGATACAGTAAATCTGAAGTGAAGAATCGGAATCTAAAACTGGACTCACAGGAGAGGTTCAAATCATAGATCGTTAGAGTGTCAGTCCTCTTGCACTTACGTCGGCATTGTGCCTTTTGTATTAAATTCGGATGCAATTTCTGTGTTTCATCGTCAATAAGAAGGTCCAAGTAATACAGTAAACCTGAAGTGAAGCATCGGAATCTAAAACTGGACTCACAGTAGAGATTCAAATCATAGAAAGTTAGAGTGTCAGTCCTCTTGTACTTAAGTCGGCATTGTGCCTTTTGTATTAAATTGGGATGCAATTTCTGTGTTTCATCGTCAATAAGAAGGTCCAAGAGATACAGTAAACTTGAAGTGAAGCATCGGAATCTAAAACTAGACGCACAGGAGAGGTTCAAATCGTAGAAAGTTAGAGTGTCAGTCCTCTTGTACTTAAGTAGGCATTGTGCCTTTTGTATTAAATTCGGATGCAATTTCTGTGTTTCATCGTCAATAAGAAGGTCCAAGGGATACAGTAAACCTGAAGTGAAGCATCGGAATCTAAAACTGATCTCACAGGAGAGGTTCAAATCATAGAATGTTAGAGTGTTAGTCCTCTCATACTTAAGTCGGCATTGTGCCTTTTGAATTTAATACCGACGCAAATACTGTGCTTCATCGTCAATAAGAAGGTCCAAGGTATACAGTAAACCTGAAGTGAATCATCGGAATCTAAAACTGGACTCACAGGAGAGGTTCAAATCATAGAAAGTTAGAGTGTCAGTCCTCATGTACTTAAGTCGGCATTGTGATTTTTGTATTAAATTCGGATGCAATTTCAGTGTTTCATCGTCAATAAGAAGGTCCAAAGGATACTGTAAACCTGAAGTGAAGCATCGGAATCTAAAACTGGACTCACAGGAGTGGTTCAAATCATAGAAAGTTAGAGTGTCAATCCTCTTGTACTTAAGTCGGCATTGTGCCTCTTGTATTAAATTCGGATGCAATTTCTGTGTTTTATCGTCAATAAGAAGGTCCAAGGGATACAGTAAACCTGATGTGAGGCATCGGAATCTAAATCTGGACTCACAGGAGAGGTTCAAATCATAGAAGGTTAGAGTGTCTGTCCTCATGTACTTAAGTGTGCATTGTGCCTTTTGTATTAAATTCGGATGCAATATCTGTCTTTTATCGTCAATAAGAAGGTCCAAGGGATACAGTAAACCTGAAGTGAAGCATCGGATTCTAGAACTGGACTCACAGGAGAGGTTCAAATCATAGAAAGTTAGAGTGTCAGTCCTCTTGTAATTAAGCCGGCATTGTGCCTTTTGTATTTAATTCCGATGCAATTTCTGTGATTCATTGTCAATAAGGATGTCCAAGGTATACAGTAAACCTGAAGTGAAGCGTCGGAATCTAAAACTGGACTCCTAGGAGAGGTTCAAATCATAGAAAGTAAGAGTGTCAGTCCTCTTGTACTTAAGTCGGCATTGTGACTTTTGTATTAAATTCGGATGCAATTACTGTGTTTCATCGTCATTAAGAAGGTCCAAGGGAAACAGTAAACCTCAAGTGAAGCATCAGATCTCTAAAACTGGACTCACAGGAGAGGTTCAAATCATAGGAAATTGGAATGTCAGTCCTCTTGTACTTAAGACGGCATTGTGCATTTTGAATTTAATTCCGATGCAATTTCTGTGCTTCATCGTCAATAAGAATGTCCAAGGTATACAGTAAACCTGAAGTGAAGCATCGGAAACTAAAACTGGACTCACTTGAGAGATTCAAATCATAGAAAATTAGAGTGTCAGTCCTCTTGTACTTAAGTCGGCATTGTGCCTTTTGTATTTAATTCCGATGCAAATTCTGTGATTCATCGTCAATAAGGACGTCCAAGGTATACAGTAAACCTAAAGTGAAGCGTCGGAATCTAAAACTGGACTCCTAGGAGAGGTTCAAATCATAGAAAGTAAGAGTGTCAGTCCTCTTGTACTTAAGTCGGCATTGTGACTTTTGTATTAAATTCGGATGCCATTACTGTGTTTCATCGTCAATAAGAAGGTCCAAGGGATACAGTAAACCTCAAGTGAAGCATCAGAATCTAAAACTGGACTCACAGGAGAGGTTCAAATCATAGAAACTTAGAGCGTCAGTCCTCTCGTACTTAAGTCGGCAATGTGCCATTTGAATTTAATTCCGACGCAATTTCTGTGCTTCATCGTCAATAATAAGGTCCAAGGTATACAGTAAACCTGAAGTGAAGCATCGGAATCTAAAACTGGACTCACAGGAGAGGTTCAAATCGTAGAAAGTTAGAGTGTCAGTCCTCTTGTACTTTAGTCGGCATTGTGCCTTTTTTATAAAATTCGGATGCAATTTTTGTGTTTCATCGTCAATAAGAAGATCCAAGGGATACAGTTAACCTGAAGTGAAGCATCGGAATCTAAAACTGGACTCACAGGAGATGTTCAAATCATAGGAAATTGGAGTGTCAGTCCTCTTGTACTTAAGACGGCATTGTGCATTTTGAATTTAATTCCGATGCAATTTCTGTGCTTCATCGTCAATAAGAATGTCCAAGGTATACAGTAAACCTGAAGTGAAGCATCGGAAACTAAAACTGGACTCACTTGAGAGATTCAAATCATAGAAAATTAGAGTGTCAGTCCTCTTGTACTTAAGTCGGCATTGTGCCTTTTGAATTTAATTCCGATGCAATTTCTGTGTTTCCTCGTCAATAAGGAGGTCCTAGGTATACAGTAAACGTGAAGTGAAGCATCGGAATCTAAAACTGGACTCATAGGAGAGGTTCAAATCACAGAAAGTAAGAGTGTCAGTCCTCTTGTACTTAAGTCGGCATTGTGACTTTTGTATTAAATTCGGATGCAATTACAGTGTTTTATCGTCAATAAGAAGGTCCAAGGGATACAGTAAACCTGAAGTGAAGCATCGGAATCTAAAACTGGACTCACAGGAGAGGTTCAAATCATAGAATGTTAGAGTGCCAGTCCTCTTGCACTTAAAACGGAACTGTGCCTTTTGTATTAAATTCGGATGCAATTTCTGTGTTTCATCGTCAATAAGAAGGTCCAAGGGATACAGAAAACTTGAAGTGAAGCATCGGAATCTAAAACTGGACTCAAAGGAGAGATTCAAATCATAGAAATTTAGAGTGTCAGTCCTCTTGTACTTAAGTCGGCATTGTGCCTTTTGTATTAAATTGGGATGCAATGTCTGTGTTTCATCGTCAATACGAAGGTCCAAGGGATTCAGTAAACCTGAAGTGAAGCATCGGAATCTAAAACTGGACTCACAGGAGTGGTTCAAATCATAGAAAGTTAGAGTGTCAGTCCTCTTGTACTTAAGTCGGTAATGTGATTTTTGTATTAAATTGGGATGCAATTTCTGTGTTTCATCGTCAATAAGAAGATCCAAAGGATACAGTAAACCTGAAGTGAAGCATCGGAATTTGAAAGTGGACTCACAGGAGTGGTTCATATCATAGAAAGTTAGAGTGTCAGTCCTCTTGTACTTAAGTCGGCATTGTGCCTTTTGTATTAAATTCGGATGCAATTTCTGTGTTTCGTCGTCAATAAGAAGGTCCAAGGCATACAGTAAACCTGAAGTGAAGCATCCGAATCTAAAACTGGACACACAGGAGACGTTCAAATCATAGAAAGTTAGTGTGTCAGTCCTCTTGTACTTAAGTCGGCATTGTGCCTTTGGAATTTAATTACGATGCAATTTCTGTGTTTCATCGTCAATAAGGACGTCCAAGGTCTACAGTATACCTGATGTGAAGCATCGGAATCTAAAACTGGACTCCTAGGAGAGGTTCAAATCATAGAAAGTAAGAGTGTCAGTCCTCTTGTACTTAAGTCGGCATTGTGCCTTTTGAATATAATTCCGATTCAATTTCTGTGTTTCATCGTCAATACGAAGGTCCAAGGGATACAGTAAACCTGAAGTTAAGCACGGAATCTATAACGGAACTCACAGGAGAGGTTCAAATCATAGACTGCTAGAGTGTCAGTCCTCTCGTACTTAAGTCGGCATTGTGCGTTTGAAGTTTAATTCCGACGCAATTTCTGTGCTTCATCGTCAATAAGAATGTCCAAGGTATACAGTAAACCTGAAGTGAAGCACCGGATTTTAAAACTGGATTCACAGGAGAGGTTCAAATCAAGAAAGTTAGAGTGTCAGTCCTCTTGTACTTAAGTCGGCATTGTGCCTTTTGTATTAAATTTGGATGCAATTTCTATGTTTTATCGTCAATATGATGGTCCAAGGGAACAGTAAACCTCAAGTGAAGCATCGGAATCTAAATCTGGACCCACAGGAGAGGTTCTAATCGTAGAAAGTTGGAGTGTCAGTCCTCTTGTACTTAAGCCGGCATTGTGCCTTTTGTATTAAATTCGGATGCAATTTCTGTCTTTCATCTTCAATAAGAAGGTCCATGGGATACAGTAAACCTGAGGTGAAGCATCGGAATCTAAAACTGGACTCACAGGAGAGGTTCAAATCATAGAAAGTTAGTGTGTCAGTCCTCTTGCACTTAAATCGGCATTGTGCCTTTTGTATTAAATTCGGATGCAATTTCTGTGTTTCATCGTCAATAAGAATGTCCAAGGTATACAGTAAACCTGAAGTGAAGCATCGGAATCTAAAACTGGACTCACAGGAGAGGTTCAAATCATAGAAAGTTACAGTGTCAGTCCTCTTGTACTTAAGTCGGCATTGTGCCTTTTGTATTAAATTCGGATGCAAATTTCTGTCTTTCATCGTCCTTAAGAAGGCCCAAGGGATACAGTAAATCTGAAGTGAAGAATCGGAATCTAAAACTGGACTCACAGGAGAGGTTCAAATCATAGATCGTTAGAGTGCCAGTCCTCTTGCACTTACGTCGGCATTGTGCCTTTTGTATTAAATTCGGATGCAATTTCTGTGTTTCATCGTCAATAAGAAGGTCCAAGTAATACAGTAAACCTGAAGTGAAGCATCGGAATCTAAAACTGGACTCACAGTAGAGATTCAAATCATAGAAAGTTAGAGTGTCAGTCCTCTTGTACTTAAGTCGGCATTGTGCCTTTTGTATTAAATTGGGATGCAATTTCTGTGTTTCATCGTCAATAAGAAGGTCCAAGAGATACAGTAAACTTGAAGTGAAGCATCGGAATCTAAAACTAGACGCACAGGAGAGGTTCAAATCGTAGAAAGTTAGAGTGTCAGTCCTCTTGTACTTAAGTAGGCATTGTGCCTTTTGTATTAAATTCGGATGCAATTTCAGTGTTTCATCGTCTATAAGAAGGCCCAAGGGATACAGTAAACCTGAAGTGAAGCATTTTGTACTTTTGTATTAAATTGGGAGGCAATTTCTGTGTTTCATCGGCAATAAGAAGGTGCAAGGGATACAGTAAACCTGAAGTGAAGCATCGGAATCTAAAATTGGACTCACCGGAGAGGCTCAAATCATGGAAAGTTAGAGTGTCAGTCGTCTTGTACTTAAGTCGGCATTGTGCCTTTGTATTAAATTCAGATGCAATTTCTCAGTTTCATCGTCAATAAGAAGGTCCAAAGGATACTGTAAACCTGAAGTGAAGCATCGGAATCTAAAACTGGACTCACAGGAGTGGTTCAAATCATAGAAAGTTAGAGTGTCAATCCTCTTGTACTTAAGTCGGCATTGTGCCTCTTGTATTAAATTCGGATGCAATATCTGTCTTTTATCGTCAATAAGAAGGTCCAAGGGATACAGTAAAAATGAAGTGAAGCATCGGATTCTAAAACTGGACTCACAGGAGAGGTTCAAATCATAGAAAGTTAGAGTGTCAGTCCTCTTGTAATTAAGCCGGCATTGTGCCTTTCGTATTTAATTCCGATGCAATTTCTGTGATTCATTGTCAATAAGGATGTCCAAGGTATACAGTAAACCTGAAGTGAAGCGTCGGAATCTAAAACTGGACTCCTAGGAGAGGTTCAAATCATAGAAAGTAAGAGTGTCAGTCCTCTTGTACTTAAGTCGGCATTGTGACTTTTGTATTAAATTCGGATGCAATTACTGTGTTTCATCGTCATTAAGAAGGTCCAAGGGATACAGTAAACCTCAAGTGAAGCATCAGAATCTAAAACTGGACTCACAGGAGAGGTTCAAATCATAGAAACTTAGAGTGTCAGTCCTCTTGTGCTTAATTCGGCATTGTGCTTTTGTATTAAATTCGGATGCAATTACTGTGTTTCATCGTCAATAGGAATGTCCAAGGTATACAGTAAACCTGAAGTGAAGCATCGGAAACTAAAACTGGACTCACTGGAGACGTTCAAATCATAGAAAGTTAGAGTGTCAGTGCTCTTGTACTTAAGTCGGAATTGTGCCTTTTGTATTTAATTCCGATGCAATTTCTTTGTTTCCTCGTCAATAAGGAGGTCCAAGGTATACAGTAAACGTGAAGTGAAGCATCGGAATCTAAAACTGGACTCATAGGAGAGGTTCAAATCATAGAAAGTAAGAGTGTCAGTCCTCTTGTACTTAAGTCGGCATTGTGACTTTTGTATTAAATTCGGATGCAATTACAGTGTTTTATCGTCAATAAGAAGGTCCAAGGGATACAGTAAACCTGAAGTGAAGCATCGGAATCTAAAACTGGACTCACAGGAGAGGTTCAAATCATAGAATGTTAGAGTGTCAGTCCTCTTGCACTTAAAACGGAACTGTTCCTTTTGTATTAAATTCGGATGCAATTTCTGTGTTTCATCGTCAATAAGAAGGTCCAAGGGATACAGTAAACTTGAAGTGAAGCATCGGAATCTAAAACTGGACTCAAAGGAGAGATTCAAATCATAGAAAGTTAGAGTGTCAGTCCTCTTGTACCTAAGTCGGCATTTTGCCTTTTGTATTAAATTGGGATGCAATGTCTGTGTTTCATCGTCAATACGAAGGTCCAAGGGATTCAGTAAACCTGAAGTGAGGCATCGGAATCTAAAACTGGACTCACAGGAGAGGTTCAAATCGTAGAAAGTTAGAGTGTCAGTCCTCTTGTACTTAAGTCGGCATTGTGATTTTTGTATTAAATTGGGATGCAATTTCTGTGTTTCATCGTCAATAAGAAGATCCAAAGGATACAGTAAACCTGAAGTGAAGCATCGGAATCTGAAAGTGGACTCACAGGAGTGGTTCATATCACAGAAAGTTAGAGTGTCAGTCCTCTTGTACTTAAGTCGGCAATGTGCCTTTTGTATTAAATTCGGATGCAATATCTGTCTTTTATCGTCAATAAGAAGGTCCAAGGGATACAGTAAAAATGAAGTGAAGCATCGGATTCTAAAACTGGACTCACAGGAGAGGTTCAAATCATAGAAAGTTAGAGTGTCAGTCCTCTTGTAATTAAGCCGGCATTGTGCCTTTCGTATTTAATTCCGATGCAATTTCTGTGATTCATTGTCAATAAGGATGTCCAAGGTATACAGTAAACCTGAAGTGAAGCGTCGGAATCTAAAACTGGACTCCTAGGAGAGGTTCAAATCATAGAAAGTAAGAGTGTCAGTCCTCTTGTACTTAAGTCGGCATTGTGACTTTTGTATTAAATTCGGATGCAATTACTGTGTTTCATCGTCATTAAGAAGGTCCAAGGGATACAGTAAACCTCAAGTGAAGCATCAGAATCTAAAACTGGACTCACAGGAGAGGTTCAAATCATAGAAACTTAGAGTGTCAGTCCTCTTGTGCTTAATTCGGCATTGTGCTTTTGTATTAAATTCGGATGCAATTACTGTGTTTCATCGTCAATAGGAATGTCCAAGGTATACAGTAAACCTGAAGTGAAGCATCGGAAACTAAAACTGGACTCACTGGAGACGTTCAAATCATAGAAAGTTAGAGTGTCAGTGCTCTTGTACTTAAGTCGGAATTGTGCCTTTTGTATTTAATTCCGATGCAATTTCTTTGTTTCCTCGTCAATAAGGAGGTCCAAGGTATACAGTAAACGTGAAGTGAAGCATCGGAATCTAAAACTGGACTCATAGGAGAGGTTCAAATCATAGAAAGTAAGAGTGTCAGTCCTCTTGTACTTAAGTCGGCATTGTGACTTTTGTATTAAATTCGGATGCAATTACAGTGTTTTATCGTCAATAAGAAGGTCCAAGGGATACAGTAAACCTGAAGTGAAGCATCGGAATCTAAAACTGGACTCACAGGAGAGGTTCAAATCATAGAATGTTAGAGTGTCAGTCCTCTTGCACTTAAAACGGAACTGTTCCTTTTGTATTAAATTCGGATGCAATTTCTGTGTTTCATCGTCAATAAGAAGGTCCAAGGGATACAGTAAACTTGAAGTGAAGCATCGGAATCTAAAACTGGACTCAAAGGAGAGATTCAAATCATAGAAAGTTAGAGTGTCAGTCCTCTTGTACCTAAGTCGGCATTTTGCCTTTTGTATTAAATTGGGATGCAATGTCTGTGTTTCATCGTCAATACGAAGGTCCAAGGGATTCAGTAAACCTGAAGTGAGGCATCGGAATCTAAAACTGGACTCACAGGAGAGGTTCAAATCGTAGAAAGTTAGAGTGTCAGTCCTCTTGTACTTAAGTCGGCATTGTGATTTTTGTATTAAATTGGGATGCAATTTCTGTGTTTCATCGTCAATAAGAAGATCCAAAGGATACAGTAAACCTGAAGTGAAGCATCGGAATCTGAAAGTGGACTCACAGGAGTGGTTCATATCACAGAAAGTTAGAGTGTCAGTCCTCTTGTACTTAAGTCGGCAATGTGCCTTTTGTATTAAATTCGGATGCAATTTCTGTGTTTCATCGTCAATAAGAAGGTCCAAGGGATACAGTAAACCTGAAGTGAAGCATCGGAATCTAAAACTGGACTCACAGGAGAGATTCAAATCATAGAAAGTTAGAGTGTCAGTCCTCTTGTACTTAAGTCGGCATTGTGCATTTTGTATTAAATTGGGATGCAATTTCTGTGTTTCATCGTCAATAAGAACGTCCAAGGGATACAGTAAACCTGAAGTGAAGCATCGGAAACTAAAACTGGATTCACAGGAGATATTCAAATCATAGGAAATTGGAGTGTCAGTCCTCTTGTACTTGAGACGGCATTGTGCATTTTGAATTTAATTCCGATGCAATTTCTGTGCTTCATCGTCAATAAGAATGTCCAAGGTATACAGTAAACCTGAAGTGAAGCACCGGATTTTAAAACTGGACTCACAGGAGAGGTTCAAATCATAGAAAGTTAGAGTGTCAGTCCTCTTGTACTTAAGTCGGCATTGTGCCTTTTGTATTAAATTTGGATGCAATTTCTATGTTTTATCGTCAATATGAAGGTCCAAGGGATACAGTAAACCTCAAGTGAAGCATCGGAATCTAAAACTGGACTCACAGGAGAGGTTCAAATCATAGAAAGTTACAGTGTCAGTCCTCTTGTACTTAAGTCGGCATAGTGCCTTTTGTATTAAATTCGGATGCAAATTTCTGTCTTTCATCGTCAATAAGAAGGCCCAAGGGATACAGTAAATCTGAAGTGAAGAATCGGAATCTAAAACTGAACTCACAGGAGAGGTTCAAATCATAGATCGTTAGAGTGTCAGTCCTCTTGCACTTACGTCGGCATTGTGCCTTTTGTATTAAATTCGGATGCAATTTCTGTGTTTCATCGTCAATAAGAAGGTCCAAGTAATACAGTAAACCCGAAGTGAAGCATCGGAATCTAAAACTGGACTCACAGTAGAGATTCAAATCATAGAAAGTTAGAGTGTCAGTCCTCTTGTACTTAAGTCGGCATTGTGCCTTTTGTATTAAATTGGGATGCAATTTCTGTGTTTCATCGTCAATAAGAAGGTCCAAGAGATACAGTAAACTTGAAGTGAAGCATCGGAATCTAAAACTAGACGCACAGGAGAGGTTCAAATCGTAGAAAGTTAGAGTGTCAGTCCTCTTGTACTTAAGTAGGCATTGTGCCTTTTGTATTAAATTCGGATGCAATTTCTGTGTTTCATCGTCAATAAGAAGGTCCAAAGGATACAGTCAACCTGAAGTGAGGCATCGGAATCTAAAACTGGACTCCTAGGAGAGGTTCAAATCATAGAAAGTTAGAGTGTCAGTCCACTTGTACTTAAGTCGGCATTGTGCCTTTTGAATTTAATTCCGATGCAATTTCTGTGTTTCGTCGTCAATAAGAAGGTCCAAGGGATACAGTAAACCTGAAGTGAAGCATCGGAATCTAAAACTGATCTCACAGGAGAGGTTCAATTCATAGAATGTTAGAGTGTTAGTCCTCTCATACTTAAGTCGGCATTGTGCCTTTTGAATTTAATACCGACGCAATTTCTGTGCTTCATCGTCAATAAGAAGGTCCAAGGTATACAGTAAACCTGACGTGAATCATCGGAATCTAAAACTGGACTCACAGGAGAGGTTCAAATCATAGAAAGTTAGAGTGTCAGTCCTCATGTACTTAAGTCGGCATTGTGCCTTTTGTATTAAATTCCGATGCAATTTCAGTGTTTCATCGTCTATAAGAAGGCCCAAGGGATACAGTAAACCTGAAGTGAAGCATTTTGTACTTTTGTATTAAATTGGGAGGCAATTTCTGTGTTTCATCGGCAATAAGAAGGTGCAAGGGATACAGTAAACCTGAAGTGATGCATCGGAATCTAAAATTGGACTCACCGGAGAGGCTCAAATCATGGAAAGTTAGAGTGTCAGTCGTCTTGTACTTAAGTCGGCATTGTGCCTTTGTATTAAATTCAGATGCAATTTCTCAGTTTCATCGTCAGTAAGAAGGTCCAAAGGATACTGTAAACCTGAAGTGAAGCATCGGAATCTAAAACTGGACTCACAGAAGAGGTTCAAATCATAGAAAGTTAGAGTGTCAGTCCTCTTGTACTTAAGTCGGCATTGTGATTTTGGTATTAAATTGGGATGCAATTTCTGTGTTTCATCGTCAACAAGAAGATCCAAAGGAGACAGTAAACCTGAAGTGAAGCATCGGAATCTGAAAATGGACTCACAGGAGTGGTTCATATCATAGAAAGTTAGAGTGTCAGTCCTCTCGTACTTAAGTCGGCACTGTGCCTTTTGTATTAAATTCGGATGCAATTTCTATGTTTCGTCGTCAATAAGAAGGTCCAAGGCATACAGTAAACCTGAAGTGAAGCATCCGAATCTAAAACTGGACTCACAGGAGACGTTCAAATCATAGAAAGTTAGTGTGTCAGTCCTCTTGTACTTAAGTCGGCATTGTGCCTTTTGTATTTAATTCCGATGCAATTTCTGTGTTTCATCGTCAATAAGGACGTCCAAGGTATACAGTATACCTGAAGTGAAGCATCGGAATCTAAAACTGGACTCCTAGGAGAGGTTCAAATCATAGAAAGTAAGAGTGTCAGTCCTCTTGTACTTATGTCGGCATTGTGCCTTTTGAATTTAATTCCGATTCAATTTCTTTGTTTCATCGTCAATACGAAGGTCCAAGGGATACAGTAAACCTGAAGTTAAGCACGGAATCTAAAACGGAACTCACAGGAGAGGTTCAAATCATAGAATGCTAGAGTGTCAGTCCTCTCGTACTTAAGTCGGCATTGTGCGTTTTGAGTTTAATTCCGACGCAATTTCTGTGCTTCATCGTCAATAAGAATGTCCACGGTATACAGTAAACCTGAAGTGAAGCACCGGATTTTAAAACTGGATTCACAGGAGAGGTTCAAATCATAGAAAGTTAGAGTGTCAGTCCTCTTGTACTTAAGTCGGCATTGTGCCTTTTGTATTAAATTTGGATGCAATTTCTATGTTTTATCGTCAATATGATGGTCCAAGGGAACAGTAAACCTCAAGTGAAGCATCGGAATCTAAAACTGGACTCACAGGAGAGGTTCTAATCGTAGAAAGTTGGAGTGTCAGTCCTCTTGTACTTAAGCCGGCATTGTGCCTTTTGTATTAAATTCGGATGCAATTTCTGTCTTTCATCTTCAATAAGAAGGTCCAAGGGATACAGTAAACCTGATGTGAGGCATCGGAATCTAAATCTGGACTCACAGGAGAGGTTCAAATCATAGAAGGTTAGAGTGTCTGTCCTCTTGTACTTAAGTGTGCATTGTGCCTTTTGTATTAAATTCGGATGCTATATCTGTCTTTCATCGTCAATAAGAAGGTCCAAGGGATACAGTAAACCTGAAGTGAAGCATCGGATTCTAAAACTGGACTCACAGGAGAGGTTCAAATCATAGAAAGTTAGAGTGTCAGTCCTCTTGTAATTAAGCCGGCATTGTGCCTTTTGTATTTAATTCCGATGCAATTTCTGTGATTCATTGTCAATATGGATGTCCAAGGTATACAGTAAACCTGAAGTGAAGCGTCGGAATCTAAAACTGGACTCCTAGGAGAGGTTCAAATCATAGAAAGTAAGAGTGTCAGTCCTCTTGTACTTAAGTCGGCATTGTGACTTTTGTATTAAATTCGGATGCAATTACTGTGTTTCATCGTCATTAAGAAGGTCCAAGGGATACAGTAAACCTCAAGTGAAGCATCAGAATCTAAAACGGGACTCACAGGAGAGGTTCAAATCATAGAAACTTAGAGTGTCAGTCCTCTTGTGCTTAATTCGGCATTGTGCTTTTGTATTAAATTTGGATGCAATTTCTGTGTTTCATCGTCATTAAGAAGGTCCAAGGGATACAGTAAACCTGATGTGAGGCATTGGAATCTAAATCTGGACTCACAGGAGAGGTTCAAATCATAGAATGTTAGAGTGTCAGTCCTCTTGCACTTAAAACGGAACTGTTCCTTTTGTATTAAATTCGGATGCAATTTCTGTGTTTCATCGTCAATAAGAAGGTCCAAGGGATACAGTGAACTTGAAGTGAAGCATCGGAATCTAAAACTGGACTCAAAGGAGAGATTCAAATCATAGAAAGTTAGAGTGTCAGTCCTCTTGTACCTAAGTCGGCATTTTGCCTTTTGTATTAAATTGGGATGCAATGTCTGTGTTTCATCGTCAATACGAAGGTCCAAGGGATTCAGTAAACCTGAAGTGAAGCATCGGAATCTAAAACTGGACTCACAGGAGAGGTTCAAATCGTAGAAAGTTAGAGTGTCAGTCCTCTTGTACTTAAGTCGGCATTGTGATTTTTGTATTAAATTGGGATGCAATTTCTGTGTTTCATCGTCAATAAGAAGATCCAAAGGATACAGTAAACCTGAAGTGAAGCATCGGAATCTGAAAGTGGACTCACAGGAGTGGTTCATATCATAGAAAGTTAGAGTGTCAGTCCTCTTGTACTTAAGTCGGCATTGTGCCTTTTGTATTAAATTCGGATGCAATTTCTGTGTTTCATCGTCAATAAGAAGGTCCAAGGGATACAGTAAACCTGAAGTGAAGCATCGGAATCTAAAACTGGACTCACAGGAGAGATTCAAATCATAGAAAGTTAGAGTGTCAGTCCTCTTGTACTTAAGTCGGCATTGTGCATTTTGTATTAAATTGGGATGCAATATCTGTGTTTCATCGTCAATAAGAACGTCCAAGGGATACAGTAAACCTGAAGTGAAGCATCGGAATCTAAAACTGGACTCACAGGAGATATTCAAATCATAGGAAATTGGAGTGTCAGTCCTCTTGAACTTGAGACGGCATTGTGCATTTTGAATTTAATTCCGATGCAATTTCTGTGCTTCATCGTCAATAAGAATGTCCAAGGTATACAGTAAACCTGAAGTGAAGCACCGGATTTTAAAACTGGACTCACAGGAGAGGTTCAAATCATAGAAAGTTAGAGTGTCAGTCCTCTTGTACTTAAGTCGGCATTGTGCCTTTTGTATTAAATTTGGATGCAATTTCTATGTTTTATCGTCAATATGATGGTCCAAGGGATACAGTAAACCTCAAGTGAAGCATCGGAATCTAAAACTGGACTCACAGGAGAGGTTCAAATCATAGAAAGTTACAGTGTCAGTCCTCTTGTACTTAAGTCGGCATTGTGCCTTTTGTATTAAATTCGAATGCAAATTTCTGTCTTTCATCGTCAATAAGAAGGCCCAAGGGATACAGTAAATCTGAAGTGAAGAATCGGAATCTAAAACTGAACTCACAGGAGAGGTTCAAATCATAGATCGTTAGAGTGTCAGTCCTCTTGCACTTACGTCGGCATTGTGCCTTTTGTATTAAATTCGGATGCAATTTCTGTGTTTCATCGTCAATAAGAAGGTCCAAGTAATACAGTAAACCTGAAGTGAAGCATCGGAATCTAAATTTGGACTCACAGTAGAGATTCAAATCATAGAAAGTTAGAGTGTCAGTCCTCTTGTACTTAAGTCGGCATTGTGCCTTTTGTATTAAATTGGGATGCAATTTCTGTGTTTCATCGTCAATAAGAAGGTCCAAGAGATACAGTAAACTTGAAGTGAAGCATCGGAATCTAAAACTAGACGCACAGGAGAGGTTCAAATCGTAGAAAGTTAGAGTGCCAGTCCTCTAGTACTTAAGTAGGCATTGTGCCTTTTGTATTAAATTCGGATGCAATTTCTGTGTTTCATCGTCAATAAGAAGGTCCAAAGGATACAGTCAACCTGAAGTGAGGCATCGGAATCTAAAACTGGACTCCTAGGAGAGGTTCAAATCATAGAAAGTTAGAGTGTCAGTCCACTTGTACTTAAGTCGGCATTGTGCCTTTTGAATTTAATTCCGATGCAATTTCTGTGTTTCGTCGTCAATAAGAAGGTCCAAGGGATACAGTAAACCTGAAGTGAAGCATCGGAATCTAAAACTGATCTCACAGGAGAGGTTCAAATCATAGAATGTTAGAGTGTTAGTCCTCTCATACTTAAGTCGGCATTGTGCCTTTTGAATTTAATACCGACGCAATTTCTGTGCTTCATCGTCAATAAGAAGGTCCAAGGTATACAGTAAACCTGAAGTGAATCATCGGAATCTAAAACTGGACTCACAGGAGAGGTTCAAATCATAGAAAGTTAGAGTGTCAGTCCTCATGTACTTAAGTCGGCATTGTGCCTTTTGTATTAAATTCCGATGCAATTTCAGTGTTTCATCGTCTATAAGAAGGCCCAAGGGATACAGTAAACCTGAAGTGAAGCATTTTGTACTTTTGTATTAAATTGGGAGGCAATTTCTGTGTTTCATCGGCAATAAGAAGGTGCAAGGGATACAGTAAACCTGAAGTGAAGCATCGGAATCTAAAATTGGACTCACCGGAGAGGCTCAAATCATGGAAAGTTAGAGTGTCAGTCGTCTTGTACTTAAGTCGGCATTGTGCCTTTGTATTAAATTCAGATGCAATTTCTCAGTTTCATCGTCAATAAGAAGGTCCAAAGGATACTGTAAACCTGAAGTGAAGCATCGGAATCTAAAACTGGACTCACAGGAGAGGTTCAAATCATAGAAAGTTAGAGTGTCAGTCCTCTTGTACTTAAGTCGGCATTGTGATTTTGGTATTAAATTGGGATGCAATTTCTGTGTTTCATCGTCAACACGAAGATCCAAAGGATACAGTAAACCTGAAGTGAAGCATCGGAATCTGAAAGTGGACTCACAGGAGTGGTTCATATCATAGAAAGTTAGAGTGTCAGTCCTCTTGTACTTAAGTCGGCACTGTGCCTTTTGTATTAAATTCGGATGCAATTTCTATGTTTCGTCGTCAATAAGAAGGTCCAAGGGATACAGTATACCTGAAGTGAAGCATCGGAATCTAAAACTGGACTCCTAGGAGAGGTTCAAATCATAGAAAGTAAGAGTGTCAGTCCTCTTGTACTTATGTCGGCATTGTGCCTTTTGAATTTAATTCCGATTCAATTTCTTTGTTTCATCGTCAATACGAAGGTCCAAGGGATACAGTAAACCTGAAGTTAAGCACGGAATCTAAAACGGAACTCACAGGAGAGGTTCAAATCATAGAATGCTAGAGTGTCAGTCCTCTCGTACTTAAGTCGGCATTGTGCGTTTTGAGTTTAATTCCGACGCAATTTCTGTGCTTCATCGTCAATAAGAATGTCCACGGTATACAGTAAACCTGAAGTGAAGCACCGGATTTTAAAACTGGATTCACAGGAGAGGTTCAAATCATAGAAAGTTAGAGTGTCAGTCCTCTTGTACTTAAGTCGGCATTGTGCCTTTTGTATTAAATTTGGATGCAATTTCTATGTTTTATCGTCAATATGATGGTCCAAGGGAACAGTAAACCTCAAGTGAAGAATCGGAATCTAAAACTGGACTCACAGGAGAGGTTCTAATCGTAGAAAGTTGGAGTGTCAGTCCTCTTGTACTTAAGCCGGCATTGTGCCTTTTGTATTAAATTCGGATGCAATTTCTGTCTTTCATCTTCAATACGAAGGTCCAAGGGATACAGTAAACCTGATGTGAGGCATCGGAATCTAAATCTGGACTCACAGGAGAGGTTCAAATCATAGAAGGTTAGAGTGTCTGTCCTCTTGTACTTAAGTGTGCATTGTGCCTTTTGTATTAAATTCGGATGCTATATCTGTCTTTCATCGTCAATAAGAAGGTCCAAGGGATACAGTAAACCTGAAGTGAAGCATCGGATTCTAAAACTGGACTCACAGGAGAGGTTCAAATCATAGAAAGTTAGAGTGTCAGTCCTCTTGTAATTAAGCCGGCATTGTGCCTTTTGTATTTAATTCCGATGCAATTTCTGTGATTCATTGTCAATATGGATGTCCAAGGTATACAGTAAACCTGAAGTGAAGCGTCGGAATCTAAAACTGGACTCCTAGGAGAGGTTCAAATCATAGAAAGTAAGAGTGTCAGTCCTCTTGTACTTAAGTCGGCATTGTGACTTTCGTATTAAATTCGGATGCAATTACTGTGTTTCATCGTCATTAAGAAGGTCCAAGGGATACAGTAAACCTCAAGTGAAGCATCAGAATCTAAAACTGGACTCACAGGAGAGGTTCAAATCATAGAAACTTAGAGTGTCAGTCCTCTTGTGCTTAATTCGGCATTGTGCTTTTGTATTACATTCGGATGCAATTACTGTGTTTCATCGTCAATAGGAATGTCCAAGGTATACAGTAAACCTGAAGTGAAGCATCGGAAACTAAAACTGGACTCACTGGAGACGTTCAAATCATAGAAAGTTAGAGAGTCAGTGCTCTTGTACTTAAGTTGGAATTGTGCCTTTTGTATTTAATTCCGATGCAATTTCTTTGTTTCCTCGTCAATAAGGAGGTCCAAGGTATACAGTAAACGTGAAGTGAAGCATCGGAATCTAAAACTGGACTCATAGGAGAGGTTCAAATCATAGAAAGTAAGAGTGTCAGTCCTCTTGTACTTAAGTCGGCATTGTGACTTTTGTATTAAATTCGGATGCAATTACAGTGTTTTATCGTCAATAAGAAGGTCCAAGGGATACAGTAAACCTGAAGTGAAGCATCGGAATCTAAAACTGGACTCACAGGAGAGGTTCAAATCATAGAATGTTAGAGTGTCAGTCCTCTTGCACTTAAAACGGAACTGTTCCTTTTGTATTAAATTCGGATGCAATTTCTGTGTTTCATCGTCAATAAGAAGGTCCATGGGATACAGTAAACTTGAAGTGAAGCATCGGAATCTAAAACTGGACTCAAAGGAGAGATTCAAATCATAGAAAGTTAGAGTGTCAGTCCTCTTGTACCTAAGTCGGCATTTTGCCTTTTGTATTAAATTGGGATGCAATGTCTGTGTTTCATCGTCAATACGAAGGTCCAAGGGATTCAGTAAACCTGAAGTGAAGCATCGGAATCTAAAACTGGACTCACAGGAGAGGTTCAAATCGTAGAAAGTTAGAGTGTCAGTCCTCTTGTACTTAAGTCGGCATTGTGATTTTTGTATTAAATTGGGATGCAATTTCTGTGTTTCATCGTCAATAAGAAGATCCAAAGGATACAGTAAACCTGAAGTGAAGCATCGGAATCTGAAAGTGGACTCACAGGAGTGGTTCATATCATAGAAAGTTAGAGTGTCAGTCCTCTTGTACTTAAGTCGGCATTGTGCCTTTTGTATTAAATTCGGATGCAATTTCTGTGTTTCATCGTCAATCAGAAGGTCCAAGGGATACAGTAAACCTGAAGTGAAGCATCGGAATCTAAAACTGGACTCACAGGAGAGATTCAAATCATAGAAAGTTAGAGTGTCAGTCCTCTTGTACTTAAGTCGGCATTGTGCATTTTGTATTAAATTGGGATGCAATATCTGTGTTTCATCGTCAATAAGAACGTCCAAGGGATACAGTAAACCTGAAGTGAAGCATCGGAATCTAAAACTGGACTCACAGGAGATATTCAAATCATAGGAAATTGGAGTGTCAGTCCTCTTGAACTTGAGACGGCATTGTGCATTTTGAATTTAATTCCGATGCAATTTCTGTGCTTCATCGTCAATAAGAATGTCCAAGGTATACAGTAAACCTGAAGTGAAGCACCGGATTTTAAAACTGGACTCACAGGAGAGGTTCAAATCATAGAAAGTTAGAGTGTCAGTCCTCTTGTACTTAAGTCGGCATTGTGCCTTTTGTATTAAATTTGGATGCAATTTCTATGTTTTATCGTCAATATGATGGTCCAAGGGATACAGTAAACCTCAAGTGAAGCATCGGAATCTAAAACTGGACTCACAGGAGAGGTTCAAATCATAGAAAGTTACAGTGTCAGTCCTCTTGTACTTAAGTCGGCATTGTGCCTTTTGTATTAAATTCGAATGCAAATTTCTGTCTTTCATCGTCAATAAGAAGGCCCAAGGGATACAGTAAATCTGAAGTGAAGAATCGGAATCTAAAACTGAACTCACAGGAGAGGTTCAAATCATAGATCGTTAGAGTGTCAGTCCTCTTGCACTTACGTCGGCATTGTGCCTTTTGTATTAAATTCGGATGCAATTTCTGTGTTTCATCGTCAATAAGAAGGTCCAAGTAATACAGTAAACCTGAAGTGAAGCATCGGAATCTAAATTTGGACTCACAGTAGAGATTCAAATCATAGAAAGTTAGAGTGTCAGTCCTCTTGTACTTAAGTCGGCATTGTGCCTTTTGTATTAAATTGGGATGCAATTTCTGTGTTTCATCGTCAATAAGAAGGTCCAAGAGATACAGTAAACTTGAAGTGAAGCATCGGAATCTAAAACTAGACGCACAGGAGAGGTTCAGATCGTAGAAAGTTAGAGTGCCAGTCCTCTTGTACTTAAGTAGGCATTGTGCCTTTTGTATTAAATTCGGATGCAATTTCTGTGTTTCATCGTCAATAAGAAGGTCCAAAGGATACAGTCAACCTGAAGTGAGGCATCGGAATCTAAAACTGGACTCCTAGGAGAGGTTCAAATCATAGAAAGTTAGAGTGTCAGTCCACTTGTACTTAAGTCGGCATTGTGCCTTTTGAATTTAATTCCGATGCAATTTCTGTGTTTCGTCGTCAATAAGAAGGTCCAAGGGATACAGTAAACCTGAAGTGAAGCATCGGAATCTAAAACTGATCTCACAGGAGAGGTTCAAATCATAGAATGTTAGAGTGTTAGTCCTCTCATACTAAAGTCGGCATTGTGCCTTTTGAATTTAATACCGACGCAATTTCTGTGCTTCATCGTCAATAAGAAGGTCCAAGGTATACAGTAAACCTGAAGTGAATCATCGGAATCTAAAACTGGACTCACAGGAGAGGTTCAAATCATAGAAAGTTAGAGTGTCAGTCCTCATGTACTTAAGTCGGCATTGTGCCTTTTGTATTAAATTCCGATGCAATTTCAGTGTTTCATCGTCTATAAGAAGGCCCAAGGGATACAGTAAACCTGAAGTGAAGCATTTTGTACTTTTGTATTAAATTGGGAGGCAATTTCTGTGTTTCATCGGCAATAAGAAGGTGCAAGGGATACAGTAAACCTGAAGTGAAGCATCGGAATCTAAAATTGGACTCACCGGAGAGGCTCAAATCATGGAAAGTTAGAGTGTCAGTCGTCTTGTACTTAAGTCGGCATTGTGCCTTTGTATTAAATTCAGATGCAATTTCTCAGTTTCATCGTCAATAAGAAGGTCCAAAGGATACTGTAAACCTGTAGTGAAGCATCGGAATCTAAAACTGGACTCACAGGAGAGGTTCAAATCATAGAAAGTTAGAGTGTCAGTCCTCTTGTACTTAAGTCGGCATTGTGATTTTGGTATTAAATCGGGATGCAATTTCTGTGTTTCATCGTCAACACGAAGATCCAAAGGATACAGTAAACCTGAAGTGAAGCATCGGAATCTGAAAGTGGACTCACAGGAGTGGTTCATATCATAGAAAGTTAGAGTGTCAGTCCTCTTGTACTTAAGTCGGCACTGTGCCTTTTGTATTAAATTCGGATGCAATTTCTATGTTTCGTCGTCAATAAGAAGGTCCAAGGCATACAGTAAACCTGAAGTGAAGCATCCGAATCTAAAACTGGACTCACAGGAGACGTTCAAATCATAGAAAGTTAGTGTGTCAGTCCTCTTGTACTTAAGTCGGCATTGTGCCTTTTGTATTTAATTCCGATGCAATTTCTGTGTTTCATCGTCAATAAGGACGTCCAAGGTATACAGTATACCTGAAGTGAAGCATCGGAATCTAAAACTGGACTCCTAGGAGAGGTTCAAATCATAGAAAGTAAGAGTGTCAGTCCTCTTGTACTTATGTCGGCATTGTGCCTTTTGAATTTAATTCCGATTCAATTTCTTTGTTTCATCGTCAATACGAAGGTCCAAGGGATACAGTAAACCTGAAGTTAAGCACGGAATCTAAAACGGAACTCACAGGAGAGGTTCAAATCATAGAATGCTAGAGTGTCAGTCCTCTCGTACTTAAGTCGACATTGTGCGTTTTGAGTTTAATTCCGACGCAATTTCTGTGCTTCATCGTCAATAAGAATGTCCACGGTATACAGTAAACCTGAAGTGAAGCAGCGGATTTTAAAACTGGATTCACAGGAGAGGTTCAAATCATATAAAGTTAGAGTGTCAGTCCTCTTGTACTTAAGTCGGCATTGTGCCTTTTGTATTAAATTTGGATGCAATTTCTATGTTTTATCGTCAATATGATGGTCCAAGGGAACAGTAAACCTCAAGTGAAGCATCGGAATCTAAAACTGGACTCACAGGAGAGGTTCTAATCGTAGAAAGTTGGAGTGACAGTCCTCTTGTACTTAAGCCGGCATTGTGCCTTTTGTATTAAATTCGGATGCAATTTCTGTCTTTCATCTTCAATAAGAAGGTCCAAGGGATACAGTAAACCTGAGGTGAAGCATCGGAATCTAAAACTGGACTCACAGGAGAGATTCAAATCATAGAAAGTTAGTGTGTCAGTCCTCTTGCACTTAAGTCGGCATTGTGCCTTTTGTATTAAATTCGGATGCAATTTCTGTGTTTCATCGTCAATAAGAAGGTCCAAGGGATACAGTAAACCTGAAGTGAAGCATCGGAATCTAAAACTGGACTCACAGGAGAGTTTCAAATCATAGAAAGTTAGAGTGTCAGTCCTCTTGTACTTAAGTCGGCATTGTGCCTTTTGTATTAAATTCGGATGCAAATTTCTGTCTTTCATCGTCAATAAGATGGTCCAAGGGATACAGTAAACCTGAAGTGAAGCATCGGAATCTAAAACTGGACTCACAGTAGAGATTCAAATCATAGAATGTTAGAGTGTTAGTCCTCTCATACTTAAGTCGGCATTGTGCCTTTTGTATTACATTCGGATGCAATATGTGTCTTTCATCGTCAATAAGAAGGTCCAAGGGATACAGTAAACCTGAAGCGAAGCATCGGAATCTAAAACTGGACTCACAGGAGATGTTCAAATCATAGAAAATTGGTCCTTCAGTCCTCTTGTACTTAATTCGGCATTGTACTTTTGTATTAAATTCGGTTGCAATTACTGTGATTCATCGTCAATAAGAAGGTCCAAGGTATACAGTAATCTTGAAGTGAAGCATCGGAATCTAAAACTGGACGCACAGGAGAGGTTCAAATAGTAGAAAGATAGAGTGTCAGTCCTCTTGTACTTAAGTCGGCATTGTGCCTTTTGTATTAAATTCGGATGCAATTTCTGTGTTTCATCGTCAATAAGAAGGTCCAAAGGATACAGTCAACCTGAAGTGAGGCATCGGAATCTAAAGCTGGACTCCTAGGAGAGGTTCAAATCATAGAAAGTTAGAGTGTCAGTCCACTTGTACTTAAGTCGGCATTGTGCCTTTTGAATTTAATTCCCATGCAATTTCTGTGTTTCATCGTCAATATGAAGGTCCAAGGAATACAGTAAACCTGAAATGAATCATCGGAATCTAAAGCTGGACTCACAGGAGAGGTTCAAATCATAGAAAGTTAGTGTGTCAGTCCTGTTGTACTTAAGTCGGCATTGTGCCTTTTGAATTTAATTCCGATGCAATTTCTGTGTTTCGTCGTCAATAAGAAGGTCAAAGAGATACAGTAAACCTGAAGTGAAGCATCGGAATCTAAAACTGATCTCACAGGAGAGGTTCAAATCATAGAATGTTAGAGTGTTAGTCCTCTCATACTTAAGTCGGCATTGTGCCTTTTGAATTTAATTCCGACGCAATATCTGTGCTTCATCGTCAATAAGAAGGTCCAAGGTATACAGTAAACCTGAAGTGAAGCATCGGCATCTAAAACTGGACTCACAGGAGAGGTTCAAATCATAGAAAGTTAGAGTGTCAGTCCTCATGTACTTAAGTCGGCATTGTGCCTTTTGTATTAAATTCGGATGCAATTTCAGTGTTTCATCGTCAATAAGAAGGCCCAAGGGATACAGTAAACCTGAAGTGAAGCATTTGGTACTATTGTATTAAATTGGGATGCAATTTCTGTGTTTCATCGGCAATAAGAAGGTGCAAGGGATACAGTAAACCGGAAGTGAAGCATCGGAATCTAAAATTGGACTCACCGGAGAGGCTCAAATCATGGAAAGTGAGAGTGTCAGTTGTCTTGTACTTAAGTCGGCATTGTGCCTTTGTATTAAATTCGGATGCAATTTCTCAGTTTCATCGTCAATAAGAAGGTCCAAAGGATACTGTAAACCTGAAGTGAAGCATCGGAATCTAAAACTGGACTCACAGGAGTGGTTCAAATCATAGAAAGTTAGAGTGTCAATCCTCTTGTACTTAAGTCGGCATTGTGCCTTTTGTATTAAATTCGGATGCAATTTCTGTGTTTTATCGTCAATAAGAAGGTCCAAGGGATACAGTAAACCTGATGTGAGGCATCGGAATCTAAATCTGGACTCACAGGAGAGGTTCAAATCATAGAAGGTTAGAGTGTCTGTCCTCTTGTACTTAAGTGTGCATAGTGCCTTTTGTATTAAATTCGGATGCAATATCTGTCTTTCATCGTCAATAAGAAGGTCCAAGGGATACAGTAAACCTGAAATGAAGCATCGGATTCTAAAACTGGACTCACAGGAGAGGTTCAAATCATAGAAAGTTAGAATGTCAGTCCTCTCATACTTAAGTCGGCATTGTGCCTCTTGAATTTAATTCCGACGAAATTTCTGTGCTTCATCGTCAATTAGAAGGTCCAAGGTATACAGTAAACCTGAAGTGAAGCATCGCAATCTAAAACTGGACTCACAGGAGAGGTTCAAATCATAGAAGGTTAGAGTGTCTGTCCTCTTGTACTTAAGTGTGCATTGTGCCTTTTGTATTACATTCGGATGCAATATGTGTCTTTCATCGTCAATAAGAAGGTCCAAGGGATACAGTAAACCTGAGGCGAAGCATCGGAATCTAAAACTGGACTCACAGGAGATGTTCAAATCATAGAAAATTGGTCCTTCAGACCTCTTGTACTTAATTCGGCATTGTACTTTTGTATTAAATTCGGTTGCAATTACTGTGATTCATCGTCAATAAGAAGGTCCAAGGTATACAGTAAACTTGAAGTGAAGCATCGGAATCTAAAACTGGACGCACAGGAGAGGTTCAAATCGTAGAAAGATAGAATGTCAGTCCTCTTGTACTTAAGTCGGCATTGTGCCTTATGTTTTAAATTCGGATGCAATTTCTGTGTTTCATCGTCAATAAGAAGGTCCAAAGGATACAATCAACCTGAAGTGAGGCATCGGAATCTAAAACTGGACTCCTAGGAGAGGTTCAAATCATAGAAAGTTAGAGTGTCAGTCCACTTGTACTTAAGTCGGCATTGTGCCTTTTCAATGTAATTCCCATGCAATTTCTGTGTTTCATCGTCAATATGAAGGTCCAAGGAATACAGTAAAACTGAAATGAATCATCGGAATCTAAAGCTGGACTCACAGGAGAGGTTCAAATCATAGAAAGTTAGTGTGTCAGTCCTGTTGTACTTAAGTCGGCATTGTGCCTTTTGAATTTAATTCTGATGCAATTTCTGTGTTTCGTCGTCAATAAGAAGGTCCAAGGGATACAGTAAACCTGAAGTGAAGCATCGGAATCTAAAACTGATCTCACAGGAGAGGTTCAAATCATGGAATGTTAGAGTGTTAGTCCTCTCATACTTAAGTCGGCATTGTGCCTTTTGAATTTAATTCCGACGCAATTTCTGTGCTTCATCGTCAATAAGAAGGTCCAAGGTATACAGTAAACCTGAAGTGAAGCATCGGAATCTAAAACTGGACTCACAGGAGAGGTTCAAATCATAGAAAGTTAGAGTGTCAGTCCTCATGTACTTAAGTCGGCATTGTGCCTTTTGTATTAAATTCGGATGCAATTACAGTGTTTCATCGTCAATAAGAAGGCCCGAGGGATACAGTAAACATGAAGTGAAGCATTTTGTACTTTTGTATTAAATTGGGATGCAATTTCTCAGTTTCATCTTCAATAAGAAGGTCCAAAGGATACTGTAAACCTGAATTGAAGCATCGGAATCTAAAACTGGATTAACAGGAGTGGTTCAAATCTTAGAAAGTTAGTGTGTCAGTCCTCTTGTACTTAAGTCGGCATTGTGCATTTTGAATTTAATTCAGACGAAATTTCTGTGCTTCATCGTCAATAAGAAGGTCCAACGTATACAGTAAACCTGAAGTGAAGCATCGCAATCTAAAAGTGGAGTCACAGGAGAGGTTCAAATCATAGAAAGTTAGAGTGTCAGTCCTCATGTACTTAAGTCGGCATTGTGCCATTTGTATTAAATTCGGATGCAATTTCTGTGTTTCATCGTCAATAAGGAGGTCCAAGGGATACAGTAAACCTGAAGCGAAGCATCGGAATCTAAAACTGGACTCACAGGAGATATTCAAATCATAGAAAATTGGTCTTTCAGTCCTCTTGTAGTTAATCCGGCAACGTGCTTTTGTAGTAAATTCAGTTGCAATTACTGTGATTCATCGTCAATAAGAAGGTCCTAGGTATACAGTAAACTTGAAGTGAAGCATCAGAATCTAAAACTGGACTCACTGGAAACGTTCAAATCATAGAAAGTTAGAGTGTCAGTCCTCTTGTACTTATGTCGGCATTGTGCCTTTTGTATCTAATGCCGATGCAATATCTGTGTTTCATCGTCAATACGGAGGTCCAAGGTATACAGTAAACCTGAAGTGAAGCATCGGAATCTAAAACTGGACTCACAGGAGAGGTTCATATCATAGAAAGTAAGAGTGTCAGTCCTCTTGTACATAAGTCGGCATTGTGACTTTTGTATTAAATTCGGATGCAATTACTGTGTTTCATCGTCAATAAGAAGCTCCAAGGGATACAGTAAACCTGAAGTGAAGCATCGGAATCTAAAACTTTACTCACAGGAGAAGTTCAAATCATAGAAAGTTAGAGTGTCAGTCCTCTTGTACTTAAGTCGGCATTGTGCCTTTTATATTAAATTCGGATGCAATTTCTGTGTTTCATCGTCAATAAGAAGGTGCAAGGGATACAGTAAACCTGAAGTGAGGCATCAGAATCTAAATCTGGACTCACAGGACAGGTTCAAATCACAGAAAGTTAGAGTGTCAGTCGTCTTGTACTTAAGTGTGCATTGTGCCTTTTGTATTAAATTCGGATGCAATATCTGTCTTTCATCGTCAATAAGAAGGTTCATGGGATACAGTAAACCTGAAGTGAAGCATCGGATTCTAAAAGTGGACTCACAGGAGAGGTTCAAATCATAGAAAGTTAGAGTGTCAGTCCTCTTGCACTTAAATCGGCATTGTGCCTTTTGTATTATATTCTGATGCAATTTCTGTGTTTCATCGTCAATAAGAAGGTCAAAGGGATACAGTAAACCTGAAGTGAGGCATCGGAATCTGAAACTGGACTAGTGTTTCATCGTCAATAAGAAGGCCCAAGGGATACAGTAAACATGAAGTGAAGCATTTTGTACTTTTGTATTAAATTCGGATGCAATTTCTCAGTTTCATCGTAAATAAGAAGGTCCAAAGGATACTGTAAACCTGAAGTGAAGCATCGGAATCTAAAACTGGACTCACAGGAGTGGTTCAAATCATAGAAAGTTAGAGTGTCAGTCCTCTTGTACTTAAGTCGGCATTGTGCCTTTTGAATTTAATTCAGACGAAATTTCTGTGCTTCATCGTCAATAAGAAGGTCCAAGGTATACAGTAAACCTGAAGTGAAGCATCGCAATCTAAAACTGGACTCACAGGAGAGGTTCAAATCATAGAAAGTTAGAGTGTCAGTCCTCATGTACTTAAGTCGGCATTGTGCCATTTGTATTAAATTCGGATGCAATTTTTGTGTTTCATCGTCAATAAGAAGGTCCAAGGGATACAGTAAACCTGAAGCGAAGCATCGGAATCTAAAACTGGACTCACAGGAGATGTTCAAAACATAGAAAATTGGTCTTTCAGTCCTCTTGTACTTAATTCGGCATTGTGCTTTTGTATTAAATTCGGTTGCAATTACTGTGATTCATCGTCAATAAGAAGGTCCTAGGTATACAGTAAACTTGAAGTGAAGCATCGGAATGTAAAACTGGACTCACTGGAGACGTTCAAATCATAGAAAGTAAGAGTGTCAGACCTCTTGTACTTATGTCGGCATTGTGCCTTTTGTATCTAATGCCGATGCAATATCTGTGTTTCATCGTCAATAGGGAGGTCCAAGGTATACAGTAAACCTGAAGTGAAGCATCGGAATCTAAAACTGGACTCACAGGAGAGGTTCAAATCATAGAAAGTAAGAGTGTCAGTCCTCTTGTACATAAGTCGGCATTGTGACTTTTGTATTAAATTCGGATGCAATTACTGTGTTTCATCGTCAATAAGAAGCTCCAAGGGATACAGTAAACCTGAAGTGGAGCATCGGAATCTAAAACTTTACTCACAGGAGAAGTTCAAATCATAGAAAGTTAGAGTGTCAGTCCTCTTGTACATAAGTCGGCATTGTGCCTTTTGTATTAAATTCGGATGCAATTTCTGTGTTTCATCGTCAATTAGAAGGTCCAAGGAATACAGTAAACCTGAAGTGAGACATCAGAATCTAAATCTGGACTCACAGGACAGGTTCAAATCATAGAAAGTTAGAGTGTCAGTCGTCTTGTACTTAAGTGTGTATTGTGCCTTTTGTATTAAATTCGGATGCAATATCTGTCTTTCATCGTTAATAAGAAGGTCCAAGGGATACAGTAAACCTGAAGTGAAGCATCGGATTCTAAAAGTGGACTCACAGGAGAGGTTCAAATCATAGAAAGTTTGAGTGTCAGTCCTCTTGCACTTAAATCGGCATTGTGCCTTTTGTACTAAATTCTGATGCAATTTCTGTGTTTCATCGTCAATAAGAAGGTCCAAGGGATACAGTAAACCTGAAGTGAAGCATCGGAATCTGAAACTGGACTCACAGGAGAGATTCAAATCATAGAAAGTTAGAGTGTCAGTCCTCTTGTACTTAAGACGGCATTGTGCTTTTTGTATTAAATTGGGACGCAATTTCTGTGCTTCATCGTCAATAAGAAGGTCCAAGGGATACAGTAAACCTGAAGTGAAGCATCGGATTCTAAAAGTGGACTCACAGGAGAGGTTCAAATCATAGAAAGTTAGAGTGTCAGTCCTCTTGCACTTAAATCGGCATTGTGCCTTTTGTATTAAATTCGGATGCAATTTCTGTGTTTCATCGTCAATTAGAAGGTCCAAGGAATACAGTAAACCTGAAGTGAGGCATCAGAATCTAAATCTGGACTCACAGGACAGGTTCAAATCATAGAAAGTTAGAGTGTCAGTCGTCTTGTACTTAAGTGTGTATTGTGCCTTTTGTATTAAATTCGGATGCAATATCTGTCTTTCATCGTTAATAAGAAGGTCCAAGGGATACAGTAAACCTGAAGTGAAGCATCGGATTCTAAAAGTGGACTCACAGGAGAGGTTCAAATCATAGAAAGTTAGAGTGTCAGTCCTCTTGCACTTAAATCGGCATTGTGCCTTTTGTATTAAATTCTGATGCAATTTCTGTGTTTCATCGTCAATAAGAAGGTCCAAGGGATACAGTAAACCTGAAGTGAAGCATCGGAATCTGAAACTGGACTCACAGGAGAGATTCAAATCATAGAAAGTTAGAGTGTCAGTCCCCTTGTACTTAAGACGGCATTGTGCCTTTTGTATTAAATTGGGACGCAATTTCTGTGCTTCATCGTCAATAAGAAGGTCCAAGGGATACAGTAAACCTGAAGTGAAGCATCGGATTCTAAAAGTGGACTCACAGCAGAGGTTCAAATCGTAGAAAGTTAGAGTGTCAGTCCATTTGTACTTAAGACGGCATTGGGCCTTTTGTATTAAATTCGGATGCAATTTCTGTGTTTCATCGTCAATAAGAAGGTCCAAGGTATACAGTAAACCTGAAGTGAAGCATCGGAGTCTAAAACTGAACTCACAGGAGAAGTTCGAATCAATGAAAGTTAGAGTGTCAGTCCTCTTGTACTTAAGTCGGCATTGTGCCTTTTGTATTTAATTCCGATGCAATTTCTGTGTTTCATCGTCAATAAGGAGGTCCAAGGTATACAGTAAACCTGAAGTGAAGCATCGGAATCTAAAACTGGACCCCTAGGAGAGGTTCAAATCATGGAAAGTAAGAGTGTCAGTCCTCTTGTACTTAAGTCGGCATTATGACTTTTGTATTAAATTCGGATGCAATTACTGTGTATCATCGTCAATAAGAAGGTCCAAGGTAAACAGTAAACCTCAAGTGAAGCATCGGAATCTAAAACTGGACTCACAGGAGAGGTTCAAATCAGAGAAAGTTAGAGTGTCAGTCTTCTTGTACTTAAGTCGGCATTGTGCCTTTTGAATTTAATTCGATGCAATTTCTGTGTTTCATCGTCAACAAGAAGGTCCAAGGTATACAGTAAACCTGAAGTAAAGCATCGGAATCTAAAACTGGACTCACAGGGGAGGTTCAAATCATAGAAAGTTAGAGTGTCAGTCCACTTTTACTTAATTCGGCATTGTGCCTTTTGTATTAAATTCGGATGCAATTACTATGTTTCATCGTCAATAAGACGGTCCAAGGTATACAGTAAAACAGAGCTGAAGCATCGCAATCTAAAACTGGGCTCACAGGAGATTTTCAAATAATAGAAAGTTAGAGTGTCAGTCCTCATGTACTTAAGTCGGCATTGTGCCTTTTGTATTAAATTCGGATGCAATTTCTGTGTTTCAACGTCTATAAGAAAGTGCTAGGGATACAGTAAACCTGAAGTGAAGCATCGGAATCTAAAACTGGACTCACAGGAGATGTTCAAATCGTAGAAAGAGTGACAGTCCTCTTGTACTTAAGTCGGCATTGTGATTTTTGTATGTAATTCCAAAGCAATATCTGTGTTTCATCGTCAATAAGGAGGTCCAAGGAATACAGTAAACCTGAAGTGAAGCATCGGAATCTAAAACTGGACTACTAGCACAGGTTCAAATCATAGAAAGTAAGAGTGTCAGTCCTTTTGTACTTCAGTCGGCATTGTGACTTTTGTATTAAATTCGGATGCAATTACTGTGTTTCATCAACAATAAGAAGGTCCAAGGGATACAGTAAACCTGAAGTGAAGCATCGGAATCTAAAACTGGACTCGCAGCAGAGGATCAAATCATAGAAAGTTAGAGTGTCAGTCGTCTCGTACTGAAGTCGGCATTGTGCCTTTTGAATTTAATTCCGACGCAGTTTCTGTGCTTCATCGTCAATAAAAAAGTTCAAGGTATACAGTACACCTGAAGTGAATCATCGGAATCTAAAACTGTACTCACAGGAGAGGTTCAAATCATAGAAAGTTAGAGTGTCAGTCCACATTTACTTAATTCGGCATTGTGCCTTTTGTATTAAATTCGGATGCAATTACTATGTTTCATCGTCAATAAGAATGTCCAAGGTATACAGTAAATCTTTGCTGAAGCATCGGAATCTGAAACTGGACTCACAGGAGAGGTTCAAATAATAGAAAGTTAGAGTGTCAGTCCTCTTGCACTTAAATCGGCATAGTGCCTTTTGAATTAAATTCTGATGCAATTTCTGTGTTTCATCGTCAATAAGAAGGTCCAAGGGATACTGTAAACCTGAAGTGAAGCATCGGAATCACAAATTGGACTCACAGGAGAGATTCAAATCATAGAAAGTTAGAGTGTCAGTCCTCTTGTACTTAAGTCGGCATTGTGAATTTTGTATTAAATTGGGATGCAATTTCTGTGCTTCATTGTCAATAAGTTGGTCCAAGGGATACATTAACCTGAAGTGAAGCATCGGAATCTAAAACTGTACTCACAGGAGTGGTTCAAATCATAGAAACTTAGAGTGTCAGTCCTCTTGTACTTAAGTCGGCATTGTGCATTTTGTATTAAATTCGGATGCAATTTCTGTGTTTAATCGTCAATAAGAAGGTCCAAAGGATACAGTTAATTTGAAGTGAAGCATCGGAATCAAAAACTGCACTCACAGGAGAGGTTCAAATCATAGAAAGTTAGAGTGTCAGTCCACTTGTACTTAAGTCGGCATTGGGCTTTTTGTATTAAATTCGGATGCAATTTCTGTGTTTCATCGTCAATAAGAAGGTCCAAGGGATACAGTAAACCTGAAGTGAAGCATCGGAATCTAAAACTGGACCCCTAGGAGAGGTTCAAATCATAGACAGTAAGAGTGTCAGTCTCTTGTACTTAAGTCGGCAATATGACTTTTATATAAAATTCGGATGCAATTACTGTGTTTCATCGTCAATAAGAAGGTCCAAGGGATTCAGTAAACCTCAAGTGAAGCATCGGAATCTAAAACTGGACTCACAGGAGAGGTTCAAATCATAGAAAGTTAGAGTGTCAGTCCACTTTTACTTAATTCGGCATTGTGCCTTTTCTATTAAAGTCGGATGCAATTACTATGTTTCATCGTCAATAAGAAGGTCCAAAGGATACAGTAAACCTGAAGTGAAGCATCGGAATCTAAAACTGCACTCACAGGAGAAGTTCAAATCATAGAAAGTTAGAGGGTCAGTCCACTTGTACATAAGTCGGCATTGTGCCTTTTGTATTAAATTCGGATGCAATTTCTGTGTTTCATCGTCAATAAGAAGGTCCAAAGGATACAGTAAACCTGAAGTGAAGCATCGGAATCTAAAACTGCACTCACAGAAGAGGTTCAAATCATAGAAAGTTAGAGTGTCCGTCCACTTGTACTTATGTCGGCATTCTGATTTGGATTAAATTCTGATGCAATTTCTGTGTTTCATCGTCAATAAGAAGGTCCAAGGGATACAGTAAACCTGAAGAGAAGCATCGGAATCTAAAACTGGACTCAAAGGAGAGATTCAAATCATAGAAAGTTAGAGTGTCAGTCCTCTTGTACTTAAGTCGGCATTGTGCCTTTTGTTTTAAATTGGGATGCAATCTCTGTGTTTCATCGTCTATAAGAAGGTCCAAGGGATACAGTAAACCTGAAGTGAAGCATCGGAATTTAAACTGGACTCACAGGAGTGGTTAAAATCAAAGAAAGTTAGAGTGTCAGTCCTCTTGTACTTAAGTCGGCATTGTGCATTTTGTATTAAATTCGGATGCAATTTCTGTGTTTCATCGTCAATAAGAAAGTCCAAAGGATACAGTAAACCTGAAGTGAAGCATCGGAATCTATATCTGCACTCACAGGAGAGGTTCAAATCATAGATAATTAGAGTCTCAGTCCACTTGAACTTAAGTCGGCATTGTGCCTTTTGTATTAAATTCGGATGCAATTTCTGTGTTTCATCGTCAATAAGAAGGTCCAAGCTATACAGTAAACCTGAAGTGAAGCATCGGAGACTAAACCTGGACTCACAGGAGACGTTCAAATCATAGAATGTTAGAGTGTCAGTACTCTTGTACAGAAGTCGGCATTGTGCCTTTTGTATTTAATTCCGATGCAATATCTGTGTTTCATCGTCAATAAGGAGGTCCAAGGTATACAGTAAACCTGAAGTGAAGCATCGGAATCTAAAACTGGACCCCTAGAAGAGGTTCAAATCATAGAAAGTAAGAGTGTCAGTCCTCTAGTACTTAAGTCGGCATTATGACTTTTGTATAAAATTTGGATGCAATTACTGTGTTTCATCGTCAATAAGAATTTTCAAGGGATACAGTAAACCTCAAGTGAAGCATCGGAATCTAAAACTGGACTCACAGGAGAGGTTCAAATCATTGAAACATAGAGTGTCAGTCCACTTTTACTTAATTCGGCATTGTGTCTTTTGTATTAAATTCGGATGCAATTACTATGTTTCATCGTCAATAAGAAGCTCCAAGGTATACAGTAATACTGAGCTGAAGCCTCGGAATCTAGAACTGGACTCACAGGAGAGCTTCAAATAATAGAAAGTTAGAGTGTCAGTCCTCATGTACTTAAGTCGGCATTGTGCCTTTCGTAATAATTTCGGATGCCATTTCTGTGTTTCATCGTCTATCAGAAGGTCCTAGGGATACAGTAAACCTGAAGTGAAGCATCGGAATCTAAAACTGGACTCACAGGAGAGGTTCAGATCATAGAATGTTAGAGTGTCAGTCATCTCGTACTTAAGTCGGCATTGTGATTTTGAATTAAGTTCGGATGCAATTTCTGTGTTTCGTCGTCAATAAGAAGGTCCAAGGGATACAGTAAACCTGAAGTGAAGCATCGGAATCTAAAACTGGACTTCTAGGACAGGTTCAAATCATAGAAAGTAAGAGTGTCAGTCCTTTTGTATATCAGTCGGGATTGTGACTTTTGTATTAAATTCGGATGCAATTACTGTGTTTCATCATCAATAAGAAGGTCCAAGGGATACAGTAATCCTGAAGTGAAGCATCGGAATCTAAAACTGGACTCACAGGAGAGGATCAAATCATAGAAATTTAGAGTGTCAGTCGTCTCGTACTGAAGTCGGCATTGTGCCTTTTGAATTTAATTCCAACGCAGTTTCTGTGCTTCATCGTCAATAAGAAAGTCCAAGGGATACAGTACACGTGAAGTGAAGCATCGGAATTTATAACTGGACCCACAGGAGAGGTTCAAATCATAGAAGGTTAGACTGTCAGTCCACTTTTACTTAATTCCGCATTGTGCCTTTTGTATTAAATTTGGATGCAATTACTATGTTTCATCGTCAATAAGAAGGTACAAGGTGTACAGTAAAACTGAGCTGAAGCATCGGAATCTAAAACTGGACTCACAGGAGAGGTTCAAATAATAGAAAGTTAGAGTGTCAGTCCTCATGTACTTAAGTCGGCATTGTGCATTTTGTATTAAATTCGGGTGCAATTTCTGTGTTTCATCGTCTATAAGAAGGTCCTAGGGATACAGTAAACCTGAAGTGAAGCATCGGAATCTAAAGCTGGACTCACAGGAGAGGTTCAAATCATAGAAAGTTAGAGGTTCAGTCCTCTTGTACTTAAGTCCGCATTTTGCATTTTGAATTTAATTCCGATGCAATTTCTGTGCTTCATCGTCAATAAGAAGGTCCAAGGTATACAGTAAACCTGAAGTGAAGCATCGGAATCTGAAACTGGACTCACAGGAGAGATTCAAATCATAGAAAGTTAGAGTGTCAGTCCTATTGTACTTAAGTCGGCATTGTGCATTTTGTATTAAATTGGGATGCAATTTCTGTGCTTCATCGTCAATAAGTAGGTCCAAGGGATACATTAACCTGAAGTGAAGCATCGGAATCTAAAACTGGACTCACAGGAGTGGTTCAAATCATAGAAACTTAGAGTGTCAGTCCTCTTGTACTTAAGTCGGCATTGTGCATTTTGTATTAAATTCGGATGCAATTTCTGTGTTTAATCGTCAATAAGAAGGTCCAAAGGATACAGTAAACCTGAAGTGAAGCATCGGAATCAAAAACTGCACTCACGTGAGAGGTTCAAATCATAGAAAGTTAGAGTGTCAGTCCACTTGTACTTAAGTCGGCATTGGGCTTTTTGTATTAAATTCGGATGCAATTTCTGTGTTTCATCGTCAATAAGAAGGTCCAAGGGATACAGTAAACCTGAAGTGAAGCATCGGAATCTAAAACTGGACCCCTAGGAGAGTTTCAAATCATAGACAGTAAGAGTGTCAGTCTCTTGTACTTAAGTCGGCAATATGACTTTTGTATAAAATTCGGATGCAATTACTGTGTTTCATCGTCAATAAGAAGGTCCAAGGGATTCAGTAAATCTCAAGTGAAGCATCGGAATCTAAAACTGGACTCACAGGAGAGGTTCAAAGATAGAAAGTTAGATTGTCAGTCCTCTTGTACTTAAGTCGGCATTGTGCCATTTGTATGTAATTCCGATGCAATTTCTGTGCTTCATCGTCAATAAGGAGGTCCACGGTATACAGTAAACCTGAAGTGAAGCATCAGAATCTAAAACTGGACTCCTAGGACAGGTACAAATTATAGAAAGTAAGAGTGTCAGTCCTATTGTACTTCAGTCGGCATTGTGACTTTTGTATTAAATTCGGATGCAATTACTGTGTTTCATCATCAATAAGAAGGTCCAAGGGATACAGTAACCCTGAAGTGAAGCATCGGAATCTAAAACTGGACTCACAGGAGAGGTTCAAATCATAGAAAGTTAGAGTGTCAGTCCACTTTTACTTAATTCGGCATTGTGCCTTTTCTATTAAAGTCGGATGCAATGACTATGTTTCATCGTCAATAAGAAGGTCCAAAGGATACAGTAAACCTGAAGTGAAGCATCGGAATCTAAAACTGCACTCACAGGAGAAGTTCAAATCATAGAAAGTTAGAGGGTCAGTCCACTTGTACTTAAGTCGGCATTGTGCCTTTTGTATTAAATTCGGATGCAATTTCTGTGTTTCATCGTCAATAAGAAGGTCGAAGGGATACAGTAAACCTGAAGTGAAGCATCGGAATCTAAAACTGGACTCAAAGGAGAGATACAAATCATAGAAAGTTAGAGTGTCAGTCCTCTTGTACTTAAGTCGGCATTGTGCCTTTTGTACTAAATTGGGATGCAATTTCTGTGTTTCATCGTCTATAGGAAGGTCCAAGGGATACAGTAAACCTGAAGTGAAGCATCGGAATTTAAACTGGACTCACAGGAGTGGTTAAAATCAAAGAAAGTTAGAGTGTCAGTCCTCTTGTACTTAAGTCGGCATTGTGCATTTTGTATTAAATTCGGATGCAATTTCTGTGTTTCATCGTCAATAAGAAGGTCCAAAGGATACAGTAAAGCTGAAGTGAAGCATCGGAATCTAAAACTGCAATCACAGGAGAGGTTCAAATCATAGATAATTAGAGTCTCAGTCCACTTGAACTTAAGTCGGCATTGTGCCTTTTGTATTAAATTCGGATGCAATTTCTGTGTTTCATCGTCAATAAGAAGGTCCAAGCTATACAGTAAACCTGAAGTGAAGCATCGGAGTCTAAACCTGGACTCACAGGAGACGTTCAAATCATAGAAAGTTAGAGTGTCAGTACTCTTGTACAGAAGTCGGCATTGTGCCTTTTGTATTTAATTCCGATGCAATATCTGTGTTTCATCGTCAATAAGGAGGTCCAAGGTATACAGTAAACCTGAAGTGAAGCATCGGAATCTAAAACTGGACCCCTAGAAGAGGTTCAAATCATAGAAAGTAAGAGTGTCAGTCCTCTAGTACTTAAGTCGGCATTATGACTTTTGTATAAAATTTGGATGCAATTACTGTGTTTCATCGTCAATAAGAATTTTCAAGGGATACAGTAAACCTCAAGTGAAGCATCGGAATCTAAAACTGGACTCACAGGAGAGGTTCAAATCATCGAAACATAGAGTGTCAGTCCACTTTTACTTAATTCGGCATTGTGTCTTTTGTATTAAATTCGGATGCAATTACTATGTTTCATCGTCAATAAGAAGCTCCAAGGTATACAGTAAAACTGAGCTGAAGCATCGGAATCTAGAACTGGACTCACAGGAGAGCTTCAAATAATAGAAAGTTAGAGTGTCAGTCCTCATGTACTTAAGTCGGCATTGTGCCTTTCGTAATAATTTCGGATGCCATTTCTGTGTTTCATCGTCTATCAGAAGGTCCTAGGGATACAGTAAACCTGAAGTGAAGCATCGGAATCTAAAACTGGACTCACAGGAGAGGTTCAGATCATAGAATGTTAGAGTGTCAGTCATATCGTACGTAAGTCGGCATTGTGATTTTGAATTAAGTTCGGATGCAATTTCTGTGTTTCGTCGTCAATAAGAAGGTCCAAGGGATACAGTAAACCTGAAGTGAAGCATCGGAATCTAAAACTGGACTTCTAGGACAGGTTCAAATCATAGAAAGTAAGAGTGTCAGTCCTTTTGTATATCAGTCGGGATTGTGACTTTTGTATTACATTCGGATGCAATTACTGTGTTTCATCATCAATAAGAAGGTCCAAGGGATACAGTGATCCTGAAATGAAGCATCGGAATCTAAAACTGGACTCACAGGAGAGGATCAAATCATAGAAATTTAGAGTGTCAGTCGTCTCGTACTGAAGTCGGCATTGTGCCTTTTGAATTTAATTCCAACGCAGTTTCTGTGCTTCATCGTCAATAAGAAAGTCCAAGGGATACAGTACACGTAAAGTGAAGCATCGGAATTTAAAACTGGACCCACAGGAGAGGTTCAAATCATAGAAGGTTAGACTGTCAGTCCACTTTTACTTAATTCGGCATTGTGCCTTTTGTATTAAATTTGGATGCAATTACTATGTTTCATCGTCAATAAGAAGGTACAAGGTGTACAGTAAAACTGAGCTGAAGCATCGGAATCTAAAACTGGACTCACAGGAGAGGTTCAAATAATAGAAAGTTAGAGTGTCAGTCCTCATGTACTTAAGTCGGCATTGTGCATTTTGTATTAAATTCGGATGCAATTTCTGCGTTTCATCGTCTATAAGAAGGTCCTAGGGATACAGTAAACCTGAAGTGAAGCATCGGAATCTAAAGCTGGACTCACAGGAGAGGTTCAAATCATAGAAAGTTAGAGTGTCAGTCCTCTTGTACTTAAGTCCGCATTTTGCATTTTGAATTTAATTCAGATGCAATTTCTGTGCTTCATCGTCAATAAGAAGGTCCAAGGTATACAGTAAACCTGAAGTGAAGCATCGGAATCTAAAACTGGACTCACAGGAGAGGTTCAAATCATAGAAAGCTAGAGTGTCAGTACTCTTGTACTTAAGTTGGCATTGTGCCTTTTGAAATTAATTGCGATGCAATTTCTGTGTTTCATCGTCAATAAGAAGGTCCAAGGTATACAGTAAACCTGAAGTGAAGCAACGGAATTTAAAACTGGACCACAGGAGAGGTTCAAATCATAGAAGGTTAGAGTGTCAGTCCACTTTTACTTAATTCGGCATTGTGCCTTTTGTATTAAATTTGGATGCAATTACTATGTTTCATCGTCAATAAGAAGGTCCAAGGTGTACAGTAAAACTGAGCTGAAGCATCGGAATCTAAAACTGCACTCACAGGAGAGGTTCAAATCATAGAAAGTTAGAGTGTCAGTCCACTAGTACTTAAGTCGACATTGGGCCTTTTGTATTAAATTCGGATGCAATTTCTGTGTTTCATCGTCTATAAGAAGGTCCTAGGGATACAGTAAACCTGAAGTGAAGCATCGGAATCTAAAACTGGACTCACAGGAGAGGTTCAAATCATAGAAAGTTAGAGTGTCAGTCCTCTTGTACTTAAGTCCGCATTTTGCATTTTGAATTTAATTCCGATGCAATTTCTGTGCTTCATCGTCAATAAGAAGGTCCAAGGTATACAGTAACCCTGAAGTAAAGCATCGGAATGTAAAACTGGACTCACAGCAGAGGTTCAAATCATAGAAAGTTATAGTGTCAGTCCACTTTTACTTAATTCGGCATTGTGCCTTTTCTATTAAAGTCGGATGCAATTACTATGTTTCATCGTCAATAAGAAGGTCCAAAGGATACAGTAAACCTGAAGTGAAGCATCGGAATCTAAAACTGCACTCACATGAGAGGTTCAAATCAAAGAAAGTTAGAGGGTCAGTCCACTTGTACTTAAGTCGGCATTGTGCGTTTTGTATTAAAATCGGATGCAATTTCTGTGTTTCATGGTCAAAAAGAAGGGCCAAAGGATGCAGTACACCTGAAATGAAGCATCGGAATCTAAAACTGCACTCACAGGAGAGGTTCAAATCATAGAAAGTTAGAGTGTCCGTCCACTTGTACTTATGTCGGCATTGTGCCTTTTGTATTAAATTCTGATGCAATTTCTGTGTTTCATCGTCAATAAGAAGGTCCAAGGGATACAGTAAACCTGAAGTGAAGCATCGAAATCTAAAACTGGACTCAAAGGAGAGATTCAAATCATAGAAAGTTAGAGTGTCAGTCCTCTTGTACTTAAGTCGGCATTGTGCCTTTTGTATTAAATTGGGATGCAATTTCTGTGTTTCATCGTCTATAAGAAGGTCCAAGGGATACAGTACACCTGAAGTGAAGCATCGGAATCTAAAACTGGACTCACAAGAGTGGTTCAAATCAAAGAAAGTTAGAGTGTCAGTCCTCTTGTACTTAAGTCGGCATTGTGCATTTTGTATTAAATTCGGATACAATTTCTGTGTTTCATCGTCAATAAGAAGGTCCAAAGGATACAGTAAACCTGAAGTGAAGCATCGGAATCTAAAACTGCACTCACAGGAGAGGTTCAAATCATAGATAGTTAGAGTCTCAGTCCACTTGAACTTAAGTCGGCATTGTGCCTTTTGTATTATATTCGGATGCAATTTCTGTGTTTCATCGTCAATAAGAAGGTCCAAGCTATACAGTAAACCTGAAGTGAAGCATCGGAGTCTAAAACTGGACTCACAGGAGACGTTCATATCATAGAAATTTAGAGTGTCAGTCCTCTTGTATTTAAGTCGGCATTGTGCCTTTTGTATTTAATTCCGATGCAAAATCTGTGTTTCATCGTCAATAAGGAGGTCCAAGGTATACAGTAAACCTGAAGTGAAGCATCGAAATCAAAAACTGGACCCCTAGGAGAGGTTCAAATCATAGAAAGTTAGAGTGTCAGTCCTCTAGTACTTAAGTCGGCACTATGACTTTTGTATAAAATTTGGATGCAATTACTGTGTTTCATCGTCAATAAGAATTTTCAAGGGATACAATAAACCTCAAGTGAAGCATCGGAATCTAAAACTGGACTCACAGGAGAGGTTCAAATCATTGAAACATAGAGTGTCAGTCCACTTTTACTTAATTCGGCATTGTGCCTTTTGTATTAAATTCTGATGCAATTACTATGTTTCATCGTCAATAAGAAGGTCCAAGGTGTACAGTAAAACTGAGCTGAAGCATCGGAATCTAAAACTGGACTCACAGGAGAGGTTCAAATAATAGAAAATTAGAGTGTCAGTCCTCATGTACTTAAGTCGGCATTGTGCCTTTTGTATTAAATTCGGATGCAATTTCTGTGTTTCATCGTCTATAAGAAGGTCTTAGGGATACAGTAAACCTGAAGTGAAGCATCGGAATCTAAAACTGGACTCACAGGGGAGGTTCAAATCATAGAAAGATTGAGTGTCAGTCCACTTGTACTTAAGTCCGCATTTTGCATTTTGAATTTAATTCCGATGCAATTTCTGTGCTTCATCGTCAATAAGAAGGTCCAAGGTATACAGTAAACCTGAAGTGAAGCATCGGAATCTAAAACTGGACTCACAAAAGAGGTTCAAATCATAGAAAGTTAGAGTGTCAGTACTCTTGTACTTAAGTCGGCATTGTGCCTTTTGAAATTGATTGCGATGCAATTTCTGTGTTTCATCGTCAATAAGAAAGTCCAAGGTATACAGTACACCTGAAGTGAAGCATCGGAATCTAAAATTGGACTTACAGGAGAGGTTCAAATCATAGAAAGTAGGAGTGTCAGTCCTATTGTTCTTCAGTCGGCATTGTGACTTTTGTATTAAATTCGGATGCAATTACTATGTTTCATCGTCAATAAGAATGTCCAAGGTATACAGTAAAACTGAGCTGAAGCATCGGAATCTAAAACTGGACTCACAGGAGAGGTTCAAATAATAGAAAGTTAGAGTGTCAGTCCTCATGTACTTAAGTCGGCCTTGTGCCTTTTGTATTAAATTCGGATACCATTTCTGTGTTTCATCGTCTGTGCGAAGGTCCTAGGGATACAGTAAACCTGAAGTGAAGCATCGGAATCTAAAACTGGACTCACAGGAGATGTTCAAATCATAGTAAGGGTGTCAGTCCTCTTGTACTTAAGTCGGCATTGTGCCTTTTGTATGTAATTCCGATGCAATTTCTGTGTTTCATCGTCAATAAGGAGGTCCAAAGTATACAGTATACCTGAAGTGAAGCATCGGAATCTAAAACTGGACTCCTAGGACAGGTTCAAATCATAGAAAGTAGGAGTGTCAGTCCTATTGTTCTTCAGTCGGCATTGTGACTTTTGTATTAAATTCGGATGCAATTACTGTGTTTCATCATCAATAAGAAGGTCCAAGGGATACAGTGAACCTGAAGTGAAGCATCGGAATCTAAAACCGGACTCACAGGAGACGATCAAATCATAGAAAGTTAGAGTGTCAATCTTCTCGTACTGAAGTCGGCATTGTGCCTTTTGAATTTAATTCCGACGCAGTTTCTGTGCTTCATCGTCAAAAAGAAAGTTCAAGGTATACAGTACACCTGAAGTGAAGCATCGGAATCTAAAACTGGACTCACAGGAGAGGTTCAAATCATAGAAAGTTAGAGTGTCAGTCCACTTTTACTTAATTCGGCATTGTGCCTTTTGTATTAAATTCGGATGCATTTACTATGTTTCATCGTCAATAAGAACGTCCAAGGTATACAGTAAATCCTTGCTGAACCATCGGAATCTAAAACTGGACTCACAGGAGAGGTTCAAAGAATAGAAAGTTAGAGTGTCCGTCCTCATGTACTTAAGTCGGCATTGTGCCTTTTGTATTAAATTCGGATGCAATTTCTGTGTTTCAACGTCTATAAGAAGGTCCTAGGGATACAGTAAACCTGAAGTGAAGCATCGGAATCTAAAAGTGGACTCACAGGAGATGTTCAAATCATAGAAAGAGTGTCAGTCCTCTTGTACTTAAGTCGGCATTGTGCCTTTTGTATGTAATTCCGATGCAATTTCTGTGTTTCATCGTCAATAAGGAGGTCCAAGGTATACAGTAAACCTGAAGTGAAGCATCAGAATCTAAAACTGGACTCCTAGGACAGGTTCAAATTATAGAAAGTAAGAGTGTCAGTCCTATTGTACTTCAGTCGGCATTGTGATTTTTGTATTAAATTCGGATGCAATTACTGTGTTTCATCATCAATAAGAAGGTCCAAGGGATACAGTAACCCTGAAGTGAAGCATCGGAATCTAAAACTGGACTCACAGGAGAGGATCAAATCATAGAAAGTTAGAGTGTCAGTCCACTTGTACCTAAGTCGGCATTGTGCCTTTAGTATTAAATTCTGATGCAATTGCTGTGTTTCATCGTCAATAAGAAGGTCCAAGGGATACAGTAAACCTGAAGTGAAGCATCAGAATCTAAAACGGGACTCACAGGAGAGATTCAAATCATAGAAAGTTAGAGTGTCAGTCCTCTTGTACTTAAGTCGGCATTGTGCCTTTTGTATTAAATTGGGATGCAATTTCTGTGATTCATCGTCAATAAGAAGGTCCATGGGATACGGTAAACCTGAAGTGAAGCATCGGAATCTAAAACTGGACTCACAGGATTGGTTCAAATCATAGAAAGTTAGAGTGTCAGTCCACTTGTACTTAAGCCGGCATTGTGCATTTTGTATTAAATTCGAATGCAATTTCTGTGTTTCATCGTCAATAAGGAGGTACAAAGGATACAGTAAACCTGAAGTGAAGCATCGGGATCTAAAACTGCACTCACAGAAAGGGTTCAAATCATAGAAAGTTAGAGTGTCAGTCCACTTGTACTTAAGTCGGCATTGTGCCTTTTGTATTTAATTCCGATGCAATTTCTGTGTTTCATCGTCAATAAGGAGGTCCAAGGTATACAGTAAACCTGAAGTGAAGCATCGGAATCTAAAACTGGACCCCTAGGAGAGGTTCAAATCATAGAAAGTAAGAGTGTCAGTCCTGTTGTACTTAAGTCGGCATAATGACTTTTGTATAAAATTCGGATGCAATTACTGTGTTTCATCGTCAATAAGAAGGTCCAAGGGATACAGTAAACCTCAAGTGAAGCATCGGAATCTAAAACTGGACTCACATTAGAGGTTCAAATCATAGAAACATAATGTGTCAGTCCGCTTGTACTTAATACGGCATTGTGATTTTTTATTAAATTCGGATGCAATTACTGTGTTTCATCGTCAATAAGAAGGTCCAAGGTAAACAGTAAACCTCAAGTGAGGCATCGGAATCTAAAACTGGACTCACAGGAGAGGTTCAAATCAGAGAAAGTTACAGTGTCAGTCCTCTTGTACTTAAGTCGGCATTGTGCCTTTTGAATTTAAATCGATGAAGTTTCTGTGTTTCATCGTCAATAAGAAGTTCCAAGGTATACAGTAAACCTGAAGTAGGGCATCGGAACCTAAAACTGGACTCACAGGAGAGGATCAAATCATAGAAAGTAAGAGTGTCAGTCCTGTTGTACTTCAGTCGGCATTGTGCCTTTCGTAATAAATTCGGATGCAATTTCTGTGTTTCATCGTCTATCAGAAGGTCCTAGGGATACAGTAAACCTGAAGTAAAGCATCGGAATCTAAAACTGGGCTCCTAGGACAGGTTCAAATCATAGAAAGTAAGAGTGTCAGTCCTTTTCTACTTCAGTCGGGATTGTGACTTTTGTATTAAATTCGGATGCAATTACTGTGTATCATCATCAATAAGAAGGTCCAAGGGATACAGTAAATCTGAAGTGAAGAATCGGAATCTAAAACTGGACTCACAGGAGAGGATCACATCATAGAAAGTTAGAGTGTCAGTCGTCTCGTACTGAAGTCGGCATTGTGCCTTTTGAATTTAATTCCGACGCAGTTTCTGTGCTTCATCGTCAATAAGAAAGTCCAAGGTATACAGTACACCTGAAGTGAAGCATCGTAATCTAAAACTGGACTCACAGGAGAGGTTCAAATCATAGAAAGTTAGAGTGTCAGTCCACTTTTACTTAATTCGGCATTGTGCCTTTTGTATTAAATTCGGATGCAATTACTATGTTTCTTCGTCAATAAGAAGGTCCAAGGTATACAGCAAAAACTGAGCTGAAGCATCGGAATCTAAAACTGGACTCACAGGAGAGGTTCAAATAATAGAAAGTTTGAGTGTCAGTCGTCTCGTACTGAAGTCGGCATTGTGCCTTTTGAATTTAATTCCGACGCAGTTTCTGTGCTTCATCGTCAATAAGAAAGTTCAAGGTATACAGTAAAACTGAGCTGAAGCATCGGAATCTAAAACTGGACTCACAGGAGAGGTTCAAATAATAGAAAGTTAGAGTGTCAGTCCTCATGTACTTAAGTCGGCATTGTGCCTTTTGTATTAAATTCGGATGCAATTTCTGTGTTTCATCGTCTATAAGAAGGTCCTAGGGATACAGTAAACCTGAAGTGAAACATCGGAATCTAAAACTGAACTCACAGGAGAGGTTCAGATCATAGAAAGTTAGAGTGTCAGTCCTCTCGTACTTAAGTCGGCATTGTAATTTTGAATTAATTTCGGATGCAATTTCTGTGTTTCATCATCAATAAGAAGGTCCAAGGGATACAGTAAACCTGAAGTAAAGCATCGGAACCTAAAACTGGACTCACAGGAGAGGTTCATATCGTAGGAAGTTAGAGTGTCAGTCCTCTTGTACTTAAGTCGCCATTGTGCCTTTTGTATTTAATTCGGATGCAATTTCTGTGTTTCATCGTCAATAAGGAGGTCCAAGGTATACAGTAAACCTGAAGTGAAGCATCGGAATCTAAAACTGGACTCCTAGGACAGGTTCAAATCATAGATAGTAAGAGTGTTAGTCCTTTTGTACTTCAGTCGGCATTGTGACTTTTATATTAATTTCGGATGCAATTACTGTGTTTCATCATCAATAAGAAGGTCCAAGGGATACAGAAAACCTGAAGTGAAGCATCGGAATCTAAAACTGGACTCACAGGAGAGGTTCAAATCATAGAAAGTTATAGTGTCCGTCCTCTTGTACTTAAGTCGGCATTTTGCCTTTTGAATTTAATTCCGATGCAATTTCTGCGCTTCATCATCAATAAGAAGGTCCAAGGTATACAGTAATCCTGAAGTGAAACATCGGAATCTAAAACTGGACTCACAGGAGAGGTTCAAATCATAGAAAGTTTGAATGTCAGTACTCTTGCACTTAAGTCGGCATTGTGCCTTTTGAAATTAACTCCGATGCAATTTCTGTGTTTCATCGTCAATAAGATGGTCAAAGGGATAGGGTAAACCTGAAGTGAAGCATTGGAATCTAAAACTGAACTCACAGGAAAAGGTCAAATCATAGAATGTTAAAATGTCAGTCCTCTCGTACTTATGTCGGCATTGTGGCTTTTGAATTTAATTCCGATGCAATTTCTGTGCTTCATCGTCAATAAGAACGTCCAAGGTATACAGTAAACCTGAAGTTAAGCATCCGAATCTAAAACTGGACTCACAGGAGATGTTCAAATCATAGAAAGAGTGTCATTCCTCTTGTACTTAAGTCGGCATAGCGCCTTTTGTATGTAATTCCGATGCAATTTCTGCGTTTCATCACCAAATAAAGAGGTCCAAGGTATACAGTAAACCTGAAGTGAAGCATCGGAATCTAAAACTGGACTCCTAGGACAGGATCAAATCATAGAAAGTAAGAGTGTCAGTCCATTTGTACTTCAGTCGGCATTGTGACTTTTGTATTAAATTCGGATGCAATTACTGTGTTTCATTATCAATATGAAGGTCCAAAGGATACAGAAAAACCTGAAGTGAAGCATCGGAATCTAAAACTGGACTCACAAGAGATGTTCAAATCATAGAAAGTTAGAGTGTCAGTCCTCTTGTACTTAAGTCGGCATTGTGCCTTTTGAATTTAATTCCGATGGAATTTCTGTGTTTCATCGTCAATAAGAAGGTCCAAGGGATACAGTTAACCTGAAGTGAAGCATCGGAATTTAAAACTGAACTTACAGGAGAGGTTCTAATCATAGAAAGTTAGAGTGTCAGTCCTCTTGTACTTAAGTCAGCATTGTGCCTTTTGAATTTAATTCCGATGCAATTTCTGTGTTTCATCGTCAATAAGAAGGTCCAAGGGATACAGTTAACCTGAAGTGAAGCATCGGAATTTAAAACTGAACTTACAGGAGAGGTTCAAATCATAGAACGATAGAGTGTCAGTCCTCTCGTACTTAAGTCGGCATTGTGCCTTTTGAATTTAATTCCGATGCACTTTCTGTGCGTCATCGTCAATAAGAAGGTCTAAGGTATGCAGTAAACCTGACGTGAAGCTGCGGAATCTAATACTGGACTCACAGGAGAGGTTCAAATCATAGGATGTTAGAGTGTCAGTCCTCTTGTACTTAAGTCGGCATTGTGCCTTTTGTTTTAAATTCGGATGCAATTTCTGTGTTTCATCGTCAATAAGAAGGTCGAAGGGATACAGTAAACCTGAAGTGAAGCATCGGAATCTAAAACTGGACAGACAGGAGATGTTCAAATCATAGGATGTTAGAGTGTCAGTCCTTTGTACTTAAGTCGGCATTGTGCCTTTTGTATTAAATTCGGATGCAATTTCCGTGTTTCATCGTCAATCAGAAGTTCGAAGGGATACAGTAAACCTGAAGTGAAGCATCGGAATCTAAAACTGGACACACAGGAGATGTTCAAATCATAGGAAGTTGGAGTGTCTTTCCTCTTCTACTTAAGTCGGTATGGTGCCTTTTGAATTTAATTCCGATGCAATTTCTGTGCTTCATCGCCAATAAGAAGGTCCAAGGTATACAGAAAATCTGAAGTGAAGCATCGGAATCTAATACTGGACTCACAGCAGAGGTTCAAATCATAGAAAGTTAGAGTGCCAGTCCTGTTCTACTTAAGTCGGCATTGTGCCATTTGTATTAAATTCGGATGCAATTTCTGTGTTTCATCGTCAATAAGAGGGTCCAAGGGATACAGTAAACCTGAAGTGAAGCATTGGAATCTAAAACTGAACTCACAGGAAAAGGTCAAATCATAGAATGTTAGAATGTCAGTCCTCTCGTACTTATGTCGGCATTGTGGCCTTTGAATTTAATTCCGATGCAATTTCTGTGCTTCATCGTCAATAAGAACGTCCAAGGTATACAGTAAACCTGAAGTTAAGCATCCGAATCTAAAACTGGACTCACAGGAGATGTTCAAATCATAGAAAGAGTGTCATTCCTCTTGTACTTCAGTCGGCATTGTGCCTTTTGTATGTAATTCCGATGCAATTTCTGCGTTTCATCACCAATAAGGAGGTCCAAGGTATACAGTAAACCTGAAGTGAAGCATCGGAATCTAAAACTGGACTCCTAGGACAGGTTCAAATCATAGAAAGTAAGAGTGTCAGTCCATTTGTACTTCAGTCGGCATTGTGACTTTTGTATTAAATTCGATTGCAATTACTGTGTTTCATTATCGATATGAAGGTCCAAAGGATACAGAAAAACCTGAAGTGAGGCATCGGAATCTAAAACTGGACTCACAAGAGATGTTCAAATCATAGAAAGTTAGAATGTCAGTCCTCTTGTACTTAAGTCGGCACTGTGCCTTTTGAATTTAATTCCGATGCAATTTCTGTGCGTCATCGTCAATAAGAAGGTCCAAGGTATACAGTAAACCTGAAGTGAAGCATTGGACTCTAAAACTGCACTCACATGAGAGGATCAAGTCATAGAAAGTTAGAGTGTCAGTCCTCTCGTACTTAAGTCGGCCTTCTGACTTTTGAATTTAATTCCGACGCAGTTTCTGGGCTTCATCGTCAATAAGAAAGTCCGAGGTATACAGTAAACCTGAAGTGAAGCATCGGAATCTTAAACTGGACTCACAGCGGAGGTTCAGATCATAGAAACTTTAGAGTGTCAATATTCTTGTACTTAATTCGGCATTGTGCTTTTGTATTAAATTCGGATGCAATTACTGTGTTCCATTGTCAATAAGAAGGTCTAAGGTATGCAGTAAACCTGAAGTGAAGCATCGGAATCTGAAACTGGACCTACAGGAGAGGTTCAAATCATAGAAAGTTAGAGTGTCAGTCCTCTTGGACTTAAGTCGGCATTGTGCCTTTAGAATTGAATTCCGATGCAATTTCTGTGCTTCATCGTCAATAAGAAAGTCCAAGGTATACAGTAAACGTGAAGTGAAGCATCGGAATCTAAAACTGTACTCACAGGAGACGTTCAATTCATAGAAAGTTAGTGTGTCTTTCCTCTTGTACTTATGTCGGCATTGTGCCTTTAGTATTTAATTCCGATGCAATTTCTGTGTTTCATCGTCAATAAGGAGGTCCAAGGTATACAGTAAACCTGAAGTGAAGCATCGGAATCTAAAAATGGACTCCTAGGAGAGGTTCAAATCATAGAAAGTAAGAGTGTCAGTCCTCTTGTACTTAAGTCGGCATGGTAACTTTTGTATTAAATTCGGATGCAATTACTGTGTTTCATCGTCAATAAGAAGGTCCAAGCGATACAGTAAACCTGAAGTGAAGCATCGGAATCTAAAACTGGATTCACAGGAGAGGTTCACATCATAGAAAGTTAGAGTGTCAGTCCTCTTGTACTTAAGTCGGCATTGTGCCTTTTGAATTTAATTACGATGCAATTTCTGTGTTTCATCGTCAATAAGAAGGTCCAAGGGATACAGTTAACCTGAAGTGAAGCATCGGAATTTAAAACTGAACTCACAGGAGAGGTTCAAATCATAGAACGATAGAGTGTCAGTCCTCTCGTACTTAAGTCGGCATTGTGCATTTTGAATTTAATTCCGATGCACTTTCTGTGCGTCATCGTCAATAAGATGGTCCAAGGTATGCAGTAAACCTGACGTGAAGCAGCGGAATCTAAAACTGGACTCACAGGAGAGGTTCAAATCATAGGATGTTAGAGTGTCAGTCCTCTTGTACTTAAGTCGGCATTGTGCCTTTTGTTTTAAATTCGGATGCAATTTCTGTGTTTCATCGTCAATAAGAAGGTCGAAGTGATACAGTAAACCTGAAGTGAAGCATCGGAATCTAAAACTGGACACACAGGAGATGTTCAAATCATAGGATGTTAGAGTGTCAGTCCTTTCTACTTAAGTCGGCATTGTGCCTTTTGTATTAAATTCGGATGCAATTTCCGTGTTTCATCGTCAATCAGAAGTTCGAAGGGATACAGTAAACTTGAAGTGAAGCATCGGAATCTAAAACTGGACACACAGGAGATGTTCAAATCATAGGAAGTTAGAGTGTCTTTCCTCTTCTACTTTAGTCGGTATGGTGCCTTTTGAATTTAATTCCGATGCAATTTCTGTGCTTCATCGTCAATAAGAAGGTCCAAGGTATACAGAAAACCTGAAGTGAAGCATCGGAATCTAATACTGGACTCACAGCAGAGGTTCAAATCATAGAAAGTTAGAGTGCCAGTCCTGTTCTACTTAAGTCGGCATTGTGCCATTTGTATTAAATTCGGATGCAATTTCTGTGTTTCATCGTCAATAAGAAGGTCCAAGGGATACAGTAAACCTGAAGTGAAGCATCGGAATCTAAAACTGGACTCACAGGAGAGGTTCAAATCGTAGAAAGTTAGACTGTCAGTCCTCTTGTACTTAAGTCGGCATTGTGACTTTTGTATTAAATTCGGATCCAATTTCTGTGTTTCATCGTCAAGAAGTTGGTCCAAGGGATTCAGTAAACCTGAAGTGGAGCATCGGAATCTAAAACTGGACTCACAGGAGAGATTCAAATCATAGAAAGTTAGAGTGTCAGTCCTCTAGTTTTTTAGTCGGCATTGCGCCTTTTGTATTAAATTCGGATGCAATTTCTGTGTTTCATCGTCAATAAGATGGTCCAAGGGATACAGTAAACCTGAAGTGAAGCAACGAAATCTAAAACTGGACTCACAGGAGAGGTTCAAATCATAGAAAGTTAGAGGTCAGGCCTCTTGTACCTAAGTCGGCTTTGTGCCATTTGTATTAAATTCGGATGCAATTTCTGAGTTTCATCGTCAATAAGAATGTCCAAGGGATACAGCAAACCTGAAGTGAAGCACCGGAATCTAAAACTGGACTCACAGGAGAGGTTCAAATCATAGAAAGTTAGAGTGTCAGTCCTCTTGTGCTTAAGTCGACATTGTGCCTTTTGTATTAAATTCGGATGCAATTTCTGTGTTTCATCGTCAATAAGAAGGTTCAATGGATACAGTAAACCTGAAGTGAAGCATCGGAATCTAAAACTGCACTCGCAGTAGATGTTCAGATCATAGAAAGTTAGTGTGTCAGTCCTCTTGTACTTAAGTCGGCATTGTGCTTTTTGTATTACATTCGGATGCAATTTCTGTGTTTCATCTTCAATAAGAAGGTCCAAGGGATACAGCAAACCTCAAGTGAAGCATCGGAATCTAAAACTGGACTCACAGGAGAGGTTCAAATCACAGAAAATTAGAGTGTCAGTCCTCTTGTAATTAAGTCGGCATTGAGCATTTTGAATTTGATTCCGATGCAATTTCTGTGCTTCATCGTCAATAAGAAGGTCCAAGGTATACTGTAAACCTCAAGTGAAGCATTGGAATCTGTAACTGGACTCACAGGAGAGGTTCAAATCATAGAAACTTAGATTGTCAGTCATCTTGTACTTAAGTCGCCATTGTGCCTTTTGTATTAAATTCGGATGCAATTTCTGAGTTTCATCGTCAATAAGAAGGTCCAATGGATACAGTAAACGTAAAGTGAAGCATCGGAATCTAAAACTGGATTCACAGGAGAGGTTCAAACAAAAGAAAGTTAAAGTGTAAGTGCTCTTGTACATAATTCGGCATTGTGCCTTTTGAATTTAATTCCGATGCAATTTCTGTGCTTCATCGTCAATAAGAAGGTCCAAGGGATACAGTAAACCTGAAGTGAAGCATCGGAAACAAAAACTGGACTCACAGGAGAGGTTCAAATCATAGAAAATTAGAGTGTCAGTCCTCTCTTACTTAAGTCGACATTGTACTTTTTGTATTACATTCAGATGCAATTTCTGTGTTTCATCGGCAATAAGAAGGTTCAAGGGATACAGTAAACCTGTAGTGAAGCATCGGAAACGAAAACTGGACTCACAGGAGAGGTTCATATCATAGAAAGTGAGAGAGTCAGTCCTCTTGTACTTAAGTCGGCATTGTGCCTTTTGTATTAAATTTGGATTTAATTTCTGTGTTTCATCGTCAATAAGAATGTCCAAGGGATACAGCAAACCAGAAGTGAAGCATCGGAATCTAAAACTGGCCTCACAGGAGAGGTTCAAATCATAGAAAGTTAGAGTGTCAGTCCTCTTGAACTTAAGTCGGCATTGTGACTTTTGTATTAAATTCGGAAGCAATATCTGTGTTTCATCGTCAATAAGAAGGTCCAATGGATACAGTAAACCTGAAGTGAAGCATCGGAATCTAAAACTGGACTTACAGGAGAGGTTCAAATCATAGAAGGTTAGAGTGTCACTCCTCTTGTACTTAAGTCGGCATTGTGCCTTTTGTATTAAATTCGGATGCAATTTCTGTGTTTCATCGTCAATAAGTAGGTCCAAAGAATACAGCAAACCTGAAGTGAAGCATCGGAATCTAAAACTGGATTCACAGGAGAGGTTCAAACAAAAGAAAGTTAAAGTGTAAGTGCTCTTGTACATAATTCGGCATTGTGCCTTTTGAATTTAATTCCGATGCAATTTCTGTGCTTCATCGTCAATAAGAAGGTCCAAGGGATACAGTAAACCTGAAGTGAAGCATCGGAAACAAAAACTGGACTCGCAGGAGAGGTTCAAATCATAGAAAGTTAGAGTGTCAGTCCTCTTGTACTTAAGTCGGCATTGAGCATTTTGAATTTAATTCCGATGCAATTTCTGTGCTTCATCGTCAATAAGAAGTTCCAAGGGATACTGGAAAACTCAAGTGAAGCATCGGAATCTAAAACTGGACTCACAAGAGAGGTTCAATTCATAGAAATCTAGAGTGTCAGTCCTCTTGTAATTAAGTCGGCATTGTGCCTTTTGTATTATATTCGGATGGAATTTCTGTGTTTCATCGTCAATAAGAAGGTCCAAGGGATACTGAAAACCTGAAGTGAAGCATTGGAATCTAAAACTGGACTCACATGACAGGATCAAATCATAGAAAGTTAGAGTGACAGTCCTCTCGTACTTAAGTCGGCATTCTGACTTTTGAATTTAATTCCGACGCAGGTTCTGGGCTTCATCGTCAATAAGATAGTCCGAGGTATACAGTAAACCTGAAGTGAAGCATCGGAATCTAAAACTGGACTCACAGCAGAGGTTCAGATCATAGAAAGTTAGAGTGTCAGTACTCTTGCACCTAAGTCGGCATTGTGCCTTTTGAAATTAACTCCGATGGAATTTCTGTGTTTCATCGTCAATAAGAAGGTCAAAGGAATAGAGTAAACCTGAAGTGAAGCATTGGAATCTAAAACTGAACTCACAGGAAAAGGTCAAATCAAAGAATGTTAGAATGTCAGTCCTCTCGTACTTATGTCGGCATTGTGCTTTTTGAATTTAATTCCGATGCAATTTCTGTGCTTCATCGTCAACAAGAATGTCCAGGGTATACAGTAAACATGAAGTGAAGCATCGGAAACTAAAACTGGACTCACAGGAGATGTTCAAACCATAGAAAGAGTGTCAATATTCTTGTACTTAATTCGGCATTGTGCTTTTGTATTAAATTCGGATGCAATTACTGTGTTCCATCGTCAATAAGAAGGTCCAAGGTATACAGTAAACCTGAAGTGAAGCATCGGAATCTAAAACTGGACCCACAGGAGAGGTTCAAATCATAGAAAGTTAGAGTGTCAGTCCGCTTGTACTTAAGTCGGCATTGTGCCTTTAGAATTGAATTCCGATGCAATTTCTGTGCTTCATCGTCAATAAGAAGGTCCAAGGTATACAGTAAACGTGAAGTGAAGCATCTTAATCTAAAACTTGACTCACAGGAGAGGTTCAAATCATAGAAAGTTAGAGTGTCAGTCCTCTTGTACTTAAGTCATCATTGTGCCTTTCGAATTTAATTCCGATGCAATTTCTGTGCTTCATCATCAATAAGAAAGTCCAAGGTATACAGTAATCCTGAAGTGAAGCATCGGAATCTAAAACTGGACTCACAGGAGAGGTTCAAATCATAGAAAGTTAGAGTGTCAGTACTCTTGCACCTAAGTGGGCATTGTGCCTTTTGAAATTAACTCCGATGGAATTTCTGTGTTTCATCGTCAATAAGAAGGTCAAAGGAATAGAGTAAACCTGAAGTGAAGCATTGGAATCTAAAACTGAACTCACAGGAAAAGGTCAAATCATAGAATGTTAGAATGTCAGTCCTCTCGTACTTATGTCGGCATTGTGCTTTTTGAATTTAATTCCGATGCAATTTCTGTGCTTCATCGTCAACAAGAATGTCCAGGGTATACAGTAAACATGAAGTGAAGCATCGGAAACTAAAACTGGACTCACAGGAGATGTTCAAACCATAGAAAGTTAGAGTGTCATTCCTCTTGTACTTAAGTCGGCATTGTGCCTTTTGTATGTAATTCGGATGCAATTTCTGTGTTTCATCACAAATAAGGAGGTCCCAGGTATACAGTAAACCTGAAGTGAAGCATCGGAATCTAAAACTGGACTCCTAGGACAGGTTCAAATCATAGAAAGTAAGAGTGTCAGCCCTTTTGTACTTCAGTCGGCATTGTGACTTTTGTATTAAATTCGGATGCAATTACTGTGTTTCATCATCAATATGTAGGTCCAAGGTATACAGTAAACCTGAAGTGAAGCATCGGAATCTAAAACAGGACACACAGGAGAAGTTCAAATCATAGAAAGTTAGAGTGTCAGTCCTCTCGTACTTAAGTCGGCATTCTGACTATTGAATGTAATTCCGACGTAGTTTCTGGGCTTAATCGTCAATAAGAAAGTCCGACGTATACAGTAAACCTGAAGTGAAGCATCGGAATCTAAAACTGGACTCACAGGAGAGGTTCAAATCATAGAAAGTTAGAGTGTCAGTCCTCTTGTACTTAAGTCGGCATTGTGCCTTTTGAATTTAATTCCGATGCAATTTCTGTGTTTCATCGTCAATAAGAAGGTCCAAGGGATACAGTTAACCTGAAGTGAAGCATCGGAATTTAAAACTGAACTCACAGGAGAGGTTCAAATCATAGAATGATAGAGTGTCAGTCCTCTCGTACTTAAGTCGGCATTGTGCCTTTTGAATTTAATTCCGATGCACTTTCTGTGCGTCATCGTCAATAAGAAGGTCCAAGGTATGCAGTAAACCTGACGTGAAGCAGCGGAATCCAAAACTGGACTCACAGGAGAGGTTCAAATCATAGGATGTTAGAGTGTCAGTCCTCTTGTACTTAAGTCAGCATTGTGCCTTTTGTATTAAATTCGGATGCAATTTCTGTGTTTCATCGTCAATAAGAAGGTCGAAAGGATACAGTAAACCTGAAGTGAAGCATCGGAATCTAAAACAGGACACACAGGAGATGTTCAAATCATAGGATGTTAGAGTGCAGTCCTTTGTACTTAAGTCGGCATTGTGCCTTTTGTATTAAATTCGGATGCAATTTCTGTGTTTCATCGTCAATAAGAAGTTCGAAGGGATACAGTAAACCTGAAGTGAAGCATCGGAATCTAAAACTGGACACACAGGAGATAATCAAATCATTGAAAGTTAGAGTGTCTTTCCTCTTCTAATTAAGTCGGCATTGTGCCTTTTGAATTTAATTCCGATGCAATTTCTGTGCTTCATCGTCAATAAGAAGGTCCAAGGTATACAGAAAACCTGGAGTGAAGCATCGGAATCTAAAACTGGACTCACAGCAGAGGTTCAAATCATAGAAAGGTAGAGTGCCAGTCCTGTTGTATTGAAGTCGGCATTGTGCCATTTGTATTAAATTCGGATGCAATTTCTGTGTTTCATCGTCAATAAGAAGGTCCAAGGGATACAGTAAACCTGAAGTGAAGCATCGGAATCTAAAACTGGACTCACAGGAGAGGTTCTAATCGTAGAAAGTTAGAGTGTCAGTCCTCTTGTACTTAAGTCGGCATTGTGCCTTTTGTATTAAATTCAGATGCAATTTCTGTGTTTCATCGTCAAGAAGAAGGTCCAAGGGATTCAGTAAACCTGAAGTGGAGCATCGGAATCTAAAACTGGACTCACAGGAGAGATTCAAATCATAGAAAGTTAGAGTGTCAGTCCTCTAGTTATTAAGTCGGCATTGCGCGTTTTGTATTAAATTCGGATGCAATTTCTGTGTTTCATCGTCAATAAGAAGGTCCAAGGGATACAGTAAACCTGAAATGAAGTAACGAAATCTAAAACTGGACTCACAGGAGAGGTTCAAATCATAGAAAGTTTGAGTGTCAGTCCTCTTGTACTTAAGTCAGCTTTGTGCCATTTGTATTAAATTCGGATGCAATTTCTGAGTTTCATCGCCAATAAGAATGTCCAAGGGATACAGCAAACCTGAAGTGAAGCACCGGAATCTAAAACTGGACTCACAGGAGAGGTTCAAATCATAGAAAGTTAGAGTGTCAGTCCTCTTGTGCTTAAGTCGACATTGTGCCTTTTGTATTAAATTCGGATGCAATTTCTGTGTTTCATCGTCAATAAGAAGGTCCAATGGATACAGTAAACCTGAAGTGAAGCATCGGAATCAAAAACTGCACTCACAGTAGAGGTTCAGATCATAGAAAGTTAGAGTGTCAGTCCTCTTGTAGTATGTCGGCATTGTGCTTTTTGTATTAAATTCGGATGCAATTTCTGTGTTTCATCTTCAATAAGAAGGACCAAGGGATACAGCAAATCTCAAGTGAAGCATCGGAATCTAAAACTGGACTCACAGGAGAGGTTCAAATCACAGAAGATTAGAGTGTCAGTCCTCTTGTACTTAAGTCGGCATTGAGCCTTTTGAATTTGATTCCGATGCAATTTCTGTGCCTCATCGTCAATAAGAAGGTCCAAGGGATACTGTAAACCTCAAGTGAAGCATTGGAATCTATAACTGGACTCACAGGAGAGGTTCAAATCATAGAAACTTAGTGTGTCAGTCCTCTTGTACTTAAGTCACCATTGTGCCTTTTGTATTAAATTCGGATGCAATTTCTGAGTTTCATCGTAAATAAGAAGGTCCAATGGATACAGTAAACGTAAAGTGAAGCATCGGAATCTAAAACTGGATTCACAGGAGAGGTTCAAATAATAGAAAGTTAAAGTGTAAGTGCTCTTGTACATAATTCGGCATTGTGCCTTTTGAATTTAATTCCGATGCAATTTCTGTGCTTCATCGTCAATAAGAAGGTCCAAGGGATACTGTAAACCTGAAGTGAAGCATCGGAAACAAAAACTGGACTTACAGGAGAGGTTCAAATCATAGAAAATTCGAGTGTCAGTCCTCTTGTACTTAAGTCGATATTGTGCTTTTTGTATTACATTCGGATGCGATTTCTGTGTTTCATCGGCAATAAGAATGTCCAAGGGATACAATAAACCTGTAGTGAAGCATCGGAAACGAAAGCTGGACTCACAGGTGAGGTTCATATCATAGAAAGTGAGATTGTCAGTCCTCTTGTACTTAAGTCGCCATTGTGCCTGTGGTATTAAATTGGGATGCAATTTCTGTGTTTCATCGTCAATAAGAAGGTCCAAGGGATACAGTAAACCTGAAGTGAAGCATCGGAATCTAAAAGTAGACTCACAGGAGAGGTTAAAATCATAGAAAGTTAGATTGTCAGTCCTCTTGTACTTAAGTCGGCATTGTGCCTTTTGTATTAAATTTGGATGTAATTTCTGTGTTCCATCGTCAATAAGAATGTCCAAGGGATACAGCAAACCTGAAGTGAAGCATCGAAATCTAAAACTGGCCTCACAGGAGAGGTTCAAATCATAGAAAGTTAGAGTGTCAGTCCTCTTGTAATTAAGTCGGCATTGTGCCTTTTGTATTATATTCGGATGCAATTTCTGTGTTTCATCGTCAATAAGAAGGTCCAAGGTATACAGTAAACCTGAAGTGAAGCATCGGAATCTAAAACTGGACCCACAGGAGAGGTTCAAATCATAGAAAGTTAGAGTGTCAGTCCTCTTGTACTTAAGTCGGCATTGAGCCTTTTGAATTTAATTCCGACGCAATTTCTGTGCTTCATCGTCAATAAGAAGGTCCAAGGGACACTGGAAAACTCAAGTGAAGCATCGGAATCTAAAACTGGACTCACAGGAGAGGTTCAAATCATAGAAATCTAGAGTGTCAGTCCTCTTGTAATTAAGTCGGCATTGTGCCTTTTGTATTATATTCGGATGCAATTTCTGTGTTTCATCGTCAATAAGAAGGTCCAAGGGATACAGTAAACCTGAAGTGCAGCATTGGAATCTAAAACTGGACTCACATGAGAGGATCAAATCATAGAAAGTTAGAGTGTCAGTCCTCTCGTACTTAAGTCGGCATTCTGACTTTTGAATTTAATTCCGACGCAGTTTCTGGGCTTCATCGTCAATAAGAAATTCCGAGGTATACAGTAAACCTGAAGTGAAGCATCGGAATCTAAAACTGGACTCACAGCAGAGGTTCAGATCATAGAAACTTAGAGTGTCAATATTCTTGTACTTAATTCGGCATTGTGCTTTTGTATTAAATTCGGATGCAATTACTGTGTTCCATCGTCAACAAGAAGGTCCAAGGTATACAGTAAACCTGAAGTGAAGCATCGGAATCTAAAACTGGAACTACAGGAGAGGTTCAAATCATAGAAAGTTAGAGTGTCAGTCCTCTTGTACTTAAGTCGGCATTGTGCATTTTGTATTTAATTCCGATGCAATTTCTGTGTTTCATCGTCAATAAGGAGGTCCAAGGTGTACAGTAAACCTGAAGTGAAGCATCGGAATCTAAAACTGGACTCCTAGGAGAGGTTCAAATCATAGAATGTAAGAGTGTCAGTCCTCTTGTACTTAAGTCGGCATTGTAACTTTTGTATTAAATTCGGATGCAACTCCTGTGTTTCATCGTCAATAAGAAGGTCCAAGCGATACAGTAAACCTGAAGTGAAGCATCGGAATCTAAAACTGGACTCACAGGAGAGGTTCAAATCATATAAAGTTAGAGTGTCAGTCCTCTTGTACTTAAGTCGGCATTGTGCCTTTTGTATTAAATTCGGATGCAATTTCTGTGCTTCATCGTCAAGAAGAAGGTCGAAGGGATACAGTAAACCTGAAGTGAAGCATCGGAATCTAAAACTGGACACACAGGAGATGTTCAAATCATAGAATTTTAGAGTGTCTTTCCTCTTCTACTTAAGTCGCCATTGTGCGTTTTGAATTTAATTCCGATGCAATTTCTGTGCTTCATCGTCAATAAGAAGGTCCAAGGTATACAGTAAACCTGAAGTGAAGCATCGGAAACTAAAACTGGACTCACAGCAAAGATTCAATTCATAGAAAGTTAGAGTGCCAGTCCTGTTGTACTTAAGTCGGCATTGTGCCTTTTGAATTTAATTCCGATGCAATTTCTGTGCTTCATCGTCAATAAGAAGGTCCAAGGGATACAGTAAACCTGAAGTGAAGCATCGGAATCTAAAACTGGACTCCTAGGAGAGGTTCAAATCATAGAATGTAAGAGTGTCAGTCCTCTTGTACTTAAGTCGGCATTGTAACTTTTGTATTAAATTCGGATGCAACTACTGTGTTTCATCGTCAATAAGAAGGTAAAAGCGATACAGTAAACCTGAAGTGAAGCATCGGAATCTAAAACTGGACTCACAGGAGAGGTTCAAATCATAGAAAGTTAGAGTGTCAGTCTTCTCGTACTTACGTCGGCACTATGACTTTTGAATTTAATTCCGATGCACTTTCTGTGCTTCATCGTCAATAAGAAGTTCGAAGGGATACAGTAAACCTGAAGTGAAGCATCGGAATCTAAAATTGGACACACAGGAGATGTTCAAATCATAGAAAGTTAGAGTGTCTTTCCTCTTCTACTTAAGTCGGCATTGTGCCTTTTGAATTTAATTCCGATGCAATTTCTGTGCTTCATCGTCCATAAGAAGGTCCAAGGTATACAGTAAACCTGAAGTGAAGCATCGGAATCTAAAACTGGGCTCACAGCAGAGGTTCATATCATATAAAGTTAGAGTGCCAGTCCTGTTGTACTTTAGTCGGCATTGTGCCATTTGTATTACATTCGGATGCAATTTCTGTGTTTCATCGTCAATAAGAAAGTCGAAGGGATACAGTAAACCTGAAGTGAAGCATCGGAATCTAAAACTGGACTCACAGGAGAGATTCAAATCATAGAAAGTTAGAGTGTCAGTCCTCTTGTACTTAAGTCGGCATTGTGCCTTTTGTATTAATTTGGGATCAATTTATGTGTTTCATCGTCAATAAGAAGGTCCAAGCTATACAGTAAACCTGAAGTGAAGCATCGGAATCCATAACTGGACTCAGTTGAGAGGTTCAAATCATAGAAAGTTAGAGTGTCAGTCCTCTTGTACTTAAGTCGGCATTGTGCCTTTTCAATTTAATTCCGATGCAATTTCAGTTTCATCGTCAATAAGAAGGTCCAAGGTATACAGTAAACCTGAAGTGAAGCATCGGAATCTATACTGGACACACAGGAGAGGTTCAAATAATAGAAAGTTAGAGTGTCAGTCCTCTTGTACTTCAGTCGGCATTGTGCCTTTTGAATTTAATTCCGATGCAATTTCTGTGTTTCATCGTCAATAAGAAGGTCCAAGGGATACAGTTAACCTGAAGTGAAGCATCGGAATCTAAAACTGAACTCACAGGAGTGGTTCAAATCATAGAATGATAGAGTGTCAGTCTTCTCGTACTTACGTCGGCACTATGACTTTTGAATTTAATTCCGATGCACTCTCTGTGCTTCATCGTCAATAAGAAGTTCGAAGGGATACAGTAAACCTGAAGTGAAGCATCGGAATCTAAAATTGGACACACAGGAGATGTTCAAATCATAGAAAGTTAGAGTGTCTTTCCTCTTCTACTTAAGTCGGCATTGTGCCTTTTGAATTTAATTCCGATGCAATTTCTGTGCTTCATCGTCAATAAGAAGGTCCAAGGTATACAGTAAACCTGAAGTGAAGCATCGGAATCTAAAACTGGGCTCACAGCAGAGGTTCAAATCATATAAAGTTAGAGTGCCAGTCCTGTTGTACTTTAGTCGGCATTGTGCCATTTGTATTACATTCGGATGCAATTTCTGTGTTTCATCGTCAATAAGAAGGTCGAAGGGATACTGTAAACCTGAAGTGAAGCATCGGAATCTAAAACTGGACTCACAGGAGAGTTTCAAATCGTAGAAAGTTAGAGTGCCAGTCCTCTTGCACTTATGTCGGCATTGTGCATTTTGTATTAAATTCGGATGCAATTTCCGTGTTTCATCGTCAATAAGAAAGTCCAAGGGATTCAGTAAACCTGAAGTGAAGCATCGGAATCTAAAACTGGGCTCACAGGAGAGATTCAAATCATAGAAAGTTAGAGTGTCAATCCTCTTGCACTTAAGTCGGCATTGTGCCTTTTGTATTAAATTGGGATGCAATTTCTGTGTTTGATCGTCAATAAGAAGGTCCAAGGGATACAGTAAATCTGAAGTGAAGCATCGGAACCTAAAACTGGACTCACAGGAGAGGTTCAAATCAGAGAAAGTTAGAATGTCAGTCCTCTTGTACTTATGTCAGCATTGTGCCTTTTGTATTAAATTCGGATGCAATTTCTGTGTTTCATCGTTAATAAGACGGTCCAAAGGATACAGTAAACCTGAAGTGAAGCATTGGAATCTAAAACTGGACTCACTGGTGAGGTTCAAATAATAGAAAGTTAGAGTGTCTGTCCTCTAGTTTTTAAGTCGTCATTGTGCCTTTTGTATTAAATTCGGTTGCAATTTCTGAGTTTCATCGTCAATAAGAATGTCCAGGGGATACAGCAAACCTGAAGTGATGCATCGAAATCTAAACCTGGAATCACAGGAGAGGTTCAAAACACAGAAAATTAGAGTGTCATTCCTCTTGTGCTTAAGTCGACATTGTGCCTTTTGTGTTAAATTCGGATGCAATTTCTGTGTTTCATCGGCAATAATAAGGTCAAATGGATACAGTAAACCTGAAGTGAAGCATCGGAATCTAAAACTGCACTCACAGGAGAGGTTCAGATCATAGAAAGTTAGAGTGTCAGTCCCCTTGTACTTAAGTCGGCATTGTGCTTTTTGTATTAAATTCGGATGCAATTTCTGTGTTTCATCGTCAATAAGAAGGTCCAGAGGAATACAGTAAACCTGAAGTGAAGCATCGGAATCTAAAACTGGACTCACAGGATAGGTTCAAATCACAGAAAATTAGAGTGTCAGTCCTCTTTTACTTAAGTCGGCATTGAGCCTTTTGAATTTGATTCTGATGCAATATCTGTGCTTCATCGTAAATAAGAAGGTCCAAGGGATACTGTAAACCTCAAGTGAAGCATTGGAATCTATAACTGGACTCACAGGAGAGGTTCAAATCATAGCAACTTAGAGTGTCAGTCCTCTTGTACTTATGTCGCCATTGTGACTTTTGTATTAAATTCGGATGCAATTTCTGTGCTTCATCGTCAATAAGAAGGTCCAAGGGATACAGTAAACCTGAAGTGAAGCATCGGAATCTAAAAGTGGACTCACAGGAGAGGTTAAAATCATAGAAAATTAGAGTGTCAGTCCTTTTGTACTTAAGTCGGCATTGCGCCTTTTGTATTAAATTTGGATGTAATTTCTGTGTTTCATCGTCAATAAGAATGCCCAAGGGATACAGCAAACCTGAAGTGAAGCATCGGAATCTAAAACTGGACTCACAGGAGAGGTTCAAATCATAGAAAGTTAGAGTGTCAGTCCTCTTGAACTTAAGTCGGAATTGTGACTTTTGTATTCAATTCGGATGCAATATCTGTGTTTCATCGTCAATGAGAAGGTCCAATGGATACAGTAAACCTGAAATGAAGCATCGGAATCTAAAACTGGACTCACAGGAGAGGTTCAAATCATAGAAAGTTAGAGTGTCACTCCTCTTGTACTTAAGTCGGCATTGTGACTTTTGTATTAAATTCGGATGCAATTTCTGTGTTTCATCGTCAATAAGTAGGTCCAAGGAATACAGTAAACCAGAAGTGAAGCATCGGAATCTAAAACCGGACTCACAGGAGACGTTCAAATCATAGAAAGTTAGAGTGTCAGTCCTCTTGTACTTAAGTCGGCATTGAGCCTTTTGAATTTAATTCCGATGCAATTTCTGTGCTTCATCGTCAATAAGAAGGTCCAAGTGATACTGGAAAACTCAAGTGAAGCATCGGAATCTAAAACTGGACTCACAGGAGAGGTTCAAATCCTAGAAACTTAGAGTGTCAGTCCTCTTGTACTTAAGTCGCCATTGTGGCTTTTGTATTAAATTCGGATGCAATTTTTGAGTATCATCGTCAATAAGAAGGTCCAATGGATACAGTAAACCTGAAGTGAAGCATCGGAATCTGAAACTGGACTCCCAGGATAGGTTCAAATCATAGAAAGTTAGTGTCAGTCCTCTTGTACATAAGTCGGCATTGTGCCTTTTGATTTTAATTCCGATGCAATATCTGTGCTTCATCGTCAATAAAAAGGTTGAAGGGACACAGTAAACCTGAAGTGAAGCATCGGAATCTAAAACTGGACTCACAGGAGTGGTTCAAATCATTGAAAATTAGAGTGTCAGTCCTCTTGTACTTAACTGGGCATTGTGCTTTTTGTATTAAATTCGGATGCAATTTCTGAGTTTCATCGTCAATAAGAAGGTCCAAGGGATACAGTAAACCTGAAGTGAAGCATCGGAATCTAAAACTGGACTCACAGGAGAGGTTCAAATCATAGAAAATTTTGAGTGTCTGTCCTGTTGTACTTAAGTAGGCATTGTGCCTTTTGTATTAAATTCGGATGCAATTTCTATATTTCATCGTCAATAAGAAGGTCCAAGGGATAAAGTAAACCTTAAGTGAAGCATCGGAATCTAAAACTGGACTCACAGGGGAGATACAAATCATAGAAAGTTGTAGTGTCAGTCCTCTTGTACTTAAGTCGGCATTGTGCCTTTTGAATTTAATTCCGATGCAGTATCTGTGATCATCGACAATAAGAAGGTCCAAGGGATACAGTAAACCTGAAGTGAAGCATCGGAATTTGAAACAGGACTTACAGCAGAGGTTCAAATCACAGAAAGTTAGAGTGTCAGTCCTCCTGTACTTTAGTCGGCATTGTGCCTTTGTATTAAATTCGGATGCAATTTCTGCATACATCGTCAATAAGAAGGTCCAAGGGATACAGTAAACCTGAAGTGAAGCATCGGAATCTAAAACTGGACTCACAGGAGAGTTTCAAATCATAGAAAGTTGGAGTGTCAGTCCTCTTGTACTTAAGTCGGCATTGTGCCTTTTGTATTAAATTCGGATGCATTGTCTGTGATTCATCGTCAATAAGAAGGTCTAAGGAATACGGTAAACGTGAAGTGAAGCATCGGAATCTAAAACTGCACTCACAGGAGTGGTTCAAATCATAGAAAGTTGGAGTGTTAGCCCTCTTGCACTAAAGTCGGCATTGTGCCATTTGTATTACATTCGGATGCAATTTCTGTGTTTCATCGTCAATAAGAAGGTCCAAGGGATACAGTAAACCTGAAGTGGAGCATCGGAATCTAAAACTGGACTCACAGGAGAGGTTCAAATCATTGAAAGTTGAAGTGTCAGTCCTCTTGTACTTAATTCGGCATTGTGCCTTTTGTATTAAATTCGGATGCAATTTCTATGTTTCATCGTCAATTAGAAGGGCCAAGGGGTACAGTAAACCTAAAGTGAAGCATCGGAATCGAAAACTGGACTCACAGGATAGGTTCAAATCATAGAAAGTTAGAGTGTCAGTCCTCTTGTACTTAAGTCGGCATTGTGCCTTTTGAATTTAATTAAGATGCAATTTCTGTGTTTCGCCATCAATAAGAAGGTCCAAGGTATACAGTAAACCAGAAGTGAAGCATCGGAATCTAAAACTGGACTCAGAGGAGAATTTCAAATCATAGAAAGTTAGAGTGTCAGTCCTCTTGTACTTAAGTTGGCATTGTACATTTTGAATTTATTTCCGATGCAATTTCTGTGTTTCATCGTCAATACGAAGGTCCAAGGTATACAGTAAACCTGAAGTGCGAATCGGAAACTAAAACTGGGCTCACAGGAGAGGTTCAAATCATAGAAAGTTAGAGTGTCAGTCCTCTTGTACTTAAGTTGGAATTGTGCCATTTGTATTAAATTGAGATGCAATTTCTGTGTTTCATCGTCAATAAGAAGGTCCAAGGGATTCAGTAAACCTGAAGTGAAGCATCGGAATCTTAAACTGTACTCACAGGAGAGGTTCAAATCATAGAAAGTTAGAGTGTCAGTCCCCTTGTACTTATATCAGCATTGTGGCTTCTGTATTAAATTCGGATGCAATTTCTGTGTATCATCGTCAAAAAGACGGTTCAAGGGATACAGTAAACCTGAAGTGAAGCATCGGAATCTAAAACTGGACTCACAGGAGAGGTTCATATCATAGAAAATTAGAGTGTCAGTCCTCTTGTACTTAAGTCGGCATTGTGCCTTTTGAATTCAATTCCGATGCAATTTCTGTGTTACGCCGTCAATAAGAAGTTCTAAGGTATATAGTAAACCTGAAGTGAAGCATCGGAATCTAAAACTGGACTCACAGGAGCGGTTCAAATCATAGATAGTTAGAGTGTCAGTCCTCTTATACTTAAGTCGGCATTGTGCCTTTTGAATTTAATTCCGATGCAATTTCTGTGCTTCATCGTCAATAAGAAGGTCCAAGGTATACAGTAAACCTGAAGTGAAACATCGGAATCTAAAACTGGACTCACAGGAGAGGTTCAAATCATATAAAGTTGGAGTAACAGTCCTCTTGTACTTATGTCGGCATTGTGCCTTTTGAATTTAATTCCAATGCAATTTCTGTGTTTCATCGTCAATAAGATGGTCCAAGGTATACAGTAAACCTGAAGTGAAGCATTGGAATCTAAAACTGGACTCACAGAAGAGGTTCTAATCATAGAACGTTAGAGTGTCAGTACTCTTGTACTTAAGAAGGCATTGTGCCTTTTGTATTAAATTCAGATGCAATTTCTATGTTTCATCGTCAATAGGATGGTCCAAGGGATACAGTAAAACTGAAGTGAAGCATCGGAATCTAAAACTGGACTCACAGGAGCGGTACAAATCATAGAAAGTCAAAGGGTCAGTCCTCTTGTACTTTAGTCGCCATTGTGCCTTTTGAATTTAATTCGATGCAATTTCTGTGTTTCATCGTCAAGAAGAAGGTCCAAGGTATACAGTAAACCTGAAGTCAAGCATCGGAATCTAAAACTGGACTCACAGGAGAGGTTCAAATCATTCAAAGTTAGAGTGTCAGTTGTCTTGTACTTAAGTCGGCATTGTGGCTTTTGAATAAAATTCGGATGTAATTTCGGTGTTTCATCGTCAATAAGAAGGTCCAAGGGATACACTAAACCTAAAGTGAAGCATCAGAATCTAAAACTGGACTCACAGGAGAGGATCAAATCATAGAAAGTTAGAGTGTCAGTCCTCTTGTACTTAAGTCGGCATTGTGCCTTTTGAATTTAATTCCGAAGCAATTCCTGTGTTTCATCGTCAATAAGAAGGTCCAAGGGATACAGTAAACCTGAAGTGAAGCTTCGGAATCTAAAACTAGACTCAAGGAGAAATTCAAATCATCGAAAGTTAGAGTGTCAGTCCCCTTGTACTTAAGTCGGCATTGTGCCTTTTGAATTTAATTCCGACGCAATTTCTGAGCTTCATCGTCAATAAGAAGGTCCAAGGTATACAGTAAACCGGACGTGAAGCATCGTAATCTAAAACTGGACTCACAGGAGAGGTTCCAATCATAGAAAGTTAGAGTGTCAGTCCTCTTGTACTTAAGTCGGCATTGTGCCTTTTGTATTAAATTCGGATGCAATTTCTGTGTTTGATCGTCAATAAGAAGGTTTAAGGGATACACTAAACCAGAAGTGAAGCATCGGAATCTAAAACTGGACTCACAGGAGAGGTTCAAATCATTGAAAGTTAGAGTGTCAGCCCTCTTGTACTTAAGTCGGCATAGTGTCTTTTGAATTTAATTCCGAAGCAATTTATGTCTTTCATCGTCAATAAGAAGGTCCAAGGATTACAGTAAACCTGAAGTGAAGCTTCGGAATTTATAATTAGACTCACAGGAGAAACTCAAATCATAAAAAGTTAGAGTGTTAGTCCTCTTGTACTTAAGTCGGTATTGTGACTTTTGATTTTAATTCCGACGCAATTTCTATGTTTCACCGTCAATAAGAAGGTCCCAGGTATACAGTATACCGGAAGTGAAGCATCGGAATCTAAAACTGGACTCTCAGGAGAGGTTCCAATCATTGAAAGTTAGAGTGTCAGTCCTCTTCTACTTTAGTCGGCATTGTGCCTTTTGTATTAAATTCGGATGCAATTTCTGTGTTTCATCGTCAATAAGAAAGTCCAAGGGATACAGTAAACCTGAAGTGAAGCATCGGAATCTAAAACTGGACTCACAGGAGTGGTTCAAATCATAGAATGTTAGAGTGTCAGTCCTCTTGTACTTAAGTCGGCATTGTGCGTTTTGTATTAAATTCGGATGCAATTTCTGTGTTTCATCGTCAATAAGAAGGTCAAAGGGATACAGTAAACTTGAAGTGAAGAATCGGAATCTAAAACTGGACTCTTAGGAGACGTTCAAATCATAGAAAGTTAGAGTGTCAGTTCTCTTGTACTTAAGTCGGCATTCTGCCTTTTGTATTAAATTCGGACGCAATTTCTGTGCATCTTCGTCAATAAGAAGGTCCAAGGGATACAGAAAACCTGAAGTGAAGCATCGGAATCTAAAACTGGAATCACAGGAGATGTTCAAATCATAGGAAGTTGGAGGGTCAGTCCTCTTGTACTTAAGTCGGCATTATGCCTTTTGTATTACATTTGGATGCCATTTCTGTGTTTCATCGTCAATTAGAAGGTCCAAGGAATACAGTAAACCTGAAGTAATGCGTCGGAATCGAAAACGGGACTTAAAGGAGGGGCTTAAACCATTGAAAGTTAGAGTGACAGTCCGTTTGTACTTAATTCGGCATTGTGCCTTCTGTATTAAATTCGATGCAATTTCTGTGTTTCATCATCAATAAGAAGGTCCAAGGGATACAGTAAACCAAAAGTGAAGCATCGGAATCTGAAACTAGACTCACAGGAGAGGTTCAAATCACAGAAATGTAGAGTATCAGTCCTCTTGTAATTAAGTCGGCATTGTGCCTTTTGTATTAAATTAGTATGCAATTTCTGTGTTTCATCGTCAATAATAAGGTCCAAGGTATACAGTAAACCCGAAGTGAAGCATCGGAATCTAAAACTGGACTCACAGGAGAGGTTAAAATCATAGAAAGTTAGAGTGTCAGTCCTCTTGTACTTAAGACGGCATTGTGCCTTTTGAATTAAATTCGATGCACTTTCTGTGTTTCATCTTCAATAAGAAGGTCCAAGGGATACAGTAAACTTGAAGTGAAGCATCGGAATCTAAAACTGGACTCACAGGAGAGGTTCAAATCATAGAAAGTTAGAGAGTCAGTCCTCTTGTACTTAAGTCGGCAATGTGTCTTTTGTATTAAATTCTGATGCAATTTCTGTGTATCATCGTCTAAAAGACGGTCCAAGGGATACAGTAAACCTGAAGTGAAGCATCGGAATCTAAAACTGGATTCACAGGAGAGGTTCAAATCACAGAACGTTAGAGTGTCAGTCCTCTTGTACTTAAGAAGGCATTGTGCCTTTTGTATTAAATTCAGATGCAATTTCTTTGTTTCATCGTCAATAGGAAGGTCCAAGGGATACAGTAAATCTGAAGTGAAGCATCGGAATCTAAAACTGGACTCACAGGAGAGGTTCAAATCATAAAAAGTGAGTGTGTCAGACCTCAAGTACTTAAGTCGGCATTGTGCCGTTTGAATTTAATTCCGATGCAATTTCTGTTCTTCATCGTCAATAAGAAGGTCCAAGGTATACAGTAAACCTGATGTGAAGCATCGGAATCTAAAACTGGAATCACAGGAGAGGTTCAAATCATAGAAAGTTAGAGTGTCAGTCCTCTTGTATTTAAGTCGGCATTGTGCCTTTTGAATTTAATACCAATGCAATTTCTGTGTTCCATCGTCAATAAGAAGGTCCAAGGTATACAGTAAACCTGAAGTGAAGCATCGGAATCTAAAACTGGACTCACAGGAGAGGTTCAATTCATTGAAAATTAGAGTGTCAGTCCTCTTGTACTTAAGTCGGCATTGTGCCTTTTGAATTCAATTCCGATGCAATTTCTGTGTTACGCCGTCAATAAGAAGTTCTAAGGTATATAGTAAACCTGAAGTGAAGCATCGGAATCTAAAACTGGACTCACAGGAGCGGTTCAAATCATAGAAAGTTAGAGTGTCAGTCCTCTTTTACTTAAGTCGGCATTGTGACTTTTGAATTTAATTCTGATGCAATTTCTGTGCTTCATCGTCAATAAGAAGGTCCAAGGTATACAGTAAACCTGAAGTGAAACATCGGAATCTAAAACTGGACTCACAGGAGAGAGTCAAATCATAGAAAGTTGGAGTAACAGTCCTCTTGTACTTATGTCGGCATTGTGCCATTTGAATTTAATTCCAATGCAATTTCTGTGTTTCATCGTCAATAAGAAGGTCCAAGGTATACAGTAAACCTGAAGTGAAGCATTGGAATCTGAAACTGGACTCACAGAAGAGGTTCTAATCATAGAACGTTAGAGTGTCAGTACTCTTGTACTTAAGAAGGCATTGTGCCTTTTGTATTAAATTCAGATGCAATTTCTATGTTTCATCGTCAATAGGATGGTCCAAGGGATACAGTAAAACTGAAGTGAAGCATCGGAATCTAAAACTGGACTCACAGGAGCGGTACAAATCATAGAAAGTTAAAGGGTCAGTCCTCTTGTACTTTAGTCGCCATTGTGCCTTTTGAATTTAATTTGATGCAATTTCTGTGTTTCATCGTCAATAAGAAGTTCCAAGGTATACAGTAAACCTGAAGTGAAGCATCGGAATCTAAAACTGGACTCACAGGAGAGGTTCAAATCATTCAAAGTTAGAGTGTCAGTTGTCTTGTACTTAAGTCGGCTTTGTGCCTTTTGAATTAAATTCGGATGTAATTTCGGTGTTTCATCGTCAATAAGAAGGTCCAAGGGATACACTAAACCTGAAGTGAAGCATCGGAATCTAAAACTGGATTCACAGGAGAGGTTCAAATCACAGAACGTTAGAGTGTCAGTCCTCTTGTACTTAAGAAGGCATTGTGCCTTTTGTATTAAATTCAGATGCAATTTCTTTGTTTCATCGTCAATCGGAAGGTCCAAGGGATACAGTAAATCTGAAGTGAAGCATCGGAATCTAAAACTGGACTCACAGGAGAGGTTCAAATCATAAAAAGTTAGAGTGTCAGTCCTCTTGTATTTAAGTCGGCATTGTGCCTTTTGAATTTAATACCAATGCAATTTCTGTGTTCCATCGTCAATAAGAAGGTCCAAGGTATACAGTAAACCTGAAGTGAAGCATCGGAATCTAAAACTGGACTCACAGGAGAGGTTCAATTCATTGAAAATTAGAGTGTCAGTCCTCTTGTACTTAAGTCGGCATTGTGCCTTTTGAATTCAATTCCGATGCAATTTCTGTGTTACGCCGTCAATAAGAAGTTCTAAGGTATATAGTAAACCTGAAGTGAAGCATCGGAATCTAAAACTGGACTCACAGGAGCGGTTCAAATCATAGAAAGTTAGAGTGTCAGTCCTCTTTTACTTAAGTCGGCATTGTGACTTTTGAATTTAATTCCGATGCAATTTCTGTGCTTCATCGTCAATAAGAAGGTCCAAGGTATACAGTAAACCTGAAGTGAAACATCGGAATCTAAAACTGGACTCACAGGAGAGAGTCAAATCATAGAAAGTTGGAGTAACAGTCCTCTTGTACTTATGTCGGCATTGTGCCATTTGAATTTAATTCCAATGCAATTTCTGTGTTTCATCGTCAATAAGAAGGTCCAAGGTATACAGTAAACCTGAAGTGAAGCATTGGAATCTAAAACTGGACTCACAGAAGAGGTTCTAATCATAGAACGTTAGAGTGTCAGTACTCTTGTACTTAAGAAGGCATTGTGCCTTTTGTATTAAATTCAGATGCAATTTCTATGTTTCATCGTCAATAGGATGGTCCAAAGGATACAGTAAAACTGAAGTGAAGCATCGGAATCTAAAACTGGACTCACAGGAGCGGTACAAATCATAGAAAGTTAAAGGGTCAGTCCTCTTGTACTTTAGTCGCCATTGTGCCTTTTGAATTTAATTTGATGCAATTTCTGTGTTTCATCGTCAATAAGAAGGTCCAAGGTATACAGTAAACCTGAAGTGAAGCATCGGAATCTAAAACTGGACTCACAGGAGAGGTTCAAATCATACAAAGTTAGAGTGTCAGTTGTCTTGTACTTAAGTCGGCTTTTTGCCTTTTGAATTAAATTCGGATGTAATTTCGGTGTTTCATCGTCAATAAGAAGGTCCAAGGGATACACTAAACCTGAAGTGAAGCATCGGAATCTAAAACTGGATTCACAGGAGAGGTTCAAATCACAGAACGTTAGAGTGTCAGTCCTCTTGTACTTAAGAAGGCATTGTGCCTTTTGTATTAAATTCAGATGCAATTTCTTTGTTTCATCGTCAATAGGAAGGTCCAAGGGATACAGTAAATCTGAAGTGAAGCATCGGAATCTAAAACTGGACTCACAGGAGAGGTTCAAATCATAAAAAGTTAGAGTGTCAGTCCTCTTGTATTTAAGTCGGCATTGTGCCTTTTGAATTTAATACCAATGCAATTTCTGTGCTCCATCGTCAATAAGAAGGTCCAAGGTATACAGTAAACCTGAAGTGAAGCATCGGAATCTAAAACTGGACTCACAGAAGAGGTTCTAATCATAGATTGTTAGAGTGTCAGTACTCTTGTACTTAAGAAGGCATTGTGCCTTTTGTATTAAATTCAGATGCAATTTCTATGTTTCATCGTCAATAGGATGGTCCAAAGGATACAGTAAAACTGAAGTGAAGCATCGGAATCTAAAACTGGACTCACAGGAGCGGTACAAATCATAGAAAGTTAAAGGGTCAGTCCTCTTGTACTTTAGTCGCCATTGTGCCTTTTGAATTTAATTTGATGCAATTTCTGTGTTTCATCGTCAATAAGAAGGTCCAAGGTATACAGTAAACCTGAAGTGAAGCATCGGAATCTAAAACTGGACTCACAGGAGAGGTTCAAATCATTCAAAGTTAGAGTGTCAGTTGTCTTGTACTTAAGTCGGCTTTGTGCCTTTTGAATTAAATTCGGATGTAATTTCGGTGTTTCATCGTCAATAAGAAGGTCCAAGGGATACACTAAACCTGAAGTGAATCATCGGAATCTAAAACTGGACTCACAGGAGAGGAACAAATCATAGAAAGTTAGAGTGTCAGTCCTCTCGTACTTAAGTCGGCATTGTGCCTTTTGAATTTAATTCCGAAGCAATTCCTGTGTTTCATCGTCAATAAGAAGGTCCAAGGGATACAGTAAACCTGAAGTGAAGCATCGGAATCTAAAACTAGACTCACAGGAGAAATTCAAATCATCGAAAGTTAGAGTGTCAGTCCTCTTGTACTTAAGTCGGCATTGTGCCTTTTGAATTTAATTCCGACGCAATTTCTGTGCTTCATCGTCAATAAGAAGGTCCAAGGTATACAGTAAACCGGAAGTGAAGCATCGGAATCTAAAACTGGAATCACAGGAGAGGTTCCAATCATAGAAAGTTAGAGGGTCAGTCCTCTTGTACTTAAGTCGGCATTGTGCCTTTTGTATTAAATTCGGATGCAATTTCTGTGTTTGATCGTCAATAAGAAGGTCCAAGGGATACACTAAACCAGAAGTGAAGCATCGGAATCTAAAACTGGACTCACAGGAGTGGTTCAAATCATAGAATGTTAGAGTGTCAGTCCTCTTGTACTTAAGAAGGCATTGTGCCTTTTGTATTAAATTCAGATGCAATTTCTTTGTTTCATCGTCAATAGGAAGGTCCAAGGGATACAGTAAATCTGAAGTGAAGCATCGGAATCTAAAACTGGACTCTTAGGAGACGTTCAAATCATAGAAAGTTAGAGTGTCAGTTCTCTTGTACTTAAGTCGGCATTCTGCCTTTTGTATTGAATTCGGACGCAATTTCTGTGCATCTTCGTCAATAAGAAGGTCCAAGGGATACAGAAAACCTGAAGTGAAGCATCGGAATCTAAAACTGGAATCACAGGAGATGTTCAAATCATAGGAAGTTGGAGGGTCAGTCCTCTTGTACTTAAGTCGGCATTGTGCGTTTTGTATTAAATTCGGATGCAATTTCTGTGTTTCATCGTCAATAAGAAGGTCAAAGGGATACAGTAAACTTGAAGTGAAGAATCGGAATCTAAAACTGGACTCTTAGGAGACGTTCAAATCATAGAAAGTTAGAGTGTCAGTTCTCTTGTACTTAAGTCGGCATTCTGCCTTTTGTATTAAATTCGGACGCAATTTCTGTGCATCTTCGTCAATAAGAAGGTCCAAGGGATACAGAAAACCTGAAGTGAAGCATCGGAATCTAAAACTGGAATCACAGGAGATGTTCAAATCATAGGAAGTTGGAGGGTCAGTCCTCTTGTACTTAAGTCGGCATTATGCCTTTTGTATTACATTTGGATGCCATTTCTGTGTTTCATCGTCAATTAGAAGGTCCAAGGAATACAGTAAACCTGAAGTAATGCGTCGGAATCGAAAACGGGACTTACAGGAGTTGCTTAAACCATTGAAAGTTAGAGTGACAGTCCGTTTGTACTTAATTCGGCATTGTGCCTTCTGTATTAAATTCGATGCAATTTCTGTGTTTCATCATCAATAAGAAGGTCCAAGGGATACAGTAAACCAAAAGTGAAGCATCGGAATCTGAAACTAGACTCACAGGAGAGGTTCAAATCACAGAAATGTAGAGTATCAGTCCTCTTGTAATTAAGTCGGCATTGTGCCTTTTGTATTAAATTAGTATGCAATTTCTGTGTTTCATCGTCAATAATAAGGTCCAAGGTATACAGTAAACCCGAAGTGAAGCATCGGAATCTAAAACTGGACTCACAGGAGAGGTTAAAATCATAGAAAGTTAGAGTGTCAGTCCTCTTGTACTTAAGACGGCATTGTGCCTTTTGAATTAAATTCGATGCACTTTCTGTGTTTCATCTTCAATAAGAAGGTCCAAGGGATACAGTAAACTTGAAGTGAAGCATCGGAATCTAAAACTGGACTCACAGGAGAGGTTCAAATCATAGAAAGTTAGAGAGTCAGTCCTCTTGTACTTAAGTCGGCAATGTGTCTTTTGTATTAAATTCTGATGCAATTTCTGTGTATCATCGTCTAAAAGACGGTCCAAGGGATACAGTAAACCTGAAGTGAAGCATCGGAATCTAAAACTGGATTCACAGGAGAGGTTCAAATCACAGAACGTTAGAGTGTCAGTCCTCTTGTACTTAAGAAGGCATTGTGCCTTTTGTATTAAATTCAGATGCAATTTCTTTGTTTCATCGTCAATAGGAAGGTCCAAGGGATACAGTAAATCTGAAGTGAAGCATCGGAATCTAAAACTGGACTCACAGGAGAGGTTCAAATCATAAAAAGTGAGTGTGTCAGACCTCAAGTACTTAAGTCGGCATTGTGCCGTTTGAATTTAATTCCGATGCAATTTCTGTTCTTCATCGTCAATAAGAAGGTCCAAGGTATACAGTAAACCTGATGTGAAGCATCGGAATCTAAAACTGGAATCACAGGAGAGGTTCAAATCATAGAAAGTTAGAGTGTCAGTCCTCTTGTATTTAAGTCGGCATTGTGCCTTTTGAATTTAATACCAATGCAATTTCTGTGTTCCATCGTCAATAAGAAGGTCCAAGGTATACAGTAAACCTGAAGTGAAGCATCGGAATCTAAAACTGGACTCACAGGAGAGGTTCAATTCATTGAAAATTAGAGTGTCAGTCCTCTTGTACTTAAGTCGGCATTGTGCCTTTTGAATTCAATTCCGATGCAATTTCTGTGTTACGCCGTCAATAAGAAGTTCTAAGGTATATAGTAAACCTGAAGTGAAGCATCGGAATCTAAAACTGGACTCACAGGAGCGGTTCAAATCATAGAAAGTTAGAGTGTCAGTCCTCTTTTACTTAAGTCGGCATTGTGACTTTTGAATTTAATTCCGATGCAATTTCTGTGCTTCATCGTCAATAAGAAGGTCCAAGGTATACAGTAAACCTGAAGTGAAACATCGGAATCTAAAACTGGACTCACAGGAGAGAGTCAAATCATAGAAAGTTGGAGTAACAGTCCTCTTGTACTTATGTCGGCATTGTGCCATTTGAATTTAATTCCAATGCAATTTCTGTGTTTCATCGTCAATAAGAAGGTCCAAGGTATACAGTAAACCTGAAGTGAAGCATTGGAATCTAAAACTGGACTCACAGAAGAGGTTCTAATCATAGAACGTTAGAGTGTCAGTACTCTTGTACTTAAGAAGGCATTGTGCCTTTTGTATTAAATTCAGATGCAATTTCTATGTTTCATCGTCAATAGGATGGTCCAAGGGATACAGTAAAACTGAAGTGAAGCATCGGAATCTAAAACTGGACTCACAGGAGCGGTACAAATGATAGAAAGTTAAAGGGTCAGTCCTCTTGTACTTTAGTCGCCATTGTGCCTTTTGAATTTAATTTGATGCAATTTCTGTGTTTCATCGTCAATAAGAAGTTCCAAGGTATACAGTAAACCTGAAGTGAAGCATCGGAATCTAAAACTGGACTCACAGGAGAGGTTCAAATCATTCAAAGTTAGAGTGTCAGTTGTCTTGTACTTAAGTCGGCTTTGTGCCTTTTGAATTAAATTCGGATGTAATTTCGGTGTTTCATCGTCAATAAGAAGGTCCAAGGGATACACTAAACCTGAAGTGAAGCATCGGAATCTAAAACTGGATTCACAGGAGAGGTTCAAATCACAGAACGTTAGAGTGTCAGTCCTCTTGTACTTAAGAAGGCATTGTGCCTTTTGTATTAAATTCAGATGCAATTTCTTTGTTTCATCGTCAATCGGAAGGTCCAAGGGATACAGTAAATCTGAAGTGAAGCATCGGAATCTAAAACTGGACTCACAGGAGAGGTTCAAATCATAAAAAGTTAGAGTGTCAGTCCTCTTGTATTTAAGTCGGCATTGTGCCTTTTGAATTTAATACCAATGCAATTTCTGTGTTCCATCGTCAATAAGAAGGTCCAAGGTATACAGTAAACCTGAAGTGAAGCATCGGAATCTAAAACTGGACTCACAGGAGAGGTTCAATTCATTGAAAATTAGAGTGTCAGTCCTCTTGTACTTAAGTCGGCATTGTGCCTTTTGAATTCAATTCCGATGCAATTTCTGTGTTACGCCGTCAATAAGAAGTTCTAAGGTATATAGTAAACCTGAAGTGAAGCATCGGAATCTAAAACTTTACTCACAGGAGCGGTTCAAATCATAGAAAGTTAGAGTGTCAGTCCTCTTTTACTTAAGTCGGCATTGTGACTTTTGAATTTAATTCCGATGCAATTTCTGTGCTTCATCGTCAATAAGAAGGTCCAAGGTATACAGTAAACCTGAAGTGAAACATCGGAATCTAAAACTGGACTCACAGGAGAGAGTCAAATCATAGAAAGTTGGAGTAACAGTCCTCTTGTACTTATGTCGGCATTGTGCCATTTGAATTTAATTCCAATGCAATTTCTGTGTTTCATCGTCAATAAGAAGGTCCAAGGTATACAGTAAACCTGAAGTGAAGCATTGGAATCTAAAACTGGACTCACAGAAGAGGTTCTAATCATAGAACGTTAGAGTGTCAGTACTCTTGTACTTAAGAAGGCATTGTGCCTTTTGTATTAAATTCAAATGCAATTTCTATGTTTCATCGTCAATAGGATGGTCCAAAGGATACAGTAAAACTGAAGTGAAGCATCGGAATCTAAAACTGGACTCACAGGAGCGGTACAAATCATAGAAAGTTAAAGGGTCAGTCCTCTTGTACTTTAATCGCCATTGTGCCTTTTGAATTTAATTTGATGCAATTTCTGTGTTTCATTGTCAATAAGAAGGTCCAAGGTATACAGTAAACCTGAAGTGAAGCATCGGAATCTAAAACTGGACTCACAGGAGAGGTTCAAATCATTCAAAGTTAGAGTGTCAGTTGTCTTGTACTTAAGTCGGCTTTGTGCCTTTTGAATTAAATTCGGATGTAATTTCGGTGTTTCATCGTCAATAAGAAGGTCCAAGGGATACACTAAACCTGAAGTGAAGCATCGGAATCTAAAACTGGATTCACAGGAGAGGTTCAAATCACAGAACGTTAGAGTGTCAGTCCTCTTGTACTTAAGAAGGCATTGTGCCTTTTGTATTAAATTCAGATGCAATTTCTTTGTTTCATCGTCAATAGGAAGGTCCAAGGGATACAGTAAATCTGAAGTGAAGCATCGGAATCTAAAACTGGACTCACAGGAGAGGTTCAAATCATAAAAAGTTAGAGTGTCAGTCCTCTTGTATTTAAGTCGGCATTGTGCCTTTTGAATTTAATACCAATGCAATTTCTGTGTTCCATCGTCAATAAGAAGGTCCAAGGTATACAGTAAACCTGAAGTGAAGCATCGGAATCTAAAACTGGACTCACAGAAGAGGTTCTAATCATAGAACGTTAGAGTGTCAGTACTCTTGTACTTAAGAAGGCATTGTGCCTTTTGTATTAAATTCAGATGCAATTTCTATGTTTCATCGTCAATAGGATGGTCCAAAGGATACAGTAAAACTGAAGTGAAGCATCGGAATCTAAAACTGGACTCACAGGAGAGGTTCAAATCATTCAAAGTTAGAGTGTCAGTTGTCTTGTACTTAAGTCGGCTTTGTGCCTTTTGAATTAAATTCGGATGTAATTTCGGTGTTTCATCGTCAATAAGAAGGTCCAAGGGATACACTAAACCTGAAGTGAAGCATCTGAATCTAAAACTGGACTCACAGGAGAGGAACAAATCATAGAAAGTTAGAGTGTCAGTCCTCTCGTACTTAAGTCGTCATTGTGCCTTTTGAATTTAATTCCGAAGCAATTCCTGTGTTTCATCGTCAATAAGAAGGTCCAAGGGATACAGTAAACCTGAAGTGAAGCATCGGAATCTAAAACTAGACTCACAGGAGAAATTCAAATCATCGAAAGTTAGAGTGTCAGTCCTCTTGTACTTAAGTCGGCATTGTGCCTTTTGAATTTAATTCCGACGCAATTTCTGTGCTTCATCGTCAATAAGAAGGTCCAACGTATACAGTAAACCGGAAGTGAAGCATCGGAATCTAAAACTGGAATCACAGGAGAGGTTCCAATCATAGAAAGTTAGAGGGTCAGTCCTCTTGTACTTAAGTCGGCATTGTGCCTTTTGTATTAAATTCGGATGCAATTTCTGTGTTTGATCGTCAATAAGAAGGTCCAAGGGATACACTAAACCAGAAGTGAAGCATCGGAATCTAAAACTGGACTCACAGGAGTGGTTCAAATCATAGAATGTTAGAGTGTCAGTCCTCTTGTACTTAAGTCGGCATTGTGCGTTTTGTATTAAATTCGGATGCAATTTCTGTGTTTCATCGTCAATAAGAAGGGCAAAGGGATACAGTAAACCTGAAGTGAAGCATCGGAATCTAAAACTGGACACTTAGGAGACGTTCAAATCATAGAAAGTTAGAGTGTCAGTCCTCTAGTACTTAAGTCGGCATTCTGCCTTTTGCATTAAATTCGGACGCAATTTCTGTGCATCTTCGTCAATAACAAGGTCCAAGGGATACAGAAAACCTGAAGTGAAGCATCGGAATCTAGAACTGGAATCACAGGAGATGTTCAAATCATAGAAAGTTGGAGGGTCAGTCCTCTTGTACTTAAGTCGGCATTATGCCTTTTGTATTACATTTGGATGCAATTTCTGTGTTTCATCGTCAATTAGAAGGTCCATGGGATACAGTAAACCTGAAGTGATGCGTCGGAATCGAAAACTGGACTCACAGGAGGGGCTTAAACCATTGAAAGTTAGAGTGACAGTCCGTTTGTACTTAATTCGGCATTGTGCCTTTTGTATTAAATTCAGATGCAATTTCTGTGTTTCATCGTCAATAGGAAGGTCCAAGGGATACAGTAAACCTGAAGTGAAGCATCGGAATCTAAAACTGGACTCACAGGAGAGGTTCATATCATAAAAAGTGAGTGTGTCAGTCCTCAAGTACTTAAGTCGGCATTGTGCCGTTTGAATTTAATTCCGATGCAATTTCTGTTCCTCATCGTCAATAAGAAGGTCCAAGGTATACAGTAATCCTGATGTGAAGCATCAGAATCTAAAACTGGAATCACAGGAGAGGTTCAAATCATAGAAAGTTAGAGTGTCAGTCCTCTTGTATTTAAGTCGGCATTGTGCCTTTTGAATTTAATACCAATGCAATTTCTGTGTTCCATCGTCAATAAGAAGGCCCAAGGTATACAGTAAACCTGAAGTGAAGCATCGGAATCTAAAACTGGACTCACAGGAGAGGTTCAATTCATAGAAAGTTAGAGGGTCAGTCCTCTTGTACTTAAGTCGGCATTGTGCCTTTTGTATTAAATTCGGAAGCAATTTCTGTGTTTCATCGTCAATAAGAAGGTCCAAGGAATACAGTAAACCTGAAGGGAAGCAGCGGAATCCAAAACTGGACTCACAGAAGAGGTTCACATCACAGAAAGTTTGAGTGTCAGTCCTCTTGTACTTAAGTCGGCATTGTACCTTTTGAATTCAATGCCGATGCAATTTCTGTGTTTCGCCGTCAATAAGATGGTCCAAGGTATACAGTAAACCCGAAGTGAAGCATCGGAGTCTAAAACTGGACTCACAGGAGAGGTTCAAATCAAAGAAAGTTAGAGTGTCAGTCCTCTTGTACTTAAGTCGGCATTGTGCCTTTTGAATATAATTCCGATGCGATTTCTGTGCTTCATCGTCAATAAGAAGATCCAAAGTATACAGTAAACCTGAAGTGAAGCATCGGAATCTAAAACTGGTCTCACAGGAGAGGTTCAAGTCATAGAAAGTTCGAGTGTCAGTCCTCTTGTACTTAAGTCGGCATTGTGCCTTTTGTATTAAATTCGGATGCAATTTCTGTGTTTCATCGTCAATAAGGAGGACCAAGGTATACAGTAAACCTGAATTGAAGCATCTGAATCTAAAACTGGACTCACAGGAGAGGTTCCAATCATAGAAAGATAAAGTGTCAGTCCTCTTGTACTTAAGTCGGCATTGTGCCTTTTGTATTAAATTCGGATGCAATTTCTGTGTTTCATCGTCAATAAGAAGGTCCAAGGGATACACTAAACCTGAAGTGAAGCATTGGAATCTAAAACTGGACTCACAGGAGAGGTTCAAATCATAGAAAGTTAGAGTGTCAGTCCTCTTGTACTTAAGTAGGCATTGTGCCTTTTGAATTTAATTCCGAAGCAATTTCTGTGTTTCATCGTCAATAAGAAGGTCCAAGGGATACAGTAAACCTGAAGTGAAGCTTCGGAATCTAAAATTAGACTCACAGGAGAAATTCAAATCATAGAATATTAGAGTGTCAGTCCTCTTGTACTTAAGTCGGCATTGTGCCTTTTGAAATTATTTCCGACACAATTTCTGTGCTTCATCGTCAATAAGAAGGTCCAAGGTATACAGTAAACCGGAAGTGAAGCATCGGAATCTAAATCTGGACTCACAGGAGAGGTCCCAAGCATAGAAAGTTAGAGAGTCTGTCCACTTGTACTTAAGTCGGTTTTTGACTTTTGTATTAAATTCGGATGCAATTTCTGTGTTTCATCGTCAATATGAAGTCCAAGTGGTACACTAAACCTGAAGTGAAGCATCGGAATCTAAAACTGGACTCACAGCAGTGGTTCAAATCATAGAAAGTTAGAGTGTCAGCAATCTTGTACTTAAGTCGGCATTGTGCCTTTTGAATTTAATTAAAATGCAATTTCTTTGTGTCATCGTCAAAACGACGGTCCAAGGGATACAGTAAACCTAAAGTGAATCATCGGAATCTAAAACTGGACTCACAGGAGAGGTTCAAATCATAGAAAATTAGAGTGTCAGTCCTCTAGTACTTAAGTCGGCATTGTGCCTTTTGAATTCAATTCCGATGCAATTTCTGTGTTTCTCCGTCAATACGAAGTTCTAAGGTATACAGTAAACCTGAAGTGAAGCATCGGAATCTAAAACTGGACTCACAGGAGAGGCTCAAATCATAGAAAGTTAGAGTGTCAGTCCTCTTTTACTTAAGTCGACATTGTGCCTTTTGAATTTAATTCCGATGCAATTTCTGTGCTTCATCGTCAATATGAAGGTCCAAGGGATACAGTTAACCTGAAATGAAGCATCGCAATCTAAAACTGGACTCACAGGAGAGGTTCAAAACATAGAAAGTTAGAGTGTCAGTAATCTTGTACTTGAGTCGGCATTGTGCCTTTTGAATTTAATTCCAATGCAATTTCTGTGTTTCATCGTCAATAAGGTGGTCCAAGGTATACAGTAATTCTGAAGTGAAGCATCGGAATCTAAAACTGGACTCACAGGAGAGGTTCAAATCATAGAACGTTTGAGTGTCAGTCCTCTTGTACTTAAGTCGGCATTGTGCCTTTTGAATTTAATTCCGAAGCAATTTCTGTGTTTCATCGTCAATAAGAAGGTCCAAGGGATACAGTAAACCTGAAGTGAAGCTTCGGAATCTAAAATTAGACTCACAGGAGAAATTCAAATCATAGAATATTAGAGTGTCAGTCCTCTTGTACTTAAGTCGGCATTGTGCCTTTTGAATTCATTTCCGACACAATTTCTGTGCTTCATCGTCAATAAGAAGGTCCAAGGTATACAGTAAACCGGAAGTGAAGCATCGGAATCTAAAACTGGACTCACAGGAGAGGTCCCAATCATAGAAAGTTAGAGTGTCAGTCCTCTTGTACTTAAGTCGGCATTGTGACTTTTGTATTAAATTCGGATGCAATTTCTGTGTTTCATCGTCAATATGAAGGTCCAAGGGATACACTAAACCTGAAGTGAAGCATCGGAATCTAAAACTGGACTCACAGGAGTGGTTCAAATCATAGAACGTTAGAGTGTCTGTCCTCTTGTACTTAAGAAGGCATTGTGCCTTTTGTATTAAATTCGGATGCAATTTCTGTGTTTCATCGTCAATAGGAAGGTCCAAGGGACACAGGAAACCTGAAGTGAAGCATCGGAATCTAAAACTGGACTCACAGGAGAGGTTCAAATCATTGAAAGTGAGAGTGTCCGTCCTCAAGTACTTTAGTCGGCATTGTGCCCTTTGTATTAAATTCGGATGCAATTTTTGTGTTTCATCGTCAATAAGAAGGTCCAAGGGATACACTAAACCTGAAGTGAAGCATCGGAATCTAATACCGGACTCACAGTAGAGGTTCAAATCATAGAAAGTTAGAGTGTCAGTCCACTTGTACTTAAGTCGGCATTGTGCCTTTTGAATTTAATTCCAATGCAATTTCTGTGTTTCATCGTCAATAAGGTGGTCGAAGGTATACAGTAATCCTGAAGTGAAGCATCGGAATCTAGAACTGGACTCACAGGAGAGGTTCAAATCATAGAACGTTTGAGTGTCAGTCCTCTTGTACTTAAGTCGGCATTGTGCCTTTTGAATTTAATTCCGAAGCAATTTCTGTGTTTCATCGTCAATAAGAAGGTCCAAGGGATACAGTAAACCTGAAGTGAAGCTTCGGAATCTCAAATTAGACTCACAGGAGAAATTCAAATCATAGAATATTAGAGTGTCAGTCCTCTTGTACTTAAGTCGGCATTGTGCCTTTTGAATTTAATTCCGATGCAATTTCTGTTCCCCATCGTCAATAAGAAGGTACAAGGCATACAGTAAACCTGATGTGAAGCATCGGAATCTAAAACTGGAACCACAGGAGAGGTTCAAATCATAGAAAGCTAGAGTGTCAGCCCTCTTGTACTAACGTTGACATAGTGCCTTTTGAATTTAATACCAATGCAATATCATTGTTTCATCGTCAATAAGAAGGTCCAAGGTATACAGTAAACCTGAAGTGAAGCATTGGAATCTAAAACTAACCTCACAGGAGAGGTTCAATTCATAGAAAGTTAGAGTGTCAGTGCTCTTGTACTTAAGTCGCCATTGTGCCTTTTGAATTTAATCCGATGCAATTTCTGTGTTTCATCGTCAATAAGAAGGTCCAAAGAATACAGTAAACCTGAAGTGAAGCATCGGAATCTAAAACTGGACTCACAGGAGAGGTTCAAATCATAGAAAGTTCGAGTGTCAGTCCTCTTGTACTTAAGTCGCCATTGTGACTTTTGAATTTAATACGATGCAATTTCTGTGTTTCATCGTCAATAAGAAGGTCCAAGGTATACAGGAAACCTGAAGTGAAGCATCGGAATCTAAAACTGGACTCACAGGAGAGGTTCAAATCATTCAAAGTAAGAGTGTCAGTCCTCTTGTACTTAAGTCGGCATTGTGCCTTTTGAATTAAATTCGGATGTAATTTCTGTGTTTCATCGTCAATAAGAAGGTCCAAGGAATACAGGAAACCTGAAGTGAAGCATCGGAATCTAAAACTGGACTCACAGGAGAGGTTCAAATCATTCAAAGTAAGAGTTTCAGTCCTCTTCTACTAAAGTCGGCGTTGTGCCTTTTGAATTTAATTCCGATGCAATTTCTGTTTTTCAGCGTCAATATGATGGTCCAAGGTATACAGTAACCCTGAAGTGAAGCATCTGAATCTAAAACTGGACTCACAGGAGTGGTTCAAATCATAGAAAGATAGAGTGTCAGTCCTCTTGTACTTATGTCGGCATTGTGCCTTTTGTTTTAAATTCGGATGCAATTTCTGTGTTTCTTCGTCAATAAGAAGGTCCAAGGGATACACTAAACCTGAAGTGAAGCATCGGAATCTAATACTGGACTCACAGGAGAGGTTTAAATCATAGAAAGTTAGAGTGTCAGTCCTCTTGTACTTAAGTCGGCATTGTGCCTTTTGAATTTAATTCCGAAGCAATTTCTGTGTTTCATCGTCAATAAGATGGTCCAAGGGATACAGTAAACCTGAAGTGAAGCTTCGGAATCTAAAACAAGACTCACAGGAGTAATTCAAATCATAGAAAGTTAGAGTGTCAGTCCTCTTGTACTTAAGTCGGCATTGTTCCTTTTGAATTTAATTCCGACGCAATTTCTGTGCTTCATCGTCAATAAGAAGGTACAAGGTATACAGTTAAATGGAAGTGAAGCATCGTAATCTAAAACTGGACTCACAGGAGAGGTCCTAATCATAGAAAGTTAGAGTGTCAGTCCTCTTGCACTTAAGTCGGCATTGTGCCTTTTGTATTAAATTCGGATGCAATTTCTGTGTTTCATCGTCGATAAGAAGGTCCAAGGGATACACTAAACCTGAAGTGAAGCATCGGAATCTAAAACTGGACTCACAGGAGAAATTCAAATCATAGAATATTAGAGTATCAGTTCTCTTGTACTTAAGTCGCCATTGTGCCTTTTGAATTTAATTCGATGCAATTTCTGTGTTTCATCGTCAATAAGAAGGTCCAAGGTATACAGGAGACCTGAAGTGAAGCATCGGAATCTAAAACTGGACTCACAGGAGAGGTTCAAATCATTCAAAGTAAGAGTGTCAGTCCTCTTGTACTTAAGTCGGCATTGTGCCTTTTGAATTAAATTCGGACGTAATTTCTGTGTTTCATCGTCAATAAGAAGGTCCAAGGAATACAGTAAACCTGAAGTGAATCATCGGAATCTAAAACTGGGCTCACAGGAGAGGTTCAAATCATAGAAAGTTAGAGTTTCAGTCCTCTTGTACTTAAGTCGGCATTGTGAATTTTGAATTTAATTCCGATGCAATTTCTGTGTTTCGTCGTCAATATGATGGTCCAAGGTATACAGTAACCCTGAAGTGAAGCATCTGACCCTAAAACTGAACTCACAGGAGAGGTTCAAATCATAGAAAGATAGAGTGTCAGTCCTCTTGTACTTAAGTCGGCATTGTACCTTTTGTATTAAATTCGGATGCAATTTCTGTGTTTCATCGTCAATAAGAAGGTCCAAGGGATACACTAAACCTGAAGTGAAGCATCGGAATCTAAAACTGGACTCACAGGAGAAATTCAAATCATAGAATATTAGAGTGTCAGTCCTCTTGTACTTAAGTCGGCATTGTGCCTTTTGAATTTAGTTCCGACACAATTTCTGTGCTTCATCGTCGATAAGAATGTCCAAGGTATACGGTAAACCGGAAGTGAAGCATCGGAATCTAAAACTGGACTCACAGGAGAGGTCCCAATCATAGAAAGTTAGAGTGTCAGTCCTCTTGTACTTAAGTCGGCATTGTGCATTTTGTATTAAATTCGGATGCTATTTCTGTGTTTCATCGTCAATATGAAGGTCCAAGGCATACACTAAACCTGAAGTGAAGCATCGGAATCTAAAACTGGACTCACAGGAGAGGTTCAAATCATAGAAAGTTAGAGTGTCGGTAATCTTGTACTTAAATCGGCATTGTGCCTTTTGAATTTAATTCCAATGCAATTTCTGTGTGTCATCGTCACAACGACGGTCCAAGGGATACAGTAAACCTAAAGTGAAGCAACGGAATCTAAAACTGGACTCACAGGAGAGGTTCATATCATAGAAAATTAGAGTGTCAGTCCTCTAGTACTTAAGTCGGCATTGTGCCTTTTGAATTCAATTCCGACGCAATTTCTGTGTTTCTCCGTCAATACGAAGTTCTAAGGTATACAGTAAACCTGAAGTGAAGCATCGAAATCTAAAACTGGACTCACAGGAGAGGTTCAAATCGTAGAAAGTTAGAGGGTCAGTCCTCTTTTACTTAAGTCGGCATTGTGCCTTTTGAATTTAATTCCGATGCAATTTCTGTGCTTCATCATCAATAAGAAGGTCCAAGGTATACAGTAAACCTGAAGTGAAGCATCGGAATCTAAAACTGGAATCACATGAGAGGTTCAATTCATAGAATGTTAGAGGGTCAGTACTCTTGTACTTAAGTCGGCATTGTGTCTTTTGTATTAAATTTGGATGCAATTTCTGTGCTTCATCATCAATAAGAAGGTCCAAGGTATACAGTAAACCTGAAGTGAAGCATCGGAATCTAAAACTGGACTCACAAGAGAGGTTCAAATCATAGAAAGTTAGAGTTTCAGTCCCCTTGTACTTAAGTCGGCCTTGTGCCTTTTGAATTTAATGCCGATGCAATTTCTGTGTTTCGCCGTCAATAAGATGGTCCAAGGTATATAGTAAACGCGAAGTGAATCATCGGAATCTTAAACTGGACTCACAGGAGAGGTTCAAATCATAGAAAGTTAGAGTGTCATTCCTCTTGTACTTAAGTCGGCATTGTGCCTTTTGAATTTAATTCCGATGCAATTTCTGTGCTTCATCGTCAATACGAAAATCCAAGGTATACGGGAAACCTGAAGTGAAGCTTTGGAATCTTAAACTGGTCTCACAGGAGAGGTTCAAATCATAGAAAGTTAGAGTGTCAGTCCTCTTGTACTTAAGTCGCCATTGTGCCTTTTGAATTTAATTCGACGTAATTTCTGTGTTTCATCGTCAATAAGAAGGTCAAGGTATACAGTAAACCTAAAGTGAAGCATCGGAATCTAAAACTTGACTCACATTAGAGGTTCAAACCATTCAAAGTTAGAGTGTCAGTCCTCGTGTACTTAAGTCGGCATTGTGCCTTTTGAATTAAATTCGGATGTAATTTCTGTGTTTCATCGTCATTAACAAGGTCCAGAGGATACAGTAAACCTGAAGTGAAGCATCGAAATCTAAAACTGGACTCACAGGAGAGGTTCAAATCATAGAAAGTTAGAGTTTCAGTCCTCTTGCGCTTAAGTCAGCATTGTGCCTTTTGAATTTAATTCCGATGCAATTTCTGTGATTCGTCGTCAATATGATGGTCCAAGGCATACAGTAATCCTGAAGTGAAGCATCTGAATCTAAAACTGGACTCACAGGAGAGGTTTAAATCATAGAAAAATAGAGTGTCAGTCCTCCTGTACTTATGTCGGCATTGTGCCTTTTGTATTAAATTCGGATGCAGTTTCTGTGTTTCATCGTCAATAAGAAGGTCTAAGCGATACACTAAACCTGAAGTGAAGCATCGGAATCTAAAACTGGACTCACAGGAGAGGTTCAAATCATAGAAAGTTAGAGTGTCAGTCCTCTTGTACTTAAGTCGGCATTGTGCCTTTTGAATCTAATTCCGAAGCAATTTCTGTGTTTAATCGTCAATAAGAAGGTCCAAGGGATACAGTAAACCTGAAGTGAAGCTTCGGAATCTAAAACAAGGCTCACAGGAGAAATTCAAATCATAGAAAGTTAGAGTGTCAGTCCTCTTGTACTTAAGTCGGCATTGTGCCTTTTGAATTTAATTCCGACGCAATAACTGTGCATCATCGTCAATAAGAAGGTACAAGGTATACAGTAAACCTGAAGTGAAGCTTCGGAATCTAAAACTAGACTCACAGGAGAAATTCAAATCATATAAAGTTACAGTGTCAGTCCTCTTGTACTTAAGTCGGCATTGTGACTTTTGAATTTAATTGCGACGCAATTTCTGTGCTTCATCGTCAATAAGAAGGTCCAAGGTATACAGTAAACCGGAAGTGAAGCATCGGAATCCAAAACTGGACTCACAGGAGAGGTTCCAATCATATAAAGTTACAGTGTCAGTCCTCTTGTACTTAAGTCGGCATTGTGACTTTTGAATTTAATTACGACGCAATTTCTGTGCTTCATCGTCAATAAGAAGGTCCAAGGTATACAGTAAACCTGAAGCGAAGCATTGGAATATAAATCTGGACCCACCGGAGAGGTTCAAATCATAGAAAGTTAGAGTGTCAGTCCTCTTGTAATTAAGTCGGCATTGTGCCTTTTGAACTTAATTCCAATGCAATTTCTGTGTTTCATCGTCAATAAGATGGTCCAAGGTATACAGCAATCCTGAAGTGAAGCATCGGAATCTAAAACTGGATGCACAGTAGAGGTTCAAATCATAGAACGTTAGAGTGTCTGTCCTCTTGTACTTAAGAAGGCATTGTGCCTTTTGTATTAAATTCGGATGCAATTTCTGTGTTTCATCGTCAATAGGAAGGTCCAAGGGATACAGGAAAGCTGAAGTGAAGCATCGGAATCTAAAACTGAACTCACAGGAGAGGATCAAATCATAGAAAGTGAGAGTGTCAGTCCTCAAGTACTTAAGTCGGCATTGTGCCATTTGAATTTAATTCCGATGCAATTTCTGTTCCCCATCGTCAATAAGAAGGTACAAGGTATACAGTAAACCTGATGTGAAGCATCGGAATCTAAAACTGCAATCACAGGAGAGGTTCAAATCATAGAGAGCTAGAGTGTCAGTCCTCTTGTACTAACGTTGACATAGTGCCTTTTGAATTTAATACCAATGCAATTTCAGTGTTTCATCGTCAATAAGAAGGTCCAAGGTATACAGTAAACCTGAAGTGAAGCATTGGAATCTAAAACTAACCTCACAGGAGAGGTTCAATTCATAGAAAGTTAGAGTGTCAGTGCTCTTGTACTTAAGTCGCCATTGTGCCTTTTGAATTTAATTCGATGCAATTTCTGTGTTTCATCGTCAATAAGAAGGTCGAAGGTATACAGTAAACCTAAAGTGAAGCATCGGAATCTGAAACTGGACTCACATTAGAGGTTCAAACCATTCAAAGTTAGAGTGTCAGTTCTCGTGTACTTAAGACGGCATTGTGCCTTTTGAATTAAATTCGGATGTAATTTCTGTGTTTCATCGTCAATAAGAAGGTCCAAAGAATACAGTAAACCTGAAGTGAAGCATCGGAATCTAAAACTGGACTCACAGGAGAGGTTCAAATCATAGAACGTTAGAGTTTCAGTCCTCTTGCGCTTAAGTCGGCATTGTGCCTTTTGAATTTCATTCCGATGCAATTTCTGTGTTTCGTCGTCAATATGATGGTCCAAGGCATACAGTAATCCTGAAGTGAAGCATCTGAATCTAAAACTGGACTCACAGGAGAGGTTCAAATCATAGGAAATTAGAGTGTCAGTCCTCTTGTACTTAAGTCGGCATTGTGCCTTTTGTATTAAATTCGGATGCAATTTCTGTGTTTCATCGTGAATAAGAAGGTCCAAGGGATACACTAAACCTGAAGTGAAGCATCGGAATCTAAAACTGGACTCACAGGAGAGGTTCAAATCATAGAAAGTTAGAGTGTCAGTCCACTTGTACTTAAGTCGGCATTGTGCCTTTTGAATTTAATTCCGAAGCAATTTCTGTCTTTCATCGTCCATAAGAAAGTCCAAGGGATACACTAAACCTGAAGTGAAGCATCGGAATCTAAAACTGGACTCACAGGAGAGGTTCAAATCATAGAAAGTTCGAGTGTCAGTCCTCTTGTACTTAAGTCGCCATTGTGACTTTTGAATTTAATACGATGCAATTTCTGTGTTTCATCGTCAATAAGAAGGTCCAAGGTATACAGGAAACCTGAAGTGAAGCATCGGAATCTGAAACTGGACTCACAGGAGAGGTTCAAATCATTCAAAGTAAGAGTGTCAGTCCTCTTGTACTTAAGTCGGCATTGTGCCTTTTGAATTAAATTCGGATGTAACTTCTGTGTTTCATCGTCAATAAGAAGGTCCAAGGAATACAGTAAACCTGAAGTCAAGCATCGGAATCTAAAACTGGACTCACAGGAGAGGTGCTAATCATAGAAAGTTAGAGTTTCAGTCCTCTTGTACTTAAGTCGGCGTTGTGCCTTTTGAATTTAATTCTGATGCAATTTCTGTTTTTGGCGTCAATATGATGGTCCAAGGTATACAGTAACCCTGAAGTGAAGCATCTGAATCTAAAACTCTACTCACAGGAGAGGTTCAAATCATAGAAAGTTAGAGTGTCAGTCCTCTTGTACTTAAGTCGGCATTGTTCCTTTTGAATTTAATTCCGACGCAATTTCTGTGCTTCATCGTCAATAAGAAGGTACAAGGTATACAGTTAAATGGAAGTGAAGCATCGTAATCTAAAACTGGACTCACAGGAGAGGTCCTAATCATAGAAAGTTAGAGTGTCAGTCCTCTTGCACTTAAGTCGGCATTGTGCCTTTTGTATTAGATTCGGATGCAATTTCTGTGTTTCATCGTCCATAAGAAGGTCCAAGGGATACAGTAAACCTGAAGTGAAGCTTCGGAATCTAAAACTAGACTCACGGGAGAAATTTAAATCATAGAAAGTTAGTGTGTCAGTCCTCTTGTACTTAGGTCGGGATTGTGACTTTTGAATTTCATTACGACGCAATTTCTGTGCTTCATCGTCAATAAGAAGGTCCAAGGTATACAGTAAACAGGAAGTGAAGCATCGGAATCTAAAACTGGACTCACAGGAGAGGTTCCAATCATAGAAAGTTAGAGTGTCAGTCCCGTCGTACTTAAGTCGGCATTGTGCCTTTTGTATTAAATTCGGATGCATTTTCTGTGTTTCAACGTCAATAAGAAGGTCCAAGGGATACAGTAAACCTGAAGTGAAGCATCGGATTCTAAATCTGGACTCACAGGTGTGGTACAAATCATAGAATGTTAGAGTGTCAGTTCTCTTGTACTTAAGTCGCCATTGTGCCTTTTGAATTTAATTCGATGCAATTTCTGTGTTTCATCGTCAATAAGAAGGTCCAAGGTATACAGGAGACCTGAAGTGAAGAATCGGAATCTAAAACTGGACTCACAGGAGAGGTTCAAATCATTCAAAGTAAGAGTGTCAGTCCTCTTGTACTTAAGTCGGCATTGTGCCTTTTGAATTTAGTTCCGACACAATTTCTGTGCTTAATCGTCGATAAGAATGTCCAAGGTATACAGTAAACCGGAAGTGAAGCATCGGAATCTAAAACTGGACTCACAGGAGAGGTCCCAATCATAGAAAGTTAGAGTGTCAGTCCTCTTGTACTTAAGTCGGCATTGTGCATTTTGTATTAAATTCGGATGCTATTTCTGTGTTTCATCGTCAATATGAAGGTCCAAGGGATACACTAAACCTGAAGTGAAGCATCGGAATCTAAAACTGGACTCACAGGAGAGGTTCAAATCATAGAAAGTTAGAGTGTCGGTAATATTGTACTTAAGTCGGCATTGTGCCTTTTGAATTTAAATCCAATGCAATTTCTGTGTGTCATCGTCACAACGACGGTCCAAGGGATACAGTAAACCTATAGTGAAGCAACGGAATCAAAAACTGGACTCACAGGAGAGGTTCAAATCATAGAAAGTTAGAGGGTCAGTCCTCTTTTACTTAAGTCGGCATTGTGCCTTTTGAATTTAATTCCGATGCAATTTCTGTGCTTCATCATCAATAAGAAGGTCCAAGGTATACAGTAAACCTCAAGTATAGGATTGGAATCTAAAACTGGACTCACAGGAGAGGTTCAAATCATAGAAAGTTAGAGTGTCAGTAATCTTGTACTTAAGTCGGCATTGTGCCTTTTTAATTTAATTCCAATGCAATTTCTGTGTTTCATCGTCAATAAGATGGTCCAAGGTATACAGTAATCCTGAAGTGAAGCATCGGAAACTAAAACTGGACGAGAGGTTCAAACCATAGAAAGTTAGAGTGTCAGTCCTCGTGTACTTAAGTCGGCCTTGTGCCTTTTGAATTTAATTCCGATGCAATTTCTGTTCTCCATCGTCAATAAGAAGGTACAAGGTATACAGTAAACCTGATGTGAAGCATCGGATTCTAAAACTGGAATCACAGGAGAGGTTCAAATCATAGTAAGTTAGAGTGTCAGTCCTCTTGTACTTAAGTCGGCATAGTGCCTTTTGAAATTAATACCAATGCAATTTCAGTGTTTCATCGTCAATAAGATGGTCCAAGGTATACAGTAAACCTGAAGTGAAGCATCGGAATCTAAAACTGGACTCACATGAGAGGTTCAATTCATAGAAAGTTAGAGGGTCAGTACTCTCGTACTTAAGTCGGCATTGTGCCTTTTGTATTAAATTCGGCTGCAATTTCTGTGTTTCATCGTCAATATGAAGGTCCAAGGGATACAGTAAACCTGAAGTGAATCATCGGAATCTAAAACTGGACTCACAGAAGAAGTACAGATCATAGAAAGTTAGAGTGTCATTCCTCTTGTACTTATGTCGGCCTTGTGCCTTTTGAATTTAATGCCGATGCAATTTCTGTGTTTCGCCGTCAATAAGATGGTCCAAGGTATATAGTAAACCCGAAGTGAATCATCGGAATCTTAAACTGGACTCACAGGAGAGGTTCAAATCATAGAAAGTTAGAGTGTCATTCCTCTTGTACTTAAGTCGGCATTGTGCCTTTTGAATTTAATTCCGATACAATTTCTGTGCTTAATCGTCAATACGAAAATCTTAGGTATACGGTAAACCTGAAGTGAAGCATCGGAATCTTAAACTGGTCTCACAGGAGAGGTTCAAATCATAGAAAGTTAGAGTGTCAGTCCTCTTGTACTTAAGTCGCCATTGTGCCTTTTGAATTTAATTCGATGTAATTTCTGTGTTTCATCGTCAATAAGAAGGTCAAGGTATACAGTAAACCTAAAGTGAAGCATCGGAATCTAAAACTTGACTCACATTAGAGGTTCAAACTATTCAAAATTAGAGTGTCAGTCCTCGTGTACTTAAGTCGGCATTGTGCCTTTTGAATTAAATTCGGATGTAATTTCTGTGTTTCATCTTCAATAAGAAGGTCCAAAGGATACAGTAAACCTGAAGTGAAGCATCGAAATCTAAAACTGGACTCACAGGAGTGGTTCAAATCATAGAAAGTTAGAGTTTCAGTCCTCTTGCGCTTAAGTCAGCATTGTGCTTTTGAATTTAATTCCGATGCAATTTCTGTGTTTCGTCGTCAATATGATGGTCCAAGGCATACAGTAATCCTGAAGTGAAGCATCTGAATCTAAAACTGGACTCACAGGAGAGGTTTAAATCATAGAAAAATAGGGTGTCAGTCCTCCTGTACTTATGTCGGCATTGTGCCTTTTGTATTAAATTCGGATGCAGTTTCTGTGTTTCATCGTCAATAAGAAGGTCTAAGGGATACACTAAACCTGAAGTGAAGCATCGGAATCTAAAACTGGACTCACAGGAGAGGTTCAAATCATAGAAAGTTAGAGTGTCAGTCCTCTTGTACTTAAGTCGGCATTGTGCCTTTTGAATCTAATTCCGAAGCAATTTCTGTGTTTAATCGTCAATAAGAAGGTCCAAGGGATACAGTAAACCTGAAGTGAAGCTTCGGAATCTAAAACAAGACTCACAGGAGAAATTCAAATCATAGAAAGTTAGAGTGTCAGTCCTCTTGTACTTAAGTCGGCATTGTGCCTTTTGAATTTAATTCCGACGCAATTTCTGTGCTTCATCGTCAATAAGAAGGTACAAGGTATACAGTAAACCTGAAGTGAAGCTTCGGAATCTAAAACTAGACTCACAGGAGAAATTCAAATCATATAAAGTTACAGTGTCAGTCCTCAAGTACTTAAGTCGGCATTGTGCCATTTGAATTTAATTCCGATGCAATTTCTGTTCCCCATCGTCAATAAGAAGGTACAAGGTATACAGTAAACCTGATGTGAAGCATCGGAATCTAAAACTGCAATCACAGGAGAGGTTCAAATCATAGAAAGCTAGAGTGTCAGTCCTCTTGTACTAACATTGACATAGTGCCTTTTGAATTTAATACCAATGCAATTTCAGTGTTTCATCGTCAATAAGAAGGTCCAAGGTATACAGTAAACCTGAAGTGAAGCATTGGAATCTAAAACTAACCTCACAGGAGAGGTTCAATTCATAGAAAGTTAGAGTGTCAGTTGTCTTGTACTTGAGTCGCCATTGTGCCTTTTGAATTTAATTCGATGCAATTTCTGTGTTTCATCGTCAATAAGAAGGTCGAAGGTATACAGTAAACCTAAAGTGAAGCATCGGAATCTGAAACTGGACTCACATTAGAGGTTCAAACCATTCAAAGTTAGAGTGTCAGTTCTCGGGTACTTAAGACGGCATTGTGCCTTTTGAATTAAATTCGGATGTAATTTCTGTGTTTCATCGTCAATAAGAAGGTCCAAAGAAAACAGTAAACCTGAAGTGAAGCATCGGAATCTAAAACTGGACTCACAGGAGAGGTTCAAATCATAGAACGTTAGAGTTCCAGTCCTCTTGCGCTTAAGTCGGCATTGTGCCTATTGAATTTAATTCCGATGCATTCTCTGTGTTTCGTCGTCAATATGATGGTCCAAGGCATACAGTAATCCTGAAGTAAAGCATCTGAATCTAAAACTGGACTCACAGGAGAGGTTCAAATCATAGAAAGTTAGAGTGTCAGTCCTCTTGTACTTAAGTCGGCATTGTGCCTTTTGTATTAAATTCGGATGCAATTTCTGTGTTTCATCGTCAATAAGAAGGTCCAAGGGATACACTAAATATGAAGTGAAGCATCTAAATCTAAAACTGGACTCACAGGAGAGGTTCAAATCATAGAAAGATAGAGTGTCAGTCCTCTTGTACTTATGTCGGCATTGTGCATTTTGTATTAAATTCGGATGCAATTTCTGTGTTTCTTCGTCAATAAGATTGTCCAAGGGATACACTAAACCTGAGGTGAAGCATCGGAATCTAAAACTGGACTCAAGGAGAGGTTTAAACCATAGAAAGTTATTGTGTCAGTCCTCTTGTACTTAAGTCGGCATTGTGCCTTTTGAATTTAATTCCGAAGCAATTTCTGTGTTTCATCGTCAATAAGATGGTCCAAGGTATACAGTAAACCTGAAGTGAAGCTTCGGAATCTAAAACAAGACTCACAGGAGTAATTCAAATCATAGAAAGTTAGTGTCAGTCCTCTTGTACTTAAGTCAGCATTGTGCCTTTTGAATTTAATTCCGACCCAATTTCTGTGCTTCATCGTCAATAAGAAGGTACAAGGTATACAGTTAAATGGAAGTGAAGCATCGTAATCTAAAACTAAACTCACAGGAGAGGTCCTAATCGTAGAAAGTTAGAGTGTCAGTCCTCTTGTACTTAAGTCGGCATTGTGCCTTTTGTATTAAATTCGGATGCAATTTCTGTGTTTCATCGTCAATAAGAAGGTCCAAGGGATACACTAAACCTGAAGTGAAGCATCGGAATCTAAAACTGGACTCACAGGAGAGGTTCAAATCATAGAAAGTCAGAGTGTCAGTCCACTTGTACTTAAGTCGGCATTGTGCCTTTTGAATTTAATTCCGAAGCAATTTCTGTCTTTCATCGTCCATAAGAAGGTCCAAGGGATACAGTAAACCTGAAGTGAATCCTCAGAATCTAAAACTAGACTCACGGGAGAAATTTAAATCATATAAAGTTAGAGTGACAGTCCCGTCGTACTTAAGCCGGCATTGTGCCTTTTGTATTACGTTCGGATGCATTTTCTGTGTTTCATCGTCAATAAGAAGGTCCAAGGGATACAGTAAACCTGAAGTGAAGCATCGGAATCTAAATCTGGACTCACAGGAGTGGTTCAAATCATAGAATGTTAGAGTGTCAGTTCTCTTGTACTTAAGCCGCCATTGTGCCTTTTGATTTTAATTCGATGCAATTTCTGTGTTTCATCGTCAATAAGAAGGTCCAAGGTATACAGGAGACCTGAAGTGAAGCATCGGAATCTAAAACTGGACTCACAGGAGAGGTTCAAATCATTCAAGGTAAGAGTGTCAGTCCTCTTGTACTTAAGTCGGCATTGTGCCTTTTGAATTAAATTCGGATGTAATTTCTGTGTTTCATCGTCAATAAGAAGGTCCAAGGAATACAGTAAACCTGAAGTGAAGCATCGGAATCTAAAACTGGACTCACAGGAGAGGTTCAAATCATAGAACGTTAGAGTTTCAGTCCTCTTGTACTTAAGTCGGCATTGTGCCTTTTGAATTTAATTCCGATGCAATTTCTGTGTTTCGTCGTCAATATGATGGTCAAAGGTATGCAGTAACCCTGAAGTGGAGCATCTGAACCTAAAACTGGACTCACAGGAGAGGTTCAAATCATAGAAAGTTAGAGTGTCAGTCCTCTTGTACTTAAGTCGGCATTGTGACTTTTGTATTAAATTCGGATGCAATTTCTGTGTTTCATCGTCAATAAGAAGGTCCAAGGGATACACTAAACCTGAAGTGAAGCATCGGAATCCAAAACTGGACTCACAGGAGAAATTCAAATCATAGAATATTAGAGTGTCAGTCCTCTTGTACTTAAGTCGGCATTGTGCCTTTCGAATTTAATTCCGGCACAATTTCTGTGCTTCATCGTCGATAAGAAGGTCCAAGGTATACAGTAAACCGGAAGTGAAGCATCGGAATCTAAAACTGGACTCACAGGAGAGGTCCCAATCATAGAAAGTTAGAGTGTCAGTCCGCTTGCACTTAAGTCGGCATTGTGCCTTTTGTATTAAATTCGGATGCTATTTCTGTGTTTCATCGTCAATATGAAGGTCCAAGGGATACACTAAACCTGTTGTGAAGCATCGGAATCTAAAACTGGACTCACAGGAGAGGTTCAAATCATAGAAAATTAGAGTGTCGGTAATCTTGTACTTAAGTCGGCATTGTGCCTTTTGAATTTAATTCCAATGCAATTTCTGTGTGTCATCGTCACAACGACGGTCCAAGGGATACAGTAAACGTAAAGTGAAGCAACGGAATCTAAAACTGGACTCACAGGAGAGGATCATATCATAGAAAATTAGAGTGTCAGTCCTCTAGTACTTAAGTCGGCATTGTGCCTTTTGAATTCAATTCCGATGCAATTTCTGTGTTTCTCCGTCAATACGAAGTTCTAAGGTATACAGTAAACCTGAAGTGAAGCATCGAAATATAAAACTGGACTCACAGGAGAGGTTCAAATCATAGAAAGTTAGAGAGTCAGTCCTCTTGTACTTAAGTCGGCATAGTGCCTTTTGAATTTAATACCAATGCAATTTCAGTGTTTCATCGTCAATAAGATGGTCCAAGGTATACAGTAAACTTGAAGTGAAGCATCGGAATCTAAAACTGGACTCACAGGAGAGGTTCAATTCATAGAGAGTTAGAGGATCAGTACTCTTGTACTTAAGTCGGCATTGTGCCTTTTGTATTAAATTCGGATGCAATTTTTGTGTTTCATCGTCAATAAGAAGGTCCAAGGGATACAGTAAACCTGAAGTGAATCATCGGAATCTAAAACTGGACTCACAGAAGAAGTACAGATCATAGAAAGTTAGAGTGTCATTCCTCTTGTACTTAAGTCGGCCTTGTGCCTTTTGAATTTAATGCCGATGCAATTTCTGTGTTTCGCCGTCAATAAGATGGTCCAAGGTATACAGTAAACCCGAAGTGAATCATCGGAATCTTAAACTGGACTCACAGGAGAGGTTCAAATCATAGAAAGTTAGACTGTCATTCCTCTTGTACTTAAGTCGGCATTGTGCCTTTTGAATTTAATTCCGATGCAATTTCTTTGCTTCATCGTCAATACGAAAATCCAAGGTATACGGTAAACCTGAAGTGAAGCATCGGAATCTTAAACTGGTCTCACAGGAGAGGTTCAAATCATAGAATGTTAGAGTGTCAGTCCTCTTGTACTTACGTCGCCATTGTGCCTTTTGAATTTAATTCGATGTAATTTCTGTGTTTAATAGTCAATAAGAAGGTCAAGGTATACAGTAAACCTAAAGTGAAGCATCGGAATCTAAAACTTGACTCACATTAGAGGTTCAAACCATTCAAAATTAGAGTGTCAGTCCTCGTGTACTTATGTCGGCATTGTGCCTTTTGAATTAAATTCGGATGTAATTTCTGTGTTTCATCGTCAATAAGAAGGTCCAAAGGATACAGTAAACCTGAAGTGAAGCATCGAAATCCAAAACTGGACTCACAGGAGAGGTTCAAAACATAGAAAGTTAGAGTTTCAGTCCTCTTGCGCTTAAGTCGGCATTGTGCCTTTTGAATTTAATTCCGATGCAATTTCTGTGTTTCGTCGTCAATATGATGGTCCAAGGCATACAGTATTCCTGAAGTGAAGCATCTGCATCTAAAACTGGACTCACAGGAGAGGTTTAAATCATAGAAAAACAGAGTGTCAGTCCTCCTGTACTTATGTCGGCATTGTGCCTTTTGTATTAAATTCGGATGCAGTTTCTGTGTTTCATCGTCAATAAGAAGGTCTAAGGGATACACTAAACCTGAAGGGAAGCATCGGAATCTAAAACTGGACTCACAGGAGAGGTTCAAATCATTGAAAGTTACAGCGTCAGTCCTCTTGTACTTAAGTCGGCATTGTGCCTATTGAATCTAATTCCGAAGCAATTTCTGTGTTTAATCGTCAATAAGAAGGTCCAAGGGATACAGTAAACCTGAAGTGAAGCTTCGGAATCTAAAACAAGACTCACAGGAGAAATTCAAATCATAGAAAGTTAGAGTGTCAGTAATCTTGTACTTAAGTCGGCATTGTGCCTTTTGAATTTAATTCCAATGCAATTTCTGTGTTTCATCGTCAATAAGATGGTCCAAGGTATACAGTAATCCTGAAGTGAAGCATCGGAAACTAAAACTGGACTCACAGGAGAGGTTCAAACCATAGAAACTTAGAGTGTCAGTCCTTGTGTACTTAAGTCGGCCTTGTGCCTTTTGAAATTAATTCCGATGCAATTTTTATTCTCCATCGTCAATAAGAAGGTACAAGGTATACAGTAAACCTGATGTGAAGCATCGGAATCTAAAACTGGAATCACAGGAGAGGTTCAAATCATAGAAAGTTAGAGTGTCAGTCCTCTTGTACTTAAGTCGGCATAGTGCCTTTTGAATTTAATACCAATGCAATTTCAGTGTTTCATCGTCAATAAGATGGTCCAAGGTATACAGTAAACCTGAAGTGAAGCATCGGAATCTAAAACTGGACTCAAAGGAGAGGTTCAATTCATAGAAAGTTAGAGGGTCAGTACTCTTGTACTTAAGTCGGCATTGTGCCTTTTGTATTAAATTCGGATGCAATTTTTGTGTTTCATCGTCAATAAGAAGGTCCAAGGGATACAGTAAACCTGAAGTGCACCATCGGAATCTAAATCTGGACTCACAGGAGTGGTTCAAATCATAGAAAGTTAGAGTGTCAGTCCTCTTGTACTTAATTCGGCATTGTTCCTTTTGTATTAAATTCGGATGAAATTTCTGTGTTTCATCGTCAATGAGAAGGTCTAAGGGATACAGTAAACCTGAAGTGAAGCATCGGAATCTAAAACTGGACTAACAGGAGCGGTTCAATTCATAGAAAGTTAGAGTGTCAGTCCTCTTGTACTTAAGTCTGCATTGTGCCTTTTGAATATAATTCAGATGCCATTTCTGTGTTTCAACGTCAATAAGAAGGTCCAAAGGATACAGTAAACCTGAAGTGAAGCATCGAAATCTAAAACTGGACTCACAGGAGAAATTCAAATCATAGAAAGTTAGAGTGTCAGTCCTCTTGTACTTAAGTCGGCATTGTGCCTTTTGAATTTAATTCCGACGCAATTTCTGTGCTTCATCGTCAATAAGAAGGTACAAGGTATACAGTAAACCTGAAGTGAAGCTTCGGAATCTAAAACTAGACTCGCGGGAGAGATTCAAATCATATAAAATTACAGTGTCAGTCCTCTTGTACTTAAGTCGGCATTGTGACTTTTGAATTTAATTACGACGCAATTTCTGTGCTTCATCGTCAATAAGAAGGTCCAAGGTATACAGTAAACCGGAAGTGAAGCATCGGAATCTAAAACTGGACTCACAGGAGAGGTTCCAATCATAGAAAGTTAGTGTGTCAGACCACTCATACTTAAGTCGGCATTGTGCCTTTTGTATTAAATTCGGATGCATTTTCTGTGTTTCATCGTCAATAAGAAGGTCCAAGGGATACAGTAAACCTGAAGTGCACCATCGGAATCTAAATCTGGACTCACAGGAGTGGTTCAAATCATTGAAAGTTAGAGTGTCAGTCCTCTTGTACTTAAGTCGGCATTGTGCCCTTTCTATTAAATTCGGATGCAATTTCTGTGGTTCATCGTCAATAAGAAGGTCCAAGGGATACAGTAAACCTGAAGCGAAGCATTGCAATATAAATCTGGACCCACCGGAGAGGTTCAAATCATAGAAAGTTAGAGTGTCAGTCCTCTTGTAATTAAGTCGGCATTGTGCTTTTTCAATTTAATTCCGATGTAATTTCAGTGCTTCATCGGCAATAAGAAGGTCCAAGGTATACAGTAAACCTGAAGTGAAGCATCGGAATCTGAAACAGGACACACAGGAGAGGTTCAAATCATAGAAAGTTAGAGTGTCAGTCCCAGTGTACTTAAGTTGGTATTGTGCCTTTTGAATATAATTCCGATGCAATTTCTGTGTTCCTTCGTCAATAAGAAGGTCCAAGGTATACAGTAAACCTGAAGTGAAGCATCGGAATCTACAACTGGACTCACAGGAGAGGTTCAAATCATTGAAAGTTAGAGTGTTAGTCCTCTTGTACTTAATTCGGCATTGTGCCTTTTGAATTTAATTCGATGCAATTTCTGTGTTTCATTGTCAATAAGGAGGTCTAAGGTATACAGTAAACCTGAAGTGAAGCATCTGAATCTAAAACTGGACTCACAGTAGAGGTCAAATCATAGAAAGTTAGAGTGTCAGTCCTGTTGTACTTAAGTCGGCATTGTGCCTTTTGTATTAAATTCGGATGCAATTTCTGTGGTTCATCGTCAATAAGAAGGTCCAAGGGATACAGGAAACCTAGAGTGAAGCATCGGAATCTAATCCTGGACTTACAGGAGAGGTACAAATCATTGAAAGTTAGAGTGTCAGTCCTCTTGTACTTAATATCGGCATTGTGCCTTTTGTATTAAATTCGGATGCAATTTCGGTGTTTCATCTTCAATAAGAAGGTCCAAGGGATACAGTAAACCTGAAGCGAAGCATCGGAATCTAAACCTGGACCCACAGTAGAGGTTCAAATCATAGATATTTAGAGTGTCAGTCCTCTTGTACTTAAGTCGGCATTGTGCCTTTTGAATTTAATTCCGATGCAATTACTGTGCTTCATCGGCAATAACAAGGTCCAAGGTATACGGTAAACCTGAAGTTAAGCATCGGAATCTGAAACTGGACACACAGGAGAGGTTCAAATCATAGAAAGTTAGAGTGTCAGTCTCCTTGTACTTAGGTCGGTATTGTGCCTTTTGAATATAATTCCGATACAATTTCTGTGTTTCATCGTCAATAAGAAGGTCCAAGGTATACAGTAACCCTGAAGAGAAGCATCGGAAACGAAAACTGGACTCACAGGTGAGGTTCCAATCATTGAAAGTTAGAGTGTCAGTCCTGTTGTACTTAAGTAGGCATTTGGCCTTTTGCATTTAATTCGATGCAATTTCTGTTTTTCACCGTCAATAAGAAGGTCCGAGGGATTCAGTAAACCTGAAGTGAAGCATCGGAATCTAAAACTGGACTCACAAGAGAGGTTCAAATCATAGAAAGTTAGAGTGTCAGTCCTATTGGACTGAAGTCGGCATTGTGCCTTTCGAATTTAATTCCGATGCAATTTATGTGTTTCGCCGTCAATAAGAAGCTCCAAGGTATACAGTAAACCTGAAGTGTAGCATCGGAATCTAAAACTGGACTCACAGGAGAGGTTCAAATCATAGAACGTTAGAGTGTCAGTCCTCTTGTACTTAAGAAGGCATTATGTCCTTTGGTATTAAATTCAGATGCAATTTCTGTGTTTCATCGTCAATAGGATGGTGCAAGGGATACAGTAAAACTGAAGTGAAGCATCGGAATCTAAAACTGGACTCACAGGTGAGGTTCAGATCATAGAAAGTTAGAGTGTCAGTCCTATTGGACTGAAGTCGGCATTGTGCCTTTCGAATTTAATTCCGATGCAATTTATGTGTTTCGCCGTCAATAAGAATGTCAAGGTATACAGCAAACCTGTAGTGAAGCATCGGAATCTAAAACTGGAATAACAGGAGTGGTTCAAATCATAGAGAGTTAGAGTTTTAGTCCTCTTGTACTCAAGTCGGCATTGTGCCTTTTGAATTTAATTCCGATGCTATTTCTGTGCTTCATCGTCAATAAGAAGGTCCAAGGAATACAGTAAACCTGAAGTGAAGCATCGGAATCTAAAGCTGGACTCACAGGAGAGGTTCAAATCTAAAACTGGACTCACAGGAGAGGCTCAAATCATAGAATGTTAGATTGTCAGTCCTCTTGTACTTAAGTCGGCATTGTGTCTTTTGAATTTAATTAGATGCAATTTCTGTGTTTCATCGTCAAAAAGAAGTTCGAAGGTATACAGTAAACCTGAAGTGAAGCATCGGAATCTAAAACTGCACTCACAGCAGAGGTTCAAATCATAGAAAGTTAGAGTGTCAGTCATCTTGTACTTAGGTCTGCATTGTGATTTTTGTATTACATTCGGATGCAATTTCTGTGTTTCATCGTCAATTAGAAGGTCCAAGGGATACAGTAAACCTGAAGTAAAGCATCGGAATCTAAAACTGGACTCACAGGAGAGGTTCAAATCATTGAAAGTTGGAGTGTCAGTCCTCTTGTACATAATTCGGCATTGTGCCTTTTGTATTAAATTCGGATGCAATTTCTATGTTTCATCGTCAATTAGAAGGGCCAAGGGGTACAGTAAACCTGAAGTGAAGTATCGGAATCTAAAACTGGACTCACAGGACAGGTTCAAATCATAGAAAGTTAGAGTGTCAGTCCACTTATACTTAAGTCGGCATTGTGCCTTTTGTATTAAATTCGGATGCAATTTCGTTGTTTGATCGTCAATAAGAAGGTCCAAGGTATACAGTAAACCTGAAGTGAAGCATCGGAATCGAAAACTGGACTCACAGGAGAGGTTCAAATCATTGAAAGTTAGAGTGTCAGTCCTGTTGTACTTAAGTACGCATTGTGCCTTTTGAATTTAATTCGATGCTATTTCTGTGTTTCATCGTCAATAAGATGGTCCAAGGGATACAGTAAACCTGAAGTGAAGCATCGGATTCTAAAACTGGACTCACAGGAAAGGTTCCAATCATAAAAAGTTAGAGTTTCAGTCCTCTTGTACTTAAGTCGGCATTATGCTTTTGAATTTAATTCGATGCAATGTCTGTGTTTGATCGTCAATAAGAAGGTCCAAGGTATACAGTAACCCTGAAGAGAAGCATCGGAAACGAAAACTGGACTCACAGGAGAGGTTCCAATCATTGAAAGTTAGAGTGTCAGTCCTGTTGTACTTAAGTAGGCATTGTGCCTTTTGAATTTAATTCGATGCAATTTCTGTTTTTCATCGTCAATAAGAAGGTCCGAGGGATTCAGTAAACCTGAAGTGAAGCATCGGAATCTAAAACTGGACTCACAAGAGAGGTTCAAATCATAGAAAGTTAGAGTTTCAGTCCCCTTGTACTTAAGTCGGCATTGTGCCTTTTGCATTAAATTCGGATGCAATTTCTGTGTGTCAACGTCAAAAAGACGGTCCAAGGGATACAGTAAACCTGAAGTGAGGCATCGGAATCTAAAACTGGACTCACAGGAGAGGTTCAAATCATTGAAAGTTAGAGTGTCAGTCCTCTTTTACTTAACTCGGCATTGTGCCTTTTGAATTTAATTCCTATGCAATTTCTGTGCTTCATCGTCAATAAGAAGGTCCAAGGTATACAGTAAACCTGAAGTGAAGCATCGGAATCTAAAACTGGACTCACAGGAGAGGTTCAAATCATAGAAAGTTGGTGTGTCAGTCCTCTTGTACTTAAGTCGGCATTGTGCCTTTTGAATTTAATTCCAATGCAATTTCTGTGTTTCATCGTCAATAAGAAGGTCCAAGGTATTCAGTAAACCTGAAGTGTAGCATCGGAATCTAAAACTGGAATCACAGGAGAGGTTCAAATAATAGAACGTTAGAGTGTCAGTCCTCTTGTACTTAAGAAGGCATTATGTCCTTTGGTATTAAATTCAGATGCAATTTCTGTGTTTCATCGTCAATAGGATGGTGCAAGGGATACAGTAAAACTGAAGTGAAGCATCGGAATCTAAAACTGGACTCACAGGTGAGGTTCAGATCATAGAAAGTTAGAGTGTCAGTCCTATTGGACTGAAGTCGGCATTGTGCCTTTCGAATTTAATTCCGATGCAATTTTTGTGTTTCGCCGTCAATAAGAAGGTCAAGGTATACAGCAAACCTATAGTGAAGCATCGGAATCTAAAACTGAAATAACAGGAGTGGTTCAAATCATAGAAAGTTAGAGTTTTAGTCCTCTTGTACTCAAGTCGGCATTGTGCCTTTTGAATTTAATTCCGATGCTATTTCTGTGCTTCATCGTCAATAAGAAGGTCCAAGGAATACAGTAAACCTGAAGTGAAGCATCGGAATCTAAAGCTGGACTCACAGGAGAGGTTCAAATCTAAAAGTGGACTCACAGGAGAGGCTCAAATCATAGAAAGTTAGATTGTCAGTCCTCTTGTACTTAAGTCGGCATTGTGTCTTTTGAATTTAATTAGATGCAATTTCTGTGTTTCATCGTCAAAAAGAAGTTCGAAGGTATACAGTAAACCTGAAGTGAAGCTTCGGAATCTAAAACTGCACTCACAGCAGAGGTTCAAATCATAGAAAGTTAGAGTGTCAGTCCTCTTGTACTTAGGTCTGCATTGTGATTTTTGTATTACATTCGGATGCAATTTCTGTGTTTCATCGTCAATTAGAAGGTCCAAGGGATACAGTAAACCTGAAGTGAAGCATCGGAATCTAAAACTGGACTCACAGGAGAGGTTCAAATCATTGAAAGTTGGAGTGCCAGTCCTCTTGTACATAATTCGGCATTGTGCCTTTTGTATTAAATTCGGATGCAATTTCTATGTTTCATCGTCAATTAGAAGGGATAAGGGGTACAGTAAACCTGAAGTGAAGTATCGGAATCTAAAACTGGACTCACAGGACAGGTTCAAATCACAGAAAGTTAGAGTGTCAGTCCTCTTATACTTAAGTCGGCATTGTGCCTTTTGTATTAAATTCGGATGCAATTTCGGTGTTTGATCGTCAATAAGAAGGTCCAAGGTATACAGTAAACCTGAAGTGAAGCATCGGAATCGAAAACTGGACTCACAGGAGAGGTTCAAATATTGAAAGTTAGAGTGTCAGTCCTGTTGTACTTAAGTAGGCATTGTGCCTTTTGAATTTAATTCGATGCTATTTCTGTGTTTCATCGTCAATAAGATGGTCCAAGGGATACAGTAAACCTGAAGTGAAGCATCTGATTCTAAAACTGGACTCACAGGAAAGGTTCCAATCATAGAAAGTTAGAGTTTCAGTCCTCTTGTACTTAAGTCCGCATTGTGCCTTTTGTATTAAATTCGGATGCAATTTCTGTGTTTGATCGTCAATAAGTAGGTCCAAGGTATACAGTAAACCTGAAGTGAAGCATCGGAATCTAAAACTGGACTCACAGGAGCGGTTCAGATCATAGAAAGTTAGAGTGTCAGTCCTGTTGTACTTAAGTCGGCATTGTGCCTTTTGAATTTAATTCCGACGCAATTTCTGTGTTTCGCCGTCAATAAGAAGGTCAAGGTATACAGCAAACTTGAAGTGAACCATCGGAATCTAAAACTGGACTCACAGGAGAGGTTCAGATCATAGAAAGTTAGAGTGTCCGTCCTTTTGTACTTAAGTCTGCATTGTGCCTTTTGTATTACATTCGGATGCAATTTCTGTGTCTCATCGTCAATAAGAAGTTCCAAGGTATACAGTAAACTTGAAGTGAAGCATCGGAATCTAAAACTGGACTCACTGGAGAAGTTCAGATCATAGAAAGTTAGAGTGTCAGTTCTCTTGTACTTAAGTCGGCATTATGCTTTTGAATTTAATTCGATGCAATGTCTGTGTTTGATCGTCAATAAGAAGGTCCAAGGTATACAGTAACCCTGAAGAGAAGCATCGGAAACGAAAACTGGACTCACAGGAGAGGTTCCAATCATTGGAAGTTAGAGTGTCAGTCCTGTTGTACTTAAGTAGGCATTGTGCCTTTTGAATTTAATTCGATGCAATTTCTGTGTTTCATCGTGAATAAAAAGTTCCAAGGGATACAGTAAACCTGAAGTGAAGCATCGGAATCTAACACTGGACTCACAGGAGAGGTTCCAATCATAGAAACTCAGAGTGTCAGTCCTCTTGTACTTAAGTCGGCATTGTGCCTTTTGTATTAAATTCAGATGCAATTTCTCATTTTCATCGTCAATAAGAAGGTCCGAGGGATTCAGTAAACCTGAAGTGAAGCATCGGAATCTAAAACTGGACTCACAAGAGAGGTTCAAATCATAGAAAGTTAGAGTTTCAGCCCCCTTGTACTTAAGTCGGCATTGTGCGTTTTGCATTAAATTCGGATGCAATTTCTGTGTGTCAACGTCAAAAAGACGGTCCAAGGGATACAGTAAACCTGAAGTGAAACATCGGAATCTAAAACTGGACTCACAGGAGAGGTTCAAAACATAGAAAGTTAAAGTGTCAGTCCTCTTTTACTTAAGTCGGCATTGTGCCTTTTGAATTTAATTCCGATGCAATTTCTGTGCTTCATCGTCAATAAGAAGGTCCAAGGTATACAGTAAACCTGAAGTGAAGCATCGGAATCTAAAACTGGACTCACAGGAGAGGTTCAAATCATAGAACGTTAGAGTGTCAGTCCTCTTGTACTTAAGAAGGCATTATGTCCTTTGGTATTAAATTCAGATGCAATTTCTGTGTTTCATTGTCAATAGGATGGTGCAAGGGATACAGTAAAACTGAAGTGAAGCATCGGAATCTAAAACTGGACTCACAGGTGAGGTTCAGATCATAGAAAGTTAGAGTGTCAGTCCTATTGGACTTAAGTCGGCATTGTGCCTTTCGAATTTAATTCCGATGCAATTTCTGTGTTTCGCCGTCAATAAGAAGGTCAAGGTATACAGTAAACCTGTAGTGAAGCATCGGAATCCAAAACTGGAATAACAGGAGTGGTTCAAATCATAGAAAGTTAGAGTTTTACTCCTCTCGTACTTAAGTCGGCATTGTGCCTTTTGAATTTAATTCCGATGCAATTTCTGTGCTTCATCGTCAATAAGAAGGTCCAAGGTATACAGTAAACCTGAAGTGAAGCATCGGAATCTAAAGCTGGACTCACAGGAGAGGTTCAAATCATTGAACGTTAGAGTGTCAGTCCTCTTGTACTTAATTCGCCTTGTGCCTTTTGTATTAAATTCGGATGCAATTTCTGTGTTTCGTCGTCAATAAGAAGGTCCAATTGATACAGTAAACCTGAAGTGAAGCATCGGAATCTAAAACAGGACTCACAGGAGAGGTTCAAATCATAGAAATTTAGAGGGTCAGTACTCTTGTACTTAAATCGTCATTGTGCCTTTTGTATTAAATTCGGATGCAATTTCTGTGTTTCATCGTCAATTAGAAGGTCCAAGGGATACAGTAAACCTGAAATGAAGCATCGGAATCTAAAACTGGACTCACAGGAGAGGTTCAAATCATTGAAAGTTGGAGTGTCAGTCCTCTTGTACATAATTCGGCATTGTGCCTTTTGTATTAAATTCGGATGCAATTTCTATGTTTCATCGTCAATTAGAAGGGCCAAGTGGTACAGTAAACCTGAAGGGAAGTATCGGAATCTAAAACTGGACTCACAGGATAGGTTCAAATCATAGGAAGTTAGAGTGTCTGTCCTCTTGTACTTAAGTCGGCTTTGTGCCTTTTGTATTAAATTCGGATGCAATTTCTGTGTTTGATCGTCAATAAGAAGGTCCAAGGTATACAGTAAACCTGAAGTGAAGCATCGGAATCGAAAACTGGACTCACAGGAGAGGTTCAAATCATTGAAAGTTAGAGTGTCAGTCCTGTTGTACTTAAGTAGGCATTGTGCCTTTTGAATTTAATTCGATGCTATTTCTGTGGTTCATCGTCAATACGAAGGGCCAAGGTATACAGTAAACCTGGTGTGATGCATGGGAATCTAAAACTGGACTCACAGGAGAGGTTCAAATCATAGAAAGTTAGAGTATCAGTCCTCTTGTACTTAAGTCGGCATTGTGCCTTTTTGTATTCAATTCAGATGCTATTTCTGTGTTTCATCGTCAATAAGAAATTCCAAGAGATTCAGTAAACCTGAAGTGAAGCATCGGAATCTAAAACTGGACTCACAGGGGAGGTTCAAATCATAGAAAATTAGAATGTCAGTCCCCTTGTACTTAAGTCGGCATTGTGCCTTTTGTATTAATATCGGATGCAATTTCTGTGTGTCATCGTCAAAAAGATGGTCCAAGGAATACAGTAAACCTGAAGCGAAGCATCGGAATCTAAAACTGGACTCACAGGAGAGGTTCAAATCATACATAGTTAGAGTGTTAGTCCTCTTGTACTTAAGTCGGCATTGTGCCTTTTGTATTAAATTCGGATGCAATTTCGGTGTTTGATCGTCAATAAGAAGGTCCAAGGTATACAGTAAACCTGAAGTGAAGCATCGGAATCGAAAACTGGACTCACAGGAGAAGTTCAGACCATAGAAAGTTAGAGTGTCAGTTCTCTTGTACTTAAGTCGGCATTATGCTTTTGAATTTAATTCGATGCAATGTCTCTGTTTGATCGTCAATAAGAAGGTCCAAGGTATACAGTAACCCTGAAGAGAAGCATCGGAAACGAAAACTGGACTCACAGGAGAGGTTCCAATCATTGAAAGTTAGAGTGTCAGTCCTGTTGTACTTAAGTAGGAATTGTGCCTTTTGAATTTAATTCGTTGCAATTTCTGTGTTTCATCGTGAATAAAAAGTTCCAAGGGATACAGTAAACCTGAAGTGAAGCATCGGAATCTAACACTTGACTCACAGGAGAGGTTCCAATCATAGAAAGTCAGAGTGTCAGTCCTCTTGTACTTAAGTCGGCATTGTGCCTTTTGTATTAAATTCAGATGCAATTTCTGTTTTTCATCGTCAATAAGAAGGTCCGAGGGATTCAGTAAACCTGAAGTGAAGCATCGGAATCTAAAACTGGACTCACAAGAGAGGTTCAAATCATAGAAAGTTAGAGTTTCAGTCCCCTTGTACTTAAGTCGGCATTGTGCCTTTTGCATTAAATTCGGATGCAATTTCTGTGTGTCAACGTCAAAAAGACGGTCCAAGGGATACAGTAAACCTGAAGTGAAGCATCGGAATCTAAAACTGGACTCACGGGAGAGGTTCAAATCATAGAAAGTTAGAGTGTCAGTCCTCTTTTACTTAAGTCGGCATTGTGCCTTTTGAATTTAATTCCGATGCAATTTCTGTGCTTCATCGTCAATAAGAAGGTCCAAGGTATACAGTAAACCTGAAGTGAAGCATCGGAATCTAAAACTGGACTCACAGGAGAGGTTCAAATCATAGAAAGTTGGAGTGTCAGCCCTCTTGTAGTTAAGTCGGGATTGTGCCTTTTGAATTTAATTCCAATGCAATTTCTGTGTTTTATCGTCAATAAGAAGGTCCAAGGTATACAGTAAACCTGAAGTGAAGCATCGGAATCTAAAAATGGACTCACAGGAGAGATTCAAATCATAGAACGTAAGAGTGTCAGTCCTCTTGTACTTAAGAAGGCATTATGTCCTTTGGTATTAAATTCAGATGCAATTTCTGTGTTTCATCGTCAATAGGATGGTGCAAGGGATACAGTAAAACTGAAGTGAAGCATCGGAATCTAAAACTGGACTCACAGGTGAGGTTCAGATCATAGAAAGTTAGAGTGTCAGTCCTATTGGACTTAAGTCGGCATTGTGCCTTTCGAATTTAATTCCGATGCAATTTCTGTGTTTCGCCGTCAATAAGAAGGTCAAGGTATACAGTAAACCTGTAGTGAAGCATCGGAATCTAAAACTGGAATAACAGGAGTGGTTCAAATCATAGAAAGGTAGAGTTTTACTCCCCTTGTACTTAAGTCGGCATTGTGCCTTTTGAATTTAATTCCGATGCAATTTCTGTGCTTCTTCGTCAATAAGAAGGTCCAAGGTATACAGTAAACCTGAAGTGAGGCATCGGAATCTAAAGCTGGACTCACAGGAGAGGTTCAAATCATTGAACGTTAGAGTGTCAGTCCTCTTGTACTTAATTCGCCTTGTGCCTTTTGTATTAAATTCGGATGCAATTTCTGTGTTTCGTCGTCAATAAGAAGGTCCAATTGATACAGTAAACCTGAAGTGAAGCATCGGAATCTAAAACTGGACTCACAAGAGATGTTCAAATCATAGAAAATTAGAATGTCAGTCCCCTTGTACTTAAGTCGGCATTGTGCCTTTTGTATTAATATCGGATGCAATTTCTGTGTGTCATCGTCAAAAAGATGGTCCAAGGAATACAGTAAACCTGAAGTGAAGCATCGGAATCTAAAACTGGACTCACAGGAGAGGTTCAAATCATAGAAAGTTAGAGTGTTAGTCCTCTTTTACTTAAGTCGGCATTGTGCCTTTTGAATTTAATTCCGATGCAATTTCTGTGCTTCATCGTCAATAAGAAGGTCCAAGGTATACAGTAAACCTGAAGTGAAGCATCGGAACCTACTACTGGACTCACAGGAAAGGTTCAAATCATTCTAAGTTAGAGTGTCAGTCCTCTTGTACTTAAGTCGGCATTGTGCCTTTTGACTTAAATTCGGATGTAATTTTGTGTTTCATCGTCAATAAGAAGGTCCAAGGCATACAGTAAACCTGAAGTGAAGCATCGGAATCTAAAACTGGACTCACAGGAGAAGTTCAAATCATAGAAAGTTAGAGTTTCAGTCCTCTTGTACTTAAGTCGGTATTGTGCCTTTTGAATTTAATTCCGATGCAATTTCTGTGTTTCGTCGTCAATATGATGGTCCAAGGTATACAGTGAACCTGAAGTGAAGCATCTGAATCTAAAACTGGACTCACAGGAGAGGTTCAAGTCATAGAAAGATAGAGTGTCAGTCCTCTTGTACTTAGGTCGGCATTGTGCCGTTTGTATTAAATTCGGATGCAATTTCTGTGTATCATCGTCAATAGGAAGGTCCAAGGGATACACTAAACCTGAAGTGAAGCATCGGAATCTAAATCTGGACTCACAGGAGAGGATCAAATCATAGAAAGTTAGAGTGTCAGTCCTCTTGTACTTAAGTCGGCATTGTGCCTTTTGAATTTAATTCCGAAGCAATTTCTGTGTTTCATCGTCAATAAGAAGGTCCAAGGGAGACAGTAAACCTGAAGTGAAGCTTCGGAATCTAAAACTAGACTCACAGGAGAGGATCAAATCATAGAATGTTAGAGTGTCAGTCCTCTTGTACTTAAGTCGGCATTGTGCCTTTTGAATTTAATTCCAAAGCAATATCTGTGTTTCATCGTCAATAAGAAGGTCCAAGGGATACAGTAAACCTGAAGTGAAGCTTCGGAATCTAAAACTAGACACACAGGAGAAACTCAAATCATAGAAAGGTAGAGTGTCAGTCCTCTTGTACTTAAGTCGGCATGGTGCCTTTTGAATTTAATTCCGATGCAATTCCTGTGCTTCATCGTCAATAAGAAGGTCCAAGGTATACAGTAAACCTGAAGTGAAGCATCGGAATCTAAAGCTGGACTCACAGGAGAGGTTCAAATCATTGAACGCTAGAGTGTCAGTCCTCTTGTACTTAATTCGCATTGTGCCTTTTGTATTAAATTCGGATGCAATTTCTGGGTTTCGTCGTCAATAAGAAGGTCCAATTGATACAGTAAACCTGAAGTGAAGCATCGGAATCTAAAACTGGACTCACAGGAGAGGTTCAAATCATAGAAATTTAGAGGGTCAGTCCTCTTGTACTTAAGTCGTCATTGTGCGTTTTGTATTAAATACGGATGCAATTTCTGTGTTACATCGTCAATAAGCAGGTCCAAGGCATACAGTGAACCTGAAGTGAAGCATCAGAAACTAAAATTGGACTCACAGGAGAGGTTAAAATCTAAAACTGGACTCACAGGAGAGGCTCAAATTATAGAAATGTTAGATTGTCAGTCCTCTTGTACTTAAGGCGGCATTGTGTCTTTTGAATTTAATTCGATGCAATATCTGTGCTTCATCGTCAATAAGAAGGTCCAAGGTATACAGTAAACCTGAAGTGAAGCATCGGAATCTAAAAGTGGACACACAGGAGAGGTCCAAATCATAGAAAGATAGAGCGTCAGTCCTCTTGTACTTAAGTCGGCATTGTGCGTTTCGAATTTAATTCCGATGCAATTTCTGTGGTTCATCGTCAATACGAAGGTCCAAGGTATACAGTAAACCTGATGTGATGCATGGGAATCTAAAACTGGACTCACAGGTGAGGTTCAAATCATAGAAAAATAGAGTATCAGTCCTCTTGTACTTAAGTCGGCATTGTGCCTTTTTGTATTCAATTCAGATGCTATTTCTGTGTTTCATCGTCAATAAGAAGGTCCAAGAGAATCAGTAAACCTGAAGTGAAGCATCAGAATCTAAAACTGGACTCACAGGAGAGGTTCATATCATAGAAAGTTAGAATGTCAGTCCCCTTGTACTTAAGTCGGCATTGTGCCTTTTGTATTAAAATCGGATGCAATTTCTGTGTGCCATCGTCAAAAAGACGGTCCAAGGGATACAGTAAACCTGTAGTGAAGCATCGGAATCTAAAACTGGACTCACAGGAGAGGTTCAAATCATCGAAAGTTAGAGTGTTAGTCCTCTTTTACTTAAGTCGGCATTGTGCCTTTTGTATTAAATTCGGATGCAATTTCTGTGTGTCATCGTCAAAAAGACTGTCCAAAGGATACAGTAAACCTGAAGTGAAGCATCGGGATCTAAAACAGGACTCACAGGAGAGGTTCAAATCATAGAAAGTTAGAGTGTCAGTCCTCTTGTACTTAAGTCGGTATTGTGCCTTTTGAATTTAATTCCGATGCAATTTCTGTGTTTCGCCGTCAATAAGAAGGTCCAAGGTATACAGTAAACATGAAGTGAAGCATCGGAATCTAAAACTGGACTCACAGGAGAGAATCAAATCATAGAAAGTGAGAGTGTCAGTCCTCAAGTACTTAAGTCGGCATTTTGCCTTTTGAAATTAATTCCGATGCAATTTCTGTTCTTCATCGTCAATTTGAAGGTCCAAGGTATTCAGTAAACCTGATGTGAAGCATCGGAATCTAAAACTGGACTCACAGGAGAGGTTCAAATCATTCAAAGTTAGAGTGTCCGTCCTCTTGTACTGAAGTCGGCATTGTGCCTTTTGACTTAAATTCGGATGTAATTTCTGTGTTTCATCGTCAATAAGAAGGTCCAAGGAATACAGTAAACCTGAAGTGAAGCATCGGAATCTAAAACTGGACTCACAGGAGAGGTTCAAATCATAGAATGTTAGAGTTTCAGTCCTCTTGTACTTAAGTCGGCATTGTGCCTTTTGAATTTTTTATTCCGATGGAATTTCTGTGTTTCGTCGTCAATATGATGGTCCAAGGTATACAGTAAACCTGAAGTGAAGCATTTGAATCTAAAACTGGACTCACAGGAGAGGTTCAAGTCATAGAAAGATAGAGTGTCAGTCCTCTTGTACTTAGGTCGGCATTGTGCCTTTTGTATTAAATTCGGATGCAATTTCTGTGTGTCAACGTCAAAAAGACGGTCCAAGAGATACAGTGAACCTGAAGTGAAGCATCGGAATCTAAAACTGGACTCACAGGAGAGGTTCAAATCATAGAAAATTAGATTGTCAATTCTCTTGTACTTAAGTATGCATTATGCTTTTGAATTTAATTCGATGCAATGTCTGTGTTTCATCGTCAATAAGAAGGTCCAAGGTATACAGTAAACCTGAAGTGAAGCATCGGAAACGAAAACTGGACTCACAGGAGAGGTTCAAATCATTGAAAGTTTGAGTGTCAGTCCTGTTGTACTTAAGTAGGCATTGTGCCTTTTGCATTTAATTCGATGCAATTTCTGTGTTTCATCGTCAATAAGAAGTTCCAAGGGATACAGTGAACCTGAAGTGAAGCATCGGTATCTAAAACTGGACTCACAGGAGAGGTTCCTATCATAGAAAGTTAGAGTGTCAGTACTCTTGTACTTAAGTCCGCATTGTGCCTTTTGAATTTAATTCCGATGCAATATCTGTGCTTCATCGTCAATAAGAAGGTCCAAGGTATACAGTAAACCTGAAGTGAAGCATCGGAATCTAAAAGTGGACTCACAGGAGACGTTCAAATCATAGAAAGTTAGAGCGTCAGTCCTCTTGTACTTAAGTCGGCATTGTGCTTTTCGAATTTAATTCCGATGCAATTTCTGTGGTTCATCGTCAATACGAAAGTCCAAGGTATACAGTAAACCTGATGTGATGCATGGGAATCTAAAACTGGACTCACAGGTGTGGTTCAAATCATAGAAAGTTAGAGTATCAGTCCTCTTGTACTTAAGTCGGCATTGTGCCTTTTTGTATTTAATTCAGATGCTATTTCTGTGTTTCACCGTCAATAAGAAGGTCCAAGAGATTCAGTAAACCTGAAGTGAAGCATCAGAATCTAAAACTGGACTCACAGGAGAGGTTCATATCATAGAAAGTTCGAGTGTTAGTCCTCTTGCACTAAAGTCGGCATTGTGCATTTTGTATTACATTCGGATGCGATTTCTGTGTTTCATCGTCAATAGGAAGGTCCAAGGGTAAAGTAAACCTGAAGTGAAGCATCGGAATCTAAAACTGGACTCACAGGAGAGGTTCAAATCATAGAAAGTTAGAGTGTTCGTCCTCTTTTACTTAAGTCGGCATTGTGCCCTTTGAATTTAATTCCGATACAATTTCTGTGCTTCATCGTCAATAAGAAGGTCCAAGGTATACAGTAAACCTAAAGTGCAGCATCGGAACCTAATACTGGACTCACAGGAGAGGTTCAAATCATAGAAAGTTGGAGTGTCAGTCCACTTGTACTTAAGTCAGCATTGTGCCTTTTGAATTTAATTCCAATGCAATTTCTGTGTTTCATCGTCAATAAGAAGGTCCAAGGTATACAGTAAACCTGAAGTGAAGCATTGGAATCTAAAACTGGACTCACAGGAGAGGTTGAATTCATAGAACGTTAGTCAGGTCTCTTGTACTTAAGACGGCATTGTGCCTTTTGTATTAAATTCAGTTGCAATTTCTGTGTTTCATCGTCAATAAGAAGGTCCGAGGTATACAGTAAACCTGAAGCGAAGCATCGGAGTCTAAAACTGCACTCACAGGAGAGGCTCAAACCATAGAAAGTTAGAGTGTCAGTCGTCTTGTACTTAAGTCGGCATTGTGCCTTTTGTATTAAATTCGGATGCAATTTCTGTGTGTCATCATCAAAAAGACTGTCCAAGGGATACAGTAAACCTGAAGTGAAGCATCGGAATCTAAAACAGGACTCACAGGAGAGGTTCAAATCATAGAAAGTTAGAGTATCAGTCCTCTTGTACTTAAGTCGGCATTGTGCCTTTTGAATTCAATTCCGATGCAATTTCTGTGTTTCGCCGTCAATAAGAAGGTCCAAGGTATACAGTAAACCTGAAGTGAAGCATCGGAATCTTAAACTGGACTCACAGGAGAGAATCAAATCATAGAAAGTGAGAGTGTCAGTCCTCAAGTACTTAAGTCGCATTGTGCATTTTGAAATTAATTCCGATGCAATTTCTGTTCTTCATCGTCAATATGAAGGTCCAAGGTATACAGTAAACCTGAAGTGAAGCATCGGAATCTAAAACTGGACTCACAGGAGAGGTTCAAATCATTCAAAGTTAGAGTGTCAGTCCTCTTGTACTTAAGTCGGCATTGTGCCTTTTGACTTAAATTCGGATGTAATTTCTGTGTTTCATCGTCAATAAGAAGGTCCAAGGAATACAGTAAACCTGAAGTGAAGCATCGGAATCTAAAACTGGACTCACAGGAGAGGTTCAAATCATAAAAAGTTAGAGTTTCAGTCCTCTTGTACTTAAGTCAGCATTGTGCCTTTTGAATTTAATTCCGATGCAATTTCTGTGTTTCGTCGTCAATATGATGGTCCAAGGTATACAGTAAACCTGAAGTGAAGCATTTGATCCTAAAACTGGACTCACAGGAGGGGTTCAAGTCATAGAAAGATAGAGTGTCAGTCCTCTTGTACTTAGGCCGGCATTGTGCCTTTTGTATTAAATTCGGATGCAATTTCTGTGTATCATCGTCAATAAGAAGGTCCAAGGGATACACTAAACCTGAAGTGAAGCATCGGAATCTAAATCTGGACTCACAGGTGAGGATCAAATCATAGAAAGTTAGAGTGTCAGTCCTCTTGTACTTAAGTCGGCAATGTGCCTTTTGAATTTAATTCCGATGCAATTTCTGTGTTTCATCGTCAAAAAGAATGTCCAAGGGATACAGTAAACCTGAAGTGAAGCTTCGGAATCTAAAACTAGACTCACAGGAGAAACTCAAATCATAGAAATGTAGAGTGTCAGTCCTCTTGTACTTAAGTCGGCATTATGCCTTTTGAATTTTATTCCGACGCAATTTCTGTGCTTCATCGTCAATAAGATGGTCCAAGGTATACAGTGAACCGGAAGTGAAGCATCGGAATCTAAAACTGGACTCACAGGAGAGGTTCAAATCATAGAAAATTAGAGTTTTAGTCCTCTTGTACTTAAGTCGGCAATGTGCCTTTTGAATTTACTTCCGATGCAATTTCTGTGTTTCATCGTCAAAAAGAAGGTCCAAGGGATACAGTAAACCTGAAGTGAAGCTTCGGAATCTAAAACTAGACTCACAGGAGAAACTCAAATCATAGAAATGTAGAGTGTCAGTCCTCTTGTACTTAAGTCGGCATTATGCCTTTTGAATTTTATTCCGACGCAATTTCTGTGCTTCATCGTCAATAAGATGGTCCAAGGTATACAGTAAACCTGAAGTGAAGCATTTGAATCTAAAACTGGACTCACAGGAGGGGTTCAAGTCATAGAAAGATAGAGTGTCAGGCCTCTTGTACTTAGGCCGGCATTGTGCCTTTTGTATTTAATTCCGATGCAATTTCTGTGCTTCATCGTCAATAAGAAGATCCAAGGTATACAGTAAACCTGAAGTGAAGCATCGGAATCTAAAACTGGTCTCACAGGAGAGGTTCAAAACATAGAAAGTTAGACTGTCAGTCCTCTTGTACTGAAGTCGCTATTGTGCCTTTTGAATTAAATTCGATGCAATTTCTGTGTTTCATCGTCAATAAGAAGGTCCAAGGTATACAGTAAACATGAAGTGAAGCATCGGAATCTAAAACTGGACTCACAGGAGAGGTTTAAATCATTCAAAGTTAGAGTGTCAGTCCTCTTGTACTTAAGTCGGCATTGTGCCTTTTGACTTAAATTCGGATGTAATTTCTGTGTTTCATCGTCAATAAGAAGGTCCAAGGAATACAGTAAACCTGAAGTGAAGCATCGGAATCAAAAACTGGACTCACAGGAGAGGTTCAAATCATAGAAAGTTAGAGTTTCAGTCCTCTTGTACTTAAGTCGGCATTGTGCCTTTTGAATTTAATTCCGATGCAATTTCTGTGTTTCATCGTCAATATGATGGTCCAAGCTATACAGTAAACCTGAAGTGAAGCATTTGAATCTAAAACTGGACTCACAGGAGGGGTTCAAGTCATAGAAAGATAGAGTGTCAGCCCTCTTGTACTTAGGCCGGCATTGTGCCTTTTGTATTAAATTCGGATGCAATTTCTGTGTATCATCGTCAATTAGAAGGTCCAACGGATACAGTAAACCTGAAGTGAAGCTTCGGAATCTAAAACTAGACGCACAGGAGAAACTCAAATCATAGAAAGGTAGAGTGTCAGTCCTCTTGTACTTAAGTCGGCATTATGCTTTTTGAATTTTATTCCGACGCAATTTCCGTGCTTCATCGTCAATAAGATGGTCCAAGGTATACAGTGAACCGGAAGTGAAGCATCGGAATCTAAAACTGGACTCACAGGAGAGGTTCCAATTATAGAAAGTTAGAATGTCAGTCCTCTTGTACATAAGTCGGC